>NC_090444.1:1593394003-1594594003 GCF_031143425.1 Pleurodeles waltl
GGACAGAGAGACCAACGTTAAATTGCCACCTTTGGGCCATCTCCTAGGTGAGAGCACAGCGGGGTTAAAAAAGGACTTGTAGCCATCCAGAAAAAAAGAACCCTCAGTCTCCGAAGTTTCTTGAAGGCAAATTATGGAAAATGTTTTAAGATAAATAAACCAATCTGGATTACGTTTTTTGCTTGTCAACCCAGCCACATTCCGGGAGGCTAAATTCAAAACCCCAATAGCAATGCTATTATTTAATAATATAGGGTTCTCTAGCTGTTGTTACTAATGTTATCACACACACTAAACCCTGATTCGGGGTTCTCATGGGCTTCAGGTGACGGGGACCTAATGTCTGACAAGACGGGTGATGGACTATCAAGGTACTGGCGTGGACTGACCCGAGCTCGAAATGGTTGTAACTAGGGTGTGAGAGAGTAACTCCACAACATCCAACCCTAACACCTCAAACCTTTTAGATGTTGGTAGAGCAAACAAATTAACCTCAGATTGCCTTCCAATAATATTCTGATGACAATTAGACCTCACATCAGGCCGGACAAAAACTTGAGCAAAAACACTGCCGATTAAAAAAACCCAAAGGAAGTGCCTGGCTAGGTGATGCATAAACCGTTGAATTGGCAAGGTTTAGAACGACCGGGACAACACCCCTGCAATCAGAATTAACAACAATGCAATACCCAACACAGTTTTTAAGGGAAGGTCCAATCCAATCAACCCTTGTGACCATTATGACCCTGTTTGCCAAGTGATGATGTGGGAGCGTAGCTCTTTTAATCAAAATTAACATAAAAATGTTTGTGAACTAATGCCTAATGATGCCGCATAGAAAATATTGCTGTGTTTTACTAAACTTGTGTTTGAAATGTGCCCACGGGGAGTGGCCGCCAATATATATGGGGATTAATAAAATTGACTAATAATGAATTATCGATGCACTAATGTATGATTTTGTATTAGTATTAAGGGTTATATGTTACGGTTTTGCTAATTAATTCACTAAGTCTTAGTTAGCATGAGTCGGGGACTAGCTGCCTGGTTGCATATTAAATGTGTTTTTCTAACGTGCAGTGTGCTGACTTGCTGAAGGACATGTAGTCGTATTTTTCCAGAGGCTAGAAGATGAGTGTAACTGTAGTAGATCCGTTCTCATGAAACTCGACTTGCTCAAGGAAACATTCTTGCTGAATGCAACAGTGTAGACTTGCAACAGGTACAAGGTCGCCTAAGCCGGTATAGACAATGGAACTTCTGACTGGGGATGCGAGAGGACCACGAGAATATTAAATCATACCGGAAAGTATACCCGTTGGAGACGTCAATCACAAGAACCAGTGAACTACGTGAGAACTGTTATGCGGTGACAATTTTGATAGGATGAGCAGTAAACTATTGGATGGAGATAGTGGTGTGCCAAACCTGCCCAATTGGAAATTAGGGGACTGTACAACAGAAAAGGGATAAAACCCTTTGACACGAGGAGCCATTAGAGATGCCATTGCAAACTATTCTTGCTATTACCCAGACACTTTGTCACTCTGCCTAAAACTTTGCTGTTTGACTCTTCAAACCATCTTACCCTTACCTTGCCCGTTCTACACTTCTTCTCTTTATGAGGGAAGTGTCCCTCCTTACCCCGTCTTGCTGAACTTTGCTGTGTTTCCTGGCTGGTGGCGAATCAACTAAGGTCCTGAGGATGAAGATTGACTCTGTATGCTGACCCATTACGGAGGGTAACTATATGATGATGAAATTGTAATTGTCTGTTTGCCTTTTCCTTCTAGGTACCAACTGCTTCTTTTGACAGAGACCATAGATAGATGTTTTCTAAATTTGTGTTACCAAAATTGTTTTGCATGAAGCCCAACATGCCAATGCTAATTCGAGGTTAGTTAAGGGGTTCACTAGACGGACGCAAATAGACAAATGACTGAATCAATGCTTTGTTGAATAATACGCTAATAATACTCTGTTAAGATTAATCCATGCTGACATTGTGCTATGTTCTAATGTTTATGATTCTTGCTTTGATGAAATCTTATTTGAGTTGCCATATCATAACGGTGTTGATGTGTTTTATGGTTTTGCGACTAATAAACTTGCTAGTAGATTGTAACGAATAGGGGATAAAAATCAAATACTTACAAATTCGGTGTGGTTATTCATGACTGAAAGGTCATGGTGTGTCCTGATTCTCATTAATGCCATTGAATTGATTTCTTATGGTCATTATTGATGACGTTATTGACTTATTGGTTGACATGTTGATTAGTTATCTCGTCTTAAGGTGTCTTCAATCAGGGTCAAAAGATTCATCGTCCTAAAACGAGTCCCAGAGTAAATAAATTATCTAGATTGTGACGCGTTATCAGTTCTGGTAGCAGATGACGGTTCAGGCCCTGTGGGGCCCTAGGACGAGGGACCATTGTTTAAAAGTGTTTTAAAAAAAATGCAAATTGGAGGTATGATGTGCCCCTAAGTCCCCAATGACTTTCCCGGAATCTCAGAGCTTGCCTAAGTGAGTTGGGTATGTTCTCGGCGTTCTAGCATGTTTGGTGTAGAGTTTGCGCTTGTTCAGCCTATGCATATCGCAGGTGAATTGTAAGGTCTGTGAGAATTTAGGCCAGGTAATGTTTTAGTAGGAGTGGGCGTACTCCGCAGTATGAGAGTAGGGAAGTCGGCGAACTTCATGTGAGTGTGGCGCTTTGTGCTCAAAAATTGTCCACGTGGTTGTTGGTGATGTACGGACCCGTCGTGGTCTGAGACTCTGGAGTATATTGAGAAGTGTATGAGACACTTGGTTTATGTTGTAATTTGTGCGGTTTCATAGGTCAATCGGGCGTGATTGACAAGTTGGGTTTGAGTCAAATGTGTGAGTGAAGGATTTGCGGGCCGAATTCTGCTTGCGAGTGCAGGATCTGAGAAGGAGAGAGTAGTGGCCGAGGCTTCAAGTGAAATTTCCGTAAAGTTCTGAAGCGATTATGTTACCCTTCCTGTAGTAAACCGGCAAATTTGAGTTTATTGTTAAGGTGCTCGCAATATATTGCATTCGTTTTTGTGTGGATTTAGAGTGAGGAAGACAAGCCGCAAGACTTTGTCAGCCGCAGTGTGTATGAGTGTGATGTCATTGGAGCCGCGTTGGTATAGGTCAGTTGCTGAGAAGGGTCGCGCACGGATTGGCAGCCGTCCGTGAGAGGCAATTGGTTGAGAAGGTAGGCAAAGAGTGTTCTGGGAATTAAAGTCACTTCCTGATAGATTCTAAACAAAATAAAAGACGCAAATATGAAGTTTTTCAAGGCTCTAAAAAGTGCTTTGAGGGGAGATACATATATTACCACGAGTGTGGGGCAGCTTACACTGCCAGTGAATACTCCGGCTTATACCGTAATGGAGGAGAAAGGAGTCGCGCCATATCTTTGGCTAAAGCAATGGTGCAAAATGACAGAAAAGGAGGGATGTTTGGCGTTTCCGGAGTACGGAACGTTTAATATAAGGATTTTAGAAAATTTGCGGAGGGTGTTAAGTGAGCAAAAACCGCCTCCAAGACCAGCTCAGTTTGAGGCATTAGCGATTTGGGATTTAATGGCCATACAACAGAGGCAGCAGAAATTCGTGAGGAGAATGAGAAAAGCAGGAAAGACTCTAGTGGAGGCTAGATGGGATAGCGAGACCAAGATGTGGAGAAGGGGAATAGTAGACAGAGTTAGGATGTTTCTGTCAATAACTCAAGAAGCCGAGACACAGGGAAAGAAGGCTACTTGTAAAACCAACAAGGGCTCTAGTAAGCCAAAGGAGACTCAGAAGTCCTGGGCAGATGCAGATGATTCAGATGATGATGAGTTTCTTAATCAGTTGTTACATGATCGACCGCCACCTTATGCCATGAATGATAATGGACCAAGTACTAGTGCGGGTCCTGAAGATCTGACAGAAAATAAGGGAATCATGAACACAGTACAGACAAGCAATACAGTTCCGATATAGAATGGTGTCAGTGTATCCACTGCACCAGACACGCAGATACAGTTGCAGCCACCACCAATTCAGAGGCTATACCCTGATGTCCCAGTACTAGAGACAAATCCGAATTTGATGGTGCCGCCTGATCCGGTATACACGAGATCAAAGTTAGTGCAGATCGAGCCAACTCCATAATTGCTGCCCCAGCCGCAGCAACAGGTGGTTTTGAATTACACTTTGGTCGCAGGACCGCAGACAGCAGCCACAGCACCCATTATGAATCAAACTATGGGAGTTAATGCTCCACAGGGTCTGGGAACTGGACAGACACCAGCTGCTATATCATTGCCAATAACTGTTGGTCCGCCAGTACTGTTGTATGCGCAAGCAAAGCCTACTGTGTGTGATCAAGGAGTAATGACTCAAGATGCGATAAGAGGAGGGTTCGCAGGAAGCTCCCAAGTGATGACACTAGGAGAACAGACGGCCGAAAGGTCTAGATCCATGTTGGACTTCAGTCCGATCGGGGTTCCTTTAGAGACAATGAGGCAAGCAGGTTTGGGTACACAAACCCCACAAGTAATGAGTGCAAATACATCACAGACACCAATGATGCAGTCTGGAAATGTTTCGTTGCAAGGCTTAACAGCGCAACAATTCAACGAGTGGTTAGACAAACTCAACACTCCGCAGACTACCTCAGTGACTACAGAGTGATCAGAAAGAGAGGAATACCTGAATTTTGTGAGGCTGGGTTTGGAAGCCACAGAGTTAGTAGAAGGAACGATGGGCGTGAACAGATTAGAGTCATACACTGAAAGAGAATTGAGGTTTCTGTGCCCCAAAATAACAAAAGAAGTGAGAAGGGTGCATCAGAGGTTGGAAAACTTAGCGGACAAATACGGCATAGACTTAGACAGTACTAAGCATTTGAAGAGGAGTTATAGGTTAGACTTTGAACCTAAAGATTATGATCACATGAGATCCACTGGAATGAAGGCACACCTCAAAGAGATATTGCAGAGTGCTCAAATTTGGGGAGCATTAGAGAAGTGGGAAGGCAGATGGGCAAAGAAGAGAGATAAAGAGAAGAGTGGCTGCCCGGAACCGAAGCAGGCAAAAGCTGCATCAGACACGGGAACAATAATAATGTTACCAATGAGAGAAACAGCTGGAGGGTTTCTAGTCCATGTACCGTGGTCTAGGGGTGACACTCTGTCATTCACAAATGATTATCCCAGGTTGAGGGAGAAGCCAATAGAGTGGTATCAGCAGACGGACAGGTTTGTGAAGCTTGCGAAATGTCTTTGGAAAGACTTGAATCCATTGTTTGAGATTATACCAGCTGAATTATGGCTTGAGTGCAAGAGGGGTGTGGATTGGCCAACAGAGGAGCCGACAAGGGACAAGGCTACTTTAGCACCCTCTCCTGATGTGATGAGGTATTACCATAAGGTGATTGAGTTTTTGAAGCAGAAGGTGTCGCCGAAAGTTACTGATTGGCAGAAGATTGATCGAACGTCACAGGAAGGCAAAGCGTCGATACATGCTTACTATGAGAGGTTGTTGAAGGCATTCAAGCATTACAGTGGTACAGAGGTCATAGAACCGAAAGACATGAATCACCTTGTGTTCAGGTTTGTTGAAGGATTGAGGCCAGAAATCAGTCAGATGATTAAGAATCATTTGATCTGTTGGCAAGTGAAGCCGATTGATGAGGGGTTGCAATATGCGAAATACTGTAGCGATGAGATTGAATTGAAGCAGAAAAAGCTGAAAGAGAAGGTGATGGTGATGCAAATTAGAGCAGCTTAAGCAGGGATGCAGGGAAATGGAGTAAAGCAGATGGTACAGCAGCCTCAGCAAGGAAACAGGATATTTCAGGCACAACCGAGAGGACGAGGTCGAGGAGGTTTTGTGAACCGTGGTCCAGATTTGAATATGGTTGTGGTTCACAATGATGTGCAAGGGATGAAAAAGATGTTACCAAGCCACGCGTGCGGGGGCATGGGACACTGGAAGCGGGAGTGCCCAATGATGGTGCAGGATGGCGTTGTTCAACAAAGCAATGATGTCGGTACATTTCAAAATGTGAGGGGTCCAAGAATGAGGGGTCCAAATCCACACTTTCAGAATAATATGGTTCAGATGCAGGGTCTCCAGCCCATGCAGCAAATACAAATGCCACGTGTTCAACCAGCACAGATGCAGCAGGTACAGCAGCAGATTCCCATGGTACCTAGACAGCAAATGCAGTTACCATTAGCTCCAATGGGACAGCAAGAGGTGATGCTTCCTTAACAGGTCACAGGCCAAACAATGAGTCAAAATAATACAGTACAACAGTTCCCATTGCGTGGTGATGATGGAATAAACGATGAATGGTTGGATGATTGTTCAGATAGTGAGGAGTGCTTACTTGCAACATCCCTAGAAGTAGATCAGAGGGGACCTTACGTGCAAGGGAAGGTGATGGGTCACAAGGTTTCATTCCTGGTTGATACAGGAGCTACACGCTCTACAGGCAGAAGTGCAGAAGTTCCGAAATTGCCACTTTCGGGGCATACCATAAGGGTGGTAGGAGTAGCAAATCAGCTCCTGACAAATCCGATTACAGATCCGGTCCAAGTTGAGATTGGTACCTTCCAGGGATTACATAGATTTGTAGTCTGTGATTCGAGTCCCGTATCCCTACTGGGAAGAGACTTAGGGGGTCATTCTGACCCCCGCCGGCGGCAGAAGCCGCCGGCCTGGCGGGAACCGCCAGAAGACCGTACCGCGGTCAAAAGACCGCGGCGACCGCGGCGGTCATTCTGACTTTCCCGCTGGGCTGGCGGGCGACCGCCAAAAGGCCGCCCGCCCGCCCAGCGGGAAAGCACCAGCAACGAGGATGCCGGCTCCGAATGGAGCCGGCGGAGTTGCTGGTGTGCGACGGGTGCAGTTGCACCCGTCGCGATTTTCAGTGTCTGCCAAGCAGACACTGAAAATCTCAATGGGGCCCTGTTAGGGGGCCCCTCAACACCCGTTCCCGCCATCCTGTTTCTGGCGGTGAAAACTGCCAGAAACAGGATGGCGGGAAGGGGGTCAGAATCCCCATGGCGGCGCTGCTTGCAGCGCCGCCGTGGAGGATTCCCTGGGGCAGCGGGAAACCGGCGGGGAAACCGGCGGGAAAACCGCCGGTTTCCCTTTTCTGACCGCGGCCTTACCGCCGCGGTCAGAATTGCCCCAGAAGCACTGCCAGCCTGTTGGCGGTGCTTCCGCAGCACTCTGCCCTGGCGGTTTTCAACCGCCAGGGTCAGAATGACCGCCTTACTGTGTAAGATGAGGTGTTCGATTACTTGTTCCAATGAAGGGATTGAGGTGCATACAAACAGTGATGATGAAGGGGAGGATGGTCAAATCTCACAACTGGAGACGGAGACTGTAGATGAGGAGTACCCTGTGATAACCTTCTTCCCGATGTTCACAGTGACTGATTTGCCAACCGAATTACAGGGAACAGTGACAGAGAAAGTGTGGGACTTGACAGGAAAGGAAGTGGGATTAATAAAATGAGTAGAACCAGTCAAGGTAGAAGTGAAGCCAAATGCAGTGTTTCCCCAAGTACCGCAGTACCACATGGCACACAATGTCCTTATTCAGGTGACGCAGATAATCCCAGACTTTGTAAAGCAAGGGGTCTTAAAAGAAGTGATGAGCAGCCCATGTAATTCACCAATAATGGGTCTGAAAAAACCTTGTGGGAAAGTTTGAATTGTTCAAGACCTGAGAAAAATTAATGAGATTGTGGTAAAATGTTGCCCCATAGTGCCAAATCCAGCTGTGATTATGTTTCAGGTTCTGTGTGATGCAGAGTGGTTCACAGTTGTGGACCTGTCTCAAGCATTCTTTTCGGTGCCTCTTCATGAGGACAGCCAATTTCTTTTCAGTTTCAAATTCCTGGACAAGGTTTACAGTTGGTGTCGAATTCCTCAAGGGTTTTCGGAATCCCCTTCCATCTTCAATCAAATATTGAAGAAGGACCTGGAATCATTAGAATTGCCTTTTAGTTCGACTCTAGTACAGCACATTGATGATTTGCTGATTGCGCCCAAAACGAAAGATGACTGTAGGTACGATACTATTGCCTTACTGAATCATTTGGGAAAGAATGGACATAAAGTGTCCCCAAAGAAGATACAGTACTGTCAGAAGGAGGTGAAGTACTTAGGTCACCTGATTGAAAAAGGGTCGAGGAAAATATCCAAAGAAAGGGTGACAGCCATATTGCAGATGAATCCCCCGACAACCAAGAGGGACGTTAGGATGTTTTTGGGAATGGTGGGCTACTGTCGTCAGTGGATTCCCAACTTCTCGATTATCTCTAAACCTTTGGTGAGGTTGACTGTCAAAGAAATTCAGGATGGCCCGGGTGCCATAACCATGTCCGAGAAAGAGATGAAGGCATTAATTGAACTGAGGGAGAGCAAGTGCAGGGCACCAGCTTTAGGTATGCCTTTTGTACTGTTTTGTCATGAACGTGAGGCTTGTTCTTTGTCTGTCCTGACACAGGTCCATGGAGGTGCAAACCACCCAGTAGCGTATTTTTCAGCTACTTTGGACCCAGTCGCAGCAGCCTTACCGGGTTGTTTCCGTGCAGTTGCAGCAGTTGGTCAAAGCCTCACTTAGTGTGAAGGTATAGTGATGGGACATCCCTTAACAGTAATGGTCCCACATTCGGTTGAAATTCTGTTGACCCGAACAAAGACTCAGCATATGACGAATGCTCGCCTGACTAAGTATGAAACAATTATACTGGGGTCACCAAATGTATCTTTAAAGAGATGTACTGTGTTGAACCCGGCAACTTTGCTTCCTAATGAAAATGCAGACATTGATGATGCTGAGGAGGTAGAACATGATTGTCTTGAGGTAACAGATCTGTGCACCAAACCGAGAACCGACATTAAAGATACCCAATTGGGAGAGAATGATTACATTATTTTTGTTGATGGTTCGTGCCTGAGAGACTCAGTAGGAGTACTGAGAGCCGGATATGTTGTGTGTACAATGTCTGGTATCCTAGAAGCATCCTGGCTCGAAAGAGTATACTCTGCTCAAGTGGCTGAATTGGTTGCTCTTACAAGGGCATGTCATGCTGCCGAAAATTTGAAAGTCACTTTCTATACTGACAGCAGATACGGATTTGGAATTGTCCATGATTTTGGCCAGTTATGGTCACAGAGGGGTTTTCTGACCTCTTCTGGTTCTCCAGTGAAAAATGGCGAAAGATTAAGGAATTGTTGCATGCGATCCAGTTACCTCTTGAAATTGCAGTGGTGAAATGCAATGCTCATGTTAAATCACAAGACTTTGAGTCAATGGGAAATGGATATGCAGATCAAGTCGCAAGGTTTTGTGCATTGAACTGTATATCGTTTCAAGACCAGTGGGAATTGTTACCTGAAACTGAAAATGAAACATGATCAGGTTATGCATTGAGAGTGGTTGATACATTGGAAGAGTTAAAATCATTGCAGGGACGTGCCAGCAGAGAGGAGAAACGTTCTTGGCTCAAAATGCAATGTGTACAAAGACCTGATTATTTGTGGGTTTCAGATGAGGGGAAAATGGTTTTGCCGAACAGCCTCGTGTCACAATTTGCGAGGTTTTACCATGGTGAAGCACATGTTGGGAGGGACGCAATGATCAGGTTGTTTAAAGTAGATTGGTTCAATCCAAAATTCAGACAAGCTGCAGAAGCTATCTGTCACAGGTGCATCATCTGTCAGCAGATGAATGCGGGAAAAGGGACCGTGGTGAATTTGAGCCACATTGGGAGAGCAGGAGGTCCATTTAGCAGGATGCAGATGGATTTTATTGAGATGCCTGTGTGTGGAGGTCTGAGGTACGTGTTAGTGATTGTGTGCATTTTCAGTCACTGGATTGAAGCTTACCCTACACGTAGAAATGACAGTCTCACAGTAGCGAAGCTGCTGCTTAGGGACTTAATACCACGTTTCGGGTTTCCGATCTCTTTAGAATCAGATAGGGGAAGTCACTTCAACAACGAGGTGATTAAGCTCTTATGTGCTGCACTGAATATTGAACAGAAGTTGCACTGTAGCTACCGCCCTGAAGCATCAGGACTAGTGGAGCAAATTAATGGTACCTTAAAGTAGAGAATGGCAAAAATCTGTGCAGCTACAAATCTGAAGTAGCCAGATGCACTGCCCTTAGTGCTAATGTCAATGAGAAATACGCCCGACAAGAAAACAGGACTGTCTCCTCATGACATTCTCATGGGCCGAGCTATGAGGTTGCCCGCAGTACCTGCAAATGCTCTTGTGAATATCACAGATGATATGGTGTTGGACTACTGCAAGGGTCTGGCTGATGTGGTCCGCTCTTTTTCTCACCAGGTAGAAGCAACCACACTGCCACCGATAAATGATCCAGGTCACACTCTGAAAGCCGGTGACTGGGTTGTTGTCAAGAAACACGTGAGGAAGTCGTGTTTGGAGCCGCGTTGGAAGGGGCCATATCAAGTGATACTGACAACTACTACTGCTGTGAAATGTGCAGGTCTCCCAAATTGGATACATGCCAGTCACACAAAGAAGGTGATGTGTCCAACTGATGAGGAACTTGAGTTGTCGAAATCAACAGCTGCAGAAAAGGAAGTCTCAGGGCCAGAGAGTAATCAAAGGGGAACTGAGACTGAAGGAGAGCCTGTTGAGGACGGCTTGGTCACTCAACCAGCAAACGAAATCCAGAGAGGTGATGGTGAGCCTATCTCAACTGAGGCGCCAGGGGGACCGACCCAAAGAGAGGTTCTCCCAGAAGCAGACGGATACGGGTTTGAAGTTGAACCCCTGACAGACCCTGAAGGTGAAGGAGGTGAGGCCGAAGGAGGTCAAAGTGTTCCGACTCCTCCTGAGCCACTTGCAAATCCATCAAGAGAAAACTCCATAGCACAAGAGGAGGGCACTGGTCAACATCCTGAAAAGCCAAGCGGTAGGAAAACACTTAAAGGAGATAACTGGCCGGAACCACAAGCTGCAAAGGAGAAAGTGGTCATTAACGAAACTATAGAGGAAGAAGTTGACACAACAAGGAAAGAAGATCTCCGTGAAGGAGAGTTGCAGGGTGATCGCAAACTGAAAAGAAAAAGAGTTACAAACAGGATGTACACAGGTCCTGAATGGGCTTATGCGACATCAGCAGAGTGGCAGCAAGAATTCTTAGCACTTTGTTTTGATCGTGAAATTCCAGGTCAATATTATGGTACTTGAAGTTGCCCACAAATAAGAGACTGTGTTAAGCTGAAATTGAATAGAGAGAAAAACCTGAGAAAAGAGACTGATAAATTACCGGATGTGACACTGTTAACCTGAATTGACTCTGAAAACCGATTATGACAAGCTGCTAACCTGATTTGACAAGGGGTCCTGGAAGTGAATGAATTGCTGTAAATACTTGCTAAAGAAAGACTTGCTCAAGAGAAAAAAAAAAAAAGAAAGAGCTTGAGATCTTCCTCAAGTTGATTGTTTGCTTTATATTATTCTGCTCTCTGATTCTTTACAGATCATGAGTAACATAAGAGATAATGATAATAGAGGTAGGATTCGTAGTTGGTTGAGTGTTATTTTGGGTGTTGCGTGTTCAATAGTAATTATAGGTGTGATTGGGGGAATGCCATTGGTGGATAAGAGTGCGATTAACAATGCTTCAATTCCTGAGACTGCTACACTAACACCATGGGAGAGGTTTGAGCAGGATACGAAATATTTGCATGAGGGAACTAACACAAAAAGGGAACTATCTACTAATGTTTTCTATCGCTTGTTGAATGAGTATGTTGAAACAATGGATGCAAAGAATTGTTAGGTGTGTACGAAAATCCCTTTGTAAGTACAAGAAGGGGTTACTTACCATAGTTTGCTGCTAACCTATGGGATAAGTTGTAGTTTGTTATTAACAAGGTTGTATAATCAAGAATATATTCAATACCTCTATTCTAATCTAGATGTAGTGTTTTCCTTTGTGCCTATAAATGAATATTTGAGCAAGATAGCTAGAGATCATAGTATAAAGATAGTAAGGGGTTTCTTTGAACCTACATTGACATTTGGCACAGCTTATGCGCAGCGCAATAATCTAACCTGCTTATTAACGCCTGTAGAAAAGAGATTTCTAGATCACACTGATGATAGAAGAAAAGCGTTAAAGGAAAAGCTAGAAAAGGGATTAGAAAAACGAACGTTTGCAAATGATTATGCTTATAGTGCAATAAAGACACAAGGCAAGTTAGCTATAGATGCATTACATGTAGGAAAGCTTTGTATATATAGGCCAAAATCTGATCATGACACTTTATTTGTGGGAACGATTGAATGCAGACATGTGTTTTTGTTTTAAAGTGGACGTTCATGTTAAATGGACAGGATCCAGCGATCCCTGGGATCTATTACATATGTGGACTTAATGCTTACTACCGTCTTCCAAAGGGATGGTATGGTACATGTTATTTGGGAATAGTTTTTCCAAAGATTTACCTAATTGATGACTTAAGAATGTTTCCTAAAATGTCTGAATTACATCATACTAGACAAAAGAGAGAGACAGCGGCTGCTGTCGTAGGTGATATATTTGGAGCCATAATTCCTTCAGTAGGGGTTATCTTAAACTCCATAAAGATTCGAAAGTTGTCTACTAATGTGGATAACATGCTGACAAACTTCAAATGGGCTATACTCCTGATGGATACTGAACTTGCTGCGGAGAGGGCTATGACTCTCCAAAACCGGCTTGCTTTCGACATTCTTTTAGCGAAAAGTGGCGGAGTCTGTAGGATTCTTAATGAGCGCCACTGTTGTGCATTCATACCCGATAATAATAGTAATAAGCTTAGAAATATGCTTACTAACCTAACAAGAGATAGTACAGATTTGAAGGAACTAAAAGAACCTGGAGTTTGGGAAAAGGTTGGAAAAGGACTTGCTAAAGTGGGAAGTTGGTTTGGCAGTATTTGGAATGGGATACTTGCAAAAATAATATGGGAAATATTGATTGTTCTAGCTTGTTTATTCGGATTATGGTTATCATGGAAAATTTGTAAAAGAATTAAAGAAAAATTGGCAAAACGCAATAAGAGGAAAGAAGAAAAGAAAAAGGAGAAAATATTCAAAGAAATTTATGAAAAGTCAAAAAGGGGGGAATAAATTGAAATGCATGAATTAAGAAAGTGAAAGGTTGTGAAGGGAAAGGTTTGTGTGATGACAGGTGTCATCAGAGGAAGGATTGTGGGAGCGTAGCTCTTACAATAAAAATTAACATAAAAATGTTTGTGAACTAATGCCTAATGATGCCGCATAGAAAATATTGCTGTGTTTTACTAAATGTGTGTTTGAACTGTGCCCACGGGGAGTGGCCGCCAATATATACGGCGATTAATAAAATTGACTAATAATGAATTATCGATGCACTAATGTATGATTTTGTATTAGTATTAAGGGTTATATGTTAAGGTTTTGCTAATAAATTCACTAGGCCTTAGTTAGAATGAGTCGGGGACTAGCTGCCCGGTTGCATATTAAATGTGTTTTTCTAACGTGCAGTGTGCTGATTTGCTGAAGGACATGTAGTCGTATTTTTCCAGAGGCTAGAAGTTGAGTGTAACTGTAGTAGATCCGTTCTCATGAAACTCGACTTGCTCAAGGAAACATTCTTGCTGAATGCAACAGTGTATACTTGCAACAGGTACAAGGTCGCCTAAACCGGTATAGACAATGGAACTTCTGACTGGGGATGCGAGAGGACCATGAGAATATTAAATCATACCGGAAATTCTACCTGTTGGAGACGTCAATCACAAGAACCAATGAACTACGTGAGAACTGTTATGCGGTGACAATTTTGATAGGATGAGCAGTAAACTATTGGATGGAGATAGTGGTGTGCCAAACCTGCCCAATTGGAAATTAGGGGACTGTACAACAGAAAAGGGATAAAACCCTATGACACGAGAAGCCATTAGAGATGCCATTGCGAACTATTCTTGCTACTACCCAGACACTTTGTCACTTTGCCTAAAACTTTGCTGTTTGACTCTTCAAACCATCTTACCCTTACCTTGCCCATTCTATACTTCTCCTCTTTATGAGGGAAGTGTCCCTTCTTACCCCGTCTTGCTGAACTTTGCTGTGTTTCCTGGCTGATGGCGAATCAACTGAGGTCCTGAGGACGAAGATTGACTCTGTATGCTGCCCCATTACGGAGGGTAACTATATGATGATGAAATTGTAATTGTCTGTTTGCCTTTTCTTTCTAAGCACCAACTGCTTCTTTTGACAGAGACCATAGATAGATGTTTTCTAAATTTGTGTTACCAAAATTGTTTTGCATGAAGCCCAACATGCCAATGCTAATTCGAGGTTAGTTAAGGGGTTCACTAGACGGACGCAAATAGACAAATGACTGAATCAATGCTTTGTTGAATAATACGCTAATAATACTCTGTTAAGATTAATCCATGCTGACATCGTGCTATATTCTAATGTTTATGATTCTTGCTTTAATGAAATCTTATTCGAGTTGCCATATTATAACGGTGTTGATGTGTTTTATGGCTTTGCGACTAATAAACTTGATAGTAGATTGTAACGAATAGGGAATAAAAATCAAATACTAACAAATTCGGTGTGGTTATTCATGATTGAAAGGTCATGGTGTGTCCTGATTCCCATTAATGCCACTGAATTGATTTCTCATGGTGATTATTGATGACGTTATTGACTTATTGGTTGACATGTTGATTAGTTATCTCGTCTTAAGGTGTCTTCAATCACGGTCAAAAGATTAATCAGCCTAAAACGAGTCCCAGAGTAAATAAATTATCTAGATTGGGACGCGTTATCAATAACCTTCTGGGCATAAGCAGGGCAACCAGTGAGTCACTCACTCACAGTTCTTTAGGGCACAGTAATCGTCCCTTGCACCAGTCTTCAGTACCAGGACTCCAATGAACACTATAACATTGGGGGATGAGGCGGGGAGGAGGGGAATTTAGAGTGACAAATGCAGGGGAGATACTAACAGTTCTATTTTATTATTTGCCAACTCCTCTCGTCCCACATGAGACTTCTCAGCTACTCTGTCTTTTGTCAATCCAAGAGTTGCTAGTGTTACAGGATTCCGTGTTACTGGGTAACTTGGGGTGTCAGGGCGCGTGGCATCGGTGCCAGGAGAAACCCGGATATTGTTCATGTCATTCGGGTATGAGAAAAAAAACCTTTGGCTTCGTGCTTGACACCCATTAAGGATAGCACCTGTCATCCTTTAAGCCCTCCTTCCCAGCCTTAACAAAGGCCGGACCCGTAACATTTATATCTTGATCCCCCACTGAAAAATTGGGTTTACAGAAGAACAACTAATTATTTAAACTAGTCTCGAAACAATTTGCCTATGCCTTTCTCTATACACTTATCAACTGCCGCCTCAGCTAGGAATTGCAACATGGGAGCAAGTTCATTAATGTTTATATTGGGAAGATTGTCATTGCATAGCTTTTGACTACTACCCTTCATAGATGCATGTAGTGTTGTCTTCTCCTTTGATTTTGACCCAAGACAATTTGTCAGCAAACCCTCTTCCTTTCCTTTCTTACATTTAGACGCAGGGGGACCAAAGGCAGTGGGCGAACTCCCAGCCTCTACCACTGCCAGTGAATGATAGATATCAGCAGTAGCAGTCAAAAACATGGCTGAATCCATGGTACTAAGGTCTCCCTCAGCTATTAGCCCATTATGACCCAACAAGGAAGTGTTGATGTGGGGAACTACAGAAGGCCCCGTAGAGTTATCGGGGGAGGTTGACACGGGTCAGACACTCAGCCTCTCCTTGCAGGTATTAATTTAATCATTAATCGCCCCAGCCACTGTGATTAAATACGAAAGGATAGATGATCTAGAGAGGCCACTCCTCGCAATATCCTTCATAGTTTCCCCTTGAAGTATACTCCCAGCATCCTAGGAGGTTGTTTTATGTTTGCCCATTTTACAAAATCCACCAACCAATATGCAGAACTTGTGCACCAGTAAGTCTACAGCCTGAATGCAGCTCAAATGCTGTTGCTAAACTGCTACTGCCCCAGGGGTAATAGGGTAAGACACCACAACAGAGGGATGTGATGAATACTAACAATACCTAAGACAAGCCCCAGAGCTAAAACTAAGGGGGGAATCTGCATGCTGCAGGACTCTTGTGGTGCTTATGAACACTATACAACCGGCCCCACCTCTCTTTGATGCAGTCTTTGGGAGGCATAGTCCCACCCCAAAGCAAGCAACAACACCAGGACCAAAGTTCAGGTAGGGCAGGAGGGAAGACCACAACTGCAGATACGTGATGCGTGACTCTCGTGGATCTTATGAGCGGTATACCACGTGCCCCATCTCTCCTTAATGCAGTGTAGGGAAGCAGTCCCACCCCAGACCGAGTGACAACACTAGGACCAAAGCTCAGGTAGGGCGGAGGGGAAGACACTGTCAATTGTCACACTATTACCACAAAACCGGCCACAAAGGATGCAGTAGTGGCCCTGTGCATCTATACACTGCCCCATTAGCATGAAGGAGACCCCTCTTTTCACTAGGATGGTGACCCAACAGGCAAAGATGGAATTGGAGGAGGTCACATGGTGTGCAGACTACTTTTTGGCAAAGGAAGGATCTCTGTGTGGGTTGAGGTGCGTTACATGGTGCCTGTCGAGGAACGATAATATGTGCAGCTTTTTTCTAGGATCACTTAAACCCCTAACATAACAGGTTACGCACCACAGTTGGTGCATAGTACTGTTTGGTATCACCGGTGACATTTAGGTGCCCAAGAAATGACAAACAGTGTGTAGGTGGTATCTCAATCCATGACCTGAGAAGCGTAGTAGTATGTGTACATGCTAATAACCCAGCATACTATCATACATCAGTGCAGTAAAAAGATGGATAAAGTGAACAATTTCCCCCTTTCTCTCCCACTGTGGCAGCCCAAACCTTCCAGGACATAGCCAATAACAAAGTGTGAATGGAATGGAGTCCCACTCACCTATCCACCCACTTTGGTGGCCAATGCCATCAGGCAATAAAGCACTCCTACCCTTGGGAGGGAATACTGTGAGACAACTAAACAAAGAAGTAAAAGCATGCAAATTGAACCAAGAAATACAAACAGTGATAAGGGTGTAACCCTTGGGGTGGGATAGGAGATGACAGTGAGCCATCCTCCACCAGGGGCAAGGGGGTGTTGGGGATCTTAGCATACCATGCATGCACATCTATAAATGTTACTCATATCCAGATGGAAGGCAGTATATAAATGACCAGCACCCATCTCCGTTGGAGGAAGAAACATCAGAATATCATGACAGCAGAGTCACATAGATGTGGAGGCATTTTAAAGGCAGGAGCTCACATATGCCATCAGTATTGTTTCGCTTGCACAGGTTGTGTCTCAGGAGACGACCCCTAGATTAGACTCACTAGTCAGGGAGTGCTGAGGCAGGGCACCCCTGGCTGTCATGGCCGCACCTTCCCCACAGTTGGTCTAACTCTTTCTGGAGTTCTGAGGAAGTAGAAGAAGAGAAGGAAGCCTTTCCCCTACCTGGGCTCACCTTCTTCCGGAGGTAATGCATCGCCTGCTGAGGTGTATGGAAGATGTGTTGGTACCCCTGATGTGTGATACTCACCCGTGCTTGGCACAGAATTGTGAACAGTATCTTGGCTTGAATAAATGTATGTATCACCTGGACACGTTTGCATCTGGCCTCTTGCACCTCAAGGGTGAGATTGGGAAAAAGTGATACAGTGCCTTGGAAAGTGAGGGTACCCAATTCAGGGGCCAGGTGGAGATACATCTCTATCACAGATATTTAACAAGCGTGCTATGAAGGGACGCAGTGGGGTCAAGGGAGGAGGTCTTCTCGCCAGCGCTTGGTGTGCTCTTTCTATGACAAGAAGGTGAGAAAAGGTGTCTGCTCCAAACAAGGACAGGAGGAGCTATTCAACATAGTATTCCATCTTGCCGGTATTTGTGTATTCTGGCACCTTGAGTATACGAATGTTGTTGCATCTTGCTTCCAAGTCCTCATTATTGGTTGCAATGACTTTGAGGACCTTTTTCATATTCAGCCCTTTTTACCCCTTGGATGTCAAACCATCCTCCACCATGGACATCCTGTCTTCTTCCTCTTTCAAATGGCCATCATGATTCTCAAGGGACTTCGACCCCTTGGCGGTTTCAAAGTGAAGTTTTGCCTGCCTGTCCACCTAAACCAAAGCACCCTATGTCAAAATCAGGATCAATGGTGAAGCAGTCCCAGTGGGCAAGCAGAGCAGGCACTAGTGATGGGCTAAATCTGTATAGGCCCAAAGCCCCCAGGCAACAAATCCGGAATCACAACAGGGTGCAGGCCACCCACAGCACATGTGTAGCCAACAGCAGAAATGGGACACATAGCACCAGAGCCCGAGAGTGGATTCCTAACTCCAAATACAAAGCCCAGCAGCGAGGGCACCATACAGCCCACAAATGTCCCCAGTGCCACCAGTCCTCCAGACGGTGGGTCCCGCCACACCCCATACTTGTGCACCCACACTGGGGGAGAATGAGCAGACCTTTTCAGCCTCTGCCAAGTAGTCAATAAAGCATGCTGAATAAGTGGTCGCCCAGAGTGCAGAGCCCGCTCCCACACACAGGACCTCCGAGGGATGCAGAGGAATAAGCTCTGATGGGTGGCAGGTGCCGGTAGTCAGCGAACCCATTGCCCTGGGTCTGGGCTTGCACCGAGCATGGCAGGCTCCTATAGGTGACCCCCGGAGCAAGAGAATACCACGCCACTCCTCACCTAAGCAGTGCACAGCAGAGGTCACTCCCAGCAAGAACTCAAGCTGATCAGTTCCCCTGTGTGCCGCCAGTCACCACACAACCGCAGGCTAAGGAGAAGCACACACCAGGAGCCCCCATCTTGTAGGCCACAGGGATGGCCACTTCTAGTCAGGTTCTGAAGCAGATCACAACCCAAACTGAAGTCGTGCGAGGCTCAGGATGCATACATTCCACTGCAAAGTGGCTGATAGGCATGCAGTGTAGAGTGGATGATGCCAGATTATGGTCCTCGATTACAAGAAACTCACGGCAGTACGGCCATCTTGCGTGCTGCCTCTGTAGTGCCCCTCAGATTTTCTAGTTTTTTTTTACTTGTGCAAAAGATTGTGGTTAGTACTGACATTACTAAAATAAGTGCCCTGCATACCAGAATCTGCTGAAAAATATATTGAGGAGGGACATGAGGAAGGGCGTGAGGAAGTGGAGGAGCAAAAGGCTACTGGGATGAGCAATAAATCAGGGTTCCGCTGAATTCTTAAGAATAGGTGCCTTTCTTGTGTTACGGTATTCCTTTCCCTCCTTGCTCTTTCCGAAACCCTGTCTTCAATCTATTTTTAAATTATCCACTATGTTTCTGTCTCTGCACCTTTGCCATTAAAATTAAGAGAAGGAGAAGATGTGTATTCACTCATGTTGCCCTTTTCCAGTGCTGACTGCCTACTGCCCAACCATACTTACCACATTCCACCCTATCCCATTCCCAACTGGTATCACAAATTCTCCCTCATCTTCTTCCAAAGTTTCTTCCACACGTCATCTCATGCACTGGTCTGTCATCTTTCTTCCATTAAGCATCTAACCTGTACATATCTCAAACTAGACCTAGCCAAAGCTATGGCATAAATTGTCAAGCTTACCTAGCACTCACTTGCTTCCTAACCCAGGTTGTTGTACTGGTAGTGAATTAAGGGTGATGATGTGGTTTGGTGCGGGCAGTGGAATTCAGGGTTGGTCTTAGGAGTACAGCAACAGTAGAGCCACTGAAATTATTGCCATGCGCCAATAGTTAACCAAAAAATTAATCTATTGTCAATTTAGCTCTATTAATGTTGCATGATGTAGTAAAATAAATTGTGCAGAATAAACTTAAAGCATCAACGTTTTCAATGGCAATGTATGCCACTTTGTAGTCTAGTCATGTTTTTAAACACGTTAAGTGTGAAATAATTCATTTATGCTTTTCTGTTTTTCATTTTCTTCCCTGTGACCACAATCAAATATTGTTTTAATTATGCAGGTGTGTGTGGTAGATTAATTAATGCAACAAACTGCAGTAGAAAACACACCTTTTCTGCCTGGCCACCTTGTATTTTTCACCATTTGCTACACCCTAAATTGTTGCTGGCTTTAGAACTCTTTTCACTCTACTGCTGGTAACCAGGGGTAAAATGCCTGTCCTTCTCCTTTCAACATGATGAGATTGGTATACTCCCAACTAATAAATATAACTTACATATACGTCCATAGTATTTGGTAACAATTGACAATTTATTTTATTTATGATTTGGAACTCGACTGAGCTCCACATAAAAGAAGAAAGCAGAAAAATTACATTTACCGTTTACATCTAGCTGAGATCCACATAAAATTTACAATATTGGTGAGCACATGCAATCAAGTACCAAAAGGTGAGATAAATGAAAAAAATAGTGAAATGTTGCATCAAAATCCTATGCCACCTGACATGCCTTACAACAAAAGTTTCTTTAAATAATTTTAAAAAACAATTAAAAAAATTGAATATTTTAAAACAAAAACTTTCATTCGGAGGATCATACAGGGCTTGGAGAAATTAGGGCACTGACAATAGAGAAAACTGAAGACGGATTGGATCTAGCCATTTACGCCGAAATGAGGCAAGAGAAGGGCAGACTAATAATAGATGGTGTAAATCTTGGGAATCCGCCAGACAGAAGTTACACTCTTTTGCAGTACCGTACCATTTTGCCAATAGTGTATTCAAAGGGAGCAATTCCTGTCGGAGCAACGTCCAAATGCGTCTAACACTATGAGGGATGTTCCAAGTGAAGTACGGTTGTGTTTTTTTTATTACTAGAGTGTTAACTATATTCGCAAAAAAACTTATTTTTTTACAGCACTCCAAGTCTTGGCGGAAGCTCAAGGCCCACGTTGCACTCTTCAAAGTCACCCTCAAGAGCAATGGTGAGAGTTCTAGAACTTGGCCGCGATTCAGCTCCAGCATCTCCAGGGCAGTAGAAAAATTCTTACAAAAGGCAAATTTGGGCTTGCTATTATCTAAGAAAAGTTATTTCTTCAGAAATGATCTTAAAGTGTTTTCCTCACTCTTTACAATTGAGGTAGCCAATTGTATAACCCCTGCTAATCCTTGAGCATACGCGATTCGAAGCCCCATTTCCAGCCTCAGAGCCGCCTTTGAGGCTGCCGTATTAACAGCTAGTAATTTTCGGAGAATTTTACCTTCTGTCTGATTTAAGAACCCCCATTTGGAGGTATCAATGAGTTCCACCCCATATAGCAGGGATGCAGGAATTTTAACTCGATAAGCAGATAGAAGGTAAGAGAAGTGCCTTCTCCCTGTAGCTGTATAAAGGGCCTCCAGACCTCTTGCCTGACATTCAGCCTTTGCTTTATTAGAGGCGATGTGGGCAACATCGCTAAGGTTCCCGCTCACTATTTTCCCTAAAAAGGGATAAGATTTGACGATTTCAAGGATTTGGTTGCCCAATGTCCACTGATAATTGGGAAGGTCATCTTTTTTTTCCCCAAGAAACAAAGGACCTTACTTTTAGATACGTTAACCTTCAAATAATGTAAGTCAGAATATTTTCATAATCGCTGCAAGCGGTTCTGTAGGCCTTTGGGGGTTAAATCAAGGATTAAGATGTTGTCTGCATACAACAGGCAACAAATTGGACGCCCACCCACCAGTGGGGGAAAACCCTTGCCCTTGGACAAAAAGGAGGGGAGATCTGAAATATAGAGGGAAAAGAGCAGGGGAGCCAATAGGCATCCCTGTTTTAACCCATTAGATGTAAAAATCTTATGGTATAAACCTCTATCACCCCCAAGAGGATTCTGCACCAGGTGTTGGAGTGGAAGGCAATTATTAACTCCAGAAGTTGTAAAGGTATCCCCAGGCTGCATAGCTTAGTCCATAAAAGATCTCTGTCTACTTTATCAAAAGCCGTGGAGAAGTCTATGAAAGCGGCATAAACACCCCCCCTCTCAGTTTTACATATTTTTCAGTAATGGTTTGCAGCACCATGATGTTATCTAGAGTGCTATGTTTGCGCCTGAATCCGGATTGTTCCAAATGGATGATGTTATTCTCCTCCGCCCAAGACATTAGTCTAGAGAGTAGACATTTGGTAAAGACTTTTCCCACCGCATCAAGGAGGGCAATCTGACCATAATTACAGGACAAGATCGATCACCCTTTTTAAATAAGGGTACAATTATACTGCCGACCCACGAGGGAGGAATACATCTGGAATAGAAGCATCTACTAAAGACCACATGTAAAATCTTAGTCCAAGAGCTCCTATCCTGTTTTATAACTGATAAAGGCAGTTCATCTGGCCCCATTGCAGCGGAGGGGCGCATTTCACCGATAGCACAGTCAATCTCTTTTATTGACGGGGGAGGGAAAGTGAGAATACCTGGAGACTCTGGAAACCGGGGAGGTACGACTCCATTTGAAGCATACAGGGAGGAGATGAAATCTGACCATCAGGCTTCGGAGATTGGAGCAGGGGGGGAACGAATTCTAGACCCACAACCTTGACCCACTAATGCCCAGAAACGCCTAGCCTGGCCCTTTGTAGCGGCTTCCCGGAGCTTAATCCAGAGCCTGTCCCCGCTTCTTTTGCAAGGCGGATCTTCAGCCGCTTCTTTCTCCTTTTTATTAGAGCAACCCTGATTTTCCTTTCCTCAGAGAAAACTAAAAACTGGGCCCTAACCATGTTATTTATTTCTCTGTTTAGGTCAAGCAATGCACGGGGAATAGCTTTCCGGGCTACTTTATGCCCACCAGACAAGTTGTTAGACACCAATTGCATCAGGAGATCAGAGAAGTATTGCAACTCCATTCCCTCCCAACTAGTCAAGTTAGCAACTACAGGTGCTAAAATCGCAGTGACACCAGCTATCCTCTTAAAATTCCATTGGGTCCTCCCAGTCTTATTAGAAAAACTCTGGGTAAACCCACCAGATTTCCCTGAGTCTAGTGACAATATGGAGGTTTCTAGAGTGATAGAAAGCAGGTTATGATCGCTATAGGGGGAACATAATATCTTAAGATCTTCCAATAGACAATAAGAGGAATAACCAAGTACTTAGTAGTCCAGAATGGACCTTCCCCGTGAAGAAATATGTGTGAAGGAGGCAGGGGAGTCCGAAGTGGACCTACCATTAGCGATAATACAGTAATTTTATTTTTAGAAGACTGAGGAGAAGTTTACCTCTTTTGTTTGTTTTAATTAAAGGGGGGGAAACACAATCTGGAATACGCAGCGCTGTTTCTCTCTCTACATCACGCACTTGACATAAGGCGAAATTGGAGACTTTGCAATTTAAATCTCCCATTAGTGCTATCAGTGGAGGGAACTCAGTATCTAAGGAATCCTCAATAAAGGCAAAGACCCTTTCTAACAGAGAATCATATACGGCCTCTGGGGGCACATAAGCATTAATTAGAAGCAGTGAAGTAGGACCTAGCGTAGTATAATGCAGATGAATCGTAAGTGCCATAAAGAGGTTGCTGGGATCTTTATAGCAGGAATAGTCCCAATTGAGAGAGTTGGACAGTAGACAAGCTACCCCCCCCCCTTAGCATGACCTCTTCGAGAAGAAGAGGCCTTACAATCGACTACAGAATAGTCGTCCGACAATAGATCCGTGTCTGCCCAAGTCTCTTGGAGACAGATTAAATCTGGTTTAAGTATAATGAGGTAAGATAGTTTTTCCCTGCTAAATTTTACCCCGGCAGCATTCCAATAAATTATTTTTAAACCTCTATTAGGGAGAAGGTTGGAGTAAGTCCCTGGATCCCCGTTCTTGAACAAGAGCTCCTGAGAGCCAACCCCAATCATCCAGAGCATAGGTGGTTTGAAGATTTGGAGCGTGTCGTGTCTCCCGCAATAGCACCTGTCTATCCTTCACTATTAAGGATACTCTAAGGGCCTGTAGGTCTAATCTAGATCTACATAAGGAAAAGTCAGTGCCTTTAAAGTGGACCGGGGATCAGGGTCTCACAGGGCTCTTAGTCACAAACTTTTCCCCTCCGAAAGCGAGGTAGGGTAAGAGTGGGATTACATCGATCCCCCTACACTGCAGAAAGTCAGCGTGAGAGGGCCAGGTTCGCCACATGCAAAGAGCGAAAGGCGACCCTCGCCCTGAGAACTCCACTAACCATCCTTAGGGAAACAAGGTCAATATCATAACTGGTGATGTGTTTCCGAAAGGTAGATTCAGGAAAGCATCTTAACAAGGTGGACCTATTTAGAATTAAATCGGCATCAAAAATGGGAAAAAAGTCAACAATCTGAGAGTTCGTGTTATAGCTTGCAGAGGGAGCTCCTTCCCCAGGCAAAGAAATAGAGGGTTCAATAGGGATGGTCTCCTGTCTGAAGGGCAAAAATGGGGAAACAGTTGGATTCAAGGCTGGAATGGAAGAAAGGTCAGTTGAATGCATGCTTACAGGACCCTTTTTAGTGGAGTTGGGCCTACTAGTGAGGGCGGACTAGGCTGCTTCACGAGTGGCTCTATGTGGGTTTGGGGGGAGGTTGTCCCATCAGTTATCACTTCGGGGAACAGTACTTTCCTTCTCTTTTTCCTGCTAATCCGTCAATTTAGTTTCTTCGATCTCTTATGCTTTTTCCCACCTTTGGCGATGATTCCCCTCTCAAGGACTTCTACCGGGGATGGCAAGTAGGGGGAGATTGTTGGCCCATTTTTTTGGGTGACTGCTCTTTCGAAGATGAGGAACACCTTCACAGGGGGCTGATGGCAATGTGCCCGGTGATTGCCTTTCAATGTGGGAGAGTCAAAGATAAATCGAACGAAATCCACAGGGCTAACCGTCAGTGGCTTTATATCACTAGGACGAATGCCTTGAAAACTCCCCACTTGGGTGCCTGCATCCATGAACATGTGCATTTTTTGTGGCGCCCTGGGAAGAGCCCGGGAAGCCCTCTGGTTGACTAAAGACAGTCTAGGAACAACATTAGGCTGAGTCGGGTCGAGAGATACAGGCTCCTTTTGGTCCTTAATCATCTCAGCCAAAATTGCTGTTACAGAGTCAAGAATACAGTCTGAGCCCCTACGAATTTCTCCAGGAGCTTTAAAATAGAAGCGAGGAGATTTTCCAAATTAAACAAAGAAGCTGAGAGCCTGATCTCTGAATCCAGAGGAGGAGTGGGCTGGATTCCGCTGATGTCCAGAGCCGGCGACACAGACAAATGAGATTGAATGTATAATGAGTCTTGTAACGACGGAGTACTATTAAACAGCTCCAGACCAGTAGGGGTCGGCAGGCCCTTGGACCCGAAGATCACAGGCATACTCAAGGGTTCTTTTACCTGGGGGCCGTATCTCTGAACTAAAACTGGGTCCAGGTCCGGCAGAGTGAAGTCACAGGGTCCGATAGCCATAGACATTGAAGAGGTGATGGCAGCACTTTCCTGAGAGTTTTTCGGATCCTGATCGGCTTGGGAAAGAGAGCTGACTGACCAGGCAGAAGAAAGAGCGGGAACATACAGCGGCCCCGACTGGCTCCAAACGGGCCGGACAGACCCAGTAGGCTCAACAAGAGGGGCAATAGGGCCCTGCTCCAACACCCCAGCTCCTCCACTCTGGCTTGTTTCCATCTGAGATGGCTCGCTTGAGAGCCCCCCTGAAGACTCCCTAGGAGGACCTCCAAGGGACTCTGAATTCGGGGATGCGATGGAAATAGCTTCACCTTTTGATTCCTGCGATGGAGGATTCTCTTTACCCCAAAAAGAGTGAAGATGCTTCTGCGGTTGTCCCTTCAGCAAGAGAGCCGAGTTGGTTTTGTTCTGAATGGGGTTGGATTTGGTTTTCAGACAAGATCTTCCTGGGAGACGGCGATCTGAGCGGAGCTTCTTCAAAGTCATAGTGTAGAGTACCCACGGTCGGGACGCAAGGAGGCTAAAGCAGCTGACTTACGATTGAACGCAGCACAAAAGAGCAGACTCACTCTTTACTAATTTCACCCACTTTTTCTCCAGCTGACCCAGAGAAGGTCAGCTTTATGCGAATCCAGAGCCGACCAGCAATGGCCTCCGGCTGCTCGTTGTTCCTCGATGCGCTGCGTTCCTTGGCTCACTGCTGCCTAGTCCGCGTCAGTGACGGACAGTCCGCAAAAAAATGACAAGCAGTGCCCGCTAGGCTCCGGCCTAGCCCCCCTCACGATAACATTGGCAAAAGCGGGAGAGGCTGGAGGAGGGACTGCAACTTGGAAGCTAAACTGCAGAAGCAGAGAGGCTGAATTCTCCCTCGCCCCCCACAAGCCTCACCAGAACAAACCGCTTCAACAGGGGTCCGCGAGAGAGGCCACGGAAAATAAAACTCCTCAAAGTATTTGGTACATAATGATCCCAGGGCATGCAAGTTAAGTGTCACTAATGAACTACAACACCTATTGTGCTATCGACTACAGTTACAGTGTAAAACATGTCTTCATGCCTACAACTTTAGCATAACTGCAGTTTAAACACAGCAATTCGACCTGTCCAAATTAACCGTTTTGACAGGTCAAAACCTCCCTTTTAAATTTGAATGTCACCCCTATGTAGGCCTTGTCATTCACAAGGCAGGGTGCATGGTTTTTGAAAGGAGGATATGTAATATTGTATGGCCAGATTTACTATGCTTTCACACAACTTCGCAGCAAGGACCTTACTATGTTGCATTGCTTGAAAGAGAGACCGACAAAACGTGCCATATCTACTAAGATGTGGTGCACTTCAGGCAGCCTTTCGCCAATGCAAGCACCCTTGTGCCATGCTGCAAGGGTGCCTGCGTTACAGGCAGGATGTTTTTTATGTAGGAAGGAATATCTTCCTGCAAAAAAACAATGCCTATATGCATATTCCTCTTTCTATATGTGCTTCAGAATGCAGCAAACCTGGAAAGAGGAAGTAATGAGAAGAAATGAAGATATTTCTTCTTGTTATGCCTCTATCAGGTAGGTGCGTATTTTGGTGCAAACCCAGATTTACAAATGTTGTTAAATCAGGGTTTGCATCAGAAAACATGGGTGGATTCATGAAACGTTCATGCTCCACCCATGTAAACTCTACCCGACGCAAATTAACATAAGGCAACACTATGCGCTGCATTGTTTTACTTTGTATTGTATTGTGTTGTAGTAATTAAATAGTGCTTGGTATCCCTATTTGGGGGCACTGAAGCGCTTGCCTACAGGGTGTGTGGTTGTTAGAATGTTTTATTTGTTTTGAATCTATGTGGGAAGTCTTTCCATGTCGTGTGTGATGACCACCGTGACACTGAGGTGTGATTATCGTATTATGGGGATGCAACACGTATCAGTGTGTTGGATGATGGGGTCATCAGACAATCAGAGCTGGAAGACAGTCTGGCAGAGAGAGATTTAAAGTTTAATTTGGCTACCCTGGCTTTGGAGGAAAAGAAGCTGGCTATGGCTGTGGAAGAGAAAAAGCTGGCTGCTGAGGAAAATATACCCTATTAGCCCTAGATATAGCTGACCAGATGTCCTATGCACCTACGAAAGAAGCCCTTATCACAATGTTTGGTTTCACCCTGAGAAGTGTCACCTGAGCCTCATGGATAGCCAGAAGCAGTCACACTAGTCATGGGTAGATTTTTTTAATTCTTCCAGGAAGCCCTGGTTGGTTGGGTGAAAAGCAGCAAAGTAAACAGCTATGATGGGCTATGCAAATTGGCAATGGAGGAGCACATTTTAAGTAATTGTTTTACATAGTGCCAACACCTGATTGATGCTAATCTCACTGGGCTCTGAGATCTTGGAAAGGAGACTGACCTCTGGATCAAAACCTGAGTGTCTAAGAAGGTATCCGGTAGTGACCACAGGAAGTGGGAAATGGGAAGGCCAGCATAATACAGAGAAGTCCCCAAAGGGCTCCAAAACACTTTTGAGGGGAAAATACCTATTCTTCTTCAGAGCACAAGAGGCGGAAACCCAGGGTGTCCTTTTACCCACCCCAAAGTTTTGACTGTGTCCACCCAGGTATACTAAGGGGAATTTTGTATGTGTCAGGAAGCCACCCACAAGTTGGACCTTAACAGAGGTGCCCAATGCAGCTCTGGGAGAGTTTATTCTGAGGAAGAGAGGGTAGAGCATGCCCTAATGTCCCTTAGTTGGTATGTGTACCCAAAAGGTAAGCAGGTGATCCCTGAGAGCGGGAGCCATAACTTACAAGAAGTCACGGAGAATAGGGTCCCTGACATTGCTCTGCGGAATATCTGTGCCAGCCAGACCACAGTACTAGTTAGGCTGTTTTCCTCAAGACAGTATATGCCAGGTCAGGTTTGTAGCGTGACCCTGGCCCCTGGGCTGGACTTTTCCCACCCTAAGGCCATGTTATTCTTAGAACTCGAAGATGTACTTGCCCAGAGGAGGGTCATTGTAAGTCCCAAGATGCCTTTTGACTGCATCGTTGGCAATGAGCTCCCACTGGCAAGAAAAGAGCTGAGACAGTTGGTAGGTCTGGGAACCAAAAAAACACAGATTTATAAGGGTACTGCCCCTAAATGGAGGGTGCAGTGGCCCAGATGAAGAGTAAGGGTGACGCGGTGGATGCCATCCCTAGAGTTAGGACCAGTATGTCAGAGGTTTCCTGCTCTGAGAGGAGAGTACCCCAAGACTGAACCAGGTGAGCCTACTTCTGACCTAGGGGTGCTGCCTGTGCTGTCACACAGACAGAGGACAGGAGACCTTGACCAGGCAGACCTTTGTATGACACAGACAGAGTCCCTCATTACGGGTCTGGTGGTCCTGGGGTTGTCAGACTCACAGTGGAGGTCGGACCGCCACCAAAGCAGTGGTCCGGCCTTCACATTACGACCCTGGCAGAGCCACCATGGTCTTACCACTGGCACCGCCAGGTTGCCGCCAGTTGACAGCCTGATGGTGCCGACAGTCTTAATCCTCCAGGGCTGCGCTGCAAGCAGCATTGCCCTGGGGTTTACGAGTCCCCTCTCTGCCGGCTTTTGCATGGTGGTCCCACTGCCATGCTAAGGCTGGCAGAGACAGGGTGCGGGGGGCCCCCTGGGGGCCTCTGCACTGCCCATGCATTTGGCATGGTCAGAGCAGGGGCCCTCATGGACTGCCCTGCTGAGCTTTTCACTGGTTGAATTACAGGCAGTGAAAAGCACAACGGGTGCAGTCAATCACGAGCCTGCATCAATATTGTGGTGAGTTTCCCACTGGGCCAGTGGAAAATTCATAATGGGGCCGACCGGTGGAAAATCGGAGTGGCAGTTTTCTGACCCAAAGAGTTTGGCGCCACCCGCCAAACTCTTAATAAGGGCCAGAGTGTGTCATCCTGGAGGGGGGCTGTGTGTCTTCCTAGAAAGGCCTTGGCTGGCAGGCACATGTTCGGTTTCAGGATTGCAGATCCTGAACTGAAAGGCCAACTCCAGAGTGCCACCGCTGAGATGGCGGGAGAAAGAGTGAAACATGGGTGTCTAGCACCAGAGAGTGTGGCTCCCATTCTGTGAAACCTAAGACAGCAGAGAGTCCTCAGGAGCAAGTGGGGCACTCCTTATCAGCTCTAGGGCGCAAGTGAGGCCTACCCAAGGCCTATGACTGGAACTTCCCTGTGTCAGTATATGACCAGGAAAGAAGGCCTGGTTCCTGACTGCAGTCAGTGGCCTCAGTTGGGTGTTAGCCTTTTGGGCAGAACTTGACCTGGGTTGGGTGTAGAAGTCTGACCTAGCGGATAGAATGGGTCACATAACCTTGTTGGGCATGTTGGTACTGCCTTCCCGCTGGAATGCATCTGTGAGCAAGCTAGGTTTAGTTGCCTCCAAGGTGGGGTTTGCAGGTGAAGAGAAGGATTCCTCACGGACAAGGTTAGTGGCTGAGACACATTTTGACAGAGGAGTTTGGGTAGGTCTAGAGGAGCATAGAACAGACTACTACTGCAGAGGTGGGGAATTGTCTATATTGTTTTGCCTGAGCAGGGAAGTCTATCATAAGATTGATAACTCTACTCTAGCTCTTGGCTGGGGATGGCCTGCGTAGGAAATCTACCTTTTATGCATGGTCACTCCATATTTTTCACCTTTTTCTGGACCCTCAGTTTTTTGCTGACTTTAAATCTCTGTGCCCCTTATCCCTGCTAACCAGTGGTAAAGCACCTGTGCTCCTATTTCAAATATTATGAAATTGATATAATCCTAATGAGTATATTCACCTTATATATAGGTCCCTACTATATGGTACAAAATGTACTCAGAGCCCACAGGTTAAATGTCATTTGTGGACTCCGACACTTATTGTGCCATCCCCTAGAGTGACAGTGTAAATCGTGGCTTCAGGCCTACCACTGTAGCCTGACTATGGCAGTTTAAACACTGCAATCCGACCTGTCAATTGCCATGTGGGACGCATGGTATTTAAAAGTAGAGAAGTAAAAGTTTAATGTTAACATGTCCTTACAGTGACTAGCACCCAAAAGCTATTTTTCACTATGGTATACCCATTTGTCATTTGTAGTATAGATTATAAATTCTAATACTGTATCTCAGAACTATTTAATACTTAATAATGCCTGAAGGTGGCTAAATTAGCTCTTGCTCTCCAACTTCTGCCAGCCAGTAATAGCATCTGAAGAGGTATGAAAACTGCTCACGAGCAGAGAACAGAGACCTGGTTGTATGGATGTGTTGTTGTTCCCTTAACAGGATGACCAGTGGGGTTGGGGCAAAGAACTGGATTACTTTAAGAAAAGGCCTCTCCTGTCACAGGCAAATGTTAGCTGAAACCTGGACAGGGCCCTTCCTTTATCCCCTCCCCTTAGCCAGACTGGCTCCATTGACAGTTGGCCAAGTTTTGACATTACGGTGTCAAATCCTGCTGAAGTGTCAAATCCTGCTTGACAGGTCTGCTCTGGTTTATCTTATAACACTAGGAATTCTCTTGAAATGAATGAAAACAGGATGACAAAAGGATTCTTGTATATCTACTGTCTGGTTGCTGGAAAACACTTTCTTATTTTACCAGACTTTTGTGTCTTGGTTTATTGGGGTTGCAGTTACTGCCCCAAACAGGATTTTAGTGATGGATGTGGGAGGATACTAAGGTGATCAAAGTACACTTCCCACACACCAGCTGCCATCAGATCCCAAGTTGAATATGGCCGAAGACCATTGCCATTTTGAACATGCTCAGAGTGGATAGGGAATGCCCAAGCATAAATGTGGCATTTCCAGACACGCACATCAGAACACTCCTGGACCCGAGCAGGGACAAAAAATGACTGGACCTGCTGTCTGTGACCCAAGAAGAGCCCTGAAGGACTGGACCTGCTCTCACCTCTACCCAGGAAAAAGAAGTGGGCTCCAAAGGTCGGTTGGTTGACCTGTTTAAGCTACAGGATACAACAAGCTAGAAGAGGCCTTTCCTGCAACTGCCCAACTGACCAGTGGCCTCTGCCTGACACCCTTTAAATCGCTCCTCTGAGGTCTTGGGGTCTTTAGAAGTGTACGTCTGTGGTGGATTGGGACGTAAAGGACAAAAGTCAGAAGATAAAATTGCAATTGTAATTTTAAGTGTATTTATATAGCGCTTGCTGCCCCCAATTAGGTGTCAAAGCGCTTTTCAGTGAGTAACATGCTATTCAGCAACCCAAAAAGGATTAGTGGTGGATTAGTTTAGGGAATCATGAGTTAATTTAAGCGGTGGACATGAGAGTCCGTTATATGGATTGAATAGGATAATGGAGGGATAGAATAGGGAAGAGTCTCGAAACTGTTATTTGAAAGATCATAGTAGTAAGATGCTGTTTGGGATGAGTAAAAGGAGATGGAGGAGGGAAGAGCCTCTAGAGATGGATTAGAGAGATCATAATAGTAAAATGAGGCTTGGGATGAAGCAACAGAGGGATAAATGAGGGAAGAATTTAGAAAGGGTTGTTTGGGAGATCAAATCAGTAGAATGAGGTTTGGGATGAGTCAGAGAGTAAAGGCAGAGAGTATATTGGGAAAAGAATAGGGTGAGACATAGAGTAGTGTATTGGAGAGAGTCAAAGGGTTTTGTTCATATCTAGTAGGAGTGAAGTGATAAATATATACATACATAAGTACATAGAAAGGGCATATATGTATGAGGAAGATAATATATTGAGATTTAAAGATGTGTTGTATAAACTCAGACTTTCAAGTGTTGCTGTACTTGAAGCTAATTTATTTGTGAATTTTTATAAATAGTATATATTTGTTTAATTTTATTTTAATTGTATATTTCCCTCAATATGTCAATAGTGAAGCACTTGCAGAGAAAATAGTTATGATAATGTTTACATGTTGTGAGGGGTAAATAAAACTGAGACCCATAACCATCTAATCAAATTACCTATATGACAACTATGCAGTGACCTATAGATATGTTAGAGATAGATGAATATAAAGATATATTTAACCATAAGTAGTATATACATTTGTCAAGCAGACTTAAAGAATAGATATATATTTTAAAAAACATAGTTATACATATTTGTACAAAGAAATACACACATCTAGATACGTACATATACTCAAATTATAAATGTTTATACACACAAGGATATGCAATATATTAGTGTTTGAGTATGGTGGTTATATAGGAAAGAGCCAACTCTTGAGTAGTCTTCTAAAGATTGAAGCTTAAAAAGAGAAAGATGTACCACCTATTGTTTTTTCCTTGTATGGTTGGGTTTTGAGTTGAGATGCCTATCTGGCGTGGATGTTCCTATGTTGAATGTATTTGGTGATTTTCTTCCTGACGGAAATCAGTTCTGCTCCATGTATTGCTTTGTGGGTGATACACAGCAGCTTCAAGGTGGATCTTCTGGCAACCGGTAACCAATGTAGGACCCTCAAGGTAGGGGGGGGCGGTGGTGCATGTGGGCTTGTGACTTCACATGTAGGGGTAGTCTGGCAGCAGAGTTTTGAATCCGTTGTAATCTTTTCATAGTTGATAAAGAAGATCTGTGGTAGCTGCCTATGGCTCAATCCAGTTTAGACAGTACAAGAGAGATAGTAGCATGGATCTTGTGTGGAAATGCCAGGTACAGGAATACATTCTGCAGGTTTTTCATGATAATGATGTTTGATCTTGCCAATTTGTCCACTTGAGCATTCATTGATAACTTGGAGTCCATAGTAAGTCCAAGGTTTCTTACTATCCTAGATATTGTAGGGTGTGGTCCTAAACATCAGGCCAGGCGCAGAGTGGATGATAATTTTCCCAAGCGCTACATGTGAGTATTTCAGTTTTGGAAGCATTCAATTTGAAATGACTCCATGTCATCCACTGATTAATGGCTCTGAGGCAACTAAAGATTTTTGAGTTTCTGATGTCTTTAGGGCTTTCCAGTTTAAGGGTTGTTTGTGTGTCATCTGCATAGCTATAACATGTGAGTTAAAATGTATTGATAATTGCCGGTAATGACTTCATGTAAATGGTGAAAAGCATGGGTGAAATGATAGAGCCGTGAGGGACCCCTTCTTATGTGAAGTACGGTTTGGAAGAGAAAGGGGGAGTATGGATGACATTTGTTCTGTAGGATGCGATCCAGTTGAGAGTTGTCCCCTCTAAGTCAGACTTTTAGATTCTTTGTATTAGAATGACATAGTGAAGTGCATTGGAGGAGCCGGGAGGAGGTGACACCGCGTTATAGGGCAGGAGCCCTTTAAATTAATTTCGCGCTCCTGCCGTTGCGGGAAGCGCATTGGAGGAGCCGGGAGGAGGTGACACCGCTTTGTAGGGCAGGAGCCCTTTAAATTAAATTTGCGCTCCCGCCGTCGCGGGAAGCGCATTGGAGGAGCCGGGAGGAGGTGACACCGCGTTGTAGGGCAGGAGCCCTTTAAATTAACTTCGTGCTCCCGCCGTCGCAGGAAGCGCATTGGAGGAGCCGGGAGGAGGTGACACCGCGTTGTAGGGCAGGAGCCCTTTAAATTAACTTTGTGCTCCCGCCGTCGCGGGATGCGCCCGGGCGAAGCCCGGGCCAAGGGCGGGCCCGTCCTTCACCCGTCAGCGCCTGGAAGAGGCTGGGCTGGGCCACACTCCTTAATTTTTTGATTTTGTGCTGTGCTGACCAGTGGTGCTGAGTAAGTCTTTTCCTTTTTTCTTTTCCCTACTCTCCATTTAGCATGGGAAAGCGTAAGGTTCGTTCTAGTCCTGACCCGGCTATAGTCAAATCCAAAAGCTCCAAATCCAACAGAGTAACGCAAATCCATTCCAATTGCGTCTCTAGAGAAATTGACAACTTAATTGAGGAAGTGGAATACATCCTTAAGGAAAAAGAGGGCAATGCCCGTAAGAAGCTGAAATCAGGATCTTTACTTCCATTTTTAACAACCGGTTCCACTAATCCTACTGATATACAGCCTCAGAAAACCTTAGCCCTTGTTTCTGTCCCTCCCAGCTCGACTGGTCTGGCTAATTCTTTGCTTTCGCCTGGTATTGGTTCCAATTTGGATGTAATCCCTCCTGTCTCTATTATTAATGGGATTCCATGTACAAATCGGTTCTCTGTTTTGGACCCAGTAGAACTGGCGAGTGCCAAACATCCTCTGCCTTCTGTGCCTTCTAAATCCATTTGTGATCCACCTAGTGATGATGTTTTAGTACTAGTATCTAGTCTAAAGCGTGAAGTTGGGAAATTGAAGAGTCTTTTACTTGAGGTCCTTAAATTCCTTAAAAAATCTGACCTAACTCCTCAGTGCATTTCGAATCCAGTGCTAGCACAAGTTTCTCGGCCATTGGTTCCTGTTGCCTCGCCAATAGACTCCCCACTGCTACGGGAAACGGACAAGGGTCCCAGTTATAGACATCATTATGGGAAACACTCGACCTCAGTTCGAGCGAATTTGTCATCCTCTCCTTTTAATCCGGGTCAATTTGCGGCCCATTCTATTCACGTGCCCTACCAAAATTGCATCGACATGTGTAATGTCCCTCGACTTTCACTTCATACGAGGGAAGACACTTCTTCTCTTATTAACAAGGTGTCGTATTGGATTCGCCACACTAGGGGTTGTGGCTCTATTATCCACGCTGATATTGTCTTTGCTTCTCGTGTGCGAGGCCCTGGTGGGCGGGACATTATTAAACTTCATCTTGCCAGTCCCGCTTTAGTTAAGGGGATTTTGCAGATGGAAGCTCGTAACTTATTAAGATCTGACTTTGATATACTTTTTAGAGAAAGTTTGCCTGTTACGAGTCACAAGATTACGTCCTCTCGTCCACCTAGAGTCAACCCAACTCCTCGAAATGCTTCCATTTCAACTGTCTCCCTTGGCTTGCTGCCTTTTCCTGGCGATGGGGCTGCTCTGGTCTGCAATAATAAAGGTACTTTCAGACGAGACCCCATCACCCCAGGGGACACATCAGATGTGGATTGACTACGCCATTCTAATTTTTGCAAATATAACGTTCCACATGTCCTGGTAGCGACACTTCCAAGATCTTCATTCGGTTTGGGTGCCAATACTACAAGGGCTTCACTTTGCATCACTAATGGGACTTCCAATTCAGCTCCCGATCCCGACTCTTGTACGACAGTTTGCAGCACTATAACAAGGAAAATATTGTCTTGGAATGTGGCTGGCATCAAGAGCAAATTATCTGATCCAGACTGGGGGGCTTATGTTGAATCTTTTTCCATATGTATGTTTCAGGAAACTTGGTCTACGGATTGTGTGTATAGGCAAGGCTATTGTTGTTTTACTAAAAAGGCGACTCAGTCCTCTAGGGGAAGGGCGATTGGGGGTCTATGCACTTGGGTCAAGCTGACTGAGGTAGGCAGGGTAAAGGAAATCGCTGTTGACTCTTGCGATATTCTTGCAATAGTAATATGGCCTATCACAGGTACTCCGGTGTTATGTATTAATATTTATAATAGGCCAGGCCCTCCTAACCATCAGTCTGGTACTATTCATCTGTTGCACAATTTTTTATCTGACTTTTATTTTAAATATTGTGTTATTATTGCAGGTGATCTTAACGCCCAAATTGAATTCGATTCAGCTTTTGGTGAGTCTATCCAGGCTGAAGATGAAGTATGGAATCTCCCCCCGCTTTTAACCCAACCAGTGTCATGTACTCCTTCCCCTAGGGTCATGCAGATAATAGACCTTGTAGTAACTTATGGCCTTTGTTTTGGAAATGGCCAATTTTCAAATGACAACTTTAGACCCACCTTCTACAGAGGCCACTATAGCAGCACTCTGGATTACGTTATTTTTGATCTGCGAGTCTGGCATTTTATAATCAATGTAGAGGTGGGTTCTCTGTGCACTAGTGACCATGCCCCCTTACAAATTGAATATAATGCAACTCTTTTTTTAGGGCTCACTCCACCTCATGTTTTGGATGCTCCCAATGACTGGCTGGAATTATCCAGCAATAGGCGCGTGGTGAGATGGTCTTTGTTTTCGAAATCCAATCTGCTCAATGATGAGCTCCGTGACTTAGTTTCCTGTCACCAGCTTTTTGATGACTCTACTGTCCTATCTCCTTCAGAAGTTATGTCCTCTCATGTGGCTCTTTTTGCGGATCTTAAGGAGCTCTTTACTAAACCTCCCTCAACCCATAACAATTCTTCTTTGCCTAAATTTAAGTGGTTTGATAAGGAGTGTCGGGAGGCCAAGAGCCTTTTGTCCAAAGCTAAAGAGCCGGGATGCCATTACACATGCGAGAAGGAACTATGCCTCTATTTGCAAGTCATCTAAACTTAAATATGAGGAAAAATTATGAGAGTGTCTGGTGGAGGCGGCTAGTGCCTGTGATTTTAAACTTTTCTGGATTTTGGTCTCACGTAGAGACCCCGCCCTTTCATCTATTCCTGAATGCCATATTGATGCAGAAACTTGGCTCTCCCACTTTCGGGAACTCTATGGGTCCTGTCCCGATTTGAATAACACTCCTACTGATTCTTTATTGTGCCTTCCCCCTGTGCCGCCCTTTACCCTAAAGGAAACAGAGCTGGCAATTCGTGCTCAAAGAACAGGGAAGGCTCCTGGCTCAGACAGTGTTCCATCGGACTTGTATAAATCAGACTTATCTGTTTGGACCCAGTACATCAATAGGTTATCGAATATTGTTCTGACACCTCGATCTTACCCAGACTCGTGGAAGGTGGCTATTATTGTCCCTATACATAAAAAAGGAGATAAGAGTTCCCCTGGGAACTATAGACTGATTAGTCTATTAGACAACTTGCAAAAAATATTCTCCTTCCAGTTGTTATCCAGATTAAAATACTGGATAACAAAAAATCTGGTTTTAAGCCATCTCCAGGCTGGATTTCGGGACAAGGTTAGTACCATCGATCAGGTCTTCCGGTTTACTACCATCAAGTGGAAGACCGTAGACGCAGACAACGGCCATTTGTTTGTGGCCTTTGTTGATTTGAAATCTACGTTTGACCTTGTCCCGCGTGCCAAGCTTTGGGAGGTCCTGAGCAATATTGGAGTTCCGGGTTCTCTGATTAACATTATCAAAGATCTTTATTCTGATAACTATGGAGAGTTCGCTGGGGTTCGGCTGGCGACCTGACCCCAGCTTTTCCTACAACACGAGGTGTGAGGCAGGGGTGCGTTCTTGCACCTACCCTATTCTTATTGTTTATTAATGCATGTATCCCATACCTCTTAGATTGTTATGGCGATGCCCCGAACTTGGGTGGGCAGAAGTTCCCCTGTCTTCTGTTTGCAGATGACACCCTGTTACTCTCACGAACTGCCATGGGCCTTTCCAGATTGCTATCCCGATTTTTTGAGTTTTGCAAGGACCATGGGTTGGAAATCAACTCAGCAAAAACTAAATATATGGTCTTTGGGGACAATAGGTGCAAAATGAAGAGGCCGGTATACCTAGATGGCGCCCCCTTGAAAAGAGTGGGCACCTTCGACTATTTAGGTATTAAACTGGAAGTCTCACACCTTTGGCATGCTCACCGGTAGAAATCTTTATTGTGCCTGAAGCAAAGGGCGGGTGGCATCGTAAGATTTGCTTCTAGATCTCCCAAATCTGCAATGTCTCCCGCCCTCGAAATATATAAATCCCAAGCCCGGGGGGGGGGGGGGGCCCTATATGGTGCCGAACTTTGGGGCCATTGCAATCTGGTGGCTCTGGCAAGGGCGGAAAATCAATTTTTGAAATTGTTGCTAAAAGTTCCCTCTAGTACTCCATCTCTGCCCATCCGTATGGATTTAAATCTTTTTTCTATCTTGCAGATTGCCGCCTTAAGGCCCTTTCTATATTGGATCCGGCTTTGGTTAACAGATGCCCTTTATCCATTTTGCTGTGGGCTTCTCAAACTGGTGGGCAGCAACATTATTAGCAAAACGAAATGGTGTGCCTATGTCAAAGAGTCCTTAATCCATCTAGGTCTAGGGTCCTATTGGTTGGACCCACTTTCCATTCCTAAAAATGCTGTGCAGTTACTGAAGGATGCTTTTTGGCATAACGTTCAGATTGTGCAATTTACTAAGATTGTCCCGCTGTCTATGTCTGATAGTTACTTATCAATCAAATGCCACTACAAATTTGAGCCTTTCATGGATATAGCACTATCTCCATATGCGCTAGCTCTTTTTGTTAGATTCAGAATAGGGTCCCTCCCTCTGTGCTCTTTAACGTACAAATGGCTTTGTCCCACTAATAGATCCAAGCTTTGTCCGATGGGTTGCCAACGTGAAGAGTCTATTTCACATGTTCTCTTTTACTGTTATGCATATCACAAACAAAGAGCTTTTTGGATCATCCCGCTCTGCAAATCTATAGGCGCCAGGTCCTATCTTCATGTTGAGAGAATTTTACAATCTGATTCATCTGTCCAGGTAGTTTTACCAGTGGCAAAATTTCTCTAATCAATCTGGCGCCTTAGATTAGCAATTCTAAAGAATAAGACTGGGTAGCTAATTTTTAGATCTATGTATGTATATTTACTGACTTTTGATGTCTGATTTTAGTATTCAGTATTCAATTTTTAGTATAAAGACATTGTCCTATTGTATTATCGAACATTTATGGGCGTAAGGGTCTTTGCTGAGTGGTACATTCCATTTTTAGGAGAAATATATTTTGATCATTCTGTTTGGATTTTAACTTCCTTTTATCTTTTTAAATTTTTTTATTGTGCTTATATTTTTAGTGTTCTACCAATTTTAAAAATCTAAATTTATGATGTTTGTACTGTACTTTTATGGTATGTTTTTACTTACCGAAATAAAGTCAAATGATAATGAATATGAAGTGTGTAAAAGCCAGCTGAGCGGTCCAAGAGAAGTAGTGCAGCGATCCCATTCTGGTCTACTGTTTTTTTAAAGTCACCCCAGATGGTGATAAGGCCAGATTCTGTGCCCATTCCTGAGCGGAATCCTGTTTGATAGTCTGAAAGTGTGGAGTTATCTTCAATGAATTGTAACATCTAGGGAAATGCTGCTCTTTCTATCATTTTGCCCAGGAAAGGTCTGTAATTGTTGGGGTCATGAGGGTCCAGGTTTGATTTCTTTAATAATGGGCATATGTATGACTTTCTTTTAAGCCTTCAGGAAAGATTCCTGTAGTTACATTTTTTTTGATGATTCTTCTTACTGGTATGGCAGCAGAGGTAGTTAAAACAATCTTGAAGATTTGTAGTGGCCAAGGGTCAGAAGGGCAGCCGTCTGGCCTGTTTGCTTTGTCCAGATCTATAAATTCACTTTGTGCTATTTGTTTGAAGGAATGCAGAAGCTGGGTTAGCCTACTCTTGGAGGGGATTTTTAGGTTGGTGCTGGTGGTTTTCCTTTGTTTTAAAAAGTAGTCTAGCATGTCTGCTTTGACTGTGTAATGATTTGCCAGTTTGTCAGTGAATTCCTGAGTGCTGGGATCAGTCCCTTCTATTCATTTAGGTTTACGAAATTCAGTGAGAATTTAGCATGTTGAATTCTGTCTAAATAGTACCTTTTTTAGTTTTATTGATTGTTGATTTCTATATTCTGTTACATTTCTATACGTGAAGTTTGTCTTGATTGCTGTTTGTTTTGAGCCAGGGCATTGTAAATTTCGAATTTGTTGTTATATCTTTTTTAGTTTTGTATTTCTTTAAGGTGCAAGGTACTTGTTTTCTTTAGTCCTTATTTTGTTGTTCTTAGTAGTATTCGGATATTAAACCCTTCTTGTAGCTACTCATAAAGGCCCATATTTAAACTTTTTTAGCGCTGAATTTGCGCCACTTTTTGATGAAAATTCAGCACTAAAAAAGTATAAACATGGGCCAAAGTGTTTTAACTGAATTTATCGGGTCTAGAGCTGTGTTGGTTGTTAGTTGTGTTTCTAAGCATTAAAAAATGAGGGGTTTATTTACAAGCCTAATGTGCCGCCGGTGTGTCACTTTTTGTGATGCACCATGGGTGTATAGTGCAGGACTACAAGGCCACGCAAAGCCACTTTGCATGACTTTTCATGGCCTTGAAGACATGGTGTAAGGCAACACAGCGCAAGTCACTGTGTTGCCTTACACTGTGTCAAGGAGGAGTTCCATGGGTGTTGCAGTGGGTTTTCCCATGCAGCACCCACAGGGTTTGACCCATTTCCAGATTTACAAGAATCTGTAAACCAGGGAATGCATCAAAATCTCCACCCAGGGGAGGCACAACGAGGAAAAATACCTTTATTTTTCCTCGTTTTTTTCTCTTTCTATGTGTGCTACATTCAGACTTTTGCTGCACAGGAAGGTGTCTGCACAAAAACAATCCTGTCTCCCATGCAAGGTTGTCTCGGTAGGCGCTAGGCAGTCCATTCTGTGCTAGCGCAGGGGGAGGACAGAAATGCAATGTATCTAGTAGATAGGGCACATTTCTGCCCTTTCCCTGTGGCCAGGGCAGTGAAACAAGGTTACTTTGTAGGAAGTACTTTCCTACAATACTTCATATAGTATATCACAATGAGGTATAGTTGGCAAAGAGCCCTGGTATTCCCTTATGAGTGCTCTAGCAACCCCAGGGTGGTCTCATAGGGGTAGTGTGATCAAACAGCCCTAGGTTTATCAGAGAAGAGTGTTAGGCATATGCAAATACACACACAATCAGTAATTGATGCACACGACTCAATAAGGAGATTCACACCAATTTATATAAATAACACAAAACTTTACATATATTTAGGCACTAGAATCAATGCAAAGTACGTTTTGCAAGAGAAATACTTTTAGGTTTTAAAAGTCTACACAATGCATTTTTGAAAGGCGACAATGTTAACCTACGAAGGAAAAACAAATACTGCATACAGGTATAGTACAGTAACTTACGGGACCAACCTCCTGGACTTAAGGTAAGTATGGGGAGAGGTTCAAGGCAGCACCAACAGGTCACCTCGGGAGGCACTGGGACGGCCAGGTGCAGAGATGCTTTTCAGTGTCAGGTGCCCAATGTTTTCCTATGAGGGGAAAACATGTACTGCATTTGGGAACTTCACAGCAACATACAAAATCAAGCTACTGGACTTAAGCTAAGTATAAGGCAAGGTCCAAGACAGCACCAACAGGTCACCTCGGGTGGTGCACAGGTGTGTTTTGGTGTTGGGTGCCCAATGTTATCCTATGGGGGAATGCGTACTGTATTCGGACACTTCTCAGTGACTTACAGGACCAGTCTCCTGGACTTAAGGTAAGTATGGGGCAAGATCCAAGGCAGCACCAACAGGTCACTCCGGGGGGCATTTGGGCGGCCAGGTGCAGAGGTGCTTTTCAGCGTTGGGTGCCCAATGTTAGTTAACAGGGATCGGTCTAGTTAAAAGAGGCTGCAGGTTTGGACTGGGTGGCCAGTCTGCCTGAACCAGCAAGTGGCCTCAACTCTCACGATGCTAAGGGATGTGAGGACACCTTAGGTCCTTTTCTTTATGGGCTAGGGGCAACAGGTGCAGAGGTGTCTCAAAGTGTCAGAGTTTCATCACTGGGAGCACTTGCGTTGACGAGGCCTGCAAACAGAGGCTGCAGGCGGTGTCAGTGAGTCCACAGTGGGCAAGTCCAAGGTGGGCTTTGTCTCTGAAAGGTCGGGGGACCATGCTGACACCATTGACCCACTTCAGCTTGGGATAGACAGTATGGGTGCAGTGGTGCTTTCTGGTGTTGGGTTTGGCAGTGGGGAGTCCTCTCAGGTCTCTTGAGGTGCCTGCATGATGCAGCGAAGCAGCTCAGTTGCTCCACTGGAGTTCCTGGGTCTTTGTTGAAGGCAGGCAATCCTCCCAAGGTTTTGGAGGCATGACAGCTTGCAGGATGAGGCGATCTTGGCGCAATTCGGTGAGAACAGCAGAAAGATTAGCAGGGCTTCCTCAGTCTTTGCCAATTGGCTACTTACCCCTGGGATCACTACATTATGACCCCCCCTACACGACCACTTTGTGTGAGAAGTGGGCATAACCCTGTCCCAGAGTTCCTAGTTCTGCCATTACCAAGATGGCACACTTTGAAATTTTGTATCCACATTAGGAAGCTCACCTTAGGGGTGGAACTGACCTTAGAGTGGACATGGCTTCCTGACTAAAATGTTCCTGCCTGTCCAGGTGCCAAATGGGCTCTGGGGCAGGGGGGTTGGTACCTCCCTTCTGAGCCAGATCTGCATACCAAGGTCAGTGGGCCACTTTGAAGCCCCCTACTTTGGAATGCAGATTTGCAGGTCATCCTGTTGGGGGGGATGTGTTAACACCATTGCCAGAGAAGGCTTCATTCCTGACTGCCCGAGAAAGTGACTGGAATGGCCACAGGGGACTGTCTGCTTCTTTTGTTATACAGTAAATTATGAATAAACAGTGAGACACTGTTAACTGCTTATTTTATGACACATTTTTTTTTTGCTAGTGACACTTATGTTACCTGACGTTAAGGTAATAAAGGTTCCAACTACCAGTACACATGTCAGTAAAGTTGTGTTGTTATTACTTACATCTGAAATGGTTGTGCGTGATGTCTGCACGCCTTTGCCTTCCCTCTGCTGCACTGGTCCTGTCTGCTGGCTGAAGGGGGGATATGGGATCATCATCCTCATCTGAGTCTGAATCAGACATTTCCACAGGTATGCCCCTGGTGGTAGCTATATTGTGCAGGATTGCACATGTGGCCACTATTCTACAGGTCGTGTCCGGGCTGTACTGTAGTGCCTCTCCACTTTTGTGGATGCACCGGAAGCGACTCTTCAGCAGCCCAAAGGTGCGCTCCACCACATTGCGGGTTGCCCTGTGTGATGAATTGTATCTCCGTTCTGCTGATGTTGTAGGATTGAGGTAGGGCGTCATCATGTAGGTGCGCACTGCGTAGGCATTGTCTCCTGGAAGAAACAGAGGGTATAATGAGTAAGCGAGCCATCTGACGTCACAACACCATCAATGCACCAGTGTACAGAGGGACAATACCTAGTAGATATCCTTCACCAAACTTCCCAGCTAGCAGTCTTGTGTGAATGCCGCTGTGACGAAAGATGTATGAATCATGTGTGCTCCCTGGGTACCTGGCCACAAGATCAGTTATGATGTAGGAGGCATTCCATATCACCTGTATATTCATTGAATGTTGGTATTCACGGTTGCAGTACACATACTCTGTGGCTGATGGTGAACAGAGTGCAACATGTGTCACATCTATGGCACCTAGGATGTGGGGCAACTGTGCTATCTGGTAGAAATCTATTTTTGTCTGCTGTATTTCCTATGGGTTGTGGGGGAATCTGATGTATTGGTGTATCCTACTCAGCATGGTGTTGATAAATGCATTGAAAAATCTAGAGAGGACACTCTGTGATACTCCTCCACCTGCTGCTATGACCCCTTGATAGCTCCCTGAGGCAAGTAGGTGGAGGGAGCATAATACCTGCACTATGGTATGCTATTAGTCTGTGTTGCTATGCGTTGTGCGCTGCAGTATGGGTTGTAGCTCAGCTATCAGGTCAAGTATCATGGCTGAGTTCAACCTGTACTTCTCAAATATCTCCTCCTCAGTCTGGTCAAAAAGGGTTATGCGCACTCTGAAAATGAGCTCCTGTCTCCTCCTCCCTCCCCTCAAACCTGCCAAGATTGTCATTCTCCTCACCATGACGTAGAGTGCAGCCATTGTGGAAAAGAGTCTGAGGCATTCTGGGCCTCTTTATATAGGTTGCGCCTGGTTACCACCTGGTTTCACCTAGTGGTAATTTGCATGTGCAAAAGGCCATTCTGCGACAATTCACAATTTGCGAATTTGTGATGCATCGAATTGTGACATGGTTCTGCGTGTCGCATTTTGCGTCTCACAATTTCCAACTTGAAATACCGAATCGCTAATAGCGATTCGGTATTTCATGTCGCAAATTGCGAGACGCAAAATGTGACACACAAAACCATGTCGCAATGCAGAAAATCGCAATTTTTGCGGTTCCTTATTTTTGGTCTGCGAATGCCTTTCATGCATCGCAGACCACGTTTATGCATTCGCAAACAGACAAATTTTGCGATTCGCACCGTTTGCTAATGCAAAATGGTTTGATACATCTGGGCCTAAACTTCTACCACGTTTACCGGCAATGTACCAGACTGTAGCCTTGACTGAAGCACAGAGTGATCAAGAATGTGTTGTTTGTGAACACAATGCTGAACTAAGCAAAACAGTTAGATAGAAGAAATTAAAACAAGACCGTAAAACTGGTTATTGTAAAAATAACAATGTGAAGCTGAATAAAATGTATCTAGGTCAAGGAGCACAGCGGCCTAGTGTATTAAACTAACGTGCATGGAGCTATAACTAAAATGGCTACACAACACCCTCCCATTGTCGGTAGAAAGTAGTTGAAGCCCAAACTAAAATATCTCAACCTAAGATATACCTAGAACCCTACTCAATTTTGCCAAGTTAAAAGGACACACAAGCATACTGCTTGGCAATTTAAAAAATGAGCATGTGGCTTAGAACCAAATTCAATGAAAATGTCAATCTAGAATTGTTCCAAGTCAAGCACGAGTCATGGAAAGCAGGAGATCTTCCACTACGGCAGATGACAAAACCGGAAAGTCCGCGCCAAAAATGATTGAGGAGCAGGTGTGTTCCAGAGCCCCCGTATCAACCAAGGCGACATCCCGTGCAGTGCCCATTGATGAGTTAATGGCAATTTCCTCCAGGAAGGGTAACTCATAATTAGCTTCACGTAGCAAACGTAGCCTCAGTGCGCATGACTGGTGATGAACCCTCCACTAGACCATCAACAGATCAGCATCTATTGCTGGGGGGCGCTGCTGCAAAAGACAAACTTCCAGTGCATGTTCAAAAGAGCACCAAAGGCACCGGAACAAGGGCTGCATACAATACAAAACCGGTCTGAACGACAAAGACCAGTCACACTCCAAATGTTCAAGGAGTGTTGCCCCAAAATGCTGCATCATATGTTCATGACACAGCTGCGCTGATGGGAGCGCCGTCATTTGTCCTTGTTGCGGCGGGACAGCCATTGCGCATAAACAACAGCAACAGCAGGATGCCGGCTAATAAAGCCAAAGTTATTGGAAATCCCCCAAAAATACTACAGAAAATTGAGTGGATAGCTGAAGGTATCAAACCGAATATGGAGGAGAAGGTGTGAACAAAACCAGAACCAACAGCTTTGAAAAAATGTGCTAATCCAGTCATGCTGGAAGCATTAAATATTCATCCCACGAGTTCACCAAAGTGTCTCGGAAAGTTCGTATTTAACAGGGACTGTATTTCTGCTGATGACCTTGCCACTTGAAGTGCGTAAGTCTCACGTGCAGATGTAAGGGCCACATGCTTTTGAAATAATAAAGCCTTGAGTCTACTTAACTTGTCAAAATTCACATTTGAAGTAGCAATGCGAGGCCAGATATCCACTACCTCCTTCACTTTAGTGGGGGGAAACAGCACGTTCCCGCAGCATGTAACGATCTTAGAGACGACACAACGTAAACTATTCCACCCCGCATGTCACAACAGTCTTCACTATTGAGAAGGACGTAGCTGCTGTTTGAAAGCACCTGGAACGTAGGTCTAATCAAGGGGACTGGAACTCCCTTAAGATAACAAGCCAAATTTGCAGCCGAGGCATTACACGCCCCTTGCAAGGACAGCTGTTTACAAACCATTGAATGGCTGACAGAAGTCTTGCATTCACTACCGCTAAGAAAGACCTCTTTCATGCCACTGAAGCCTTTGTACGAAAAGGGAAGCTCCCACACCTCATGGATGTAACTATCTCCCAGCTTTTCATATCTGCCTACTGGAATGTGTTTCAAACAGGAGGTGAATTGTAATGTTGAAATAGGCAGATTAATAACCCCATGTATTAACCACTCTGCTGATGGTATTTCGGCCACAGTGAAAGGCAACCTTTCAATTTTCTCGATGTTAAGCATGACATAAGTCTCTTCTTTCTCAGCCATAAGTTGTTGTTGCCGCGTTAGATTAAAGGAAAAAAATATTTCCCTTGCACTGACGTGCTGCCATGAAACGCGATTGTTGTAATTTAGTTGTAATATTTTAAGGTAGCAACATGTAATTACATATAGGCAGATTTTGTTAGATTAGAGGTTATGACATATTTAAATACAAGTGGTACGTCCCCCCCCCACCTTCCCTTTAGAATGGAATGTTCTGACTGTTAGGTAGAGGAGTTCACAATATTGTAGAATGTTGGGAGAGAGAGCTGAGAGAAGAGGAGATGTGAAGAGCTGATGAGGAGAAGTGGAGATGAAAATAAAGTGTGATTCTAAAGAACCATTGATCTTTTTTCATTATAACACTGGCGACGATTGGAGTGCGAAAGGGGGCACTTTCATCTCTACCCCTTGTGCTGCATCCTCATCAAAGTGACCACCATTTACTTAAGGTACTGTTATTCTTAATTAAATGACTGGATAATCTAGGAGTCATAAGGATCATCCCGTTTATTCAACAAGTACTTTACTACAAAATGCAGCTATGCAGATAGCACTATTACTGATTTTTCAAGTCTTAAAATATTAAGCATAGTGTTGACAAAACAAAACAAACCTGATATTGGCAAAGTTATGAACCTTTTCTGAGAGGAAAGGTCAAGAAGACACAATCAATCACATGACAGATATTCCTGGAAGGAAAGGAAAATAAATGTGTCTTTTACCAGCATTATTTCATGAGAGGCAAGCACAGGTTATGAACAGCGACCTTTTCTGAGAGGGAAGGTCAAGAAAATCAATCTATCACACACAAGTATTTCATCTATGAGGATCTATTTTTAAATAACACAAGTTAATTGTCTATACTGACAATAATGCAAAATGAATGCACAAGAAAATAAATGGGTCTTTTTCTGTTGACATTTTATGAAAGGCAGCTCTGAAACGGAACATTCGTATTATTTAACTGTGTGGAAGCGCGCACAATTACATGAGGAGCATATCTCATTAACTTTTAATCCACAAGAGGTTGTACTTTGCGAATTACCTCAGCTTTAGTGGAGTTTTTGAAACGGTTGAGGATCATCTGTACTTCGGTTTCAAATGCAGTTTCACTGAATTGTCTTACTCCAGCAATTGGACCTGCATATTGTTGTGACGCTGACAGGCACAGCATGAACGTTTAAGAAGCATTGGTAATGATATTAGCCTGTTGGTGGTAACGCTGACAGGCACAGCTCTTTCCTGCTTGTGGCATTGTGGGAAATTTACTGTTCTCAGGGCTTTTCCTCTAAATCGGCTGCAACACTAGACTGTGCATTTTCTTTAATGTCTTCATAAATATGCATTCAACTGTTACTATTTAGATTTAATAACATGTGATGATTGCTATATTTATTTTCTAACTTTTTAATGTTTATAGTTGCACTTTGAGAATACACTTGATAGTACATAGTAATTGCTATATTTTATACATACATAACTATTTAAATCACACTATCCTTTAGAAATGGCTGCAGCGGGCATGTCCCAGCCAATTCCATTTTTAAATGAAACTGGAGAACCTAACATCCCATGGAAAGAATGGTTCAAAATTTTTGAATCATATTTAATTGCCATTGGTGGAGATAAATTCAACCCACTCAGGAAACAACACATATTGTTACACAATTTAGGGACGCACGGCAGAAAAATTTACGATACGTTACCTGAACCTGATTTTCCAGATGGACAAGTACAGGATGATTATGTCACCACATATATGAAATTGGAAAAACAGTTTGGAGACAGAGTAAATGTGGTCTTAGAACGTCATACATTTTTCTGTTGTTCCCAAGGAAAACAAGAGAGTGTGACTAATTACGTTGCTGCTCTAAGGGGATTGAGTACATTATGTAACTTTGGGAATCTTAATGACTCACTAATTTGAGACCAAATAGTCCGTTGTACTAGTAATGTAAAAATTCTGGAAAAATTACTACAAAAACAACCTGATCTGCAGGAAGCAGTGGAAATAGCAAAATCCACTGAGCACACACAGCTATGTTTACAAGAAATCAGATCTCCTTCTGCTTCTTCTGATCAAGTTGCAGAGATTAAGGTAAATGCAGAAGAAGAAAAAGTTATGAAAATTAAAACTGGAGGTAAACAACCTATAAAAACCACTAATCCTACAACAGGATTAAAATGTTACCGCTGTGGGAGCAGCACTCATTTGGCGAACTCTACCTTTTGTCAAGCCAGGACAGCCATATGTAGAAAATGTAATAAAAAAGGCCATTTTGCCAGAGTGTGTAGGGAGGTGTCTAAATTTGATAAACAATATGAGCATAAAAAGGTAGATGATTCTCAAGAAGTTAAAAAGATAATACTGCAGGTTAAAAAGGAACAGGAAAATTCTTTTCAATATCCTCAGTGTAATATTTCCCTTGATGGCAGTCCAGTAACAGTTTTCGCTGACTCTTGCTCACCCTTTACAATCATAAATGAACTGGATTTTAAAGGTATTGGTAAAGAAATGTCCGCCAGATTGTCAAAACCAGACATTAATCCCAAGGGTTATAACAAAGACCCCATCCCTCTTAAAGGGATGTTCAAGGCTTTAATATCATTTAAGGGTCGTACCACTGTAGGGAAAGTTTATGTAGTTGAAAAAGGATCCAGTTTACTGGGTTGGCAGCATCAGAAGGAGTTGGGAATCAAACTGGACCCTAATAATCTGGAACAAGTGCTGCTCATGGACAAAGCTAACTCTAATGAGTTGATTTTCCAGGAATTTCCTGAGATTTTTACTGAAAAGTTAGGTCTACTGGCAGGCTTCCAACATAAAATTAAATTAAAACCTAAGGCTAAACCGATAGTACATAAAACTAGACAAATTCCACACTTACTTAGAGACCCTCTTAAAAAGGAACTTAAGAGACTAGAATCTCTAGGAATTATTCAACCAATTGAGAGTTCAGAATGGTTATCTCCCATCGTAATTGCCAAGAAACATAATTGTGATGACATTAGGGTGTGCATTGATTTGAGAGATTTGAACAGAAACATTTGGGTGGAAAGACATCCACTTCCTGTTATTCATGAAATATTAAGCACCATGGGGGAGGCAGCATGTTTTTCCGTGCTGGATCTCTCCAGCGCATACCACCAGGTTGAACTTCACCCAGATTCCAAATGGCTCACAGCTTTCACTACACCCCTAGGATCGTATATGTTCAATAGAATGCCATTCGGGCTTGCATCAGCTGCGGCCGTATTTCAAAAAATCATGCAACGTGTTTTGGAAGATACCACTAAGACTCTATATTTTCAGGATGACATTTTGATATATGGAGCAAATGTAGAGGAACATGATACAAACTTAAAAAAGGTACTTAGTAAACTAAAAATGGCGGGTTTGACATTGAGAAAGGATAAGTGTCAAATTAGAGTAGATTCAGTTGATTATTTAGGGCACACTATTTCTAAAGATGGGTTCAAACCTAAAACTTCACTAGTGGAAGCTGTTAAGAAGGCAGAGGCACCAAAAAACAAGGAAGAATTAAAATCTTTTCTAGGCCTTGCTGAGTATATGACAAAATATGTCAAGGGATTCTCAGAGATATCATATGACCTAAGAGAGTTACTAAAAAACCACACACCTTACAAATGGATAGAATGTCATGAATCTGCATTTCAAAGGATTAAACAAGCCATTGTAACAGCACCATTCCTGGGTACTTTCAATCATGAAATGAAGACTATTCTTACTACTGACGCGAGCAAAAAAGGTTTGGGAGCCACTTTATCCCAAGTGGTTGATGGTAAAGAGAGAATTGTAGCATTTGCTTCTAGGGCTTTAAATAAGGCAGAATCCAATTACTCAGTAATTGAAAGAGAAGCTCTGGCTTGTTTCTGGGCTATAAAACATTTTAAATTCTTCCTTTGGGGTACACAATTTACTTTACGTACAGACCACAAACCACTAGTTTATGTTTTCTCTACAAAAAGTTTCTACAACTGTACACCTAGAATTGCTAGATGGATTTTAGGCCTGGAGAGCTTTTGTTTTAAGATTGAGTACCTACCGGGTAATAATAATTGTGCTGCGGATTTTCTATCTAGAGCACCGTTGAAGACTATGAGACCCCGGAATACCCAGTAATGGTTGTTTGTACTCTGGCAATCAGTGAAGAAGAATGGAAGTTGGCTGACCATAAGGATGAATCCCTATCCTTATTGAGAACATTAGCGAAGGAGGGATGGCCGGAATTTAGGAGGGGTCTGGACGAAACACTAAAAAACTATTGGGAGGTTAGACATGAAATAAATGAAAACGGAAATTTTGTTTTAAGAAATGATAAGATAATACCACCGGCAGGATTGATACACAAAATTATCAATCTGGCTCCTGAAGGTCATTTAGGCAGGAGCCTCACAAAAGCTTGTGTTAGAGAAAGATATTGGTTTCCTAATATGGACTCTATGATAGAAAATGAATTTAAAAATTGCATTAAATGTGCGTGCAGTGACAAAACTAAAATTATTCGTAAAACTCCTATATATCCTGTGGCGGTACCAGACAAGCCTTGGACAAAATTGGCATTAGACATCATAGGGCCTATCAACATGAAAGGTGTTGTGAAACGTTTTGCTTTAGTACTGATTGATTATTACTCGCATTGGATTAATGTAAAAATGGTAAATCAAATCACCACTGAATCAGTTATAAATTTCCTTAAAGATGCTTTTGCTATGGAAGGAATACCCGCCACCTTGATCACTGACAATGGAGTTCAATTAACTTCATCAAAAATGAAAGATTTTCTTAGCTCTTTAAACATACACCACCTCACGACAGCGCTATATTGTCCCGGGGCAAACGGTTTAGTCGAAAGGACCAACCGCGTGATTAAAGAGTGCATCCAGTTAGCTAGTGTAAACCAAATAATCATTGAAAATGCTATTCGAGACATGTTATGGGCGTACCATTCTACTCCAAATTCAGTTAAAAAATGTCTCCATTTTCTGCTCTAAGGGGCAGGAAACCAAGTACCAAATTCTTCCCTTCATGGTTAGGTGGAGGAGGAAAAAGTGATGCCATAACTCCACAATTCAGACTTAGAATAGAAAATCATCAAAACAATTACAAAAAAAGATACAATACTAAACATGGTACTAAACAACAACAGTGGAAAGTGGGGGATAAGGTTTATGTTAAAAATCCTGTAAGGGGTTTTTGTCCGAATATGCGAGGCACTAAATTTTCCGGTCCTTTTGATATTGCCAAAGTGAAAAACAATGTGGTTACGTTAACAAATGGTCAGTGTTGGAGTATGGACAGGATTGTCCAACAGCCATCAGCCCTCGTGAGGAGTGAAGGAAATTCCATGGAGAATGGCGAGAGTGAGGAGATTCAGCAGAGACGTGACGTCGGTACAGAGAGTACCAATAGAACTTCTTTTAAAACATCGATGTAGTGTATGTCAAATTATCTATTGAATGTATATATTTAAGACATCAATGTAGGTATGTCAAATTATTATTGAATGTATATATTTTTGATCACTTTTTATATATTGTGTGTGGAAGGGAAGATGTGTTGTAATTTAGTTGTAATATTTTAAGGTAGCAACATGTAATTACATATAGGCAGATTTTGTTAGATTAGAGGTTATGACATATTTAAATACAAGTGGTACGTTCCCCCCCCACCTTCCCTTTAGAATGGAATGTTCTGACTGTTAGGTAGAGGAGTTCACAATAGCATGTTGGGAGAGAGAGCTGAGAGAAGAGGAGATGTGAAGAGCTGATGAGGAGAAGTGGAGATGAAAATAAAGTGTGATTCTAAAGAACCATTGATCTTTTTTCATTATAACAGCGATGTTTGAAGCGTCCAACCCAACTGCATAATGGACCTGGTCTGACTCTGCCCATGGTATAAAGAAGACGTATCAGATCATATAATGTCTATAGCAGAAGATACAATGTTGTTTATTGTATATATCCGGTTGGACAAGGTGTTGATCCCATTATCTACCTTTTTCAGATTTTCCTGATCTATTTGCCTTAACCGGGCTGCAGCATCTTGTTGGGAAAGTTTCCATATTTCATTGTATACTGCATATAAGAAACGCTTCCTACGTGGTATTCTGGAGCCTGATAAGAAATCTTGTAAGTCAGTGGTGTTAGACAAGAGATTGAAGTGTGCTTTAACCGCGTTTAGTGAGGATGATCTTAGCCACTGCTGGCACAATTTTCCTCACTATGTGTTATAATGATATCTGCATGTTCTGGTGATATATAGCAAGGGTCTGGCCTACTCATCTTAAAACCCCCCGAGGAGTTAATAAAACGTTGATGACACCCGTTGGTATCTATGGGCCACAATAACCACCTACCTAGACGTGTCAGTGAAGCATTAAACGTACCATTTCGGACCCACTCATTGAGCTCATCTTTAGTTGCATTCGTGTACTTTTTCGAGTTGTCGAATTTTGCAGGGGCAGGTATACTGGGCATGTTTAATTAGCTAATTGTTGCCAAGCCTAATCAACTTGTTTGTTGCACTGTTTTAAAAAGATCATTTGAACAGGGATGAGACATGCTCTAAACAATGTTTCCCTTCTCTTGATCTGCCAATTTTTCGTTCCCCAAACATTATTCAAATTAAAGTATTTGGACCAATATTCATAACCTTCTATTGATAACCGGGAAACAAAAGATTCCGAATATATGAATTTCGTATTGGTCAATAACATGTGTATATCCTTAGTGGAAGTTACTTTAAAATAATATGACTCAGCATTCTTTTGATTATGCCCAGAAAAATATGTAAACTTTTCAGTATAAGTTTTAGAACTCCCTTGCGGTGGGGTTGGACAATGTTCCCATTGCGTGTAATTAAATATCGTTTTGGGACTACTCGCTCTATCTATGAAGTGGTGCCCATAATAATTATAGCAAAACAACACCATAATTTTCTTTGAATTGGTAAACATCTTCATTTTCAAAGACAGTATAATATTTCAATTCTGTCATCATAGAATCAACTGTTTTCACATCCCAATCATCAGATACAACGCCTGGTATGACTATATCATTCATTGATAATTTTAATACATAGGGTATTTGAATAATTTCTGTGGAACCATATATATCGAACATTACTTTGTCCCAAACAATTCCATCAAGAATTGGCACTGCGGAAATGTTTACAAAAGATAAGTCTCTTCGGACCTTATGTGATGAAAAATGTGGTTTCAAAACCTCCTCCACCTGTTCAACTGCTGATCTTTCGGGAAGAAAATGACCATGTATTAATAAGAAAAAGGTAATAACAAAACCAATCCAAAGTAGAAACGTTAGGACAGTCAAGGAAAACCATACATAGTTCTATGGAAAAATTAAGTATGTTTCTTTAAGCCAGTGTGTTAGCTTACGTGCACTTGACAAATCAGCTGTCGAAGAGGTGAATGAGTCTGATAAACCATTGTTGAAGTCGGCAAAATAACCAGAGGCAGTTCGTGCAAATGGCGTAGCAGTTGTCAGTGGTGAAGTTGGTGTTTCCTGTGGTGGCACACTATAGACAGCACCATCCGTTTGCCTTGTAGTTGAGTTGACTTGGTCAAATGTTTCTAAATTATTTGATGCTAGTGGAAGTAATGCAAGATCATCATCCACCCTACCCAAGCTCGGAGAGGTATCAGTGTTGGTATAAACAACTTGTAGTGGAACTTCTTCGCCAGTAGTGAGATGGATTAGTGAACTACTGGATGTTCCTCTTGGTTGGCTGTGTAGGATCGGCCACATGGTGTAATTTGACATTGTCAATTGAAAAAAAACGATTTTCTTTGGCACCTGTCAACGGTGGTAGAATAACAGTTCTGGTACCGTGTATCCCCAGTACGGGGACTGATGCTCGATAAGAAGGGCCAAATTCCTTTTTATCTGCAACTTTTTCACGTACAAGATCCCCAACTCTGGGAATCCAGCCGGTAGATGTTACTGGCACATACTTAATTCCTGTGGAGGCAGAACTTTTGGAAGAATTATCATCACAGAACTGTTGTAATTCCTGTAAAACAGTGACACGTTCATTTATGTCAAAAGGTGTTTCTGCTGCCTCCACGCCAGGACCATCAAGATCTGGAACAAACATTCGAGTTCCGAACAGCCACTCATATGAAGTACGACCCCCCAGGGACCTTCTAGGCAGGTTATTTAGCGCTCTCTGGACTCCATACAGGTGATTAAGCCAACTACGACCAGTACCTAAGACTCTGGCTGTTAAGGACTGCTTTAAATTGCGGTTTAATCGCTCCACAACACTACTTCCCTCGGGATGAAATGGAGACGAGTACAGCAGTTGGACACCCAACAAAGCCATGGTGTCCCTGAATGCCTGTGAGGCCAAAGCAGGGCTCTGGCCCGAATGGAACGCCTCAACCGCATATGTACCGATAAAGACTCGCAAATCTTTAATAACAGTCCGAGCGTCAGCCGAGCGTTGTGGCCACACCCATACAGATCTGGAGCATGAATCAACAGTGACTAATATGTATTGGTATGCACTACCTGGTGTTAGGGGACCACAGTGGTACAAGTACACACATTGTAACGGTTTGTTTGAAATTAAGAGGGGTGTCTGCGGCGGGCGCTTGGCTGTGGAAACTTTAATTTGTTGACAGATGTCACAACAAATGAAATACTCCTTAGTCTCTTTATAGAGACCTGGCCATCCATAATGGGCCTGTAAGATTGAAATTGTAGCCGCCACACCAGCATGTGCAGATGCCACCCCCTCATGGGCTGCTTTGATCAATTGTGGTCTTATATCTTTGTTAGGGATGTCTTGTACGCCTACGCCTGATATCTTAACTTCAGTGCTCAGCATACTTCCCATATGGTACTGATATTTGTTAGGAAATCCTTGAGGATGGGGCGTACCATCAGCCGTAGCTTTTACGGCAGCCCAAATGTCTGTGTCTGGTTTGGAACTCGAGAGAGTCACTGCAGCTACAGTGGTTACTGCCACTGCTGACTTTGCGGCTTCATCAGCCAATGTATTTGCAGCAACATGTATTTCAACGTGCTGGTGTCCAAGTGCATGCACAACATGGACATTCGGTAGCGTCTCTTTCAGATCCGCTACTTTCCCCCACAGTAGTCTGTGTTTAATGGTGTTGCCTTTGGAGTCTCTGAACCCATTCTGGTGCCAATAATGCAGGTATTCATTAAAGGACTGGACACAATAATATGAATCACAAACAATCAGCATAGGCTGTGCCGGACCAGTATGTTGTAATGCCATCAGCAGAGCTTTTAGCTCAGCCAATTGTGCTGTACAATCCCCTAGGGTCTGTATAAAGGTATGTAGAGGACAAAATGTATCCCCTTCCATATAGCCACTTACGACTGCGCAAGCAGCAGAATATTGATGTTTAGTTCCAATTGCAGGTTGTGCAGAGCCATCGGTGTACATGACTCTATGATACTGATCAATAGGCAATGTATTTGCTGGAACTGGATATTCTACTTCATATTGCAGGAATTCCTCAGTTTTTAACTTTGGGTCAAAAATGTAGTCTACATCAGTGGCTGTTAAAGACGTAGCCCATTGTAGCCAACGTGGATTTACTGCTTTTGTGTTCGGAACGCTAGCTTTTGTAACAGCCTCTAGGGCTGGGATTGGAGAAACTACAATAATGCGTTTTCCCTGGGCAAGAGGTCTTTCTTTAATAACAGCCGTCTGCACTGCAGTGAGAATTTTCTCTGTGGGAACAAAGCGTTGTTCAGCTGCTGAATTCAAATGTGATTTGTATGCTATCGGGACTGTATCACCTTCATTAAATGTCACATAGGTGAAACCGATGGCCCCAGCTATTACCCTGATGACCAAATGTGTTTTGTTGTCCCTTGGGTGTAAATGTTGTGCTGCAAGCATGTCTGTCTGCAATTCTCTAAGAAAGCGTGTATGTTCAGTTGTCCAGAATTTACTTGAAAAATCGGGACGTATTAAGTCATATAAAGGTTTTATGCGCGTAGCATAATCTGGAATGTAAGTTCTACCAAAGTTGAAATATCCCAATAATGATTGGAGTTTTTTAATTGTATTCGGTGGTTATAGCTGTAGGCATTTTTCGAAAAATTGTGGCGCTAGGCTCTTCCCTTCACTTGACAGCTCATATCCTAGATACAGGACGCTGAGGAAGGCAATTTCTGTTTTTTTGAAGTTAAATTTGTAGCCAAATTCGGCAAACCCTACAACAATGTGGGCTACCCGTCTTAAATGTTGTAGAAACTCATTATTCGTGAGATATATATCATCTACATAGGACAATGCTTCAGGGTCAATCTTGTGTAAAATGGCAGTAACACGAGCCGCAAACAGTCCTGGGCTGTTCTTATACCCCTTGGGTAAACAACAGAATTTTTTCTGAGAGCCAAGTGAGCTAAAGCTTGTTAAGTCCCTGCTTTCAGGCGCTGTATTCTGGCAGAAACACCCATTCGAAATGTCTAATGTTGTTTTATATTTTTTAAGCACTATGTTGCTCATTAGTGCAGGGCTATGTGAATTTTGTATAGCATAGGTGCGTGTATGACTATTTAAATGTCTGTAGTCTAAGACTATTCTGTATGAATGGTCCGGTTTAGCTACAGAAAATTAAGGGTTATTCATCGGCGAGACACAGGGTTCAATTACACCCTGGTACTCTAATTGCGTGAGTATTTCTCTCACTGGTGCTCTTGCTTCATATTTTATAGGATACTGCGGTTGTGGCTGAGGTTCACTTTTAATGGGAATTACATGGTAGGGGGAGTCTCTATCCCACCCTACGTGATTTCTATATAATGCAAGTGCTTGTGCTAGAGCCCATTCAATGGAATAGGATTCTGTGAGTTCCTCTGGAACAAGGGGTGAGAAAGAAGGCTTAATGACATCTTCTCCATATGGGCAGGTACGGACAAAGGCCGGCGGCCAATCTTGTTCGGCCAACAAGACATCACACACTTTTACTATGCGATCCCAAAAGATTGCGTTTATTGTACGTTCAATGTCTCCTTCTAATTGCAGCGTTACTTTGTACACCCTATCAGGCTTGGAGACACGCATGTCCGCTGTTTCTACTTGTATAAAGTCATCAGTTGCTTTCACCTCCAGATGCTCTAGAAGATTCCGGCAAACTATTGTGACCTCTGCAGCGCTGTCTAGCAATGCTAGAGCCCAGTTCTTGTTCTTCAAGAGGACCCTCTTCCTGTGTGGCATGTCGAACTGCGACTGCTGCCACCTTTTTCTTTTTAAATTGTTGTTTTTGTTGGGCAGGTTTCTCTTCCTTTTTAACAGAAACCTCCGAAGAGCGTTGTGATTCCTGTCTCGGTTTCACGTACTCTGTTCCTCGCTCTGATCGCCCACCTCTCTCATTTCTCTTTTCTTATGAGTCCTGAAAGGAACGAGATTGGCATGTATTAGTATATTGATATCTATCAGGCGTTTTGATATCTCTATTTCTGAGATTATACCTATTCTGTGGGGTCTGCGTACGTGGAGATTCTCCCCTTTCTTTTTTAGGCGTCTGTTGTTTTTTATCCCAGTGTTTCTTATTACCCTCAGGTTGTTGTTTGGAGTTATCTTTATTTGATTTACCCTGGAATTGAGGTTTTTGTGGTCTGCCCCCTAGGCTATCTCGACCGATACTTGAATATGTTTCCGCTATTATTTTAGGCAGCTCGTTCTTGGTCTTGTTGCGGAACATCACGGAGCCGCATGCGCACTGCAAGTGCGACTGCTTCCCCTTTAAGGTTACTTAAAATGATTGAGGATACTGTGGCAAAGTTGCCCATCAGTTGCATCCCCAAATCTAGGGCCGGGGCAGCCCCATATTCATCCTGAATTTGTTTTAGCACTTCCGGTAAATTAGCTAGTGTCGGTGTACCGTGTGTGGTTGTGTAGAGCGCGGCAAATACCGTACCCCAAGTATTACAGTTTTCTACTGTAGGGACTATCCCAAAGGGCAAGCACATCATTAATATTCTATGTTTATCCTGAGGTCCCATATGGGGAAATACTGCCTCCAGTGTATTAATTTTTTGTGCTAACCAAAACTAAGTTTCTTCTCGTTTGGCGGGTACTTTACCCATCATCGAATGCACAGTTGCAGGATTTATACCTGGCGTTACTGCATGTGGGTGTGCTGGAGCAGCACGTGCTGCGTTTGTATTTAATGTTTGCATCACGAATTGTACTAATCGTCTGTATATTGCTATTAATTCAATGTATAAGCGACGAACCTCAGCTACTGCTAAATTCCCAACTGCAGGATGTGGTGTATAAGTGGCCAATAAAGGCCAGGTAGGACCGTCATTACTTAGTGGACCTAACCTAACTGGTAATATTGTATGGGGTAGGGCGCCATCAAGCCAATTATTATGTTCTTGATAAGATAGAGGTATCTCTAAATATGCGTACGCTCTGTATTGTCCAGGTACATTCGCAACTGTATATTGGTGAAATGTATTTGTGTTCCCATCAACTGCTGGAAATGTGACCAAAGAGTTAAAAAGTTCTGTTCTATAAGCTGCATGGGCGTTCACCACGTACGTGACTGGACCTCCTTGCGCCGTTAGGCCATTTGCTAATAAGTGTGCTGTGAGAGGTTGTCTCCTGTTAACAGCTATTTGTACATTTTGGGGATTCGCCATGATAGTAACACTATAAGTTCAGAGAAGGAACCCCAAAATGGGGTTTCTTTTTAAAGTTCAAGCTTGAACAACCGCCAGTTGTAATAGGATTACCTACACAGCTGTGGTGGAAATCCTCAGTACCACGGACGTCTCTGCATATGGTATTGAGGTGTCATTATATATAATGAGACAGAGATACTCCGGAGGACCCGAAAATTAGAGCCTGACCAAACATTGGCGGCGCCATGTCGCGTTGACTCTCATTATTCTAATGAGACTACTGGATTTTGAGCAGCAAGATCATCCACAGTGTGGGGGACTGAGTCTGACCCACGGTGGGTGACACCTGTCGCTCCAAATCCAGACTTTGCTCTGGCTAACTAGCAGTGCCTCATCCCTCCCGAATGGTAGGGATGCTTGGGCAGCTGAGCGCTTGACATATCGTACTTCTCAGGGAAGTCGTGGTCACTCAGGTTGCATCCGGTTCTCTCATTCACAATTCAGTCTCATATATAAATGACAATAAAAGCAGTATAAGTTTTAAAGGTTGGTTTAATAAACGACTGCATTTTGGATAGCAAAGCGTGAGCTGCAACAACCAGAACGACACAACACAACAATATTAAAATGGTGACGATGAGCGTGAAGCATAAGAATAATGCTATCATGTTGCCACTAGAATCGATGGACTATTTCCCATCTAAATCATATTTTGAGCATGGCATGTTAAGCTCTAATCCTGCCTTTCAAGTTCCCTTGGGAGGACATCAACCCTCATACCTGAGCAAAGGCCTGTAAAGTGCGTCAGCATCTGCAGCGAAGCATTCAGCATACAGTTGTGGTTCCCTGGCTGGAATCTCCCTCTTGATGTGTAGTGGGACTAGAAAGTGTTTTTATAATTAACACAGCAGATGTTCTAAGAAAATGTCATAAGCATGTGTATTTTCTACGAATGTTGGAGACTAAACTTCTACCACGTTTATCGGCATTGTACCAGACTGCAGCCTTGACTGAAGCACAGAGTGATCAAGAATGTGTTGTTTGAGAACACAATGCTGAACTAAGCAAAACAGTTAGCTAGAAGAAATTAAAACAAGACCGTAAAACTGGTTATTGTAAAAATAGCAATGCGAAGCTGAATAAAATATATCTAGATCAAGGTGCACAGCTGCCTAGTGTATTTAGCTAATGTGCATGGAGCTAGAACTAAAATGGCTACACAACAACCTATAAGAGGAACAGGCCTTGCAACAGTGAAAAACGAATTTAGCAATATTTCACTGTCAGGACATATAAAACACATTCCTATATGTCCTACCTTAACCATACACTGCACCCTGCCCTTGGGGCTACCTAGGGCCCACCTTAGGGGTGCCTTACATGTAAGAAAAGGGAAGGTTTGGGCCTGGCAAGGGGGTACATTTGCCAAGTTGAATTTACAGTTAAAACTGCACACACAGGCACTGCAGTGGCAGGTGTGAGACATAATTACAGAGCTACTCATGTGGGTGGCACAACTAGTGCTGCAGGCCCACTAGTAGCATTTGATTTACAGGCCCTGGCACCTCTGGCGCACTTTACTAGGGACTTACTAGTAAATCAAAAATGCCAATCATGGATAAACCAATCACATACAATTTACACAGAGAGCATATACACTTTAGAACTGGTTAGCAGTGGTAAAGTGCTCAGAGTTCAAAAGCCAACAGCAACAGGTCAGAAAAAATAGGATGGAGGAGGCAAAAAGATTGGGGATGGCCCTGCATAAACAAAAAAGCCCAACAGGAGCAACATGGTGTTAGGATCTTGGCTGCGTAAAAAAATGTACACTCTTGTTGCAAAAGTCATGCTAGGATGAATTGAGCACTTAATTTCACACGAGCGGTCCTCGCCTCACTTTTGAGTGCTGAAATCATAAAAAACAGTCTAAAACGCTTTGTTTGAAAAAAACACAACAGAACACACTCCAGAAGCTGACATGCAGAGCCCAGGAGACCAGAAACCCCAGGGCAACCTCAACAATGCCAGTACCAGCCAGGATGTCCAGATAGACTCCCAGGAGGAGGGGAAGAGGAAGAGGAAGTGCAAGTTTAGTGAGGAGGAGAATAACATCCTGGTCACTGAGGTGACGGAGCACCAACAACAGCTATTTGTCACCTCAAAATTGCCATTCGGGGGGAAAAAGGCGATATGGCACTCCATTGTGGACAAGATAACAGTGTGGCAGATATCAAGCGGACAGTGATTGTCTGTAAAAGGTGCTGGCACGATTGCAAAGGCAGGACAAAGGAGAAACTGGGCAGCAACCTCAAGGCAGCACTGCACACCAGAGGTGGAAGTCCAGTGCCCCAGGAGCAGCTGGATGACTTGGAGGAAATGGTGGCAGCCGTCATCCCTGTGGAGTTGGTGATAGGAGTCTCAGGACATGACAGTGTGGCATATGACGAACAACAATAACCACAGGGTGTCACAGCAAGGGGCAATGTGGCACCTAGGCAATGCCATAAAGTGCAGGCAGCTATGCCCCAGCACTAAAATGCACTCTCTGCAGGCCAAAGGGTAGTATGTTGGCACATCTATGGTTAAACAACAAAGACATGCAATACTCACTGACTACCCACAGTTTGTACAGCCCAGTCCAGAACCGTCACCTTACTCTCTTCATTGAGTGAAGTGCAGTATCAGTCCATGCTTACCTTGCTTTGTAATCTGGCACTTGCAGCACAATGTACAACAGTACTCACCACATCTACACCTTCCAGAATACACAGCAAAAACATGGACTGGAACAATACACCAACCATGCACAAAGCTACCTTGCATAACCTGACTGTTACTATGCAGGACACATTGCACCATGTAGCTATTCGGTCTCACTTGGGCCTAAGCACATTAATGTAGAATTGAAATCCTCAGAATGGAATGGCTGTGTCACAAGTGAAACAACTCATGTGAGAGGGGGGCCAGGTATGGGCAATGAGAGGTATCCACACATAGGGACATGGCAAGATACATGTCTATAGTACCCTCCATAAAACTATATTGCACCCAGCTGACCTGGCATGCAGAGTGAGTGTACCCAGGTGTCAGCTGCCATGGATGGGACCGCAGGAACTCCTTGCAAATAATCAATTGGGGTTGGGGGATGTAATAGATGGACACCACAGGACCAAGTGTATACAAACTAATGGTGATGTGTGGGCATGGTGGGCCATTGCTACTGCTGTGCATTGTAGGTACTGACTGTGCAAGCCAAAATGAAATTCAGTTTTAATGGGGAGACTATGCATACTGGGGAGGTGGGACTGGATATGTGTACTGCATTGTAGCTACACAAATACACATGCACTGCTGAGTCTGACTGTGCAATGCTTGTGGCACACCTGGGGAGGGTTGGCAGAGAACTGCCCATTGAGGGACTAGAACCTACATGTCACATGACCCGGGAGGAAGATGTAACACATGCCAGGAGGGAGACTGATGCAACATAGTCTCACAGTGCCACATGTAAAATTTTGAGGATGCCAAAGAGGGACTTGACAAGGGATGCCAAGAAAAACTTAGCCATCACTGACAAGAGTCATGGAAGAACCCAGGCTGAAGTGGATGGGCCTACTGATATGGAAAACATCTATAGGTACTTGCCACTATTCACACCACCACTACCATGTGGGGTGAGGCCTCACCAATAGCTTTCTCGAACAAAGCAACATGTAGTACCATTCAATATAGTCATGCATAATCCATGTGTCCTAGGCATGTGAGAAATAAATTATGATCTGGGCAGGATCACTGTGTGGCAGTTCCCAGTACCAGGACCCAAAAGTGGGTAATCGGAGGAGTCATGTACAGATACAGTGGTGTGGGCCTGAGTCACATTGTATGTGACACTCTGTAGATAAACAACTCTTATCATGATGAAATGGGAGGATTGGTGGTGAGCTTAAACTCCCCAGTAGGACAGAGCCCATCCCCTCAAAGAATAGGCAGAAAGTGCTTTTGAAAAAAAACAGAGATACTGCCATTTGTAGTGGAAATACTGTGAAACTGTGCATTCAATACCCATGCCTAAAAGGTTTACTACACATCACTGTTTAACCGAGGGCTTCACTTATGAGAAAATAAGGCAGCATGGCGCTGTGCTGCATGGCGCTGCGTCATTTTGAAAGTACAGGAATGCGTCATATTCACAGAAATACAACGCATCCCTGTACTTTCCTCCACTCTGGTGCACAAACCGCTGCCTAGTGCCATCACAGGCACCCTTGCACCATGGTGCAAGGGTACCTGCGTTGCAGGGGTGATTGCTTATGCGCAGGAAGGTGACAACTTCCTGCACATAAACAATCATTAATGGTGTATTCCTCTTGTTATGTGTGCTGAAGAATGCAGCACATGTAGATAGAGGAAAAAACGGGGAAAAATACTGTTATTTCTTTCTCTTGCGCCACATTAATGCCACCCCTGAGGTGGTGTGGGAATCTGACGCATTCCCAGTCTTGTAAATCTGGGAATGTGTCAGATTCATTTGGATTCAATGGGTGAACACCCATGGAATGCACCTTCTACACAGTGTTATGCATGAAAGGGGTGCATATTTACAAGGCTATGAAAAGCCATGCAAGGTGGCTTTGTGTGGCCTTGTAAATATGGACCAGCACACAGTGCCACCGGAGCATCAAAAACAATGACACTCCGGTTGTGCAGTGTTCCACTTGGGCCTTGTAAATGAAGAGCTAAAAGCGCTACATCTGAAACCTTGAATGTCAACCTGATTACTCACGTCAATATCTAGAAGAGGTCACCATTAACATATCTCTATCTCATTGCAGAGGATGAATCCATACCTCCTGGAAAGCTGACTGTCCTGGACTTTCTAGATGATGATGTGGATGATGAAGTTAGAAACCATACATCCTGACACCCTCCAGCAAATACTGGGCACCATCGAGACACCATTTCCAGTTGTCAGGAGGCTTGACAGTGTTGCGGGGTTTCCAGATGAACCGCCCAACATACACCACCTACCAGCCCACCCAGAGCCCTGGACTCCCAGGACCCAGAACTTACATTCCAACAGCCTGCAGTAGGAGTCCAGCAGGAGCTGGCAGATCAGGTGCGTTGGGGATGGATACCATGGTCAGGCACCCTGCAGGCAGTCCATAGGTGCCTCAGTCTGAATAAGGACAACTCGGCCACCATATGAGGCACCTACTCTCCTCTCCTTGGCCTCCAGCAGTCCCTAGCTGACATCGCTGATGTCAGGAGGCAGAGGCATGAGCAAATGCCCTGCCAAATTGGCACCAGTGAGGTTGCCAACAAGCTGAGGGCAAGTCTATGGCCCTCATTACAACCCTGGTGGACAGTGGTAAAGCGGCGGTAAGACCACCAACAGGCTGGCGGCAAAAAAAATGAAATCACGACCGTGGCGGAAACCGCCAACAGAGACAGTCACTTTAGCACTCCGACCGCCACGGCGGTACAAACAAACAGCTTGGCGGTCACCGCCAACAGACAGGCGGAAGACAATGTACCGCCCACACTATAATGACAGGCCAATCCGCCACCTTTTCCGGGGCGGATTTAACGCGAACAAAAACACAGCGGAAACAGAACTTGGAAGGGAAAACTCTCACCTCTACATACCCCACGAGGAACTAGGACGTCATGGAGCCGGAACTTAAAATCCTCCCTGCGATTTTCTTACTGCTCCTCTACCAGGAGCACGACCGACGGCGGCGACGACCACAGTGAGTACTGCACCTACGACACAGGGGAGGGGGGAGGGAAAAGAGAGTGACACACACACGCAACACGCAACACCCCCACCCTCACCCACAACAACACACACACAAATACATGCTGAAACTTTACATTTCTCCCCCCAACCCTCCCTGGAAGAACGCAAGGACAAAAGGAAATGATTTGAACGAATGGAATCAAGAAAAATCCATTCCTCAAAAATGTATATACACTATTAAAAAATATGTACACCAAGAATTCAAGTCCAGGTACTGCACCTATATAGGTCGTTGACCACTGGGCCCAAAATGCATGGGCGAGGCCCACACAAGATACCCGATCTAAACGGAGAGAACAATGCAGGGGCATCAGTTCAAAATAAAACAGGCACCTCAGAGGGAAGGGAAGGGGGGCCACCTCAGCCAGATGAGTGCACAACGCCAGCTCCACGAGGGGGCTCCATGCCCATTGATGTATCCTGGGGAGTGCAAAGCCACAGTCTCTCAAGTCTCTACAGTGGGTGGTTTGCCCACTGCTTTATCCTGGGGAGTGCAAAGCCACAGTCTCTCAAGTCTCTCCAGTGGGTGGTTAGCCCACTGTTTTATCCCGGGGAGTGGAAAGCCACAGTCTCTCAAGTCTCTCCAGTGGGTGGTTTGCCCACTGTACCATCCTGGGGAGTGCAAAGCCACAGTCTCTCAAGTCTTTCCAGTGGGTGGTTTGCCCACTGCTGCATCCTGGGGAGTGCAAAGCCACAGTCTCTCAAGTCTCTCCAGTGGGTGGTTTGCCCACTGCTGTATCCTGGGGAGTGCAAAGCCACAGTTTCTCAAGTCTCTCCAGTGGGTGGTTTGCCCACTGCTGCATCCTGGGGAGTGCAAAGCCACAGTCTCTCAAGTCTCTCTAGTGGGTGGTTTGCCCACTGCTGCATCCTGGGCAGTGCAAAGCCACAGTCACTCAAGTGGATAACAGTCTCCACTGGTTCTGGAGGGGGCTTTGTGCCCAGAGTTCTTCGTCCTGCCAAGGACTGAGGTAGTGGATGCCCTTCTCCACTGGTTCTGGAGGGGGCATTGTGCCCAGAGTGCTTCATCCTGCCAAGGACTGAGGTAGTGGATGTGATACTCCACTGGTTCTGGAGGGGGCTTTGTGCCCAGAGTGCTTCATCCTGCCAAGGACTGAGGTAGTGGATGTGATACTCCACTGACGGTGGGGCAACATGGAAGCTGCCCAGGCCCCTGGAACTGACCACCAGCCTCGTACGAATGACCAATGGGGATGGCAGCCATGTCCGCAGTGGTGCCACTGGCTCAGGATGTGGCGTGGCCGCTGGCGGTGCTGGCGGCGGGCTCAGTAGCGGCGGTGCTTGCGGCGGTCATTGGGCAGTGGTGCTGGTGGGGGCTCACTGACCTCGGTGCTGGCGGCAGTGTCATGAGCGGCGGTGCTGGTGGAGGGCTCACTGACCTCGGTACTGGCGGCGGTGTCATGAGCGGCGGTGCTGGTGGGGGGCTCACTGACCTCGGTGCTGGCGGCGGTGTCATGAGCGGTGGTGGGCTCACTGACCTCGGTGCTGGCGGCGGTGTCATGAGCGGCGGTGCTGGTGGCGGGTTCACTGACCTCGGTGCTGCTGAAGGGCACAGTGTCTGCGGTGCTGGTGAAGGGCTCAGTATCTTGGGTGCTGGCAGCGGTGGCGGCGGTGCATGTGGCGGTGCCGGTACTGTCTTGTCCGCCATGCAGGTTGGCAGTGACTTGCCTTTCTTTTTCTAGCCCTTCCCCACCTTGGATGGTGGCGCAGCTGTCTTGCCACTCCCAACTGTTGTCTTGGCTGAGCCCTTGGTGGCAGGTGTTTTGGCCTTCTCCCTCTGGGATCTGGGCAACTTCTTCTGTTTTGGAGGTGGGGGAATGTCCTTGGCCTCGCTCCTTGGGACACTGGCAGCCCTGCTGCTTGGTGCACTCCAGAAGCCGGTTACTGCTGGCACCACTGTGCCCGGTGATGTGGTGGCTGAGGTGCTTGGTTGGGACCTGGAAAGGCGGTCCCTAAGGGACAGAAGGGGTGGGGGAGGTGAAGGGAAGAGGTCAAGGTTTGACAGGAAAAGTTTTTTAGACACACTGGGACGGGTAGATGGAGGGGGTTTGGGAGTGGAGGAAGAGGTAGTGGTTGCAGGAGGTGTGCGTTTGCTGACTTTGGGTGAAGGTGCATGGGCTGGAGGCTGTCGTGAGGTGGAGGGCTGTTGGGTGGGTGTCTGACTGCGTTTGTGTACTTTGGGAGGAGGGCTCACAGACACACTGGGAGAGGACACAGGGGATGTGTGAATGGTAGTGGGGGTGGTGACTGCACGTGAACGGTGTGTGGTGATGGGCGTGCTGGTGATGGAGGTAGTGGCTGAAGATGTAGTGCATGCAGGTGTGAGTGGAGACGTGACAGGGAGGGAGGAGGGAGATGTGAAGGAGGTGGACATAGTGGAGGCAGTGGATGTTGGTATGTGTGCATCGGTATGATGCTTGTGTGAGTGCCTGTGGGATGTGTGGTGCTTATGTTTACCAGAGCTACCCTGTGTGTTGAGGTGTGTGCAAGCTGGTCTGATGGTGTGCTTGGGATAGGCTGAGGTACTGGGGATTGGGTCTGGTTGGAGCAAGTTGGAGGGGGGAGGCTGGACACAGGGACAATGGCTGCCATCAGTGCTGAGGCCAGAGTCTGAAATGCTCGCTGTTGGGCTGCCTGGCCAGAATGAATGCCCTCCAGGTATGCATTTGTCTGTTGCAACTGCCTCTCTACACCTTGGATGGCTTTCGGAATGGTAGACTGCCCAACAGTGAGGGATCTGAGGAGGTCAATGACCTCCTCTCTGAGGCAGCAGGGCTGACTGGGGCAGGGCCTGAGGTGCCTGGGGTGAAGGAGATGCCCACCCTCCTGGGTGAGCGCCCACGGGGCACACGCTGAGGGGCTGCTGGGAGGGCGGTGCTGGTAGCGGGGGTGGCTGCTGTACCTGTAGATGCAGGGGCACAGAGGAGCCCGTCACCGCAAGGGAGCTCCCATCAGAGGAGGAGTCGGTGTCGCTGGTCTCTGCTCCAGTTCCCGCTGTGGAGCTCCCCTCGCCCTCCGTCCCACTGGTGAATTCTGACTCCATAGTCTCGCCCTCCAGGGCTATGTGGGATGCAGCTCCCTGCTGCTCCGGTGGCACTGCTCCTCCGCCTGATGATGCTAATGCACACAAGAACATGGAGACCAAAAAAAGGGTGGGGGAAAGAAAGTAGAAAGACATGTTCAGTGCATGCAACACCGCTACCGCTGGCGGACACTACAGACACAGCAGCCCTCTGCACTACGCCATGCACTTAGAGTTCCCTAATTTATCACAGGGACATAGGGTACATGGCCTATGCCCGATTGCTGCACATATGGAAGTCACAGGAGCCTGAGTAGGTGTAGATGGCTCTTACTACTGGTGGGGTTGGGGTGCCACTTAGCCTACCTCACAAAGGGTCCTTGCCTACAAGGCTCGCCCTAGCCTAGGGGAACCGACAGTCCACCTCCCCCACCCAGACACCTCCTATTGCACGCAGAGTCAGATGGATGTGACTGTACTCACCCCCTTGTGACTGCTGTGATGCCCTCAAGCGCCCATCCAACTCCAGATACGCCACCGCCAGGATCCGAAACATCAGGGGGGTCATGGTGCGACGGGCACCCCTCCCACGTTGGTGAGCTGGTCCTCAGCAGTCTTCTTGGTCCAGCGGCAAATGTCCTCCCATCTTTTACGGCAGTGGGTGCTCCGTCTGTGGTGGACCCCCCGGGCCCGGACGTCCTTGGCGATGGCACGCCAAATATCCTTCTTCTGGTGGGCGCTGACCTACAGGAATAGTACAGGGGAAAAGGTAAAACATTAACTGTCTAGACCGTCACAGTCATTGGCCCACGTTCCCACCCTTGCCCTGACGCACATACACTCACCGTTGTATCATGGATGCTTCATCACCCCCCTATCTCCCATCCACACCACTCCAAACAGGCATTGCCCATACAGTATGCTCACAGTGTACTCACCTGTTTGTCTGGAGGACCGTAGAGTAGCGTGTACTGGGAGAGGACCCCATCCACTAGTTTCTTCAACTCCTCCGATGTGCAGGCAGGGTCCCTTTCCCCAGACACTTGAGCCATTGTCGCTTCCAGACTGAGGTCACTTGCAGTGTAGGTCCTCTCCTAGATCCGGTATCAAGTGAGTGAACAGAGAGAAAATGGTGGTCACGTCCGTGGCGGTGCGTACCGTCACCGCCGGCGTACATTGTCATTGGCTCCTGGGACCCATAGGGTTAACCAATGCAGGATTGCGCCGCGGTCTTCGACTGCATACTGCGACGGTGCACACCGCCAGCGCAGTTACCGCATACCCCCTTGTCCCACCTTACAGGTCAGGCAGCCGCCATTTCAGGGGGCCACATGGCATTAATTTTAAATGCGTCACACATATCTAGGCCTTGCATACACACTAAGGCAGGCACATAGCGGATTGACAATTGTGTGCAGTGTTGGCTGACCCTCTGATCGCTGTTCTCATCCATAGAGCACGTCCGCTGGAGCAGGTGAGGAGATGGCGGCATCCTCCGGTGTACAGACCGCTGGTGGACCTGTCGACAATGGAAGAGCGACATGTAATAGTCACCTACAGACTTGATCGTGCCACAATCCAGGAACTGTGTGCCCAGTCGGAGCCAGACCTGATGTCAGCTATCCGCCCTCCCACAGGAATCCCCCCTCTAGTGCAGGTCCTGTCAGTACTCCATTTCCTGGCAAGTGGGTCTTTTCAAACTACAGTGGCCATTGCATCAGGGATGTCCCAGCCTATGTTCTCTAAGGCAGAAGAAGAGGACATAGACAACAGAAACACAGTGATCCAACAATACTTCCAGTGAGACACAGGTAAGGAGACATCACTGCCTCCTACATCTGATAAAATTTTCGACCTCTCATCTGTCTATCACTTTCACCCAGTTTGTCACTTTCCCTTTCGATTTCATAGATGTGGGTCCCACTGTGTGACCTCTGCTATGTTACCTTATGGACTAGAGCTGTGTGACATAGGTATGTTGACAATAGAATGGACATTGCTGTTTCCCGCAGTTATTGCAAATACACATTTGTGAAAGCACAGACTGACTCCAGATTGTTTTGTGGTTCAAGGGTGTTTATTTAAGTGCTAAATAGTGGAGGGGGTTGTAAAATGGCTGTATCTCGAAGAATGCGCAATCCTGAGGCAAACTGTGCCTACAATTAAAGACACTTTCTATAACGAATCCGGGATCTTCACGTATTTTCTCTCCAACCTCAACTATACTACCAGGGATACATATCCTTGCTACGTGATTGGACTATCTATCTCTGTGTGCGGTGGTCACATTGCTTTTGGGGGTTGTAAAATGGTCAGGGGTGATGGTGGAGGAATGTCCATGGCAGAGTCCAGTCTATTGGTCTCACAGGTGCATTGTCCAAAGCGGCATAGGAAGTGGAGCTCGGGCAGTTTAAGGATGGACAGGGTGACAAAGTGGGACAGAAGGATGACATTCAGGGTGGTCTAATTTCTTGGCGGGGGTCTTGGCATTGTTCTCTGTCTTTGTCCTGGGTCTCAGGGACCACTTGTAGGGTGGTTCTCCATCTGCAGGGGGTGGGGTGCTGGTGTCGTGGTCCTGTGGCGGTGCCTCCTGTCCACTAGCGCCGGTGGAGGTGGTGGGCAGTTCATCATCGAGGCTACTGTCAGGGGCCGCTTGTTATGCCACAGTGTCCCTCCTGGTGTTCACGAGGTCCTTCAGCACCCCTACAATGGTGCCCAGAGTGGTATTGATGGATTTGAGTTCCTCCCTGAACCCCAAATACTGTTCCTCCTGCAGCCGCTGGGTCTCCTGAAACTTGGCCAGTACAGTTGCCATTGTCTCCTGGGAATGATGGTACTCTCCCATGATGTTGGAGAGGGCCTAGTGGAGAGTGGGTTCCCTGAGCCTGTCCTCCCCCTGTCACACAGCAGACCTCCCAGTTCCCCAGTTTTCCTGTGCCTCTGTCCCCTGAACCGTGTGCCCACTGCCACTGCCCCCAGGTCCCTGTTGTTCTTGGGGTGGTGGGTTGGCCTGGGTTCCCTGTAGTGGTGGACACACTGCTGCTTGACATGTCCTGGGGACAGAGGTATGGGCCCGCTGGGTGGGTGCTGTGCTGGTGTTTCCTGAGGGTGGAGGCTCTGTGGTGGCCTGTGACTTTGTGAGGGGAACCGACTGTCCCGAGGTCCCAGAAGGGCCGGGCTTGTCATCTAGATCCAGTTGGACAGAGCTGCTGTCATCACTGTGGGCCTCTTCTGTGGGGGGAGTGGACATGTCTGGAACCTCCTGTCCGGTGACGTTGGGTAGGGGTCCTGCAGGGGTGTAAAGGCATGATTATTGCATCTGTGTGTGCAATTGTGTGCAATGGGTGGGTGAACCTGTACCCCAGTCTTACATTCTTGTGTAGGACCTGTGGGTATCTGTAGTGGACATGCTTTGGTGATGGGTGTCCATGCTTTGTTGTTACATGCAGGGCTTGGTGTTGGGATGTGTGGTTTGTGATAGTGGGACATATGTGAGGAGTTGGAGTGATGGGGGTGAGAGCAAGGGTGGGGGTATGTGATAGCATGCAGGTAGGGTGGGGGATGAAGTAGTCAAATATTTGACTTACCAGAGTCCATTCCTCTAGCTACTCCTGCGAGGCCCTCAGGATGCAGTATAGCCAAGACCTGCTCCTCCCATGTTGTTAGTTGTGGGGGAGGAGGTGGGGGTCCACCGCCAGTCCTCTGAACCGCAATGTGGTGTCTTGACACCACGGAACGCACCTTCCCCCGTAGGTCGTTCCACCTCTTCCTGATGTTATCCCGTGTTCTTGGGTGCTGTCCCACAGCGTTGACTCTGTCCACGATTCTGCGCCATAGCTCCATCTTCCTAGCTATGGTGGTGTGCTGCACCTGTGATCCGAATAGCTGAGGCTCTACCCGGATGATTTGCCCCACCATGACCCTGAGCTCCTCCCCAGAAAACCTGTGGTGTCCTTGCGGTGCCATAGGGTGGTGTGGGTGATGTGTGAGGTGGTGTGTGTTGTGATGTGTGGGGTGATGTTTAGGGGTGTGTAGTGTTTTGTGCGTGGATGTGTATGTGTGATGGTGTTGTGTGCCTCTGTATGCTGGTGAGGTCTTTGCTTTGCTGTCTCTCTGCTTCTGCCAAATTTTTGCTTGTAAGGGTTTGTGGGTAATGTGGGTGTGTGTTTTCTATTGTATTGGGTGTGTGGGAGTGGTGTGTGTATGTGTATCAGGTGTGCGTATTTGGAATTGTCCAATGTGGTAGTGTTTTGTAAATGTGTGTGTATTTTGTGCGCGGCGGTGTGTACCGCCAATGGAATACCGCAGTTGAAAGACCGCCGCGTGGATTCATGGGTCATGATAGTGTGGGCGTATTCCTGTTGGCGTGACGGTGGAGGTTTGGTTATCGCCAGTTTGGTGTGGCGGACTTGTGTGGGTGTCTAGATTTTGGCAGATTCTGAGCTGTGGGTCGTAATAGCTGTAGCGGATTTCCGCGGCCGCGGCGGTGTGTTGGTGGCCTTCTGCACGGCAGTAAGCGGGATTTACCGCCAATGTTGTAATGGGGGCCTAAATGTCTTGGAATGGAGGACTCCCTTATTGCCACAATGGGTGCCTACCACTGTGAAGTTGCTGCTGTGCTGCCTTATGTGTTGCCACAGATGAGAGCTGCCATGAACACGGTCCACATCTTCAGCCCCTGATGTGTGTGTGCCTACCTCTATTTCAATACCTACAACATACGTGTCACAGGAGGCACCGCATACATCAGAGGAAGAAGATGTGTAATGCACACCTTTCACCAGAGAACAGCCCAATAGCATTTCTCTGTGGCACATACCCACTCTCTCATTTGCTTTGTACTTAAGATCATGCCAGTGTGCAAAACAACTGGCACTGTCTTCAATTTGACTCTCCCTCTGTTGACCTCTTACATTTGTGGACTGTCATTGTGGTCAATCTACTCTAATAGCAATGTAATCCTCCATTTTTCACTGTATATATGTTGTTTTAGTTGTATGTGTCACTGGGACCCTGTCACCCAGGGCCCCAGTGCTCATAAGTGTGCCTGAATGTGTTACCTGTGTAGTGACTAACTGTCTCACTGAGGCTCTGCTAATCAGAACCTCAGTGGTTATGCTCTCTCATTTCTTTCAAATTGTCACTAACAGGCTAGTGACCAATTTTACCAATTTACATTGGCTTACTGGAACACCCTTATAATTCCCTAGTACTGAGGTACCCAGTGTATTGGGGTTCCAGGAGATCCCTATGGGCTGCAGCATTTCTTTTGCCACCCATAGGGAGCTCTAACAATTCTTACACAGGCCTGCCACTGCAGCCTGAGTGAAATAACGTCCACGTTATTTCACAGCCATTTTACACTGCACTTAAGTAACTTATAAGTCACCTATATGTCTAACCTTTACCTGGTAAAGGTTGGGTGCTAAGTTACTTAGTGTGTGGGCACCCTGGCACTAGCCAAGGTGCCCCCACATTGTTCAGGGCCAATTCCCCGGACTTTGTGAGTGCGGGGACACCATTACACGCGTGCACTACATATAGGTCACTACCTATATGTAGCTTCACAATGGTAACTCCGAATATGGCCATGTAATATGTCTATGATCATGGAATTGCCCCCTCTATGCCATCCTGGCATAGTTGGCACAATCCCATGATCCCAGTGGCCTGTAGCACAGACCCTGGTACTGCCAAACTGCCTTTCCCGGGGTTTCACTGCAGCTGCTGCCAACCCCTCAGACAGGCATCTGCCCTCCTGGGGTCCAGCCAGGCCTGGCCCAGGATGGCAGAACAAAGGACTTCCTCTGAGAGAGGGTGTTACACCCTCTCCCTTTGGAAAATGGTGTGAAGGCAGGGGAGGAGTAGCCTCCCCCAGCCTCTGGAAATGCTTTCATGGGCACATTTGGTGCCCATTTCTGCATAAGCCAGTCTATACCGGTTCAGGGACCCCTTAGCCCTGCTCTGGCGCGAAACCGGACAAAGGAAAGGGGAGTGACCACTCCCCTGACCTGTACCTCCCCTGGGAGGTGCCCAGAGCTCCTCCAGTGTGCTCCAGACCTCTGCCATCTTGGAAACAGAGGTGCTGCTGGCACACAGGACTGCTCTGAGTGGCCAGTGCCACCAGGTGACGTCAGAGACTCCTCCTGATAGGCTCCTTCAGGTGTTGCTAGCCTATCCTCTCTCCTAGGTAGCCAAACCCTCTTTTCTGGCCATTTAGGGTCTCTGTCTCTTGGGATTCCTTAGATAACGAATGCAAGAGCTCATCAGAGTTCCTCTGCATCTCTCTCTTCACCTTCTGCCAAGGAATCGACTGCTGACCGCGCTGGAAGCCTGCAAAACTGCAACATAGTAGCAAAGACGACTACTGCAACTCTGTAACGCTGATCCTGCCGCCTTCTCGACTGTTTTCCTGGTGGTGCATGCTGTGGGGGTAGTCTGCCTCCTCTCTGCACTAGAAGCTCCGAAGAAATCTCCCGTGGGTCGACGGAATCGTCCCCCTGCAACCGCAGGCACCAAAGAACTGCATTACCGGTACCTTGGGTCTCCTCTCAGCACGACGAGCGAGGTCCCTTGAATCCAGCAACTCTGTCCAAGTGACTCCCACAGTCCAGTGACTCTTCAGTCCAAGTTTGGTGGAGGTAAGTCCTTGCCTCCCCACGCCAGACTGCATTGTTGGAAACCGCCACTTTTGCAGCTACTCCGGCCTCCGTGCACTTCCGGCGGAAATCCTTTGTGCACAGTCCAGCCTGGGTCCACGGCACTCTAACCTGCATTGCACGACCTCCTAAGTTGTTCTCCGGCGACGTGGGACTCCTTTGTGCAACTTCGGGTGAGCACCGTTTCACGCATCCTCATAGTGCCTGTTTCTGGCACTTCTCCGGGTGCTACCTGCTGCTGAGAGGGCTCCTTGTCTTGCTCGACGTCCCCTCTGTCTCCTGACGCAATTTGCGACATCCTGGTCCCTCCTGGGCCACAGCAGCATCCAAAAACCCTTACCGCACGATTTGCAGCTAGCAAGGCTTGTTGGCGGTCTTTCGGCGGGAAAACACTTCTGCACGACTCTCCACGGCAATAGGGATCCGTCCTCCATAGGGGAAGTCTCTAGCCTTTGTCGTTTCTGCAGAAACCTAAGCTTCTACAGTCCAGTAGCAGCTTCTTTGCACCCGCAGCTGGCATATCCTGGGCATCTGCCCATCTCCGACTTGCTTGTGACTTTTGGACTTGGTCCCCTTGTTCCACAGGTACCCTCGACTGGAAATCCATTGTTGTTGCATTGCTGGTTTGTGTCTTTCCTGCAGAATTCCCCTATCACGACTTCTATGCCCTTTGGGGAACTTTAGTGCACACTGCACTCACTTTTCAGGGTCTTGGGGTGGGCTATTTTTCTAACCCTTACTATTTTCTAATAGTCCCAGCGACCCTCTACAAGGTCACATAGGTTTGGGGTCCATTCGTGGTTCGCATTCCACTTTTGGAGTATATGGTTTGTGTTGCCCCTATCCCTATGTGTCCCCATTGCATCCTATTGTAACCATACATTGTTTGCACTGTTTTCTAAGACTATTACTGCATATTTTGGTATTGTGTATATATATCTTGTGTATATTTCCTATCCTCTCACTGAGGGTACACTCTGAGATACTTTGGCATATTGTCATAAAAATAAAGTACCTTTATTTATAGTATAACTGTGTATTGTGTTTTCTTATGATATTGTGCATATGACACTAAGTGGTACTGTAGGAGCTTCACTCGTCTCCTAGTTCAGCCTAAGCTGCTCTGCTAAGCTACCATTATCTATCAGCCTATGCTGCTAGACACCCTATACACTAATAAGGGATAACTGGGCCTGGTGCAAGGTGCAAGTACCCCTAGGTACTCACTACAAGCCAGTCCAGCCTCCTACACTGATGTAACTCACACCGCAGGTAGCTGGTCTAAGCATGGATATTAGTAACCAAACAACATAGCTGTAACAGCCAAATCATGTAAGTGTGAGTCTGTAAGAGGCAGGCATCAGTATGTGAGTAAAACAATCTTTGGTTTAGGGCGAGTGCAGAAACAACAATTTCCCCCCATGCATGTCCCATGATTTTCTACAAAGATCAACTGTATATGAATACCTGTGTTGGGATGCATATCCATTCACTCCCAGATTGTCACATGCACTGCTCAACGATGTTTGTAGATAGCTTATGTGATTCCATGGCCAACCTGACAGGTACTGGCCCATCTGGAATTTACCTAGTCACACATGTAGGCAAATACTGCTAGCATAGCCAAAGGCATGTACCTAACATTACCTGACCTACACAGTAAATCATGATGGAGACCCATATTTAGCAAGCAACAAAATATAATAAAACCTTACATATATGTCACTAAATATACCTAAACTACAAAACCTAGCTAACCTGACCTACACTACCTTATACTAATTAAACCTACAATTATCTTATCTTAACCTAACTTAACCTATACATGTAATGCCACATTATAAACAACAATCCCTCGCCCCCCTTAAAACACATCTACAGACTAGGACAACAGTAACTACAGCTGTACATAAACTAACTAAACATCTAGTCCTAAACAAATATATATATTGTTTGTATTTTTTTGTTTTTGTTTGTCATTTTTTATAAATGCATACCTGACACATCAACCCCCAACCCACTATAAACTCCTAATAAAAACAAACCTCTAAAAATTTACCCACCCCTGTTAAAAACTACAAAGTATTAAAATTAACCTACACTACACTAAGTTACCTAAACTATGCTATTTAAAAACACATGCACTAAAAACAACTATCAGTGTCTCTGCACGGCCTGCTGGATTTCCCGAAGTAGGATGAGCATGCTGTCCATCTGCATGTCCCGCTCAAAGTCATGGGACAGTACTTGTGTTGGAGCATGGGAGACTGTTTGGGCCCTGTGCTGTTGGATGTGGATGTCCCTGCTCCTGCAGATCCACCCTTGACTGCACCCCAAGCCTTGCTGGTGGCAGCTAATCCATTGTAAGTACACCTTGCGGAAAGGCCCTCCAGGACCCTAATGCATTTTCCTCCTCAAAGATCTAGCCCATCTTCTTGAAGGCTTTGTACACTTGCCTAAAGTGCCTATAAAGTTCCTCTTTCAACTAGTGCTGTTTTTTTCTGTTTCTGTTTTTTCCCAGGCAAAAAATGACTCAAAGGCCCTTGCGCCTTATTTATCCTCTTGTGCAAAAATCACGCACTGGAGGAGGAGGACCTCAAATAATGGCGCTGAGCCTGCTTAGCGTCAATATTTAATGCCTGGGTATGGGCATGCGTTAGGGGACCTGTGGGCCATTTTCCAAGGTCAGAGACAATGGAAAAAGCCCCCAGGTGCCCTTCCCTGCACCCAGGGGCTCCCCAGGTGCCCTTCCCTGCACCCAGGGGCTCCTCCACCCACCCCCCACCCACACCTGGAGGACACCTAGGGATCGAGGGACCCATCCCAGGTAAAGCCAGGTAAGTTTTTTAGTTTTTTTTAAAAAGTGCCATGGGGGGCCTAACTTGCCCCCCCCTTCATGGCAATGTGCCCAATGGCCATGCCCAGGGGACGTGAGTCCCCTGGGCATGGCCATTGGGCTGGGGAGCATGACTCCTGCCTTTACTAAGACAGGATTCATGTCCATGGGGGTTGTGCGTCAAAAAATGACCCTAGTCAGGTAGAGTCATTTTTTACTCTAACCTGCCTAGCGCCATTCTTTCCCGGACAACCTCCAGTTTGCCCTATGCCTCCCCTACCCGGTCAGCGTCATTTATTTTGATGCTGACCGGGCCTTATCGCTGGCTTGCGACATTCCTTAAATATGGCCCCCGGCTGGTATCTTGGAATGGTGCTGGCTGGTGCTATACTTTTTGACGCAAACCTGCGCTAACACAGGTTTGCGTCAAAAGTATAAATCTGGGCCTCAGGGCCTTATTCACAAGTCCCTTACTCCTGGAACAATATAGTATTCTGTGGTGGTCCTGTGGCAAACAGAGCAGGAACATAACTTGAAAACTACATGTTGTCACCCTGCATGGCTTATTGGGACACTGTAATTCTGGCACATGTCATTACTGTGTTGGGACATCCCTCCGTGTGGGCTAGCTATACACACCGGTCATAGATTGCACTGTGAGTAACAAAAGCACATCTGTGCGTCTGAAATGCATTTGTTAGGAATACCATCCCTGCCATGTTCACCTAAGACTCCATCACCACATATGTTCACATATCTTGGCACTGGGTCATTGTTCTTTGGTCATACCAGCAAACATGTGGCCCCTCAGTGCTAGCATTAAGATCCTTCTTGACATTAGTCAGAGGGAACTGCACATCCATAACACAACATCTATCTTCCTGTCTGTATTCATGTGTAACATATGGAATTTGATTTGGAATACATGCACTTCGAACACGACATTGCACACAGCATACAACATTACACACAATCATTGCACTACCCTTTAGACATACAGGATGACACTCACTAGTAGAATCGAGGTCACTGAAGCTCTTAACCTCTCCAGTGGTCTAAGGCTCGGGTCCACCTGCAAGACATAATATGAGAAATAGCACTGTGATTGTTGAAAAAAACACTGTGGTCAAAATTGAACATTTCACATGACCTACAAATGGCCATAGAACCCTTCTGGTTGTAGCAACTTAAACAACTTAAATGGCTCATTTGACATGGCTCAATGATATACATTGGTAGGGCAGGCTGACATGTACACACATATAATGAAACTATACATACATCTCTTAGGCACTTTGTTGAACCATTTCAAATGATTCACTACCACAAGATTTCGCAAGGGAAGCTCAGTTTAATGGCCCGCTGCGGCTAAATGACTCACAAGACACACTCAGCTAGGACTAGCAATACCCTTGCCTTACTCTATTCATCACATGTACATAACTATGCTACATATATCACTAGTTAGACATCCTTGTACCCTCATTTAAAGGACATCGTATCTGTCATTGCTGCATAGTCATAGACACCGAACATACATGTCTTGTCCATCCCCCAAACCTGTATATTTTAAAATCAGACACACACATGTGCAAGATATATTCAGATGTATGCCATTTTGCATCCAAATGCATGTGCAATCCAAAGAACCATTCACAAAGTATGTGCACTTACCAACAGTTCCACCAACTTCTATTCTGAGGTAGTTGAGGAGGTCACGCTCCCTGCTGATAATGTCCACCCAGCGATGCTTCAGCTGGTGTGTTGTCCGCTCCACCTCAAATATCCGCTGCATGTGGAAGTGGACCTTCTCCCACTGCAGCTTGCATATACCCCTGAATAACATGTCCTCTCATAGCCGCCATGTTCGGCAGGCAGTGTGTCACCAGCCAGAGAAACCGTACAAACTCCCAGGCACTCAAGTTTTTTGCCCTTTCCTTCCCCAACATGTCCCATTCCAAACATACAATGAAGAGTCCACAAAAAACACCCCGCAAAACTACTCTCAACTACCTGTAAGAACAACAATACGCCAAAGACAACCACCCGATAATACACAGTACAATACAGTACAAGATACTAAGACAAAAAGACAATGAGACGTGAGGGACACAACAGGGACAGCAGACAGCACAACAGACCCCAAAATCAGTACTGCTCTCTCCACCAACACCACAATATACCCTCTCCCAAGCACAGACACAAGAACTGTGAGTTGAAGAGAAAGTAAAAGTAACTTCACAGTTCCTGGTTTGCAGCATGGCTGATCCATCGCATCACTTCCTGGGTGAATGCGGCACACTTTCTGCCAATGCGTCTTTTTTTTAATGCTTCAAGCCAAATGCGTGGATTTCACAGAAGGCATGAGGAAATTCTGACACGTCTGATAGGAAGCGTAATTTTTGGCTGACGTAAAGGCTGAAAAAACACACATTGGGCTCATTTTTACACAACAAGGAAAATATGTGGATTTAGGTATAGTGTGATGTGAGATGCATGTAAAAAGTCATAGGGATTGCTGTATTGCCTGTGAGTAGTTGGGTTTACATGCTTCCTGTCTGTCTATGTGGCCAATGTATGTGTTGGGAGTGTCCATATGTGAAAGTAAGTGCATTACTAGGATCAGACTATGCATACGGCACAATGTCTGCGTTTGTGTAGTGGCACACCTTAGAATGGTTGCCCAATGTGCCAAATATGTATGGGCACCTGACTTCATTACTTAGATTACCTCCAGAGATTTCCTTGCCCTGGAATGAGGCCAACACATCCACATCTAGGACAGCACAGATGTCTATCAATCTGTGCTGTGTCCCAAGGTGCAGACAGCAGGCTGTGAGGCAACTTGGGGGGGTGGAGGGGACAGTCTCCAGTGCAGGCAGGTGTTTGTAAGAACCTGGGCACACATGTAAAGGGATGTAGGGATGGTGCCATATGCCCACATTCCCCCATCCAGGGTGCTTTTATCAGGGGACGTACTGTTGGTGCACCTCTGGAGATTGACTTTGCCCCTGGCCCCACATCTTACATACAGCCAGTCTAAATCAGAGTGGGGTTCTGATTGGCATGTGCCTGCGGCACACCTCCACAAGAGGCTGCACCCTTGGTTAATGCCATTGTGAGTCTCCCTATTCCACAACTTTGTCATGAATGTCAGCACATACATGTGCAGCTCCTTCAGAGATTTCCCAGTACTCTGGAGGACCACAAAGTGTGTGCAAAGGGCCATTGTGTACCTTCAGTACGTATACTACACAGACCTTGGTGTGGATACTGTTACACTTAAGGTGCCATTTCCAAATGGGGTAGCATGTGAAGGTTCCCTGGTTAGTCCATTTCACATTATTTGTGGGACACATGATTTTCACTCATGCTGATGGTGCAAAGTTACCACACCATGCATGCCTTTGCGTGGCCTCTGACATACTAAGGACAGCAAGGCAGCATACATCAAACTGCTACTACACTCCTCATCAAGGTGGTGTTGTTTGTACATAGCAGTGGGTGTACACATGCAATACCCATGTAGTTAATACTGTGACAGGTAATATGATTCACATGGACCAGGCTCAGTCCCAAACCTGTCGAACATCCCCAGTAGAGCATAAGCAAGGATGTATCAATTGAGGTGACCTTGGCCCATCTGGTTCAATGTAATCTGCATTTTGTGCCTCACATTGGCCATGTTGAACTGGTCTGTGGATGGTACATGTGCATGAAGGTGTTGAGTGAACTGTGATGCAAATTGACAGCTGATTGTGTGGATATGTGAGCCTCTTCTACAGCCCCATGTTGACATCCACATGTTTGCACTGGTCATACAGGTTATCCAGGTGGGTTGTCCAGCACTGATGGACCAACACTGCCCTAGCAATGCACCCATTACACTGAGTGACGCTTGCGAGCCTCTTAGGGTGCATTCAGTTACTCCATAGCTATGAGTCCATGATGAGCCACACAGCTGAACTTTGCATGACCTCATGGATATTCTTGAAAGGCTTGTGCCACCAGATGGTCCGTGGGAGGGGTGACACCAGCATCATCGGCCTGTGGTACCAAGGCTCATATCTGTATGACTTGCCATCCTAAGAGAAGCAACTAGCAGCTTGGGATTTGGCTTACGGGAAAGGAAGTCTTAGTTCTTCTTTCCAGTATCAGTTATGATGAATTCAACAGTGGCAGGCTGTTGGATTTCTCATTACCAATCTTTGGAGTCCTTTCATGACACATGTAGCTGCTGCCTAGCAATATTTGTGGTTATGTCAGATATTCCCATGTTAGCGTATGAAGCTATGTTTCTACAATAATAAAAAGATTTGATGTGCAGTTTTCCCCTCACCAGGGCACATCAAACATATTTTGAAATGTCCCTGCTTATAATTACAAGGCATCCGACCCCTGGGACACCTAGAGGAGACCTACCTTAGGGGTAGCTTTTATGTAAAAAATAACTCAGAATAACACTTTGGATCTACAATTTCTTCCAAAGTCGATTTGGCACACATTAAACGTTTTGAAGACAGTCTGCAAGGCAGGGCTGCCTTCAAAAAGGACAGGAGGCTACACAGCGGTGCACACTCCAGTGCAGAAAATCTACTGGGCCTCTAAACGTCCCTGCCCTATTATATACTAGGGACTTAGAGGAAGTTTGAATCCCTGTTGCCCTATTATCTACTAGAGACCTACAGGAGTCTGTCATTGGCAACTCTAATTGCATCACTTTACTATATACCTTTTATTCAGAGAACTGGCCCTGGGCCTGGCTAGAAGACCAAGGGTACAGTCAGGGTAAGTTACTATCAGTATCAGTCATAACAATTAGGGTAAACATGCTAAAGGGATGACTTTCTCACACTGTGACTGGGCAGGTAAGTTGCCTACCCATTAGTTGTACTTATATGGGTTGTTTTACATAGGTACAATGACAGATTTTGTCATAATCCTGTGACATTGTGATAGTCATTCATGCATGCGCCACACAGATTTTCTAGTATATGGAACATCAGCCATGTTGCTGCTACTGATGGTACATTTCGGGCTCCCTCCTCATCTTCTTCGCCCTCATCGTCCAGTTCTTCTTGCTCCTCATTGTCATCGGGCCATGGGATATTTGGCCATGCACATATATTCTGCAATATGCAGCACACTAGTATTAGTTTAGAAACCATTGGTGGCGAGTTGAGTAACTGACCCCGAAACATATCCTGACTCCTGAAGTAGTATTTGTGTACTCTGGAAGAAACCTCCACAATGGACCAGGTCCTGTTTAGGGCATGAATGTGGCTCTGCTGGGCTTCCATATGGGTGTTTGTTAGAAATGGGGTCTCTAGTTGGCAGCGGTTTGCACCCTGTCCAAGTAGGGACCCCCCCTTTTGTCAGGGTAAGGGAGTTACACAGCTAAGATAACCTCTGCTTGACCCCCTGGTAGATTGGCTCAAGCAGTCAGGCTTATCTCAGAGGCAATGTGTAAAGTATTTGTACACACACAACAGTTTAGAAAAATAGCCAATATTTATCTAAGTAAAACAAGACCAAAATGATTTTTAAAAAAAATCAACATACACAAGTAAAAATATGAATTTTGAAAGATGAAATCTTAGTATAGCGCTTAGAAAGACAACAGCTCCAACTTGGGCTATCACTGCTTCTTGACAAAGTCGTTCTCAACAGATTGATGCCACTCTCAAGAGAGTGTTGACCGGTCATGGATTGGCATGGACACCAGGTACAGTACTTTGGAAAACGATGAAGAAACAAAGACGTTGCACGGAGTCAGGGAGGTGAGGCGTCACTGGAGCTGGTGCGGCATCAGTTCCTTACTGCCAGGCAGGGGAGGTGAGGCATTGGTTCCATACATCTAGGCAGGGGAGGTGAGGTGTTGGTTCCTTACGGTTGCAAGGAAGGTGATGTGGCGTCAGTTGCAAGGCATTGGTACCTTACGACAAGGCGGGGTCTATGGCTCCAACAGGTCAATATGTGAAACGTCGACTTGGTGGTATTGCAATCACATCACAGGGCACAGGTACAGCAGTGGAGTCCGAGTCGGGTGTTACAGATGTCGGTGACACAGCACTTGGGACTCACAATGTGGTGGAACTTCGGAGGTGCTGCGGCGGCGTTAGCCCTGTGATGCAGGACAGGATTGTTGTATTCAGTGGGGACCATGGCTCCAATGCAGGCAGAGGTGCAAAGTCGGAAAGTGGTGCTGGTTCTGAAATCACTCTAGAGTTGACGTGCTTAGTTTCTTTTTAGTTGCACCAGAGCTTACTTCCAAGGGCCCAGGAACTGGATTTGGCACCACTTGGCAAGACAGGACTCTCAGCAAGGGAGTCCAGGTGCTGGCAGATATAGCTTCCGATGTCGCTGAGACTTCCTCTGTCCAGAAGTGTTCTAACTATGTGTCATCAGAGATCCAATATTTATACTCATTTTTGTCTTTGAAGCAGGCAAACTTCAAAGAGAAGTCCTTGTAATGCACAATACCCTGCCTTTCCCTACCCTGGCCCAAGATACACTCCAGGGGCTTAAACACTGCTTTATGTAAGGACAGGCACAGCTGTATTCAAGTGCAGCTCCTCCCATCCTTCTAGCTCAAGGAGACCCATTAGCCTGGTGATGGAGCATTAGGATATGCAGGGCACACCTCAGCTCCCTTTGTATGACTGTCTAGAGTGAATGAACAAACAGCCCAACTATCATCTTGACCCAGACGTGTATTCCACAGACAGGCAGAGCCACAAAATGGTTAAGCAAGAAAATGCCCACTTTCCAAAAGTGGCATTTTCAAACTTACATTTCAAAAACCAACTTCACCAAAGGGCGTATTTTTTAATTGTGAGTTCAAAGACTCCAATTTCCATATACCTATCTGCTCCCAATGGGGAATTACAATTAAAAGATATTTCAAGGCAATCCCCATGTTACCCTAAGGGAGAAATAGGCCTTGCAGTAGCGAAAACCGAATTTAGCAGTTATTAGGACATGTAAAACGCACCAGTACATGTCCTACCTTTTAAATACACTGCATCCTGCTCATGGGGCTGCTCGGGCCTAACGTAGGGGTGACTTACATGTAGCAAAAGGGAAAGGTTTGGGGCTGGCAAGTGGGTGCGCTTGCCAGGTCGATATGGCAGTTTAAAATTGCACACACAGACACTGCAGAGGCAGGTCTGAGACAGGGCTACTCATGTGGGTGACGCATTCAGTGCTGCAGGCCCACTAGTAACATTTGACTTACAGGCCCAGGGCATACATAGTGCTCTTTACTAGGGCCTTATTAGTAAATCAAATAGGCCAATCATGGATAAACCAATCACCACTAGAATTTAGACAGTGAGCACTTGCACTTTAGCACTGGTTAGCCGTGGTAAAGTGCCCAGAGTCTTAAGGCCAGCCAAAACAAAATTCAGCACAGGATCAAAACCAGGATGTCAGGACCAAAAAGACAGAGGTAACCATGCCAAGTGCTGACAGGTCTAACAGTAAGTGATGAGTACTCACCCACAGCTGTAGACTATGGGCCAGATTTAAAAGGTCCTTGCGCCCCTTAGTTCCACATTTGCAGCATCATTTTTGCCACAAATGTGACGCTATTGGGCCGCTACCATGGCGCCATGTTTACAAGGTTTGCTCCACTTTGTAAACCCTTTCCGCTACATCATGCATAATATATGCATAGTATATGCGTGATGTATGCAAATGGGGCGTTCCCTCATTAGAGGGTCGCTACAAATGTTGCAATGGAATCTACAAGATCCCATTGCGCCATTTCTAGCCTCATTTTTAACTTTAAGCAGGCGTTAAAATAAGTTTTCCATTGATTTCAATGTGCCTCTAAACACTATACTGGATTAGCTTAATTTTTTTACGCTAATCCAGTATAGCGTTACCATAGCATCATAAAAATGACACTATTGCCCCTAACATGTGCCCTGGTGCACCATATTGTAAATATGGCGCTACCATGATGGCGTTAGGGGACGCAAGGGGGCCGCAAGAAAAGTGACGCATCACAAGTGATGCGCCACTTTGTTATAAATATGGCCCTATATCCTTTGTCAGATGCACAGTGAGTAGGGGGTGGATTGGGTATATAGCCATGAAAGCTGATGGCCCCTTATCCATATACAAATTGTTCTGTGTCCTAACTGACTCATGCACTTTGCCAACAGTATGAGATGTGCTATGACATTGTTTGGCATAAATACAAGATGATTACTGATTTGACTGACACTGGGCTACACATACAGGGGTACTGTCCTCTGTGATACACTTACTATTTGTCATACATGTGAGTGCAAATGAAGTGGATGTGGAGAGTTGTCAGCAATGAAAAAAGTAATTCAGCCATTGAGTTGTCACATATCTCACAGTGATCTATTGTTGAAGTTTATGACTACTATTGTGCTACATAAGCTTTATCTTTGGGCATAAAGCATCACGTAGAGTTCTGATCTGTCTGTTTCTCTTTTTTACCAACATATATTTGGCTGACATGTGTGTTTTCAATTCCATATGTTTGTTCGACAGGCTTCGCAAACATTAAACGCCACACTTTTCAGAGATCAGTGGATTGTGTCTGGTACTTTGGGGATGATGACAGTATTCACACTTGATTGATGACTATTGTGACCTACTTATGGTTTCCTGGACATGGGTGAGTTGCTTTTTACTGTGACTGGGACATAAAGCTCAAGACATATGTTACATTTAATCATTTATTTACATGTTGAAGCACTATCATACATTCACTGACGTACTTATGTGAAGAATTTCTTCACAATATGTTTGAATCTACGTGCACCTGCAGCTCTGTTTTGTATTTCTCCATCATGTGCTGCCCCCTCCTCCTCCCTTGGGTCCTCCAGTTGTTCATCCCAGGGGACTTTTGTGCGGACACACATATGTTGTGCAGTATGGCACAAACCAAAATAATGTTTGCAGACCGGGGAAGGTAATATAATAGTTTACCCCAACCAGGCAGCGATACCAGGCCTTGAGCAGGCCAAAGGTCAGCTCAACATCATTATATGTGCCAATGTCGGCCTGGTTGGTGGCCTCATCCGACTCTGTCTGTGGGTTGGCATGTGGGATCATCACCCACTGCTGGATCCTATATCCTTAGTCAGCTGAAATGAAAAAAAGAGGCAGGCTCAATGCTTTGGATAACTGTATTTGCTAAAGCTCTGCCCGTGTGTGTTATGTGTAGTGGTATTGTCATGCACCTCTCCCAGTTATGATCACATGATGTGTGAATCATGCATGTGTTATGATGGTTACAGGGGCCTGTTCAATCAATCCATGTGGTGTCAAATGCAGTGCATGAGCGATACAACTTACAAGTCAACATACTGACTGCCATATTTCTGTAGCAGATTTTGGAGATGGCTATATCCCATCACTCTAGTCCACTCGATGGTATGTGTTCCCACTACATGTGTGTAGAGGCGGAATGTGGATGTAAATCTTTTTTGTAGGTCCTGCTTTGGTAGGTAGTAACATGCTGGACATGGTTGACACAGACACATACATGGGTCCATGGTCATCCCCAGATTTTGGTGTTAGCCTACATTACATTGGCTCAGGCCTTTGATTGTCCAATATGTCCAGGGCGGTTGACATGATGCCATCGGCACAGTATGCTGAGTGGTATGGTATCACAACTGCAATTTCCCAATCCATGGTTGCATGTCACAGTGGGGGGACATTGTGTACATGTGTGATGGCTTTGTGCCTAACTTGGGCCCACATCCCATGGATCCTGAAGATTTGTGAGTGGTCCTCTGCAGTCCAGCTACACAACATCCTGCACTGTACAACGACTGTGAGGATGGGAATTGGTACTTGTTAAACCTGACAGCCTTAGGGTGGTCATCCCCCAACTTTGTGCCTATCTCCTTCCACTTTCCTGACACTGTTTTTTCTGGTTTTAGGATTCTGCGCACTTTCCCAACGCCTACCAGTGCTAAAGTGCATATGATCTCTCCCTTAAACATGGTAACATTGGTTTATACCCAATTGGCATATTTGATCTACTTGTAAGTCCCTAGTAAAGCCCACTACATGTGCCCAGGGCCTGTAGATTGAATGCCACTAGTGGGCCTGCAGCACTGGTTGTGCCACCCACAAAAGTAGCCCCTTACCCATGTCATGTCTCAGGCCTGCCATTGCAAGGCCTGTGTGTGCAGTTTCACTGCCACTTCGACTTGGCATTTAAAAGTACTTGCCAAGTCTTACACTCCCCTTTTTCTGCATATAAGTCACCCCTAAGGAAGGCCCTAGGTAACCCATAGAGCAGGGTGCTATGTAGGTAAAAGACAGGACATGTACATGAGTGTTTTATATGCCCTGGTAGTAGAAAACTCCTAAATGTGTTTTCCACTACTGTGAGGCCTGCTCCTTTCAAAGGATAACATTAGGGCTACCCTCATATACTGTTTGAGTGGTAGATTCTGATCAGAAAGGGGTAACCACATCATATTTAGAATGGCCAGAATGGTAATTTTAGAAAGTGAGCATTTCTCTGCCGGAAACTCGCTGCAGAGCCTACCGGATCGATGCACAGCTGACCAGTAATGATGCAGCCCGACTTCCGTAGTGAAGAATTGACGCAGCGCCTGCAGTGTGGCAGAAAACTCAATGCATCACCTACCGGATCAATGCAACACCTGTGACTTCACCCCGCCCGCCCAGGATTTCCATGCATCGTCCCTGGGCGTCAAAGAGAAACCTGCATTGAAGTGAGGAACCAAGACTGCGTGCTGGAAATAGATGCAAAGCCCCTTGCAGCCTGGAAAGAAACAACGCATCGTCTGTGCCACACCAGAAATTCCGACGCACACCCTATTTTTGCACTTCTCTCCTCCTCTGCAGTCTCCGTGTGTGTTATTTTTTACGCAAACCAGGTACTTTCTGAAACCAAGACACAACTGTTGATTTCTAAGATTTAAGACTCTTTATAAACTTTAAAAAGTGATATCTCAACTTGTGCTTTTTGAATCTTTATCGTTTACCTTAATTTAACCAGATAAATATCTTATATTTTTCTAAACCTGTGTGGTGTATTTTTGTGGTGTTTTCACTGGGTTACTGTATGATTTTTTGCACAAATACTTTACACATTGATTTCTAAGTTAAGCCTGACTGCTCAGTGCCAAGCTACTAGACGGTGGGCACAGGATAATTTGGATTATGTGTGACTTACCCTGACTAGGATTGTGGTCCCTATTTGGACAAAAGTAAATACCTCTTCCAACTAGAGGCCCCATTTCTAACAGTACCCAATATTTTGGGCCTCTTGCACTTTATGATTCTTTCCAAGTAGACTTGCACACAAGTTGCCTAGCAAGTACACATTCACACTTGCACCAGGGATTGTAGGAGTTCTTCTTTGCTTGCAGGATTGTATTTGTGTATGCAGATGCTCCTTCCAGCCAAGTCTGCTGCCTTAGAGGCTTAGGTCAGTGATGAATGTGTGTAGCATTACAATTCACACATGTGACATGGGAGTGATATTGGTGATTATTAGACATTTGAACAGTTACATGTCACCTACCCATGAGTTGTGCTTTGTCACCTTGCACCTTGTGCCTGGTGTGGGAGCCATAACACGGCTGATAACCCATGTGTGTTGCATGTGAACACCACCGCCAGTGGACATGCTACACCTCATTTGTACAGTGATGTTGGCCGTATTTCCTGTCTGCCATGCAAGGGTGTGTGCCTTTACATCATGCAATCTCTGCAAAACTGGCTTTGAGATGTATTCACATGTACGTTGGCGTGATTTACATTGCATATGTAAACTGAAGCACAGTGCATGGATGTTGAAAGGCCCTCGTCCTGCATTCCCTATCTGTATAAGCAGACAGTGAGATGTGTATTGTGTCCCCCATATCCATTTGTTATTGTGTCTGTTAGGAACTTGCTGTTTGCTTTCCTACAAGTCGTCCATTCCCATATTGTCCATCCTGGAATCGTTGGTTGATGATGGAGTGACGCAATATGAATGCATCATGCACACTGCCGTGGTATTTTGCACCACATTAGTGATCAACCCACAATGGCCAACAATGGCCTGGACGTTGATGGAGTGGGTGTGTTTTCTGCTGCGGTATAGATGGGCAGTTGCAGCAGGAGGAATATGTTGCACATGTGTGCAGTCCATTGGACCCAGCACATGTAGGAAGCCAGTGATGGCATAGACTCCTTGCTTAATCTCCTGCTGCAGTTGCTGGGTGTTGAAGAGGATGTGATGGGGAGTGAGCCGGATGATGGTGTCCAGGACCGAGGGTAAGAATTATGAGAACGATGGCTGTGGAATTTTGGCCACTTGGGCTGTAGTTGTCTGGAAGGACCCCAAGGCCAGCATGTGAAGCACAGCTATGAGCTTTGTCTATGGTGGGATGTTGGTGACTATCAAGATTGTTGCCTGTAGTCTTGGCAGAATCAGGTTAAGCAGATGTATGATGAACTCCCTCCTCAGACTGTAAGAGGTGATTACCTCTTCCTTCCTGAGTCCAATTAGTGAGGTATGCTGTCAGTATATGCGCTCCTTTCTCCTGCGCTGCCTCTATGGTGCAGGTGGCAGTAATTGTGCTGGTGGATGTGGTGGTGATGGTGGTGGTTATGGTGGTCATCTTGGTGCTCCATACTGAAGTAGTAGTAGGTCCATTCTGTCCTAGAGTTTGCCATGGTGATCTGGGTATGTGTTAGGGTTTGTACACAGCAAAGAGCATGTCCCCTCTCACTGCACTAGTGGGTTCTGTAATAGCTCCCTTTTAAACTTACTATTGAAAGCCTTTCTTGTTATCTCACCTTCCCCCCCCCTAGGCTTCTGTGTATGTTGTTTAATGTGCTGTTTTGTTTACACATTGGGCCTTGCTTTTACCAAGGCTTCTTTAAAACACTCCTCCCTAGGCCATGTGTTAATCCAACTCATTTGCATAATAACTGAAACTCTGCACACCTTTCAAGAACATGTGCAGCATGTGAGGACCACACCCAGCTCTTCAAACCACACCCAGCTCTGCACACCTTCCAAGAACATGTGCAGCATGTGAGGACCACACCCAGCCCTTCAAACCACACCCAGCTCTTCGAACCACACCCAGCCCTGTCTATAAAAGGCAGCCCCCGAGCCTCACCCAGTGCTTGTGCTCGTCTACCTCCCGCTTACCTGAGAACAGATCCCTCGGCGCTGGCACTCCTGCTCTTTACAGACTTTCTTTGACTTCAATGGGCGCAGCTGCTGGCTCTTCCTTCTTCCGGTTTCCGGTTCCTCCTTGCCTCAGCCTCTCTCCTACGAGTAACCTGCAAAAGAGAAAGAAGACAAGGTTAGACTGATCAGTATCTCTTGCCAGCAACAAGTAAGTGCAAAACTTTTTATTACCTGAGGGAGCTTTGACGGCAATTTCTGGATTCGTGTATAGACAATTTGAGGCGAAGTGCCTTCCACGAGCATTGTGATTCAGGCTCTTTGTTGCAGGAGTATTTTGCGGAACTTTGTGAAGCGGACATTGTTTTTTTTCATGGAACTTTTGGGAATCGAACAGTGGAAACCATTGACAGCAAGGCAAACAGTAAATCAAGGACTTGCACAAATTACATGCTGTATTTTGATGTAAAAGTACAGTATTTGTTTTATAAAAGATTATGGAAATATGGGAAAAGTGAGTCTGCAATTGGGAATTTAGGCTTTAGTTATATTATGATGAATGTTTGATATTGGTAATTCTGATAACCTTATTTGTTTAATGTTTTAGAAGCTTTACAGTAATAGAAAACACATCCCAGAGCAGTAACACATTCCAAACCTGGAAACTAGAGACCAGGATCCAAGAGGTACTTTTAGAAGAGAATTTCTAATAAATAAAGGGATAGTCAGGAACCCATTTAGGAATAGGTTGCACTTATCTGTTCTTTGTTTATGTTTCATTAGGCACCAGTTTCTACAGAAGTCAGAAAGGGCCGCAGATTTGTGCAGCACTTCAACAGTGGAAACGCAAGAACGGTGTTGTCTCTCTTTTTTTTATTTTATCCACTTCCCCCTTTCCCTTGAGCTTCTGTTCTTAGTGCACTGTTTTAAAAACTAGTGTGCTGGAACAAGCAGTTTCAGGGTGGGGTCGGATTGTCTTCAACCTCCATCAGAACTGAACAAGAACTCAGGTGAGCTGGGCTTTGACAGAAGCACAAGCCTTAAAAAATTTCAGTTCTGGTGGATGATGAATACCGGGGAAGAAATAGAGGGCATTGACGTCACGGATATGGCGCAGGCCCTAAATGAGGACTTGGCTCATAATGAATCAGTGTCTGGCATCTTGCAACATATGCAAGAGGAAATAGAGAGATTAAAGATGGAGAATACCTCTTTAAAACAGGATTTAAGCAGGTATAAATTTAGGGGATCTCAGTGGAACACAGCTTCTACGCCTTTGTTTAAAACCTCCTCAGAGACAGGGGCGCCATCAAAACATACAACTTTGCCTTCCCCAGTTGAGGTTACTGTTAATGTTCCTAATGTTGTGCCCTTAGCAGCACCTGAACGTTTTCATGGAGATAGTAACAAATTCCATGTTTTTATCAATCAATGTCAATTACACTTCATTTGTAAGCCACAACTGTTCCCTACTGATGATACGAAAGTGGCATTCGTGTTGTCTTATTTGGGTGGCACAGCAGCCAATTGGTCAATTCCTTTTGTGGATAGAGATGATCCCATCCTCCATAATTGGAATCAATTTAAACGTACCATGACCAGCCTTTTTGCAAAACACACTTTCATGCAGGCAAGTGATAATGAGCTTTTAAATCTTAAACAAGGTAACAAGGATTTATTGACCTATCTCACTAGTTTTAATCGTTTACTCACCGAGACACAGTGGCCAGAAGAAAAGCGTGTCTCCCTTTTTTATAAAGGTTTGAGAGACGAGTTAAAAGACGCGCTGGCTCATATCGTTGATTTGCCAAAAGACTATTCGGACTTTGTAGATTTAGTTGTGAAATTAGAACATAGACTAGGAGAAAGAAAGGGAGATAAATACAAACTGGAATCACGGTTAACTTTTATTAGACACGAGAAGAAAGACACAGATAATAAACTCCCTGAAACAGAGCCTATGCAAATAGGGACACTCAGAGGTCCACTCACATCAGAGGAAAAAGAAAGAAGGAGAAAATTTCAATTATGTTTATATTGTGGCAGGGCAGGTCACTTTGCCAGAGAATGTCCAGTAAAGCCTAAAACTCCACGAAAGGGTGCTGTTTCCTCCACCTCCTCAACTGAATCGGGAAACGATTAAGCTCGACAAGGGGAGAGGTTACTTGTTCGAGAAAACATCTTAATCAAACCTCTAATGCTGCAGCCTTCAGGGTACCGCACATACCTAGACATTTCATAATTCAGGTCGTTTTAATTGTTACTACCCAAGTGAGGCATTCTCTCCCTGTCCTACTGGACTCAGGCGCAACAGGAAATTTTGTGGATAATAAGTTAGCTGAAATCTTAGGACTTCCTATGTGCCTAAAGCCTTGTCCAGAAGCAGTATGTGCAGTGGATGGGTCAGAATAGACCTCTGGATTAATCACAAAACAAACAAGTCCACTTGTTATGGTCTGTCAGAACGGGCACACAGAGGTGATTAGCTGTGATCTGATAGATACTCCTAATTTTGGTTTGATTCTCGGGGTACCCTGGTTAACAACTCATAACCCAAAAATTGATTGGGTGAATAGAACTGTTACTTTGGATTCCTCTTTCTGTAGAACCAATTGCTATCAAGAAGCAGGTACAGAACAGAGCACAGTATTACACTGTGCTAGTGTTACACAAGATGAACCAAGTCTCCCTCCTGAATATTCTGACTTTAAAGACGTCTTTGATCCAGTAAAGGCTAGTGTGCTGCCCCCACATCGGTCTTATGACTGCCGTATAGATCTTATCCCAGGGGCCCCTTTACCTAATAACAGAGTATATGCTTTGACTGACGAAGAAACCAAATACTTAAGAACCTACCTAGATGACCTACTACAGTCTGGGTTCATCCGTCATTCCACATCTCCGGTGTCATCTCCACTCTTTTTTATCCTGAAGCCGGATAAATCCCTGCACGCGTGTATCGATTATAGAGGACTAAATAAGGCTACAATAAAGAATAAATATCCTCTTCCTCTAATACCTGTGTTGTTGGATCAATTAAGACATTCTACTGTATACACTAAACTAGATCTGCGGGGAGCTTACCACCTGGTCCAAGTAAAAGAGGGGGATGAGTGGAAGACAGCTTTCAAGACAAAGTTTGGTTTATTTGAGTACACAGTAATGCCCTTTGGGTTATGTAATGCCCCTGCGGCCTTTCAGTTCTTTATAAATGAGGTCCTACACGAATTCCTGGACGTTTGTGTCATAGTATACATAGACGACATCCTCATTTACTCTAAGAACTCAGAAGAACATACCCAACATGTTCGTGCAGTATTATCAAAGTTAAAAGAAAATCATCTTTTTGCTAAGTTAGAAAAGTGTACTTTTAATGTCAGCAAGGTGGACTTTTTAGGATACTGCCTGTCACCTCAAGGAATAACTATGGATGTAAAGAAAATCAGTGCTATTGCTGATTGGCCAGAACCATCCTCTGTAAAAGATATTCAGAAATTTCTGGGTTTCGCCAATTTTTATAGGAGGTTTATTGCACATTTTGCAGACATTGCGGCCCCAATAACTACCTTGTTGCGGAAAGGGCAATGATTTCTTTGGACTGATGAGGCGGCACACGCCTTTCAACTCCTAAAACAAAAGTTCACTTCAGCCCCAATTCTGAAACATCCTGATCCTGACTTGCCCTTTTTTGTTGAAGCGGATGCTTCACAAGTAGCTTTAGGAGGAGTTCTCTCTCAACGAGATGCAGTAGATGGCCAGTTACATCCTATAGCCTTCTATTCCAAAAAGTTATTGCCAGCTGAACAAAATTACACTGTGGCTGAAAGGGAACTACTAGCTATCAAAGTAGCCTTTTCAGAATGGAGGCACCATTTAATGGGAGCCAAGTACCCAGTTACAATCTTTTCTGACCATAAGAACCTACAGTTTTTTGGATCACTTAAAGCACTAACACCACGTCAGATGCGCTGGTTAATTTTTTTTAGCACATTTGACTTTGTTATAACCTATAGACCAGGTGCACAACAAATTCAATCTGATGTGTTATCTAGATACGGACATACCTCAGACATGAAACAAGATAAAATAGGAGAACCCATTATTCCTCCCCAAAAGTTGTTGGCACCAGTACAACAGAAGGATTTCATCACAGATCTATATAATGCACACATGCAAGTAGCACCTCACGATTGGTTAAAGGATTCCCATAACACAATACAACGAGGTTTATTGTATCACGACAACATGCTGTTAGTGCCCACCTCTGAATTACAAACACAGGTGATAATTTGGCATCACGCCTCACCGTTAGCAGGTCATCCTGGTTGGGTAAAAACCCTGGAAAATGTGCAAAAACACTTTTGGTGGGACACTATAAGAAAGGACATTAAGCAATTTGTCACTACCTGTCCAATTTGTGCAAGACATAAATCTTCTCATAAGGCTCCTGACGGCTTGTTAATACCAATGCCAACACCCAAACAACCTTGGCACACTGTGAGCGTAGACTTTATTGTAGGTTTACCACCTGTAAAATCCTTCACAACAGTGTTGGTTATAGTGGATTTTTTATCTAAAATGGCACATTTTGTACCATTACGGAAATTACCCACGGCGGCAGAATTTGCCGATATTTTTATAAGGGAAATTGTGCGTTTACATGGTTTGCCAAGCAAAGTGGTGTCAGACCGAGGGAGCCAGTTCAACTCCAGATTTTGGAAAAAATTATGTGAAAAACTGAAAATAGATGTGGCCTTATCCACTGCTTTCCACCCAGAGACAGATGGACAGACTGAACGACTGAACCAAACCTTACTTCAAACGCTACGTTGTTTATTGGCTGATTATTCTAGTGAATGGTTGGAAGCTCTTCCTGTAGCAGAGTTTATTTATAATAATACTGAGCATTCAGCTCTACTTTGCTCACCATTCTATTTCTTGCAGGGGTATCATCCAAGAGCTATACCCATTTTGTTAGAAGATTCCCTGTTGCCTACAGTAACGGATAGACTAACGAGGTTAGGTGACATACAAGACAAAGCCAGGAAACATTTATTAAAGTACAAGGAAAGCATGAAAAGACAAGCAGACAAACACAGGTCTGAGGCCCCAATGTATAAAATTGGTGACAAGGTATGGCTCTCCACAAAGAACCTAAACATAGAGGGATCCCGAAAGCTGCAACCACGTTTCATTGGACCCTTTAGTATAACTGCCATAGTAAACCCGGTAACAGTAAAATTAGATTTACCAAAAGAATATCCAGTACATACTACATTCCACGTGTCCTTGCTTAAGCCGTACAACTCAAAAACCCGACCTGAACCACCACCTCCACCCATACCAATTAAGGGAAATCTGGAATATGAAGTGAAAAGCATAAAAGACTCAAAAAGAATTAGTGGACGTCTGTTTTATTTAGTAGAATGGAAAGGATATGATGAATCTGAGAATTCATGGGAACCAGCATCATATGTACATGCCCCACAGCTGATTAGACGGTTTTATTTAAAAAATCCAGGAAAACCCCGTCCTGTAGGAGGGCCTTTGAGGGGGGCAACTGTTAGGGTTTGTACACAGCAAAGAGCATGTCCCCTCTCACTGCACTAGTGGGTTCTGTAATAGCTCCCTTTTAAACTTACTATTGAAAGCCTTTCTTGTTATCTCACCTTCCCCCCCCCAGGCTTCTGTGTATGTTGTTTAATGTGCTGTTTTGTTTACACATTGGGCCTTGCTTTTACCAAGGCTTCTTTAAAACACTCCTCCCTAGGCCATGTGTTAATCCAACTCATTTGCATAATAACTGAAACTCTGCACACCTTTCAAGAACATGTGCAGCATGTGAGGACCACACCCAGCTCTTCAAACCACACCCAGCTCTGCACACCTTCCAAGAACATGTGCAGCATGTGAGGACCACACCCAGCCCTTCAAACCACACCCAGCTCTTCGAACCACACCCAGCCCTGTCTATAAAAGGCAGCCCCCGAGCCTCACCCAGTGCTTGTGCTCGTCTACCTCCCGCTTACCTGAGAACAGATCCCTCGGCGCTGGCACTCCTGCTCTTTACAGACTTTCTTTGACTTCAATGGGCGCAGCTGCTGGCTCTTCCTTCTTCCGGTTTCCGGTTCCTCCTTGCCTCAGCCTCTCTCCTACGAGTAACCTGCAAAAGAGAAAGAAGACAAGGTTAGACTGATCAGTATCTCTTGCCAGCAACAAGTAAGTGCAAAACTTTTTATTACCTGAGGGAGCTTTGACGGCAATTTCTGGATTCGTGTATAGACAATTTGAGGCGAAGTGCCTTCCACGAGCATTGTGATTCAGGCTCTTTGTTGCAGGAGTATTTTGCGGAACTTTGTGAAGCGGACATTGTTTTTTTTCATGGAACTTTTGGGAATCGAACAGTGGAAACCATTGACAGCAAGGCAAACAGTAAATCAAGGACTTGCACAAATTACATGCTGTATTTTGATGTAAAAGTACAGTATTTGTTTTATTAAAGATTATGGAAATATGGGAAAAGTGAGTCTGCAATTGGGAATTTAGGCTTTAGTTATATTATGATGAATGTTTGATATTGGTAATTCTGATAACGGTATTTGTTTAATGTTTTAGAAGCTTTACAGTAATAGAAAACACATCCCAGAGCAGTAACACATTCCAAACCTGGAAACTAGAGACCAGGATCCAAGAGGTACTTTTAGAAGAGAATTTCTAATAAATAAAGGGATAGTCAGGAACCCATTTAGGAATAGGTTGCACTTATCTGTTCTTTGTTTATGTTTCATTAGGCACCAGTTTCTACAGAAGTCAGAAAGGGCCGCAGATTTGTGCAGCACTTCAACAGTGGAAACGCAAGAACGGTGTTGTCTCTCTTTTTTTTATTTTATCCACTTCCCCCCTTCCCTTGAGCTTCTGTTCTTAGTGCACTGTTTTAAAAACTAGTGTGCTGGAACAAGCAGTTTCAGGGTGGGGTCGGATTGTCTTCAACCTCCATCAGAACTGAACAAGAACTCGGGTGAGCTGGGCTTTGACAGTATGTTCTCCTTATGAACCTGTGCCAAAGCATCATTTTTATGCGTGGTCTGACCAAGCATCATGTTTTTGACGCATTGGAGACTCTGCACGACTTTTGCGAAGGGGGGCGTCATTTTTTCAAAAAGCTTGTAAATACAGCTGCATCAGTTCTGCGTGATCTTTTAAGGGGGAACACCTACCTTGCATATCACTGTCAGTATCTGATGCAGCCAGATCTGATGCTATGGAAAAACGATGCACAGGGGGAAAAAGTGATGCTTGAGGCCATTTTACTGAGCAGGGTGAGAGACATTTCTGTGGCACTTCACAGGACATGATGCAGATGCCTGCCCTTCGCCCTGCAGACAGCGCAGTGAAGCACTAGGATATAGCTAACTGCACTGCACAGCATGACGTTTTTGTCCCCATTGCCCCTTGTTGATATTTACCCTGTGTCAGCGGGTGTTCCTCGTGTGCTGCACTGTTGTGTCCAGGGACTCCAGCCACCAACTCGTCTGGAATGACAGCTGCCTCCCAGTCCTCCAAGGCATCAAGCTCCTGCTGGGGACCTGGGCTCCCTCCTTCGGTCTGCAATGCTGCCTTCAAGTTGTTAGCCAGTTTCTCCTTAGTCCGGCGCTTATAATCGTGCCAGTGCTTCTTGCAGTCGGTGATGGTCCTCTTCGCTTGTCTCACACTGTTGATTTTCTCCAATATGGACTGCCAAAAGGGCTCTTTCCTCCCTAGTGGCAATTCAGAGGTGCCAAAGAGCTGAAGTTGGTGCTCTGTCACCTCAGTAATCAAGATGTCATTCTCCTCCTAACTGAAGTTGCACTTCCTCTTCCCCTGGGAGTCTGTCTGGACATCCTGGCTGGTGCTAGGGTTGTTGTCCTTGCTGCTGCTGCCTGCACCATGGCTGCATTCTGTGAAGCAGGCCATTTTCTGTTTTCACAAAGCATCATTTTTTGTACTTTTTCGACAAATTCCGTACTCAAATTTGTGTCACTTTAAATGTGGCAAGTCAACCCTGTGTCACTTTTGCAGCAGGAGCATCAGATTTTTCTCTGACAAGACACACACAGACAAATAGTTGTTTCCTGCGTAGCCAGGATCCTTACTCAATTGTGCACCATATTATGCATACAACACATCCATGGCGTAGGACTCTGTCATAGATGAAGCACAAGTTATTTTGACGGATCACTGCTGCAATGCGATGATGTGTCAGTTCTTGTAAATGAGGCCCACAGTTTAAATTAGGGATGGGTGGAACTTGCAGAGTTTCACTCCATGGAATTCTGCAGAGTTATATAAAAACTCAGCAAGTTTCAGGAGAGTTCCGCGAGTCGGCGGAAAATGCAATGACAAAAAGCCACAACCCCACTATTAATATTTATTATTTATATGGCACCTGAACCAAATGATTTCAGGTTGCAGCTCCGCAGCCTGTGTACTCCGAAGACCCCATGAGACGGGCGTGCAGTGTTTCCATGGTAGTTAGCTGGTGACATGCTATCTATAGGAGGGCCCAGTTGGTGTGGCGCGTGACTGGACGCTCGCTTTTTTAACACAATAAATACATTACATGACACACGCAGAGTTGGCTAATACTCAGCTACTGGCGCGGTCAACAGCGCTCGTTCATTATAGACCTCGGTGGTGAGCCCAACTCCCTTGACCTCAATTGGCAACATGTTATGGGAGAGCCAGGGTGGCTCTCTACATCCCTCCCAGGTTTTAGTCAAAAGAAACCACCCACAGGAAAAAGTCACCGGTAGAGCAGATAGTGGGAGACCTTGAAAGAAAAATAGAAGAAGGGAGAAAAGTACAACCCCCCTTTTCTTTTCAACACAACAGCACACATGTCAACATGCAAAATCCCTCAGTCTCTGACTGGGTGCTGGGTTAGGACGCAAGTGATACCTCTCACTCCGACTGACTGTCTCCTCGTGACCCACGTCACCTGTTGCTGGCACAGGAGCTGGTCCGTGAGCTTGCTGATCACCCAGTTCCTCCTCAGCCATAATTTCATCACCTCTTTCTTCGTCCTTCTCACCGGCATCGTCTCCACCATCCTCACAGGAGACTTCCACCCGCTTGAAACAAGATATGTTCCAGGTGACTTGCCGCTTTCCTCTTCGGGCGGTCACCGTGGTCCCATTTACTTGGACCACCTTCCACACCGTGGACTTATAAGGGGTCCAGAACTTCCCACCAGGATGTTGGCCCTTGACCACCACTAGGTCGTCCACTCGAAGATCAGGGAACCTCGTTCTTCTCCGATTGCTTGCTTTCTGATAAGTCGTCCGTTGCTTTTGTTGAGTGGCTTCCACATCCAGTTCAGTTGATTTCCAATGCAACCCAGCTGGAATACAGTCCTGCGGGGGCTGCCTGAACATCAATGCTGCCAGAGCGCAGCCAGTGGTACTGGGGGGGGTTTGCTGATAAGCCAGCAGAAACGTGTGCATACACCACTCAACATCATCCCCTTGTTCCACACCAATTCGTAAGGCTCTTTTGAGAGTCCGCATGAATCATTCAACGTCATTGTTGGTCTGCGGCCAGTAGGGTCTAATCTTTTGGTGAGAACTGCCAGGTGACCTAAATAGTCTTGGAACTCTTGGCCTTGAAACGGTGGACCGTTTTCTATACATATCTCCTCAGGGAGGCCAAACAGTGCAAAGGTTTTCTCCAGGACTTGCCTTCCATTTTTAAATGCAGTTGATATAACGAGTTCCACCATTGGGAACCGGGTACAGGAGTCCATCATGATTACTATCAGCCGCCCATCGGGAAAACTCCCAAAATCCATGCTGACCCTCTACCATGGCTTTGAACTGGGTGATTCCGTGATTATCGAAGAGGTGGGCTGATCAGTGGCGGTGATGGCACAGGAGTGGCACCTCCTAGTAAGGGTATCAACTGTGGCGTCCATACTAGTGAACCATGCCTTGGCCCTGAGGCGAGCTTTGGTCTTAGCAGCCCCTTGGTGTCCTTGGTGAGCCAGTTTGACCACCCGGTCCCACATGCACCAGGGAAGTACTATCCTCGGGCCTCATAGTAGAAGACCATCACTCCCAACTGACAGTTCGTCCCTCACTTTCCAGAGTCCTTGCATGGCTATATGTTCCTCTTGGTCAAGCGACCGCGTGTCCTCCAGGAAGGGCTTCCACTCCTGCAGGTTCAAGGCATCTTTGGCACAGCCTATGACAGGGTCTCTCCCGGAAGCTTCGGCTATCTCCCATAGTGTTAGGGCTACTGGGCAGGCCGCCTGCACCACCATTTTCACAAAACTTTCCATCCTTTCCCCTTCTTCCTCTGTCACGTCACCTGGTTGAGACAAAGGGGGATGCCTCGAAAGATAGTCAGCCGGGTTGTTTAGCCCCAGCCGGTAGGTGATTTTAAACCTGTACGGCTGAAGCAAAACAGCCCAACGCTCAATCCTCGGGGGAGCCAACCATGTGAATGGCACAAACAACGACACAAGGGGTTTGTGGTCTGTAACCACCTGCAATTCTTGTCCGTAAAGGTACAGGCGAAAGTGCTGACAGGCCCGGTAGATTGCCAGTGCCTCTCTTTCGACCTGGGCAAAACAGGTCTCTACCGCTGACAAAGCTCTGCTGGCATATTCCACTGGTGCCCACTCCTGGTCAGGCTGCTCTTGGAATAGCATCCATCACTACCTCAGTCTTTCTTCTAGGGTGGAAATAGGCCATAGTCACTTAATCTAACAACACCGCCTTCAAATCCTGGAAAGCCTTGCTCGCTTCAGGTCTCCAGTCCCACTTGGTATCAGTCTTCGTTAGTCATCTCAGAGGTTCGGCCATTGTAGCCAGATGAGGGATGAAATGACCACAAGTACGTTGCCATTCCAAGGAAACTCCAGACTTCCGTGGAGTTTCGTGGAATTGGGAGACTGAAAATGGTATCCACCTTCTTGGGGTCCACTCACAACCCCTCACGAGAGAAAATGTAGCCGAAGAAATTACCGGAGTTTTGGTAAAATTCACATTTCTTCTTGTGAAGTGTGAGACCCAGGCAAGACAACCGCTGAAGCGTGGCCCTTAACCTACGGTGATGGTCTTCCAACATCTCAGAGAAAATCAGAATATTATCACTAAGGTTGAACACACCTTCAAGGCCAGACGATGTCTCTCTGATAGCATTTCGAAAAACTTCAGCGGCCGACGACACACCAAAGCTAAGCCTTTTAAAACGCCATAGCCCCACATGCGTGGAAAAAGTAGTAATATTCCTGCTTTCAGGTGCTAGTTCCAGCTGATGGTAGCCGGAATTTAAATCAAGTTTTGAGAACCATTACGCGCCGTGCAAATCTGCAATGATGTCGTCCATCGTAGGTGTGATGTGTCGTTCCCTCTTGACAGCATGATTTGGCAGCCACATATCCACACAGAGGTGAATGGCACCGGGCTGCTTGGGTTTTGGTGTGATCACCAATGGCGACACCCAAGGGGTAGGCCCCGTAATCATCTCAATCACCCCTTGGTCTTCTAGGGCTTGCAGCTCTTTCTCAACTGCCAGTTGGAGATGAAACGGAACTCGGTGGTGCTGCAAGGCTGTGGGGGTCACTGTGGGGTGAATATGAGGCTTGAACTGTTTCCCCTTGAGATTCTCCTACAAACAACTGTGGGAAGTCATCAAGTATGGACTCCGCATGGGTGTCATGGATCTGACATGCAAAGAAAACAAGTTCCAGATTCTCAGCTTTGTGGCATCCGAGAAGGGTACCCCTGTTCCCCTTCACAACGTAAAACTTGGCTTTTGTCGAGCGACCTTGGCTGACCACCTCCACGTCAATGGCACCTTGCAGCTGGAGCAGATCACACCCACCATCGGTGTAGATTTTCGGGTTGCAGGGCATTAGGTGTGGCCTCGGCGACAGCTGGTCGTATAGCATACTGTCCATCACATTGACTGACGCGCCAGTGTCAATCAACACAGTCGCTCTGACACCATTGATCTCAACATTGCACATGAAGGGTGGGTGCTGCTTTTGCTGCCTCCATTCAGTGTACAAGATGACAACAATTTCTTCCTCATCTTCCTCCTACTTCCTGTCCCTGCCGCCCCACCATCTGTGCCTTCCGCAGGCATCAGTCGCCTCACTGTGGCAGTCTTTTCTAGTGAAGTCTTCTGCTTGAGCCGTCCGCTTTGACACACCTTGGCAAAATTATTCACCTTCCCGCAATTATTGCAGCTTTTTCCTTTCGCTGGGCAAACACCAGGCGTTTTGTGGTCATATCTGCAGCTACCGCATTCTCTGTCTCTTTGCTTTTTGGCACGTGGTGAACGCTGGGCGATTTGATGTGTTTGTATAGTGTCAACCTGTTCTTCTTTCACCACCGGCTGTTTAGCGGCACTGGACGCCACCGAAGCCTGTCCTCTTGTGGCGGCCATGGTATCCAACCGGGTGGCTGAGAGTTCGTGCGAGCGAGCAAGGATCAGAATCTCGTCCAATGTCATGGCAGGCTGTCACAGTATAAGTTTCCGTAACATGTTTAAATAGCATCTCTAAATGACCTGCGCACAGATCTCTTTGTGCTGGTTTAGGCCTACACAAGTACTTGCTAATTTCCACACCCAGGCGTAAAACATGTCCACTGACTCAGTGTCATTTTGTTGCGCTTGGCGGAGCTTGAACCATTCATAATAAGTATTCAACTGGGGGTCGAAGTAAAGGTTCAGTGCAGCCACGGCCCTGTCAATGTCATTGGCCCCACCCATATTTGAGAGAGTTCCAAAGAGCTCATACTGTTCGTCACCACCCATGTGCAACATAAAGGACCTGGTGCGATGCGCATCATCCGTCTCTCTGGTGGCACAGATATAGTTGTCTAGATGGCAAAGCCAATGACGCCACTGTGGCGCTGCCGTGGCAGGATCCGCCAGCTGGCAGAAGGGGGCAGCGCTGCCACCGACAAGGTGGCTCCCACATTGGGTGGTGGAGGCTGCTGGTCACGGTTCTGCTGCAACAAGCTCATTACGCTTGTCTAGCGCCACCCACTCCCTACACGGACAAAAACTGTTCTTTGGCCCAGCAGGCCTGTGTCTTTGCCACTGGCATCCCCACTTGACTTGAGGCAAGAGCCTTCTAGTCTTTTTTTTTCAATGATGTCTCTTGTGACCTCTTTTATTTGTATATATACATATATATCCTAATACCTCTCTGCAGTGAATTGTCTTTTCCTTTCAATGGGCTGTATCTTGGTATTTTTTTTAGCTCAGGCCTCCTCATGCAGCAGCCGAATTCGCACTCACCGCAGGCTCAGGAGTCAGAAGGCCGCATGATCCCCAGCCTGGCAGGCCACGTGGGGCAGCCTCTGCGCGGGGTCCTTCACCTGCCGGTAGCGTTGAGGGAAGAGCTGTGCACCTGGACCGGCACGGTCAAAGAGCACCACTGCCGTTACAGGAGATGGACGTCAGTGGGTGGGCCTCTTCACCATCCCAGGGGCACTACCAAGCAGAGCAGCACCACAGGAGGAGGAGGGCGATGGCCCCAATGCGAGCCCACGCCCACACCAACAGGACATCAGCTTGCTCCACTAGGAGAGCAGAGCGCCGAGGTAAGCGTCATCGGGAATTGAATCGCCAGAGTTGACACCGTGGACTTATGCTGTGTGGTGCAGCAGTGGGGTCAGTTCACCATCGTCGCCAATGTGGCACGTGACTGGGTGCTTGCTTTGCTAGCACAATACACGCAGAGTGGGCTAATACTCAGCTACTGCCGGGGGGTTTTGAGAACTTGCCCTAATTACCTTTAGTCTACTTAGCTAGATATTCCTGACCTGCACTAATGTGTAAGAGAAATGGTCAGCGGTTATTTTCAGAGCACCAGATTCTGCTGCTAATATTTTGTTATGACGATTACTGAGTGTTTAGTTTGTCTCATGTTAATTCGAGTAAATTTCTTTGGCTATCCTATAGTCATATTGTATCTTTACAGCATTTTCTCGAGATTTGTTTACATTAATCTTAGTGTTAATGTATAATAAAACTCTTTAACTTTATTTCTGGTTTGGGTTTTCATAGTGTGGCCAAATTGGTTAGACTGTAACTTAAATGTTGATTTAAAACTTCCTAACTTTCGAAATTTTCTCCTGCCTGGACTCCAAGTTCTTCAACCTCCAATTAGAGCATAAAAATTACTGCAGCACATGCAACTCATACTATCCCTCTCGGACAGACCCCCATCAGAAGGAACAGGTTCACAAGCTGAATGACAAAGTCGCTACCTGGATGAAATATGAAATCCAACTGTCTCTAGTTCAACACCAAGACAAATGTAAGTGGTGATCTTCAGCAAAAGCACCTCATCTTGTGACTCAATCTGGTGGCTGGCTGACTGCAGACCACCCACGCCCATCCCCCCGAGCCCTCATGCATCGAACCTCAGAATCGTAATTGACAACAAACTGGACATGACTGCACAAGCCAAAGCTGTGACAACATCATTCTTCCTCACCCTGAGGATGCTGAAAAAAACTTAAAATAGATCATGAACAACAGCAGAAAAACCTGCACCCTTGTCACCAACAAGCTGGACTATGAAAAAGTCATTCACTCAGCCCTTCCCCTTAGTGAATGGTAGCAAGAACGTTTTTTAAGAGTAGGCAGTGGTCCCTGAAAAGAAAACTTTTAATTTTCCTTTTTTAAATGCAACTCGTTTTACTTTAAGGAAAACGAGCTGCTTTTGAAAAATACGATTTCTTTATTTTTGAGTTTCCTAATAGGTCACAAATTGCGACCTACCTCAATAATGTTAATGAGACAGGTCGACTATACGATCCATTAGGAAATGCTAAATGAAACTCATACATTCGAATGGCGATTACCTAGTTGCGATTCGCAGAGAATCTTAATTAGGTAATCGCAATCTGTAGTAATAATGCCGATGGCCCAACGTGCTTTATTCAACTTTAATGACCACCAGTTGATTTGTTTTTGGCTCACATACATAATTATAAGAATAAACAGTAATTCAGTAGTTCCTGCCAAGTGGCGCTATGCCAGACCTGGAAACGGTGTCTTAAAGCAGCACAAATGGCCATAAATGTGATGTGTCTCAAGAGGTTTTCGTTTTGCATGCCAGACAGCATCGTATCCACTCTGTTACGAGGCCCAATAATTGAACGTAATCATTTACAAATTTTACATAAAAGTTAGAACACAGAGTTCCAGACTGGAATTTATGGTGTGTACTCTGATCGAAACTGGGCTGCTTTGCTTCAAGTCTGACCAAAACAAACCTATGTATCACTAACCAAGCTTTCGGTGTTTGAGTGAGGCATAACAGGCGGCATGGTGCCAGGGACTTTTTCAAAAGCAAGCGCCAATTTATTGTACTTCACTCAAGTACTGATCAAAGTACTAAGGAATTCCTGTTTTATGCAGTAAGTAACTTTCTGGGAAGGTTTGTAATGATTGTTCACCTGGGGTTACTTTTTTTTAACAGGCACTGGCAAAGCCAATAGCTCTGGCAGTAATGTGAAAACACATGCAAGCACACACATGCTGAGATGTGCACACTATTTCTCCTGTGCACATCTTCTAATGCTTTCTACATCTCTGTCCTATTTTGTTTTCCCCAAGAAAGATGGAAAGTGAGGTTTACAGACTTTGTGGCCCTTAGCGCCCCCCTACCGCCACCATGTCTGAGCTGTATCTAAGATACAGCGCCCCATGGCGCAGGGTAAGGGGCAATAGCGTAAAATTTTTGATGCTGATAGAGCGTTCCGTACTAATAATTTACCTGTATTCGGACGCTCTTTAGGCCGATGAATCTTTTGACTAAGTGGAACTCTCCGTACTCTATATCGATCAATTGCATCAAATCAATAATCAATAACGAACATAAGCAATACCCTGATCAACATAACACTTGACAATTCATCCAGAATACATTTCGGCGAACCCTGACCTTTCAGTCAGGAATAACCACACCAGTTTATTCAAAGTTAGTGAATTTATTTCCCTATATTAACAAAGCTAGCACAATATAAATGTGTCTCAACACCAAATGATAAACGTAAATGAACATTAATAGCTGTCCATAGCGGCGAAACAAGTGCAATCTATGCAGCATTTGAATAACAAGGCATTCGATAATAGCAATGCAAATCACTAATACGATAATCTGTAATGAACTAATTGCATACATTTAGTCAGCATAACAAGGTCTCAAATTGCATCGTGCAACAGAAGGAATCCTCATCTGTCCTCAAATTAGCATCGGCATGTGGGACTTCATGCAAAAACAATTTAGCAACATTAATTTGGAAAAACTCCTAACTAGGGATCTTGTAAAAAATCAGCAGTTGGTTACCTAAAAGAAACACAATGCAATTGTACAATTTCCTTTCATATTTACCAATTACGATCAGCATACAAGGAAGTCTTCGTCTCACAGGTACCGTTTCTCGATCAGCATGGGACGGGGCAAAGGGGCAAGGTGGACGGGGCAATTGCCTCACGGCGGCAAAATAAAACTACTACTTCATGCAAAGGGATCAAAGTTAAAGTCTCTAGGGCAAGAATCATTAAAATCTCTTTCTCTCGATTAGAGAAAGCATCAAAGTCTCTCAAAATGGCGTCGCAGCAAGGTGGGCCATACTCGCTTCAAGATGGCGCAATGTCGGGCAATAGCTGGTAAAAGGCTACTTTCTTCTCGTGCACCTGGTTTAAATAGACAACAGTTCAAATCCAGTAGGGTCTTCCATTGGAGGGTTCATAGGTTAGCTTCAAATTGTCCAATCAAAAACGACAGTTCTCAAGCTTTTACTTAAGCATACATTATCCTTGGAGATGGGTACGCAAGTTGCAACATTTTATACCAATTAGCTCACTTTCAGAGCCTCCATTGTCCGCACCTGCAGATCGACCTTGGAGTAAAGAGAAAAATGCCAAGCTGGCACGAAACTTTAAGATAAGCATGTGAACGATCTCAGTGGAAAAGTACAGCTTCAAGCAAAAATACACGTTTAATAGCACATTGGAAAAATACGAGCATCTAAACCGTGAGACCAGGCAACTAGGCCGAAGCCTCTACTAAAGTTATGCTAAGCTAAAGCATTTCAAACAAGCAAATCGTAGCATACGTTTATGATTATGTCGGATTAGTGCAATTCTAATACACCACGTTATATAAAGCACGCTTATAAATGTTGGCAAACTACTCTAAGGGCACATTTTGTCCCCGTACAATCTTTATTAGTTCGGTTAAAGTCACACATGATTATTTCAACACTACGTTTAAGCGCTAATAAATGTAAAACCTTCATTTCTGCTTTATCAATGCTAATGATGTACTGTTCAGGGTTAGCACCAAAATGTTGGTGCTAACTCTGAACAGTACATAGGAGCTCATTGTAAACAATGGTGTGCCCTCTTTTAATGCCTGCACTGAGCAGACATTAAAAGTGCCGAAAAAAATGTATTTCTTTACACCATGTTTTTGCCCCCCCTATCAGGGGAACGCTCAGTTTGCATACATTATGCCTGGCACAATCATAATGTAGCGCAAAGGGTTACAAAGTGGTGCAATGAATGCATTGCACCACTTTGTGAATGTGGTGCGGCGATTTTGGCCTTCTAACGCAACATTAGCATCACAAAAAAAAAAGCTAGTGTGGCGCTAGGTGGCGCTATGCCCTTCTTAAATTTGGGCCTAAGGGCCAGATGTAGCAAAATCCGATTTTGCGACTTGCAAATTGCGAGTCTGAGCGACTCACAATTTGCAAGTCGCAAAATCGGATGCAGAATGGTGTCTCAGACACCTTCTGCGACTCGCTATGGGGTCGCAAAGACCCACCTCATCAATATTCATGATGAGGTGGGTCGCATTTTGCGACCACATAGCGAGTCCCTGCACTCACAGGGATGGTGGCCTGCTGTAGTCAGCAGACCTCCATGTCTGTGACTGCTTTTTAAATAAAGCAGTTTTTTTTTTTTTCATTTTGCAGCTCGTTTTCCTTAAAGGAAAACGAGTTGCACAATGAAAGAAGTACCGAAACCACCTGCTCTGAAAAAATATTTTTTTCGACATTCACAAAGGGGAAGGGGTCTCATGGGGACCCCTTCCCTTTTGCGAATGAGTTACCACCAGTGTGACACTGGTGGTAACTGCGAGTTGCGATGCGAGTCGCAAATAGGAAGGGAACACCCCTTCCTATTTGCGAGTCGCATTCCCAAATTGCGAGTCGGTACTGACTCACAATTTGGGAATGAGCATCGCGTGAGGCAGTTTGCATGGCGCAAACTGCGTTTTTTGCAGTTTGCGCCATGCAAACGGCTTGCTACATCTGGCCCTAAATATCTTAAATTGGTGTGTTCAGATTTCAGTTTTCATTCACAAGTTCTCAAGGGAGTTGCAATTTGTACTTACAACAAAGTGATCAGGTCTGGCATAGATTCCAGCTCAACTATTTGGTGTAAAAGTGATTAAGTATTACGTCACATTTGGTGGATATCACACTGAGGTTGAAACCCCTCCTTGTTCTAACAACAGAAGGAGTGTGCAATGTAATTAGGAACACAAATCACATTTCTGCACAAAATCACATATACGGGTTCAAATTCGCGCTTTGTACATACTAAACAGTTTGTGGTATCCCAATTAAGATAAAAATTACATCGAAGTGAAAAAGACATTAAGGTGAAAAATCACCTTAGTGCAACACGAGCAGCCGGAGTGCTGAAACGGCTAGACAAACACAAATCACTTTAAGAAGCAAAATATATTTTGATGAAAAATCAATGTTGGCGCAGAATCAATAAGAGTGTGTAAACGATTTTGGAGTACAAGTGCGCGTGGATTGTAGCGCGTGGACTCTTCTGCTTCAACATCCATGTACAGCAATTGAATCCACTCTTTAGATAGGTCAATTAACGCAGCTATTATGCTTAGAGATAACTATCTAAAATACCCCTGGAATCATCGAAAATGTGAAAGACACTTTCTTCAAGCAGTCGAAGGCGGAGCTACCCTAAAGCCCTTCTGCTGTGTATATTTTTGGTGTTGATTACAAAAACCCGCAGCTAGCTGAAGCTGTTTACAACCAGACTTAAAGATGATGACTGTCATATTAGTAAAACGAATATATAGGGGGTCATTACAACATTGGCGGTATAAGGCGCTTACCGCCGTGCAGAAGACTGCCAAAACACCGCCGCGGCCGTGGAATTCCGCCACAGCTATTATGACACACATCATGGAATCTGCCGAAATTCAGACACCCACACAATACCGCCACACCAAAGGTCAGCGATAAACATGCGGAAATAAGTCCTCCACCTCCACGCCAACAGAAACACGCCCATGCTATTACGACCCACGAATCCACGCAGCGGTCTTTTAACCGCGGTATTCCATTGGCGGTACACACCGCCGCGCTCAAAATACACACACAGCTCCAAAACACCGCCACATTGGACAATTCCAAATACACACACCTGATACACATACAAACAACACTCCCACACACCCAACTCAATATAAAACACACACCCACATCACCCACAAACCCCTACGACCCAAAATAAGAGAGAAGGCCAGAGAGAGACAGCACAGAATAGAGAACCCCATCACACAGAGGCACACTGCACCATCACCCACACAACATCCACGCACAAAACACCACATACCACTACACTCACCACACTCATCACCACATACACCACCTCACACATCACACACACCACCCCATGGCACGCCAAAGACACCCCCGCTTTTCCGAAGAGGAGCTCAGGGTCATGGTGGAGGAAATCCTACAGGTAGAGCCACAGCTATTTGGCTCACAGGTACAGCACACATCCATAGCCAGGAAGATGGAGCTATGGCAAAGAATAGTCGACAGGGTCAACGCTGTGGGACAACATCCAAGAAATAGGGAGGACATCAGGAAGAGGTGGAACGACCTATGGGGGAAGGTGCGTTCCACGGTATCCAGGCACCACATCGCGGTTCAGCGGACGGGCGGCGGACCCCCACCTCCTCCCCCACAACTAACAAAATGGGAGGAGCAAGTCTTGTCCATCTTGCATCCTGAGGGCCTCGCAGGAGTCGTTGGAGGAATGGACACTGGTAAGTCAAATCTTAACTATCATATCCCCCAACTTACCTGCATGCTATCACACACCCCCACCCTCACACCCTCCCCTATCACCCTAACTCCTCACTAATGTACCCATAACACCAACCACCCATCACAACACCAAGACCTGCATGACACAACTAAGCATGGATACTCATCAGTAAAGCATGCCCACTGCACATACCCAGAACACCCCCCAACCATCAGCACACAAGCCCCCACACAGGAATGCCTGCACTGGTGTACACACACACCCAACCATTGCACACCATGAAACACACACATGCAATAATCATGTACTTATACCCCCGCAGGAACCCGAAGGAACGTCACCACACCAGAGGGTCCAGACAACACCACTCCACCCCCAGAAGAGGCCCACAGTGACGACAGCAGCTCTGCCCTACTGGATCTTGATGACCAGCCCAGACCATCGTGGGCCTCAGGACAGTCGGTTCCCCTTGCCCAGCCACAGCCCAACACTGACCTTCCATCCTCTGGTAACACCAGCAAAGCACCCACCCAGCGGGCCCATACCTCCCCACCCAGGACAGGTCAATCAGCGGTGTGTCCACCATTACAGGGCACCCAGGGTAACCCACCACCCCAACAACAACAGGGACCTGGGGGCAGTGGTAGTGGGCACACGGTCCAGGGGATGGAGGCACAGGAACATAGGGGAACTGGGAGGGCTGCCGTGCGACAGAGGGAGGACAGGCCAAGGGAACCTACTCTCAACAAGGCCCTCTCCTCCATCATGGGAGCATACCACCACTCCCAGGAGACGATGGCAACGGTCCTGGACAAGTTGCAGGAGACCCTGCGTCTGAAGGAGGAGCAGTATTTGGGCTTCAGGGAGGAGCTCAGGACCATCGGCTCCGCCCTGGGCACCATTGTAGGGGTGCTGACGGACATTCAAAAGACTTTGAGGGACACCGTGGCACTCCAAGGGGCCCCTGACACTAGCCAGGACGATGAAATGCCCACCACCTCCGCCGGCGCTAGTGGACAGGACGCTCCGCCACAGGACCAACACACCAGCACCCCACCCCCTGTAGACGGACAACCACCACGAAAGTGGTCCCTGAGATCCAGGAACAGGACAGAGCAAGATGGCAAGACCCCCGCCAGGAAATAAGACCACCCTGATTGTCCCCCCACTGTACCACTTTGTTACCCTGTCCAAATCGGAACTGCCCCAGCTCCACTTCCATTGGCCAGATGTGCAATGTACCTGTGAGACTAATCGACTGGACTCTGCCATGGACATTCTTCCACCATAACCCATCCCCATTTCACAACCCCCCTTCATTGTTATGCACTTAAATAAACACCCTTGAAACATTTATAAAACTGGAGTCAGTCAATGATTTTGAACTTTGTATTGTCAATTACAGTGTCAAAAATGGTTACCCATTGGAAGGCCAACATACCAATGTCACACATCACAAGCCTTTCAAGGGTGCAAGCTGTTGACATGTAGGTTACCACATTTGTGAAACTGAAATGGAAGGGGACAACTCAGTTAACAAATAGTGAGTGAAATGTAGGTACAGGATAGAGGTAGACGTGTGAAAGTTAATGTTAAGTTAAACCTGAAAATGTACTCACCTGTGTCTCACTGGAAATATTGCTGTATGACTGACTCCCTGTTGTCTTTTTCTTCTTCATCAACTTCATCCTCATCACTGTCCACAGGCTCCACAGGCTCCACCGCTGCTACAACACCGTCATCTGGATCATCCTCCTGCAGAAAAGGCACCTGGCGTCGCAATGCCAAATTATGGAGCATGGAGCAGGCGATGATGATGTCGCACACCTTCTTCGGTGAGTAGAATAGGGACCCACCTGTCATATGGAGGCACCTGAACCTCGCCTTCAGGAGGCCGAAGGTGCGTTCGATCACCCTCCTAGTCCGCCCATGGGCCTCATTGTACCTTTCCTCTGCCCTGGTCCTGGGATTCCTCACTGGGGTCAATGGCCAGGACAGGTTGGGGTAACCAGAGTCCCCCAATAGCCATACACGGTGCCTCTGGAGTTGACCCATATTTTCAGGGATGCTGCTATTCCGCAGGATGTAGGCGTCATGCACTGAGCCAGGGAACATAGCATTTACCTGCGAGATGTACTGGTCTGCCAAACAGACCATCTGGACATTCATCGAATGATAACTCTTCCGTTCCCTGTACACCTGTTCACTCCTGCGGGGGGGACCAGAGCTACATGGGTCCCATCAATGGCACCTATGACGTTCGGGATATGTCCAAGGGCATAGAAGTCACCTTTCACTGTAGGCAAATCCTCCACCTCAGGGAAAATGATGTATCTCCTTACGTGTTTCAGCAGGGCAGACAACACTCTGGACAACACGTTGGAAAACATAGGCTGGGACATCCCTGATGCCATGGCCACTGTTGTTTGAAATGACCCACTTGCAAGGAAATGGAGCACTGACAGCACCTGCACGTCAGGGGGGATTCCAGTCGGATGGCGGATTGGTGACTTCAGGTCTGGCTCCAACTGGGTACATAGTTCCTGGATAGTGGCACGGTCGAACCGGTAGGTCATGATCAAATGTCTCTCTTCCATTGTGAACAGGTCCACCAGCGGTCGGTACACCGGCGGATTCCGCCATCTTCCAATATGTCCCAACTGATGGTGCCTAAGAAGGACAACAGCAAAGAAACTGTCACCATTCTTCCAGGTATGTACCCACAGTCACACACAAGACTACAACAGACAATTAACCCATCCGGGAAATGTTTTGAGTGTAGGCCTCGGTATGTGTGACGCAGTAGTAAATGAAGCCATGTGGGCCCCTGAAATGGCAGCTGCCTGACCTCTAAACTGGGACAATGGAATTGTGGGGTAACTGCGCTGGCGTTGGACACCGTTGCGGTAGGCGGACGTAGAGCGCGGCGCAATTCTGCATTGGTTAACATTGGACCCTATGGGTCCCAGGAGCCAATGAACAGGTGCGCTGGCGGTGATGATGCGCCCCGCCGCGGACGTCACCGCCGCGGACGTCACCACCATTTTCTATCTGTTCAATCACTCGATACCTGACCTTCGACAGGAGAGGACCTACACTGCTAGTGCTGCTGTGACCTCGGTCTGGAAGAGACGATGGCTGCTGCGTCTGGGGAAAGGGCCCCTGCCTTCACTGCACAGGAGTTGGAGAAACTTGTGGATGGGGTCCTCCCCCAGTACACGCTACTCTACGGTCCTCCAGACCAACAGGTTAGTACACAGGGAGCACGTTGGATGGGCTAGGCCTGGGTGGACAGGGCTGGGTGGGAAAGCGAAGGGGGCAGAGTTCTTACAACAGAAATGCATGGGGATGAATGGGCCAAATGGCCAGAGTTGGGAGGGGGCCACTCACATTGACGGTGCAGTAGGTAATGACTGTTCCTCTTTCCTTGTGCATGTCATGTAGGTCAGCGCCCACCAGAAGAGGGACATTTGGCGTGCCATCGCCAAGGAAGTCCGGACCCTGGGGGCCCACCACAGACGGGGCACCCACTGCCGTAAGAGATGGGAGGACATTCGCCGCTGCAGCAAGAAGACGGCGGAGGCTCAGCTGGGGATGGCCTCCCAAAGTGGGAGGGGTGCCCATCGCACCATGACCCCCCTGATGTTCCGGATCCTGACGGTGGCCTACCCGGAGTTGGATGGGCGCTTAAGGACATCACAGCAGACACAAGTTGGTGAGTACAACCTCATTCTGTGGACTTTGCGTGCAGTGGAGGTGTCTGGGTGGGGGAGGTGGGCTGTGGGTGTCCCTAGGCCAGGGCGAGTTAGGTAGGCAAGGCCCCTCTGTAATGTAGGGCATGTGGGACTCTACCCCAGCTCAGAACAGAGGCAAGTTGATGTATAGTTGCCCCTTTGCCATCCATGTGCGCAGATTTCTACCATTGCCATGTAGGCCATATCCCAGAAATTGCATGTGCAGAGGGCAGGAGCACGGCGTAATGCATGGGGCTGCTGCGTCTGTCTTGTCCGCCAACGGTAGCGGTATGCCATTCACTAAAACTCTCTTTCTTCTGTCTCCCCCCCTTTTCCTGCTCTCCCTGTCCTTTTGCACATCAGCATCATCAGGCAGAAGTACAGTGGCACCGGAGCACGAGGGAGCTGCATCCCACATGGCCATGGAGGGCCACACCACAGACTCTGAATGCACCAGTGGGACGGAGCGCGAGGGGAGCTTCACGTCGGCCACCGGATCACCAACCAGCGACATGGACTCTCCCGCCGATGTGAGCTCCCCTGTGGTGGCAGCACCATCTGTGCGCCCCACTTCTACAGGTACAGCCGCCACCTCCCCTACCAGCCCCGCCCTCCCAGCAGCCCTTCAGCGTTCGCCCCGTGCCCGCTCACCCAGGAGGGTGGGCATCACCTTCGCCCCAGGCACCTCAGGCCCTGCCCCAGTCACCCTGCTGCCCTCAGTGAGGAGGCCATTGACCTCCTCAGGTCACTCACTGTTGGGCAGTCTACCATTGTGAATGCCATCCAGGGTGTAGAACGAGAGTTGCAACACGGTAATGCATTCCTGGAAGGCATTCATTCTGGTCAGGCTGCCCTTCAGCGAACCCTGCAATCTCTGGCCTCAGCACTGATGGCAGCCATTGTCCCTGTGTCCAGCCTCCCCCTCCAACTTCCTCCACCCAGACCCAATCCCCTGTACCCCAGCCCATCCCAAGCACACCTACAGACCAGCAGGCACACAAGTCAACACCCAAAAGTAGCTCAAGCAAACATAGGCACCACACACACCACAGGCACTCACACAAGCATCACACCCATACAGACACAGCAACATCCACTGTCTCCACTGTGTCCCCCTCCTCCTCTTCTCCCTCCTCCATCCCAGTGTCGTCTACACACACACCTGCATGCACCACATCTACAGGCACTAGGACTCGCACCAGGACGCCCAGCACCACAAGCCGCTCACCTGCACTCAACACCTCCACTGCCATTTACACGTCCCCTGTCTCCTCTCCCAGTGTGTCTGTGACGCCCCCTCCCAAAGTACCCAAACGCCGGCAATCACTCACCCAACATCCATCCACCTCACGACAGCCTCCAGTACCTGCACCTGCACCCAAAACACCTAAAGTGACACCTCCTACAACCACCTCCTTTACCTCCACTCCCAGACCCCCTCCAGCTACCCATCCCAGTGTCCGTCAGAAACTGTCCCTATGTCAAATTGACCTGTTTGTCCCCCCCCTCCAGTTCATCAGTCCCGTCGTAGCGCCTCAGCCAAAAAGCCTCCAGTGCCAGTGGTGCGTGTTCCAGGTTTTTGGAGTGCACCGTCCACCAGGGCAGGCAGTAGGACCCGGAGCCAAGGCACTGGCAGCCCACCCCCTGTAAAGGCTCTGAAATTGGAGAGTGGACGACGGGACCGTGTCAAGACTCCTGGTGGGACAACAACTGAAATGGGATCGAAGGCGATTGGTGAGTCAGCTGTAACTCCAAAGAAGGTGGGGAAGGTCCTGAGGAAGTCTGCCCAGCCTGTTGTGAGTGTCACGGCCGAGAAGTGCGCCATCATTTCCGGCGGTCCAGACACAACTGCCAGCACCGTCGTTACTGGTCAGGAGACCACCGCCGGAGTCACAGCCCAGGAGGGCCCAAGTATCGTTACTGGTCAGGAGACCACCGCCGGAGTCACAGCCCAGGAGGGCACAAGTCTCGTTACTGGTCAGGAGACCACCGCCGGAGTCACAGCCCAGGAGGGCCCAAGTCTTGTTACTGGTCAGGAGACCACCGCCGGAGTCACAGCCCAGGAGGGCCCAAGTCTCATTACTGGTCAGGAGACCACCGCCGGAGTCACAGAGACCACCGCCGGAGTCACAGCCCAGGAGGGCCCAAGTCTCGTTACTGGTCAGGAGACCACCGCCGGAGTCACAGCCCATGAGGGCCCAAGTATCGTTACTGGTCAGGAGACCACCGCCGGAGTCACAGCCCAGGAGGGGCCAAGTATCATTACTGGTCAGGAGACCACCGCCGGAGTCGCAGCCCAGGAGGGACCAGGATCCCACAGCCCCGCTGGGCAATGATGGAACATCAAGCCACACACCAATGTCCAGTGTGGAGATCGTCATGCCACACACCAATGTCCAGTGTGGAGATCGTCATGCCACACACCAATGTACAGTGTGGAGATCGTCATGTCACACACCAATGTCCAGTGTGGAGATCGTCATGCCACACACCAATGTCAGTATCCGAACCGCCATGTCAGAGCACCGCTGAACAGGGCCAAGACCGCCATGGAGAAGACCGCTGAACAGGGCCAAGACCGTCATGGTGAAGACAGCTGAACAAGGCCAAGACCGCCATGGTGAAGACCGCTGAACAGGGCCAAGACCGCCATGGTGAAGACCGCTGAACAGGGCCAAGACAGCCATGGTGAAGACCGCTGAACAGGGCAAAGACTGCCATGGCTAAGCATCGCTGAACAGGGCAAAGACCGCCATGTCAAAGCACCGCTGAACAAGGCCAAGACCGCCATGGTGAAGACCGCTAAACAGGGCAAAGACTGCCATGGCTAAGCATCGCTGAACAGGGCAAAGACCGCCATTACAAAGCACTGCTGAACAGGGCCAAGACCGCCATGGTGAAGACCGCTGAACAGGGCAAAGACTGCCATGGCTAATCATCGCTGAACAGGGCAAAGACCGCCATGGTGAAGACCGCTGAACAGGGCCAAGACCGCCATGGTGAAGACCGCTGAACAGGGCAAAGACTGCCATGGCTAAGCACTGCTGAACAGGGCAAAGACCGCCATGGTGAAGACCGCTGAACAGGGCCAAGACCGCCATGGTGAAGACCGCTGAACAGGGCAAAGACTGCCATGGCTAAGCATCGCTGAACAAGGCAAACACCGTGTGGGTATGAATAGTCCGCCACATCAGGCATCCTTATCCCATGTGCAGCTGGGACAGTGACAGGACATGAACTTTCACGGGGAGACTCATCCTGTCTGGGCACCAGTCCCACCCAGTACCAGTAGAGAACTGCAGATACTTGCGAAAATGTAGCTTTGCATTCCCCAGGATGGCACAGTGGGCAACCCACCCACTGTAAAGACTTGTGAGACTGTGGCTTTGCACTCCCCAGGATGGCACAGTGGGCAACCCACCCACTTGTGAGACTTGAGAGACTGTGGCTTTGCACTCCCCAGGATGTAACAGTGGGCAACCCACCCACTTGTGAGACTTGAGAGACTGTGGCTTTGCACTCCCCAGGATGTAACAGTGGGCAAACCACCCACTGTAAAGACTTGTGAGACTGTGGCTTTGCACTCCCCAGGATGTAACAGTGGGCAACCCACCCACTGTAGAGACTTGTGAGACTGTGGCTTTGCACTCCCCAGGATGGCACAGTGGGCAACCCACCCACTGTAGAGACTTGAGAGACTGTGGCTTTGCACTCCCCAGGATACATCAATGGGCATGGAGCCCCGTCGTGGATCTGGCTTCGCATTCATGTGGCTGAGGTGCCCCTCCTTCCCTTCCCCCTGAGGTGCCTGTAGTGTTTCTATCTGATGCCCCGGCAGTGTTCTCTCCGATTTTGGTCAGGTATCTATTGTGGGCCTCGCCCATGCATTTTTGGACTGTTGGTGCACGGACATTGTTGTGTGCATATCTGCACTACTTCTTGTATTGTATATATAATTATTAAAGATTTCGAGATATATATCAGTATTTTTTTGTATGACATGTATATTGGCACATTACAATGTTTGACCGCAATTCGCTTTGTCTTTGCTTTCTTCCGGGGGGATTGTGGGTTGTTCATGTGATTTTTGTAAATGCATTGGTGTGTATGTTGTGATATGCGAGGGTGGAGGTGTTTGGTGGGTGTCCCCCTAACTTTTGCCTCCTCCCTCCCCCGTGTCGTAGATGCAGTACTCACCGGTATCTTCTGTGCCTACGTCGCTGTTGGTCGTAGAGGAGCAGAAAGACAAGGGCAGGTAGGATTTGGAGTTCCGGCTCCATGGAGTCGTCGTTCCTCGTGGGATGTGTTCAGGTGAGCGTTTTCCCATAGCAAAAGCTGTTTCCGCCGTGTTTTTATCCACGGAGAATACGCCCAGGAAAAGGTGGCGGATTGGCCTGTCATAATAGTGTGGGCGGTACATTGTCTCCCGCCTGTCTGTTGGCGGTGACCGCCGCGCTGTTGTCTGTACCGCCGTGGCGGGCGATGTGTTAAAGTGGCTGTCTTTGTTGGCGGTTTCCGCCAGGGTCGTAATTCCCTTTTTTTGTCCGCCGGCCTGTTTGCGGTATTTCCGCAGCTTTAACACCGTCCGCCAGGGTTGTAATGACCACCATAGTCTACAGAATCTCTACTTCATTCACAAACGTGGGGCAATTCTTACATTTCTGAGTATAGCTATCAAGAAGCACTACTGTGTTTGTCCTGCCCTCCTTCTGTTCCTTTAAACTCCACCTCTCACCCCCTTTATTACACCAATAGAGTCCAATAATGTCTAGCACTCTCCCTGGTTTGTTCTAACCAGTGCCTGGGCAACCCAGCACGCTGACTGCACCAGCAAGGATTATGTCAATTTTACATTAAATGTGTGTAAGACTGTCCCAGCAAAACAGTTCTCCTTAGGTATTCCATGAGAGCATGTTTGAGTGTACACAATTTATCATTAGAGCATTGGGTGGATTAAATCTTCAATAACGTGCCCCTGCCATAGAAACTATCAGGAGGGATATAGAATGTTACGAAACAGGCATACACAGAAACAAAGCTGGAGGCCATGGCCTTCAGGTACATTGCTCCAAAAGCATAGAACGACCCATCCCCCAATGCAGAGCCTTCTCCTCGCCTCATAATTTCATAAGAGGCTGAAGGCGTGTCCCTTCAAGTAGCCCTCTGCTCTTGGGAGACTAGGCTTCAGCACCTGCATAGCACCAGGATACTCTCAAGGGCAGTGCTTAATTTGAGCTTGTGGTTGTAGGTGGGGCCAGCAACACTCATTATTGGGGACCTGCACTTATTAGAGCAAGAGAGAAAAACACAAAAGAGGAAAAGAAGGAAAAATAGAAATGCTGCAGCAGACATGCAGAATGCAGCAGACATAGAAAGCGGCAAAACAAGAAGAAATAAAGATATTGCTCCTTGTTACGCCTCTCTTGGGTAGGGAAAAATATTTGGTTCTCCCAGAATTACCAGGTTTGGTAAATCTGATATTGCGTCAAAAACCACAGGAGTTGCGTTGGAACACCCATGCAACGTCTATTGAACACCTCTCTTGCCCAGAATATTGCAAAACAGAAATTTGCGCTTCTTCAGATTTTTTAAGCCAATGAATACCCTGCAAAGTGGCATTGCGTGGCTTCATAAATCTGAATTAAAGTTTGTCACTCTTGCTCCACATTGCATGATGCAAGAGCGATGTAAACCGGGTCATAAATATGGCCTGAATTGCTGGAGTAGAGTAGAAGGTATCCTGGCACCAAAAATGTCTAGTGCTGATCTCTCTCGGTTAACAGACTGGAGAATGAGACCTTGCAGAAGTGCAAGAAAAAACCTTAATGGATATGGAAACTAGCCAATAAGATGCTAAACTAAGATAAAATGATGAAAAACTTCAAGCTAAATGACAATGTTCAATTGAGACGTCCATTAGTGAAGTTTCGTTCCCTTTCATGCAACTTGGCTCTGATACTGGTCCCATGGTTTCCAGGCTTGAATAGCTCATCTAGGGCCAGATGTATCATTTAATTAAATTCCGATTACCAAATTACAATTCCCTGCGAACCACAGTTAGGTAATCTCTATTCTAATGTATGAAACTTATGGAGTTTAATTTTGTGTTTCTTAATGGGTCGCAAAGCAACCTACCTCGTTAATATTTATGAGGTTTGTCACAATTTACGACCCATTAGAAAATGCTCAAATCACAGGAATGGTGGCCTGCTGAGCTCAGTAGACCACTATGTCTGTGATTGCTTTTAAATAAAGCAATCTTTTTTTTTAATGCAGCCCATTTTCCTTCAAGGAAAATGGGATGCTTTTAAAAAAGAAAATTAAAAGTTTTCATTTTTTAAGAGTGGGCAGTGGCCTGTGGGACCACTGCCTGGGCTTAAAAAATGTTTTCCCTTTCCCGTTTGCGGATAGGTTACCACCTACTTGAAATAGGTGGTAAAATGTGAATGTTTTGCGACCGCATTTCGGTGACAAAACATTCCTGCATACAGCCGTGATTCGGTCTTAGGAAGAGACGCCCTTGATACGCCCCTTCCTAACACTGAATCGTAATGTAGTCGCAATTCCAATTAGTGATTCGGTAAGAAGTTACTGAATCACAAATTGGAATTCATACATACCAAAATGCATTTTTGCAGTCGCAAATAGTCTGACTGGGCTGTTTGTGACCCAAAAAATGCATGATAAATCTGCCCCCTAGTTCTGACAAATATGAGAACCCCTTTATATATTTTGGTTTTGTCAGTAGTGGTATGGAGTAAGGTTCCCAAATGAGTCTATTTAACCAAGAGTGCAAAGCAGCCTGCTGGCTAGATAGCAGAAAGTGGGCTCTATTTAATCAGCAGTACCATAAACAGCAAAAGTGCTTCACTATTTCCATGCCTGCTGGAAAAATAGCAGGAATTCCAGCCGCAGCTGCCGAGGAAGGGAGGAGAGGCGGAGAGGCGGAGCAGCAGCGCGCCGCCGGTGACCGGGCCCGTGGAGGCTGCAGCCTGCAGGCTGTCAGGAACAGATCGCATCTCTGAACGCCCCCAAAATGATGCCGACATAGCCGCGTGAGGAGGAGGAGGTTAGTTTAGCTCCAAGATCTAAAATGGGAACGGAGTCAACTAAAGAACTGCGTTGTTACCAACCACACTACAGCTGTCATGTTAAAATATAACAAGGCCTGACAGTGCCTGGTGGGACTCCAAGTCCCAGGCACCCCTGTGCTTTCCCTACACCTGTGGACACTCGCGGGCGCTACAAGGCACACCGCACAACGCCGCTGCCGCTGCCTGACAGTGCCTGGTGGGACTTCGAGTCCCAGGCACCCCTGTGCTTTCCCTACACCTGGGGACACTCGCGGGTGCTACAAAGCGCACCGCGCAACGCCGCTGCCGCTGCCTTGATAGTGCCTGGTGGGACTCCAAGTCCCAGGCACCCCTGTGCTTTCCCTATACCTGGGGACACTCGCGGGTGCTACAAAGCGCACCGCGCAACGCCGCTGCCGTTGTCTGACAGTGCCTGGTGGGACTCCAAGTCCCAGGCACCCCTGTGCTTTCCCTACACCTGGGGACACTCGCGGGCGCTACAAAGTGCACCGCGCAACGCCGCTGACGCTGCCTGATAGTGCCTGGTGGGAATCCAAAGCCCAGGCTCCCCTGTGCTTTCCCTACACCTGGGGACACTCGCGGGCGCTACAAAGCGCACTGCGTAACGCCGCTGCGCGGGACGCGCATGGGCCGCGCCCGGGCAGAGCCCGGGCCAAGGGCAGGCCCGTCCTTCGCCCGCCAGCGACCAACTGAGGCCGTGCCGGGGCATCCCTCTTTATTTTTTTTTTGTTTTGTTTGGGGGCCCCTGTTTTTGGCTCGGATACCACGCAGTCAATAATGGGGAAGCGGAAGGCAGATGATGTCCCTGCGCCATATTCTGGTGCCAAAAAACACAAGAAGCGAGCTAGTAGGAAAGCAGATGACCCTCCTAAGCCCATTAGGAATCAATTTCAAGCTATTGATTCCTTGTTTGAGGAAGTAGAGGCAATATTGAGGAGCCCATCTATCACCACTCCCCCCATTCCTGCCACTTCAACCCTTAGGAAGATTCCAGATTTATTTAATAAAAAACTGCGGACACCTCATTTGTCTGTGGAAGCGGACCTCCATTCGCCTCCCATATCTAAGGCTATAATTCTTTCACTACCAATGAGGCATACTTCGAATGCTAAAGTTGTAGAATGTACTCAATCCAGGGACTCTCTGCATTTAGGCTCCAAGTCTGTAGTTTCTAGCGATATCCCCTGTTCAAACAGATTTCAATGCCTATCTACTTCTAGTGAGAGCCCAGGTCGCTCTCCACCTTTAATTCCAGTGGAACCTGGTACAGAAGAATTGGACTGGCAGATCCAACGTAAGAGGTCACTTGAACTGGAAACTGTTTCCCAGAAGCTGGATGATTTAAAATCCTTGGTAATGGTTATTTTGGGTAAAATTTCTGGACTATCTGATCAGAAGGTAATTTGTAATTGTAAATTGCCCAGTACGAATGCCCACATCCCTGAGCTGACCGGAGGGTCCAACGCGCTAGCAACATTAGTCACTGGGGATAACTTAACCTCTTACCCCAAATGCCTAAAGTTGGGGGCGAAGTCCACGAACATGGCAACGAATAAAAAGGGGAGTTGTCTATCTCTACCCGTCAACAACCCCACTGATACCGGCCGTATGCTTAATCCTGCCTTAAAAAATAATGACCAGAGTCTTCCCTGCACAAATCCCTTGCCCAAGGAAGCCAAGGACGGGAGTACAGGACGGGTGTACAGGCGCCCGTAAGTCCACCCAGAGTCTTACGTCAAGGTCAATCTAATTTAATTCAGGCGACTGATCCAAAGGGGAGACATGATCAGAGTAGAAAGGATGCATACATCTATGTGACAGGGAGCCCTAGGTTGTCTGCTGGTCAGAGAGAGTCTCATGAATCTCTCACTAATAAAGTTATTTATTGGATTCGCATACAGAGGAAATGTCTGTCTGTCATCCGTTCTGATATTCAGGAGGTACGTAGATATGTTCAACCAGACTCAGACTTTGATTACATTTAAATTCTTTTTTTTGATACCTCCATGGTCGATAATCTTATGGCTTTCAATTCACAGACTAGTTTTCTGAAATCTGGCAGAGACATTGGAATTGGCCTCTGCATGTATTCTCCGGGGAGGGAGACACGAAGGATTGATAGACCTTCTAATGTCCTTGTGGGAGGCGTCCAGGGTCTACTCAATAGTAATCGACCAGCTTTGACCAAGATCCGTTCTCCCCGGTTATCTGATCTAGACTGACTAAATGATGTTTCTCCCTCAGTGTTCCCCATTACAGTTGCTACGGCTCACAGAAGCAAACGACAAAGGGCTCTGAATTCCATCGTACCCCTGAGAGCTAGGTCCACATTTGTGCTCTCTGAACTTAACATTATGGGGGTCATTCCGATCCCGGCGGGCGGCGGGCGCCGCCCGCCGGGCAGAGACCGCCAAAAGACCGCACCGCGGTCAAATCACCGCGGCGTTCATTCTAACTTTCCCGCTGGGCCGGCGGGTGATCTCCAAAAGATCGCCCGCCGGCCCAGCGGGAAAGCCCCTGCAAAGAGGAAGCCGGCTCCGAATGGAGCTGGCGGATTTGAAGGGGTGCGACGGGTGCAGTGGCACCCGTCGCGATTTTCAGTGTCTGCAAAGCAGACACTGAAAATCTTTGTGGGGCCCTGTTAGGGGGCCCCTGCACTGCCCATGCCAAAAACCGCCAGGAACAGGATGGCGGGAAGGGGGTCGGAATCCCCATGGCGGCGCTGCAAGCAGCGCCGCCATGGAGGATTCCCTGGGCCAGGGGTAAACCGGCGGGAAACCACTGGTTCCCCTTTTCTGACCGCGGCTTTACCGCCGCGGTCAGAATGGCCCAGGAAGCACCGCCAGCCTGTTGGCGGTGCTTCCGCGGTCGTTGGCCCTGGCGGTCGGTGACCGCCAGGGTCAGAATGACCCCCTATGTCTTGGAATGTGGCTGGATTAAAGAAAAAGATGGGAGATCCCGGATGGGTTAACCTTATCTCTAAGCAAGATTTATGTCTTTTTCAGGAAACCTGGGCGGAAGAGATAATATATGTTGAGGGGTTCACAACTTATTTTGTCGCAGCTCAACCTGCCTCTGGAGGCTTTGGTAGACCTATGGGTGGGCTTATGATTTTAGTGAATAAGAAATTGCAATGCAACCATTCTGCACTATCCCTTAACTCGCTAGATCTATTGGGTGTCAGACTTACATTTCAGCCTGGTTTTACAGAGATTGGTAAATGTGTACGCGAGGTCCATCCCCACCAGCATGGAATCGAAGGTACTTGCTCAGCTAGCTGAGCATATGGAACTTTTGCATCCATCCAACCATCTGGTGATAGGGGGCGATATAAACTGTTCCTTCGTATTCAAGAACCTTATAGGCAATTTGACAACTGAAGAAGATGAATCTTGGGTATCCCCCAAGCGAAGGACGATACTTTTAGCATTGGTTCTTGTGTTGCCACGCAGATGGCCTCCCTTTGCCTACGTTTTGGACTCAGGGAATGCAATGGTCGGACTAGATCTGATTCAAATCGTGCCCCCACTTTCAAGCGTGGGTGTTCTTCCAGCATTATTGACTATTTTTTTGTCTACATCAGGCTCTGGTCAAACACTCTGGATATGAAGGTGGAACCCCGCCATGATAGCGACCACCACCCCCCATGTCTTATTCTATCCAATAAAGCTTTTGGGAGAACACAACATCTAGAGACCACTGATGTTCCGATCCCTTGCCCGAACTCTAGGCATACTCGTGTCAGTTGCCCAAAAGTTACATACAATCCATTTTTGATCAAACAAATTTATTCTTCCTTTCTACAGCTGTTCTCTGGTTTTGACAAGCAAGAGGTCGATAGTATTCCAATCTTGAAAATCCATGTTGAATTGACAACCATTCTACTGATTTTTTTTTATAAAGAAACCACTGTTAGGCATAATGTTGATACCATCCGATCTAGAGAATGGTTTAATAAAGATTGCAACCTTGCGAGGCTCAATCTTAAATTGGCCCTCCACAAGCACTCACAGGAGGAGATCAGGGCCGCTAGATTTAGTTACACCAAGGCCCTGGATCTAGCAAAGAAAAATTGGGAATTTGAGATCTGGCAGAAGTTGCTGGAGGCAGTCGAAAATCGAGACGAGGGCTCTTTTTGGAGGTTGTTGACCAACAGGCATAGAGAGGGTAATGTCACTCCAAATCTTCATATCCAGCCCGAAAGATGGGTGGCTCATTTCTCCAAGATCTATGCTTCATCCATGCAACAGGACCATGAGGACCACAGGGGCGTTGAACGCAGACCTCTCACTGAAGGTCCTACGGAGGACATTGTTTTCAGAATTGCTGAAACCACAGCAGCTATTAGTTTTCTGAAATCCGCTAAGGCTCCTGGTCCTGAGAAGATACCGGGGGACCTGTTTAAGTCAGAACCCGTTATTTGGGCATGGTATATTAATACATTATCGAATGCCATCGCAGCAGGCGGCCTTATTCCGGATTCGTGGCTCGGGGCCGAAATTATCCCTATCTATAAAAAAGGAGATGTGGGACTGCCCATAAATTACCGCCCAATTAGTCTCATTGATAATCTCCAAAAGATTTTCTCTAAGCAAGTCCTAAACAGGCTTATGGACTGGGTCCAAGCCAATCAGGTCCTATCTCCCCTCCAGGCTGGTTTCCACTCAAGAATTAGCACTATGGACCAAGTTTTTAGATTCTTCCTGCTACTCTGGAAATACGTTACTTTGGCCAAACAAAACTTGTATGTTGCTTTTGTTGACCTAAAGTCCGCTTTCGATCTTGTTCCAATACAGAAATTATAGGAAGTCCTAAAAAAAATTGGTGTCCCAAGGAATTTGGTGCACCTAATTCAAAGATTGCACAAAAACACCTATGCTCGAGTAAGATGGGGTAGTCAGGGGGAACTTACCGATCGTATTAATATCAGGCGGGGGGTACGCCAGGGCTGTGTCCTGGCACCCACTCTTTTTTCCTTGTTCATTAATGAGGTGGTGCAAGCTGTAACTGATTGTCAAAATGATGCCCCTTCATTGAACAATTCAAAAGTTCCAATTCTTTTATTTGCTGATGACTCCCTCTTGATCTCTAAAACACCTATGGGCCTTCAGGTCCTCCTGGATAGGTTCAGTGTGTTCTGTGCAGACCATGGATTGGAACTTAATTCTAGTAAAACAAAACTTATGATCTTTGGTCTTGGTTGCACAAAATGTTGTAACATCTTATATAACGAGGTTCCTCTGAGCAAGGTATGCTCTATTGATTATCTAGGGGTGAGAATCAGCAATGATATGAACTGGCAGGCCCAGGTAGGAAAAAGCCTAGCTCTCTTAGCACACAGGTCAGGGGCAAATTTGCGTTTTCAAAAGTCTAATACTGTGAAAGTTGTTTCCCCAGCTATTAAAATTTATCTAGCAAAGGCTCAGAGCGCCGCGGTTTATGGCGCTGAGGTTTGGGGTTGCTTCAAAAGTAGCAAGTTATCTGTGGGGGAAAATAACTTTGTAAGATTGCTCTTGGCATGTCCTCGTAGTACGCCCTTGGTTCCAATGTTTTTGGACTTAGGGTTCCCCCACATTTCTGATGTAATAGCTCTAAGGCCCTTAACTTTTTGGGTTTGTATCTGGACCACCCCTGAATTAGTCGTATATAAGGAGTCCTTGCGAGACTTATTGGATAGACCAAACGTACTTTCTATCCCTTGGTTCAAGTACATTTCGGAATGGTTCCATACCTTGGGACTCCGTGGTTTTTGGAGCCAGCCAAATAATTTAAGGAGGGTTCACAAGGATCATTTAAAATCAGTTTACTGGTCCCATGTTAAGGAAAAATATCTGTTATGTACTTCACATGGTAGGTTGACGTCTCAATTTCTCGATTACAAGTGGTTTCCCCACTTTGAACCCTTCTTAGATTTGATTACCGATCAACTAAGCAAAAGTTTGTATGTCCGGTTCAGATATGGATGTCTCCCCCTGAAGTCTTTTACCAGTTCATGGTGCTCCACCCCGCTAACTGATCAATGCCCAAGTTGTAACGGCTCTGTGGAAACTGTAGTGCACTTTATGTTTATTTGTCCTGCCTATGGCCTTGTCTGGCGGAAATGGCTCCGTCCCGCTTGCAGGAATATGGGGTTGAGAACGTGCAAAGATGCCCTAAGGTTGATGTTGAGAGATTGCTCCTCCTTCCTAACTTGTGCGGTCAGCAAGTTCCTTGCGTCCGCATGGCATATACGTACACATTTCTTAAAAAATCACTGTGATTTGTTATTAATTGAACCCTGATTTTAAATTTATTTAATTCAATTACTGTTTATACAATAGTCTTAACTCAATTAATTTTTTACAAAATTATTGATGAGGGAATTAAAGGCAGCTAATAAAAAGAAACGTTGACGTTTCCCCCTCATATATAGGATGGGAGACATATTTGAAGATTTATATCAACATTGTTTTGTATACTCGCAGATCTCTCATTTTATCCTCATTTTATCCTCATTTATCAAGTTATTGCTTTGATGGTTTAATTAGACCGAATAAAGCTTGTGTGACTTGAAGCAGGAATTCAGCACTGTCTGGCAGATGTGAAAACTGCAAATAATAATCACTATCTAACAGCTGCTGGCTAAACAGCAGTGAAAGGGTATGCATGATTTGGCTGGCGGCAGCAGAGATTATGCACTTTTTGTCTGACTGCAGCGTACGTAGGAAATAAATATCACCATTGACATGGCTGCAGCTAGACAGCAAAGACCACGTATTACCTGGCCTGGGACTGACCAAATAGCAAACAAACATCAACACCCATCTGCCCCTTACTAAATAGCTCGGATATTGTATTATTTAGTCATCAGTCGTGCAAACAGAAAGTAAAGGGCCAGATGTACAAGCTTTTGTTTTGCGACACGTAATTGGCAAACCATTTGGGATTTTCAAATTGCGAGTCACAAAACAAAATGTACAACAGTGTTAAGTAGACTGTTTGCAGTTCCCAATGAGATCACAAATTACCTATCTCATTAATATTCAAATGGTGGGTCCCAATTTGTGACCTCATTTGGAATAGCTGCACTCACAGGGCAGGTGACCTGCTGGGGACAGCAAACTACCATGTTTGTGACTGCCTTTAAAATAAAGCAGTTAAAAAAAATACAGCCTGTTTTCTTTAAAGGAAAACAGGATGCATTCCCAACAAAAAAATGAAAAGTGGGACCACTGACTGCTCTGAAAAAATATTTTCGCTTGGACCCCTTCCCTTTTGCGAATCAGTTAACACCAATTTGAAATTGGCGTTAACTGCAAGTGATTTGCGACTGCATTCACGGTCACAGAACAATCATACGTACCACTGCGACTCGCAATTAGGAAGGGCCGCCCTTGGAACACCCCTTCCTAATTGCCACTTGCAAATCCTTTTTTCGATTCGGTAAATGGATTACAGAATCACAAAATTGGGTTTGTTCTTTGGGAAATGCTTTTTTATCATTGCAAAGGGCCCGATTCTGCAAATGGGGCCCTTTGGAACAAGAAAAAAGCTTTGTACATCTGGCACAAAGTTCCCTATTTAGCTAGCACCTAGATAAATTAGATATTCTATGCTATTTGACTGACAGCAGGACAAATGGAATAGAAATTTCACCATTTACATGGCAGTCAACTAGAAAAGCAGCAACTCTGCACTATTTAGCTGACAGTCAGGCGTTCAGAAGAACGTTCTCAATGGTGGCAGCTATTTTGCTAATCAACAAGAAAATACAGAGGTGTCTCTGTAGCTATCAATGAAATTCTGCACTATGTAGCTGGTAGACAGGTAAACAGAATAACATAATTTATTACTTGGCCTGTGGCTAAATAGCATTGATTCTAAAGTGTTTAACTTTCTGCCATGTAAGTACAGACATAATAATGCTCATCTGCTAATTATGAGCAACAGTTAAACAGTGAAGTTTAACTGCTGTTTCCTAGGATAAAACTAACATGCTGCAGAATCTCTGCTGTTTACCAGATCATCGTTGGCTGGCTTAACAGAAAATATCTACTCCTGTGTATCTGTGTCGGTGAAATGGGCACAAACAGACTACTTACCCTCTTGCTGTGTGTGAAAAAGGCAGCTTTATTGAAACAGATGCACATCACAAGGACATCTTAGGCATACCGCCTTACAAAACTACAACCTCACTGTACATTCAAATACCCCCTAACAACTATCCCCCACGCCTGAAGTCCCACCCTCCCCTTGAACTTTGCCACACATCCATACAACATGACCTACTGACTTCTGATGATTGTAACACTTGGACTTCCAAACCTGCTTAACAATAAACATGTGAAAGTGACTAAACATACAGTATATGCCCTGTAATGTACCCATAACTTCTACTCTCTTCCTGTTGTGAACTTGTTAAGACCCTCTCTTACAGCCTAATCCACCCATGTCAATCACAATAACCTTCTGTAAAGCCTTGCAAACTTCAGGGCCACCCACCACCAGAAAAATGCAGGACCTGCTTTTTGTTGCCTCCTCACCCCAGTAATTGCTACTGTACCTCAAACCTGTCCCCGGAACGTGCAAGCCAATTCTCTGATCTCCAACAGACACAATCTCATGCCAAACCTGGACAAATGCACTCTATCACTTTCAAAAAATTCAACTGCCTCAAAACGCAACTGTGTGTGTGCTATACAATTGATCCCTGCATCCCTACAAAAACACCTCATCTCTCTACTAATCTTTCTTCTGTATCTATCTATGGCTGCTGGTTTACGAGCACCCCTCTAGTTTCTCCTAGGTATAGCTTCAGTCTATAAAGCAGCCAGACCACTGTTCCGCACCTCCCACAATTTCTGTTTCATGTCACGCAAAAAGGGCAAACCCTTCTTCAAAACCAAATCATTCTTTCCTAAGTGTATCATTTAGATGTCCAGGCAGACCGCGTCCTCCTCAACCTGTTTAAGGAGGGCAACAGTTCCTCCCACGTTATACTCCCTTACCGTGTCAGAACACAACACAAGAATGTGTGTCAAACTCCAAATTAGCTCCCACGTTGGCCGCCCCAGCCTTTTTAGCTGCCCACTTGACGAATTAATGTCCAAAATCCACATATTGAGCCTGCCAGACAGTGGGCCCGGTACAAAACCTGTAAAAAAAAAAGTAACCTCTGCACCCCAACCTCCCAGCCTAACATCCTGCCAAAAATGGTCAGAAGACCTCCTACAAAGCTTCTTTATGATTTCCAGAGTCCAACCTCTCCTTCCAGCTTCCGTAGTCACCCTAATCCTGAAGGAATGTGTGCTGTAATCCTTAGCAGACATACCTAGAAGTGTCAGCACATTCTGCAAAATCACTAATACCTGAAAGTGACTCTCAATGTCTGCATGTATGAAAACCAAACTGCTTGCTAAGGGGCTAATCCATGTACGCCTTCCACCCCATGCTAATGGGCAAACCTCTTGCCTGTCCTGTGCAGGGGGCAGCATAGTCAATCCCTGTGACATCTGATCCATCTTGGCACTGTGCAAATAAACTGTGACACCCTGAGGCTTCATGACTACCTCCTCCCAGAGCCACCTCTGTTCTCGCTTTTTCCCGAGAAGCTCAGATACCCTAAATGGCGATGAGAAAACCCTTTGCAGAGAAACCACCACTTTCCGCGGCAGTCCCAGTGTTAATGGCTTTCTCAATGTCCCTGACCTTTCTGGTTCTCTTGCCCATCCTACCAATATCCTTTTTCCTAATTCCCCATTGTGGGGGCATAGGCCCATAGCAGCTTGCCCATAAATGCATTACCTTCCAACTTTCACACTATCATCACCCTGGAAAGAACCAGTCAATAAACCCCCATCATGGGCTGCACCACATCCTTCACCTTTTCTAACTCCGACAATCTCTTTTGAGCCCCTGAATTGAGGAAGTCTACCCATGGCTGTGCATAATTCCTTCTGGTTGATCCAACCAGGGACCCCACCACCAACTGCAGCAACCTTTCTCTCCTATCTTTCAGAACTGTAGTGGCATTTGTGTCCATTGCCTATCCTTCTCCGAAGTGAGTTAATGGAACCTCTCCCACTGTGAATGAGACAAAGCATTGGCAATGTCATTGTCCACTCCTGGTACGTTTGGCGTTAAACAAAATGTCATATTACAAGCATGCCAGCACAAACACTCTCAGTAACTTGAGGACCTGGGGATCCCTCACTAACTGCCAGGTAATCACCTGCACTACTGCCATGTTGTTTACTCTAAATAAAATGTTCTTGTGTTGCAGTAAATAACACCATAAGTTGACCGTCACAACCAAAGGAAAAAGCTCCAAAAGGCAATGCTGCGGTTCCCACCTTTCCACTCATCTGGCCATTCCCCTGCAGACCATCAACCTTGGCAGTATGTCCCAAAACCTATCCCACCAGAGGCATCAGAATATATCTGTACATTCCACTCTATCTCCAGTGGACTATGTATAGAAATGCCATTAGAACTGTTCAAAAATAAGCGCCACATTCGCAAATCCTCTTTCACTCCTGCAGACAATCTTAGGTGATGGTGAAGCACAGAGAGTCCTGAGAGTGCTAGACCTAAATGTCTACTAAAAGTCCTGCTAGCCCTGACTACTCTACAAGCAAAGTTAAGATTACCTAAAACACCTGCACTTCCCTGATGGTGACCTTAGTCTTAGAAAGCACAGCATCCAATAACAACTGTATCCCCACTTTCTTCTCCTGAGGAAGGTGAGCCTGTATGCTGACCAAATAAAGCTCAGTTCCTAAAATGTAAATGGTCTCACATGGACCTACAGTTTTCTCAGGTGCCAATGGCACCCCCACACCCTCTACGAGCTCCTGAAAACTTGCTGGCAACTTCTGGCAGTCCACGGAACCAGCATTTGTGACAAAGAAAAAATAATCTAAATAATGTGTCACCCATTCGTGGCCCACACACCATGTAAACAACCGTTGAAGGAAAGAGCTAAATGATTTGAAGAGTGAGCACAAAATAGAGCAACCCATGGGAAGTGCCTTATCCACATACCATTGTCCCCCAAATTCATTGCCAAGTAGTTGGAAGTCCAGTAAATGTACCGGCACTAGCCGAAATGCTGACTTAAAGTCACACTCTGCTTACTTTGGAACAACTCCTATCTGGGATACAATCAAATCTTCCATTGGCCAAGAATCAAAAGGACCTGCCATCCTCCCTTCCTGAACTTCTTTGTGAAGCTTCTTCTGTACTACTTGTGGATGTGTTTTGGCTGATTTCAGATTCTCGGCCCACCTCTTCTCCCTGGGTCCCTCATAACCTAATCTAAAAACCAGCATGAAACCCTTCAAAAAGGGGGACGTGGCCAAGCTGCCAAACATGGCGGACGCGAGCTTCTAGAGCTCCGCATTGCGTCCGGATAATCTGACTCAATTAGGGGTGAGCAGGGGGGCATCCCACTCCCCCGAGACTCGAATCGAAGCAGGGGAGGCTTGAAGACCCTCGGCACCCTACGGAGGTGAAACGGCGCGGCGGCCCCAAAGGCCGCATCGGAAGTTGGAGCCCTGAGTCCTGTGTCTCGACACCCGAGGAGCGAGGAGCGACCTAAGTATGTACAGAGGTGGCCTTGCGATCGCGCGGGCCGCACCCGGCCCCTGAGCCGTGAGTTGGAGCGGCTACGGGAGGGAAGCGGCGCACGCTAACGGGGTTCCCCTGGCCGCACGGACTCCATCCGGAGCCCGAGAATTGGAACGAGCCCTGGGGACTTGAAGTCCAGGGCCCGCCGGGAGTGGACCCCCTAGCGCCCTGCAGCAACGAAGTAGTGCTGCGTTCCCGGGGGCCGCAAGAAGAAATTGAAGCGGCCCTTCGACTACACGACCGCGCCCGGATCCTAGGCCGCGGGCAGCGCTTGGATGCCTGGGATCGGAGCGGGGCGACCGGGAAGGAGAAAGCGGAAACCTACCGGCCTGCAGCAGGGAAATAACACCCCGACCCCGAGGGCCGTACCGGAGGCGGGTGCTTCAAGCACTTGAGGAGCTGGGAGCTACCTAGGAAAAAGAAGAACCTGGGGTGACCTTGCGACTGCGCGGGCCGTGACCGGACCACAAGACACAGTGGCATCCAGGTGAGGGGCGGCTCGCGCTGAGAGAACGAACGTGTCAGCGCAGGCTGCGATCTGGGGCTAGGAATCAGAACAAGGCGGCAGGGGAAGAGGGGACGCCTGGGGCGGCCTGGGCACTGTGCTTGGGCTGTTCCCTACCGGCCGCAGACTGCATGTGAGAGGCGGATACAAGCTTGGGCAACCAGAGAAGACGAGCACCCCACCACAATACCACCATACAAGAGGACCAGGCCATGAGTCAAACCAAGCCAAAAAGCGAAAACAAGCAATGCAGCCTTAGGCTAAAATGTAGGTCTGAACCCCACTGGGGAATCCCCCCTGGAGACCAGTGAACCCGACCTGGAGAGAGGAGGCAATACCCACTTGGCAACAATTAAGAAAAAGAACAAGCGGCTTGCACGAGTCCTATGCTGAGACTAGGTGTGGACTGATGGGGTGCTCCTGACCCCACTGAGAACTGAGGAGGATGAATGACCACCCCCTTTGCAACTAGCCATTGCCTTGAAAAAAAGAAGGTCTTCCCCACCGGGCACCCAGGGATCCGGGTGGAGAGGCAGAGGGAACACCCCACAGTGATAAACAAGCAGGACCCCCTGCGAACTCACGGGAGTCGTTCGACCTCCACTCGCATTAACACTAAACGCAGCCGCCTTATTGAGAGCACGCAACAACACAAAGCACCAACAGCAAATAACCGGGTGCCAGGTGATCGTGCAGAGAGAACCACCTAACCGGGCTGCTCGTGCTGTTGCAGGGGGGCTGTTATCTACCCCTGGACAAGCGGGCCCGTCCATACGCCTCGAGCATCTGGTGAACGGGGACTCCACCACAGATCACAGTGCAAACTAACGAACGCGCAAAACCTTACGCTGGAGGTGTCACAAACTGCGGGAGAATAATACCACGGACCAAAGGTGAACATGGGAGACATGACTTGGAAAAGAACCGTGCGAACCCGTTGGTAAACTACTTACCTAACCCCCCCTCACCAGCCCAGATGAAACTAAACTAGAACGCAACACGTATACAACAGCTGACAAAACGGTCATTAACGACCTGAGACCAAGCAGAACCTCCACCCCCCACCTCCCCAAATAAACTGGATCATGGCTGGAACACGGCACCTACGCTTGGGAGCAGGAACTGGGAAAATGCAAGACTCACCAAACCAAGACAGCCAAAAACTTGATGCAGTACTGGCAGCGGTGGAGCGTATTGGAGACTCACTAGAACGCGCCCGTACGTCATTGGAAGCCAAAATAGATAAAGTAGCGGGCGACCTCGTCCTACTCTGCGCGGACCACTGCAAGCTCACAGATAAAACCAAAGAGATCGGGGCCACAGTAAACGAACTAACGCCCGCGACTGCCCAATTGAAGACTGGAATGGAAGACATACAGGCCAGGGTCACAGCACTAGAGCGCCGAGTCGATGACGCAGAGGGCCGCTCTAGAAGAAACAACATCCGGGTGGTGAATCTACCAGAAGGCATTGAAGACCGAGACCCGGTGACCTATTTGGAGAGCTGGCTGCGGGGGTTGGTACCGGAGGGCGAACTAACTCCCTTCTTCTCTGTGGAACGCGCACATCGCATCCCGGCCCGGTCAAGACCGCCGGACAGCACTCCACGCCCATTCATCATTCGCCTACTCCACTACGCAGATAGGGACATTATACTGAGGGCGGTGAGAGCCGGTCCTCCCCCCCAAATAGACAACGTGCACATTTTGCTATTTCCTGATTACACCTTAGCGGTACAAAGAGATAGAGCCTCTTACTTGCCCTTGAAGCGCAAACTGCGCTCCCTAGACCTAACCTACTCTCTGTTATTCCCTACCAAGTTACGTGTTGTGACAGGAGGAAAAACACACTTCTTCTCCACTCCGGAGGCAGCATGGGACTGGCTTGAGACATCTGGGCTGTCACCTGGTGGGGCGCCAGAACGAGCAAGACCGTCACCTAGACCCAGGTGCAGCCGCACCAGAAGAAACTGGAGGAGAAACACGATCCGCACCAACTCAACGAAATGTGCTCCAGACTTAGAACAACTAATCCAGGAGAGAAGAGAAGCGATTCACACAGCAAAAAACGATAAGTGCATCGCCCCTACCTTCGGGATCCGACACAGAACTTTCTCAACCAAACAGTGACCGCCCCCTCACGCCAGATCAGCTATTGGAGTCGGATCATACGGGAGGGCCCTCCGTGACACCGGCAACTGCTGACAAACTTTTTTAAAGAAACAATGCTTAGAAACTATGCACAGCAGGAGCCACCAAGCCAATGATATTTGTACAGATGTGTTCTGAGAGATGAGAGACAATTGGCCTATTCCCTGAACATACACAATAGCCAACAACCAGCAATATAAGCCTCGGGTTCTTGACCCCCTGCCCCTGGACGCTAAACCTGGGGGATGAGGGACCTCCCCCTATGCTCCCCCTATCTCCCCTCTTTCTTATCTGCCACACCCGGACTAAATAAGGTGCACGCCTGAAACACTCCCCCCTCTGCTCTTTTTGGTCTGATATTGGCCTACCCCCAAGCTCGTACCAGTGCAGACATATAGAGGGTCATTCTGACCCTGGCGGGCGGCGGGAGCCGCCTGCCTGGCGGGAACCGCCAAATGGCCGCTCCGCGGTCAGAAGACCGCGGAGGCCATTCTGGCTTTCCCACTGGGCCGGCGGGCGACCGCCAAAAGAGCACCCGCCGGCCCAGCGGGAAAGGCCCTGCAACAATGAAGCTGGCTCCAAATGGAGCCGGCGGAGTTGCAGGGGTGCGACGGGTGCAGTTGCAGTCATGGTGGGGTCCTGTTAGGGGGCCCCTGCACTGCCCATGCCAGTGGCATGGGCAGTGCAGGGGCCCCCAGGGGCCCCACGACACCCGTTCCCGCCATCCTGTTCCTGGCGGTAAAAACCGCCAGAAACAGGATGGCGGGAAGGGGGTCGGAATCTCCATGGCGGCGCTGCTTGCAGCGCCGCCATGGAGATTCAGCCCATGCAGGGGAAATCCGGCGGGAAACCGCCGGATTCCCTTTTCTGACCGCGGCTTTACCGCCGCGGTCAGAATGGGCTGGGAAGCACCGCCAGCCTGTTGGCGGTGCTTCCGTGGTCCCCGGCCCTGGCGGTCTTGGACCGCCAGGGTCGGAATGACCCCCATAATGTACAGGTGTGTGCTGACATGTTGTCGTTTTTGTTGGTATGTTTGGGCGGTGACCTGTTATCCATCTGCTCCAATGGCATTAGTTATGTTTTGGTTTTGCCGGCCGATACTTGCTGAATCCTTTACACCTAGCAGAAAAAGGGAAAATAATGACGAGTCCCAACTTGAAGGGGCAGGGAAGGGAGATATGTCAGACAATCCAGTATTTCCATTATGGCCACATACACAACAGTCACCTGGAACGTGAGAGGTATTCACACCCCCAAGAGGCGATATGCTATTTACTCCTATCTTAAGCATCACTCAATCCACATAGCTCTCCTACAGGAGACACATATAACAAGCCTCGAGGTCCCCCGACTGCGCCGGCCCTGGAGAGGACAATTATGTGCGACAGGACACTCAGCATACGGTAAAGGTGCGCTAATTTGGATTAGAGCTGGCACCCCCTTTAAGGTAGAGGAGCAGGTTGTGGACCCGCAGGGCAGATTTGTGCTAGTTAGAGGAAAACTTTCAGGTCATATGGTTGTACTGGGAACAATATATGCCCCAAACACAGACCAAACTGCTTTTCTTCCCCTGGCTTTCCCACCAATTAGCGGGTTGGAGTGGCCTTCCATGGCTCCTTGGGGGGGACTACAATAGTGTACTCGACGTGACAATGGACCGTTCCTACCCCCGCTCCCTACATCACCAGTGGTAGTGGCCTCAAAGGGCCTGGTAAACTGGACACAACAATGGCAACTGGTAGATGTGTGGAGAGAGCGACATAAGACGGACAGTGTTTACTCCTTTTACTCTGCACCGCACTCCCTGCACGTACGCCTAGACAGAATACTTTGCACCATGAGATTCGCCCCGGTAGGGGTGGATTCAGAATACCTAGGGCGCACAAACTCTGACCACAATCCCCTGATTGCACGATTGTGCTGGGGTTCCCCGCGTGGCTATTCCCACATGGAAGTTGAGACCGGAGCTACTGGAAGATTCTGCTTTTCGAGCATCGTTAGGCGTTGTAATCCCAGAATTTTTTAACAAAATGACGGCACGGCCTCGTCGGGTTTGATAGAATGGGACGCATTTAAGGTCTTCATACGAGGACACTGTCTGAGCACCCAATGCAACCTGCGCCACTCTGTTGAAGGGGAACTGACCAAAGTAGAGCGGGATCTAATACAACCAGAGAGGGAAGCAATTAACAACCAGCCAGATCATTCGAGACTATCAGCAATACACGCCGAACACCTGTCACTACTAAAGCGTCTGCGTTGCTTAAATTACTCTGCACACTCTGCAAGAACTAATACATCTGCTGATAAGGCAGGCAAGCTCCTGGCCTGGCTGATTCGACAGGACTACGAGAGGAAACCAATATTGGAAATCCTCTCACAAACAGGGGAACTACTATACACGCCCCAGGAGATACAAACTGAATTCGCGAGGCACTACGAAGCACTCTATGCCTCGAGGGCAACTCCCGCCGGCAACTCCGGCGTAGAATTCCTTGCCGGAGTAGAACTCCCGCACATAGAGGACGACCAAGCCGAAAGCCCTTGAGGCACCCCTAGACCTTGAAGAAATTCGATCTAGTATCCGCATCTGGCAAAACACCAGGCCCAGACGGACTCCCAGTTGACTTTTATACTGGCGCCCAAATTACTTGAACTTTACGAGACAGCTGAACGAGAAGGCCATCTCTCGGCCACTGAGAGAGAAGCACTGCTGGTTTCCCTTCCCAAACCTGGAGGGAACCCGGTAGGCATGGGTTCATATAGACCATTGGCAATGTTGAATACCGATTATAAAATATTAGCCAAATTACTGGCATGGACACCCCTCACCGCCATCCTGTTCCTGGCGGCCGGAGCCCCCCTGGCGGTCGGAATCCCCCATGGCGGCGCATGGGGGATTCCCAGGGCAGCGGAAAACCGGCGGGAGACCGCCGGTTTTCCTTGTCTGACCACGGCCAAACCGCCGCGGTCAGAATGTCCTGCGGGGCACCGCCAGCCTGTTGGCGGTGCTCCCGCATCCCCGGCCCCGGCGGTCCTTGACCGCCGGGGTCGGAATGACCCCCTGTGTGTCCATCATGGTTGCACTCTCCTAGTGTTTTTGTATAGAGACCTCTCCCCCTTGTTTGTTCTTGTCTTCTGTCCCCACTCCAAAACTTCACGTATTTGCCTTTTGTAAGTCACAGTTCATCCATACTTCCTCCACAACCAGTGTCCACCCTGCTGTCAAACCAAGCGTGTTCCCATGTGTATGTGGTCTTACATGGCATTAAGTTTGGCGCCTGCTCCAAAATTTTCTGCCTGGCCATTGCAACAGTCTTCGCTGATGTTGTCATGTTCAGTGTCTGCGTCCTTGCCTTTTCTGTCTGTAAAATAACACTTTGAGAACAATTAGACTACCCCCTTCTGTGACATGCCCAAAATTGTTCCCTTGCCCCACACCACTCAGTCCAGCTATGTCACAATCTCTCCTTCTTCAAGACTATCTTCATCATAGTCCAGTTCAACATCATCAGCCAAAACCTTATACGCCAACCTGTGGCTGCCTGCCACACTGTGCAGCGCTGCCTGACCTACACTGGGTTGAGCACAAAACCTTATTGAGAGGCCAACCCTGCAACACCTTGTAGCACCTCATGTCCCTCCATGGGGTTCACCACACCCCTAACTTGAGGGGCCATATCATACCCACTCAAGCCTTCACCATGCATTGTTCTCTTACGTCCAATCAATCTACCTATGGAAGAAGCTCTGGCCAGTCCTGCTGGTCCCCCCTGCAAGCCCAATCCAAACCTTCAGGAGGTGCTCACTGCTGAATCACACAATGGTCTCCATCCAGCTGTTCTGTGCCATGACATTTATTGACCTTGGGGCATTTGAGCCGCCCTGTGCTCTGCTGAGTCTGCCACACCATATGACCTGGGTACTTGCAAAAGATAAGGTAAGTCCGGTGTGCAGCACCCTCTGACCTCTCACCCGAGTCCCACCTGCCCTCCAACTCCACGTTGTCAAGCTGCCTTGGACACTGTGTGAGTGCCAACTCTTTCGTGCAGGAGTAAACCTGCTTTGGTTTAACCTTGATCCCACCCAAATGGCTCATCTCACACTCCTCCTCACTCCACTCCAGGTCTGATATGGCTGTCCCTGACTCAGGGTCTCCTGTCAGCGCCCCCACTTGCCCCCTATTCACAGGGGTAGTGAATTGCATTCCCAGAAAGATCCCTGGATCCCAGACTCCCCCCGACTTGCCTCTCCTCCCTCATCAAGCCAGAAACCGGTCTCCTTCCAGTGGGCCTGTAAGGCTTGTGTGGCTCTCTCCAATCACTGCAATTTGCTGAGAGATGGCCCATGGTGTGGCATTACCTCTAGAATATTAGAGGGCCCCGGATCCCATCCAACATTGTGCACCATGCCCACTGATGCAGGTCACCCATTTATGCCCTTTAAATGGTACAATGGGGCTCCCCATCCCCCACATGTCCTTATTCAGTCCCCCGGCTAAACCAGAGACCCCCAGAACCATGGGGGCCCCAAATGCCTGATGTACCTAATGTAATATCATATAGACCTTGATGTAGCCCCCCATTCTCCAGCATTCACACCTCTTCCTGTCCTTGGGGCAGTAATGAAGGCTCAGAGCCTTCTCTCCCTTCTCCAACGCTTATGCCTTGCAGCTCCTTCCACACCCGCACTTCTCTTTCCCTGAGGCTTTTAAAATATTAAAATCCTCACAGAGACTTGTGTTGCTCATGCCCCACAGCGCCTCTCTACCCCTGCCCCTACCATTCATTATAGGCTGGGCCTCACCAAGTGATTGCAGGGGGCCATGGACACCTACCTTTTGGGGTGCCGCATTTTCCCTCTTACCGCAGTGTGGAAAGCAAGCTAGAATCGCTGCTGCCACCCCGCTCTCTTTACCAATTAGCATTTCTTATTGCCCAAGGATCTTGGTGGTTTAATATAGTTGATCATTCTCTTCCCATCTGGCTTCCCATGGAATCACAACTAAGTAGCCCCATGTGTCTCTGTGCCGCTCTTTCGATACAAAACCTAGCTAAACTTTCTATGGAACACTCAAATCTAAAATTTTGGATACTGTCTTGGCCCTCTAATGCCTTGATAAGCGCATTGAACATCGGATGGCGGATATATTTTGGCCTCTTTGTGATACAATTGCAGAATTAAATTAGATGGAAAATCATTATATTGAGTATCTTGGGCCATAAAGCGGATTCATTTAAAAAAAAAAAAAACAGATTCCACTCTCTGCTTTTAGAAGTACGGTTGATCTTGGGGATACTGAATTTTATAACTTTTTGAGACTAAAGGGGGTAATTGGAAAATTCAATTTTCCACCCCTACCTGATTTCTGCAATTTGTTAGGTACTTATAAGGAAGAGGGACATACTGTATCTCACATCTATAATTTTCTGGAATCCCCTAAGAAATATGTACTAAGAGCTTTTACCCGAAAATGGGAAGTTTATATAGGTTCTCTTCATACTACTAGTGTGGTTGGACACTACATGGATAAAAGTCCAGCAATTTTCATTCTGTGTGAAGATCACACCGGCCTTGGGATAATCCCATTTTAGGTCTAATCATAAAACATTTTGGACACCAGCTGGTGTCAGGAATCCCCAAGGTGCCTCCTGTGTTATCTGTCAGCATCCCCAGGGATTAGGGTTCAATCATATCTCGGTTCTTGATTAAACCTTCATGTTTTTAAGTAAACATAATGTGCTGTGTTACACAATTGGTTTTTATCAATGCTTGTTTTATCAATGTGTAGGAGGCTGGACTGGCTTGTACTGAGTACCTAGGGGTACTTGCACCTTGCACCAGGCCCAGTTATCCCTTATTAGTGTATAGGGTGTCTAGCAGCATAGGCTGATAGATAATGGTAGCTTAGCAGAGCAGCTTAGGCTGAACTAGGAGACGAGTGAAGCTCCTACAGTACCACTTAGTGTCATATGCACAATATCATAAGAAAACACAATACACAGATATACTAAAAATAAAGGTACTTTATTTTAATGACAATATGCCAAAAGTATCTCAGTGAGTACCCTCAGTATGAGGATAGCAAATATACACAAGATATATGTACACAATACCAAAATATGCAGTAATAGTATTAGAAAACAGTGCAAACAATGTATAGTTACAATAGGATGCAATGGAGACACATAGGGATAGGGGCAACACAAACCATATACTCCAAAAGTGGAATGCGAACCACGAATGGACCCCAAACCTATGTGACCTTGTAGAGGGTCGCTGGGACTATTAGAAAATAGTAAGGGTTAGAAAAATAGCCCACCCCAAGACCCTGAAAAGTGAGTGCAAAGTGCACTAAAGTTCCCCAAAGGACATAGAAGTCGTGATAGGGGAATTCTGCAGGAAAGACACAAACCAACAATGCAACAACAATGGATTTCCAGTCGAGGGTACCTGTGGCACAAGGGGACCAAGTCCAAAAGTCACAAGCAAGTCGGAGATGGGCAGATGCCCAGGAAATGCCAGTTGTGGGTGCAAAGATGCTGCTACTGGACAGTAGAAGCATAGGTTTCTGCAAGAACGACAAGGGCTAGAGACTTTCCCTTTGGAGGATGGATCCCCCACGCCGTGGAGAGTTGTGCAGAAGTGTTTTCCCGCCGAAAGACCGCCAACAAGCCTTGCTAGCTGCAAATCGTGCGGTTAGGGTTTTTGGATGCTGCTGTGGCCCAGGAGCGACCAGGATGTCGCCAATTGCGTCAGGGGACAGAGGGGGCGTCGAGCAAGACAAGGAGCCCTCTCAGCAGCAGGCAGCACCCGCAGAAGTGCCAGAAACAGACACTACGAGGATGCGTGAAACGGTGCTCACCCGAAGTCGCACAAAGGAGTCCCACATCGCCGGAGAACAACTTAGGAGGTCGTGCAATGCAGGTTAGAGTGCCGTGGACCCAGGCTGGACTGCGCACAAAGGATTTCCGCTGGAAGTGCACGGAGGCCGGAGTAGCTGCAAAAGTCGCGGTTCCCAGCAATGCAGTCTGGCGTGGGGAGGCAAGGACTTACCTCCACCAAACTTGGACTGAAGAGTCACTGGACTGTGGGAGTCACTTGGACAGAGTTGCTGGATTCAAGGGACCTCGCTCGTCGTGCTGAGAGGAGACCCAAGGTACCGGTGATGCAGTTCTTTGGTGCCTGCGGTTGCAGGGGGACGATTCCGTCGACCCACAGGAGATTTCTTAGGAGCTTCTAGTGCAGAGAGGAGGCAGACTACCCCCACAGCATGCACCACCAGGAAAACAGTCGAGAAGGCGGCAGGATCAGCGTTACAGAGTTGCAGTAGTCGTCTTTGCTACTATGTTGCAGTTTGCAGGCTTCCAACGCGGTCAGCAGTCGATTCCTTGGCAGAAGGTGAAGAGAGAGATGCAGAGGAACTCGGATGAGCTCTTGCATTCGTTATCTAAGGAATCCCAGAAGACAGAGACCCTAAAAAAAGAGGGCCTGGATACCTAGGAGAGAGGATAGGCCAGCAACACCTGAAGGAGCCTATCAGGAGGAGTCTCTGACGTCACCTAATGGCACTGGCCACTCAGAGCAGTCCAGTGTGCCAGCAGCACCTCTGTTTCCAAGATGGCAGAGGTCTGGAGCACACTGGAGGAGCTCTGGGGGAGCTCAGGGGAGGTACAGGTCAGGGGAGTGGTCACTCCCCTTTCCTTTGTCCAGTTTCGCGCCAGAGCAGGGCTAAGGGGTCCCTGAACCGGTGTAGACTGGCTTATGCAGAAATGGGCACCATGTGTGCCCATGAAAGCATTTCCAGAGGCTGGGGGAGGCTTCTCCTCCCCTGCCTTCACACCATTTTCCAAAGGGAGAGGGTGTAACACCCTCTCTCAGAGGAAGTCCTTTGTTCTGCCATCCTGGGCCAGGCCTGGCTGGACCCCAGGAGGGCAGATGCCTGTCTGAGGGGTTGGCAGCAGCAGCAGCTGCAGTGAAACCCCGGGAAAGGCAGTTTGGCAGTACCAGGGTCGGTGCTACAGACCACTGGGATCATGGGATTGTGCCAACTATGCCAGGATGGTATAGAGGGGGCAATTCCATGATCATAGACATATTACATGGCCATATTCGGAGTTACCATTGTGAAGCTACATATAGGTAGTGACCTATATGTAGTGCACATGTGTAATGGTGTCCCCGCACTCACAAAGTCCGGGGAATTGGCCCTGAACAATGTGGGGGCACCTTGGCTAGTGCCAGGGTGCCCTCACACTAAGTAACTTAGCACCCAACCTTTACCAGGTAAAGGTTAGACATATAGGTGACTTATAAGTTACTTAAGTGCAGTGTAAAATGGCTGTGAAATAACGTGGACGTTATTTCACTCAGGCTGCAGTGGCAGGCCTGTGTAAGAATTGTCAGAGCTCCCTATGGGTGGCAAAAGAAATGCTGCAGCCCGTAGGGATCTCCTGGAACCCCAATACCCTGGGTACCTCAGTACCATATACTAGGGAATTATAAGGGTGTTCCAGTAAGCCAATGTAAATTGGTAAAATTGGTCACTAGCCTGTTAGTGACAATTTGAAAGAAATGAGAGAGCATAACCACTGAGGTTCTGATTAGCAGAGCCTCAGTGAGACAGTTAGTCATAACACAGGTAACACATTCAGGCACACTTATGGGCACTGGGGCCCTGACTAGCAGGGTCCCAGTGACATATACAACTAAAACAACATATATACAGTGAAAAATGGGGGTAACATGCCAGGCAAGATGGTACTTTCCTACACAGCCCCCCCACCAAACGAAGGACAATAAGACTAGCCATGACCTGATGAGTCTTCATTGTCTAAGTGGAAATATCTGGAGAGTCCATCTGCATTGGAGTGGCTACTCCCAGGTCTATGTTCCACTGTATAGTCCATTCCCTGTAGGGATATGGACCACCTCAATAATTTAGGATTTTCACCTTTCATTTGTTTTAGCCAAAGTAGAGGTTTGTGGTCTGTCTGAACAATGAAGTGAGTGCCAAACAAGTATGGCCTCAACTTCTTCAGTGCCCAGACCACAGCAAAGGCCTCCCTCTCAATGGCAGACCAACGCTTTTCTCTAGGGGTCAACCTCCTACTAATAAAAGCAACAGGTTGATCCTGGCCCTCAGAATTAAGTTGTGATAGGACTGCCCCTACTCCTAATTCAGATGCATCAGTTTGGACATAGAATTGTTTAGAGTAACAAGGGCTTTTCAGGACAGGTGCAGAGCACATGGCCTGCTTCAGCTCCTCAAAAGCTTTCTGACAGCTAGCTGTCCACAATACCTTTTTAGGCATCTTTTTGGATTTGAGGTCATTAAGAGGGGCTGCAATGGAGCCATAGTTCTTAATGAACCTCCTGTAATACCCAGTGAGGCCTAGGAAGGCTCTCACCTGAGTCCGAGTAGTAGGGGGAACCCAATCTATAATAGTTTGGATTTTCCCCTGAAGTGGTGCAATCTGTTCCCCACCAACAAGGTGTCCCAGATAAACTACCTTCCCCTGCCCTATCTGGCACTTTGAAGCCTTGATAGTGAGGCCTGCCTTTTGCAGGGCCTCTAAAACTTTTCATAGGTGGACCAGGTGATCATCCCAACTGGAGCTAAAGACAGCTATATCGTCCAAATATGCTGCACTAAAAGCTTCCAGCCCTTGCAGGACTGTGTTCACCAACCTCTGAAAAGTGGCAGGTGCATTTTTCAATCCAACAGGCATTACTGTGAATTGGTAATGTCCTCCAATGGTTGAAAATGCAGTTTTAGGTTTAGCATCTTCTGATAATTTGATCTGCCAATACCCTGCAGTCAAATCAAAAGTGCTTAGATACTTGGCAGATGCCAGTGTATCTATGAGCTCATCTGCCCTGGGTATAGGGTGAGCATCAGTTTTGGTTACCTGGTTGAGACCTCTATAATCTACACAAAACCGCATTTCCTTCTTTCCATCCTTTGAATGAGGTTTTGGTACAAGTACCACAGGAGAAGCCCATGGACTTTCAGAGTGCTCAACCACTCCCAGTTCTAACATTTTCTGCACCTCTTGCTTTATGCAGTCCCTGACATGGTCAGGCTGCCTATAGATCTTACTTTTGACAGGCAAGCTGTCACCAGTATCTATAGTGTGCTCACACCAAGAAGTGGTACCTGGCACAGTAGAGAAGAGTTCAGAAAACTGACCCAGGAGATTTGTCCTAGATGCCCAGCTAGGGGAATGTCATGGGCTAGAGTTAGGAGGAACTTTCTGTACTCCTGAGGAATCACTAACCTCCTGGCAGTTCCAGGTTTAGGATCCCTTGCTTCAGTGTACAAGAGGTTATCCTCCCAGTAAACTCTGTGAGAGTCACTGACATCCCCATTAGCCTGTTTGACAGCTTGCTGTCTTAGACCCTCTAGTGTGGGACAGGTATGCTGTGCCACACTCAGCTCCTCCCTGGCAGGCCCCCCTTAGCAGTGTCTGCTTCCAGCTCCTCTGGTGTAGGTTCTGCACAGGGTGGAAATTCTTCTTCCTCAGAAGTAGAATCCACTGTAGAGGGAGGGATAGTAGGAAGTGCTTTACTTCTACTAGCCCTAGTTTTAGGGAGCACTTGGTCCATTGTTCCAGGATCCAAGTCACCCTGTCCTTTTTGCTTTTTGGCCTGAGCCCTGGTTGGAGCAAAAGTATGCCCTGGGATGCCCAGCATTGCTGCATGGGCCTCCAACTCCACATCTGACCAAGCTGATGTCTCCAAATCATTCCCTAATAAACAGTCTACAGGTAAATCTGAAGCTACCACAACTTTCTTTGGACCAGTGACCCCCCCCAGTTGGGATTTACAACAGCCATGGGGTGGCTAAGTGTGTTGTTGTGAGCATCGGTTACTTGGTACTGGTGACCAAGTAGGTGTTGTTCAGGGTGGACCAGTTTCTCTATGACCATAGTCACACTGGCTCCAGTGTCCCTGTAGGCCTGAACCTCAACACCATTTATTAGGGGTAGTTGCTTGTACTTATCCATGTTAAGGGGACAAGCAACCAAGGTGGCTAAATCAATAGCCCCCTCAGAGACTAACACAGCCTCTGTGGTCTCCCTAATCAGACCAACCCCAACTAAGTTACCAAAAGTGAGCCCAGCTACTCCCTTGGATTGGCTATTAGTAGGTTTGCTCCCACCACCACTGCTATTAGTAGGGACACTAGGTGTAGCAGTAGGGGTTGTAGTGGTAGGAGGCTTGGGCGGTCATTCCAACCCTGGCGGTCTGAGACCGCCAGGGTTGGGGACCGCGGGAGCACCGCCAACAGGCTGGCGGTGCTCCCATGGGCATTCTGTACCGCCGCGGTCAGTGACAGAAAACCGGCGGTGTACCCCCGGTTTTCCGCTGCCCTGGGGAATCCTCCATCGCGGCGCAGCTTGCTGCGCCGCCATGGGGATTCCGACCCCCATACCGCCATCCTGTTCCTGGCAGTTTCGGCCGCCAGGAACAGGATTGCGGTATGGGGTGTCATGGGGCCCCTGCAGTGCCCATGCCAATGGCATGGGCACTGCAGGGGCCCCCGTAAGAGGGCCCCACCAAGATTTTCAGTGTCTGCCATGCAGACACTGAAAATCGCGACGGGTTCTACTGCACCCGTCGCACACCTTCCACTCCGCCGGCTCCTTTCGGAGCCGGCATCCCTGTGGAAGGGTGTTTCCCGCTGGGCTGGCGGGCGGCCTTCTGGCGGCCGCCCGCCCGCCCAGCGGGAAACCCAGAATAACCGCGGCGGTCTTCTGACCGTGCAGCGGTATTCTGGCGGTTCCCGTTTGGCTGGCGGCACCCGCCGCCAGCCAAAGTTGGAATCACCCCCTTGGTGCTTTTCTTTGGACAACTGGGATCTGTTGTCCAATGGCCTTTTATTTTACATAAATAGCACCATGGTTTCTTTTCTTTGTTTTGATTTGAAGAGGATTTGGGCCCACCACCCCCACCAGAGTGTTTTTGTGGGCCTGATGAAGACTAATTTTTAGATTTGTCCCCACCCTTGTCAGAAGACTTACCATCCTTCTTCTTGTTGCCATCTTTGTCACCCCCTGTATGAACTTTTCTGTTCACCCTTGTTCTGACCCATTTGTCTGCCTTCTTTCCCAATTCTTGGGGAGAGGTCAGATCAGAGTCCACCAAGTACTGGTGCAACAAATCAGACACACAATTATTAAGAATATGCTCTCTCAGGATCAAGTTATACAGGCTGTCATAATCAGTAACTTTACTGCCATGTAACCACCCCTCCAAGGCCTTCACTGAATGGTCAATGAAATCAACCCAGTCTTGTGAAGACTCCTTTTTGGTCTCTCTGAACTTTATCCTGTATTGTTCAGTGGTTAAGCCATAACCATCCAGGAGTGCATTCTTAAGAACTGTAAAATTATTGGCATCACTTTCTTTCACAGTAAGGAGCCTATCCCTACCCTTTCCACTAAATGATAGCCATAGGATAGCAGCCCACTGCCTTTGAGGGACATCCTGTACAACACAGGCCCTCTCAAGTGCAGCAAACCACTTGTTAATGTCATCCCCCTCCTTATAAGGGGGAACTATCTTGTGCCGATTCCTAGAATCATGCTCTTTTGCAGGATGACTATTGGGAATACTGCTGCTGCCACCATGGGTTTCTAAACCCAGTTTCTGTCTCTCCTTCTCTACTTCTAAGGACTGTCTATCCAAATCCAGCTGTTGCTTCTTGAGCTTCAGTCTGGTTTGTTCCACTCTCAATCTATTGAGCTCCCTTTCTAACAATCTGTCATCAGGGTGGGTGGGAGGGACATTCCTTGACACAGAAGTGTGGTGAGAATGGACAGAAGGAGACCTGTCCCTTACAGAAGGCATCCTAACAGCTTGGTTAACAGAAACATCAGTTCTACTGTGGTGAGAATGAATGCTCTTGCTATGATGTGAGACAACACTATCTGTATGGTGTGACTCAAGATCAGTACCAACTATGCTAGACTGTCTAGTAATGGGCAGGCTAGGAAGTTTCTTTCCTGAATCTTTTTCTAGGGGAGTCCCTGGATCAGATTGGGAACCATTAGCTACTTTTTCAACAGATGTGGCCCTTGTGGCCTTATCTTGTTCTCTAAGCATGTTAAGCAATAATTCCAAGGAAGGATTCTTCCCTACACTCAAACCTCTTTCTACACAGAGACTCCTTGCTCCTTTCCAGCTAAGGTGGTCATATGCAAGTTTGGACACATCAACATTTTGGCCTGTGCCAGACATTTTAGAAAGAGTTTAAGTGACAGAAAAAGTGATAAAAAAGTTTTTAGAGCTTTTAGAAAGACAGAAAAAAAAACTTTTTCAACTTTTAAGAACTTTTAGAAAGTTTAGAAGTACTTTTCAGCACTTTAGAAAAGAGTGAAAAGAGGAAATGCAAAACTTTTTAGTTATGTGAACATACACTGAACTTGTTTTGTATATTTTTCTCTTATGAAAAGTAAAATGACAAGAGTGGTAAGTAGTCTCAAAGCACTTATCCCACCGCTGCACAACCAATGTAGGAGGCTGGACTGGCTTGTAGTCAGTACCTAGGGGTACTTGCACCTTGCACCAGGCCCAGTTATCCCTTATTAGTGTATAGGGTGTCTAGCAGCATAGGCTGATAGATAATGGTAGCTTAGCAGAGCAGCTTAGGCTGAACTAGGAGACGAGTGAAGCTCCTACAGTACCACTTAGTGTCATATGCACAATATCATAAGAAAACACAATACACAGATATACTAAAAAGAAAGGTACTTTATTTTAATGACAATATGCCAAAAGTATCTCAGTGAGTACCCTCAGTATGAGGATAGCAAATATACACAAGATATATGTACACAATACCAAAATATGCAGTAATAGTATTAGAAAACAGTGCAAACAATGTATAGTTACAATAGGATGCAATGGAGACACATAGGGATAGGGGCAACACAAACCATATACTCCAAAAGTGGAATGCGAACCACGAATGGACCCCAAACCTATGTGACCTCGTAGAGGGTCGCTGGGACTATTAGAAAATAGTAAGGGTTAGAAAAATAGCCCACCCCAAGACCCTGAAAAGTGAGTGCAAAGTGCACTAAAGTTCCCCAAAGGACATAGAAGTCGTGATAGGGGAATTCTGCAGGAAAGACACAAACCAACAATGCAACAACAATGGATTTCCAGTCGAGGGTACCTGTGGAACAAGGGGACCAAGTCCAAAAGTCACAAGCAAGTCGGAGATGGGCAGATGCCCAGGAAATGTCAGTTGTGGGTGCAAAGATGCTGCTACTGGACAGTAGAAGCATAGGTTTCTGCAAGAACGACAAGGGCTAGAGACTTCCCCTTTGGAGGATGGATTTCGCACGCAGTGGAGAGTCGTGCAGAAGTGTTTTCTCGCTGAAAGACCGCCAACAAGCCTTGCTAGCTGCAAATCGTGCGGTTAGGATTTTTGGATGCTGCTGTGGCCCAGGAGGGACCAGGATGTCGAAAATTGCGTCAGGGGACGAAGGGGGCGTCGAGCAAAAAAAGAAGCCCTCTCAGCAGCAGGCAGCACCCGCAGAAGTGCCAGAAACAGGCACTACGAGGATGCGTGAAATGGTGCTCACCCGAAGTCGCACAAAGGAGTCCCACGTCGCCGGAGAACAACTTAGGAGGTCGTGCAATGCAGGTTAGAGTGCCGTGGACCCAGGCTGGACTGTGCACAAAGGATTTCCACTGGAAGTGCACGGAGGCCGGAGTAGTTGCAAAAGTCGCGGTTCCCAGCAATGCAGTCTGGCGTGGGGAGGCAAGGACTTACCTCCACCAAACTTGGACTGAAGAGTCAATGGACTGTGGGAGTCACTTGGACAGAGTTGCTGGATTCAAGGGACCTCGCTCGTCGTGCTGAGAGGAGACCCAAGGTGATGCAGTTCTTTGGTGCCTGCGGTTGCAGGGGGAAGATTCCGTCGACCCACAGGAGATTTCTTCGGAGCTTCTAGTGCAGAGAGGAGGCAGACTACCCCCACAGCATGCACCACCAGGAAAACTGTTGAGAAGGCGGCAGGATCAGCGTTACAGAGTTGCAGTAGTCGTCTTTGCTACTATGTTGCAGTTTTGCAGGCTTCCAGCGCGGTCAGCAGTCGATTCCTTGGCGGAAGGTGAAGAGAGAGATGCAGAGGAACTCGGATGAGCTTTTGCATTCGTTATCTAAGGAATCCCAGAAAACAGAGACCCTAAATAGCCAGAAAAGAGCGCCTGGCTACCTAGGAGAGAGGATAGGCCAGCAACACCTGAAGGAGCCTATCAGGAGGAGTCTCTGACGTCACCTGATGGCACTGGCCACTCAGAGCAGTCCAGTGTGCCAGCAGCACCTCTGTTTCCAAGATGGCAGAGGTCTGGAGCACACTGGAGGAGCTCTGGGCACCTCCCAGGGGAGGTACAGGTCAGGGGAGTGGTCACTCCCCTTTCCTTTGTCCAGTTTCACGCCAGAGCAGGGCTAAGGGATCCCTGAACCGGTGTAGACTGGCTTATGCAGAAATGGGCACCATGAAAGCATTTCCAGAGGCTGGGGAGGCTTCTCCTCCCCTGCCTTCACACCATTTTCCAAAGGGAGAGGGTGTAACACCCTCTCTCAGAGGAAGTCCTTTGTTCTGCCATCCTGGGCCAGGCCTGGCTGGACCCCAGGAGGGCAGATGCCTGTCTGAGGGGTTGGCAGCAGCAGCAGCTGCAGTGAAACCCCGGGAAAGGCAGTTTGGCAGTACCAGGGTCTGTGCTACAGACCACTGGGATCATGGGATTGTGCCAACTATGCCAGGATGGTATAGAGGGGGCAATTCCATGATCATAGACATATTACATGGCCATATTCGGAGTTACCATTGTGAAGCTACATATAGGTAGTGACCTATATGTAGTGCACACGTGTAATGGTGTCCCCGCACTCACAAAGTCCGGGGAATTGGCCCTTAACAATGTGGGGGCACCTTGGCTAGTGCCAGGGTGCCCTCACACTAAGTAACTTAGCACCCAACCTTTACCAGGTAAAGGTTAGACATATATAAGTTACTTAAGTGCAGTGTAAAATGGCTGTGAAATAACGTGGACGTTATTTCACTCAGGCTGCAGTGGCAGGCCTGTGTAAGAATTGTCAGAGCTCCCTATGGGTGGCAAACGAAATTTTGCAGCCCATAGGGATCTCCTGGAACCCCAATACCCTGGGTACCTCAGTACCATATACTAGGGAATTATAAGGGTGTTCCAGTAAGCCAATGTAAATTGGTAAAATTGGTCACTAGCCTGTTAGTGACAATTTGAAAGAAATGAGAGAGCATAACCACTGAGGTTCTGATTAGCAGAGCCTCAGTGAGACAGTTAGTCATAACACAGGTAACACATTCAGGCACACTTATGAGCACTGGGGCCCTGACTAGCAGGGTCCCAGTGACACATACAACTAAAACAACATATATACAGTGAAAAATGGGGGTAACATGCCAGGCAAGATGGTACTTTCCTACACAACCCCCCGCCCAAACGAAGGACAATAAGACTAGCCATGACCTGATGAGTCTTCATTGTCTAAGTGGAAATATCTGGAGAGTCCATCTGCATTGGAGTGGCTACTCCCAGGTCTATGTTCCACTGTATAGTCCATTCCCTGTAGGGATATGGACCACCTCAATAATTTAGGATTTTCACCTTTCATTTGTTTTAGCCAAAGTAGAGGTTTGTGGTCTGTCTGAACAATGAAGTGAGTGCCAAACAAGTATGGCCTCAACTTCTTCAGTGCCCAGACCACAGCAAAGGCCTCCCTCTCAATGGCAGACCAATGCTTTTCTCTAGGGGTCAACCTCCTACTAATAAAAGCAACAGGTTGATCCTGGCCCTCAGAATTAAGTTGTGATAGGACTGCCCCTACTCCTAATTCAGATGCATCAGTTTGGACATAGAATTGTTTAGAGTAACAAGGGCTTTTCAGGACAGGTGCAGAGCACATGGCCTGCTTCAGCTCCTCAAAAGCTTTCTGACAGCTAGCTGTCCACAATACCTTTTTAGGCATCTTTTTGGATGTGAGGTCATTAAGAGGGGCTGCAATGGAGCCATAGTTCTTAATGAACCTCCTGTAATACCCAGTGAGGCCTAGGAAGGCTCTCACCTGAGTCTGAGTAGTAGGGGGAACCCAATCTATAATAGTTTGGATTTTCCCCTGAAGTGGTGCAATCTGTTCCCCACCAACAAGGTGTCCCAGATAAACCACCTTCCCCTGCCCTATCTGGCACTTTGAAGCCTTGATAGTGAGGCCTGCCTTTTGCAGGGCCTCTAAAACTTTCCATAGGTGGACCAGGTGATCATCCCAACTGGAGCTAAAGACAGCTATATCGTCCAAATATGCTGCACTAAAAGCTTCCAGCCCTTGCAGGACTGTGTTCACCAACCTCTGAAAAGTGGCAGGTGCATTTTTCAATCCAAAAGGCATTACTGTGAATTGGTAATGTCCTCCAATGGTTGAAAATGCAGTTTTAGGTTTAGCATCTTCTGATAATTTGATCTGCCAATACCCTGCAGTCAAATCAAAAGTGCTTAGATACTTGGCAGATGCCAGTGTATCTATGAGCTCATCTGCCCTGGGTATAGGGTGAGCATCAGTTTTGGTTACCTGGTTGAGACCTCTATAATCTACACAAAACCGCATTTCCTTCTTTCCATCCTTGGAATGAGGTTTTGGTACAAGTACCACAGGAGAAGCCCATGGACTTTCAGAGTGCTCAACCACTCCCAGTTCTAACATTTTCTGCCCCTCTTGCTTTATGCAGTCCCTGACATGGTCAGGATGCCTATAGATCTTACTTTTGAAAGGCAAGCTGTCACCAGTATCTATAGTGTGCTCACACCAAGAAGTGGTACCTGGCACAGTAGAGAAGAGTTCAGAAAACTGACCCAGGAGATTTATGCAATGGTCTTTCTGCTCAGCAGTAAGACAATCAGCCAAAACTACACCTTCCACTAGAGCATCTTGTTCTGTGGAAGAGAAGAGATCAGGTAGAGGATCACTGTCTTCTTCCTGTCCCTCATCAGTTGCCATGAGCAGGGTTCGATCAGCCCTGTCATAGTAGGGTTTCAGGCGATTGACATGGAGCACCCTAAGGGGACTCCTGGCAGTGCCTAAGTCAACTAAGTAGGTGACTTCCCCCTTCTTTTCAACAGTTATGTGGGGTCCACTCCATTTATCTTGGAGTGCTCTTGGGGCCACAGGCTCCAAGACCCACACTTTCTGCCCTGGTTGGTACTGAACCAAAACAGTCTTCTGATCATGCCATTGCTTCTGGAGCTCTTGGCTGGCCTGAAGGTTTTTACTGGCCTTTTTCATATACTCAGCCATCCTAGATCTGAGGCCAAGTACATAATCCACAATATCTTGTTTTGGAGCTTTTAAAGGTTGTTCCCAACCCTCCTTGACAAGTGTTAGTGGGCCCCTAACACGGTGTCCAAAGAGGAGTTCAAAGGGGCTGAAGCCCACTCCTTTCTGGGGTACCTCCCTGTAGGCAAAAAGGAGGCATGGTAAAAGCATATCCCATCTCCTGCGGAGTTTTTCAGGGAGACCCATAATCATGCCTTTGAGAGTTTTGTTAAATCTCTCCACCAGTCCATTTGTTTGTGGATGATAGGATGTAGTGAACTTGTAAGTCACACCACACTCCTTCCACATGGCCTTTAAGTAAGCAGACATGAAATTGCTTCCCCTGTCTGATACTACTTCCTTTGGGAAGCCCACCCTGGAAAATATTCCCAGGAGGGCCTTTGCCACTGCAGGTGCTGTAGTGGTCCTTAAAGGAATTGCTTCAGGATATCTTGTGGCATGGTCCACTACCACCAAGATAAACCTATTGCCTGAAGCAGTAGGAGGGTCAAGGGGGCCAACTATGTCAACCCCTACCCTTTCAAAGGGAACCCCAAACACAGGCAGTGGAATAAGGGGTGCCTTTGGGGTGCCACCTGTCTTGCCACTGGCTTGACAGGTTTCACAGGACTTACAAAATTATTTTGTGTCCTCAGACATTCTAGGCCAATGAAACAAGGGAACAAACCTGTCCCAAGTTTTCATTTGTCCTAGATGCCCAGCTAGGGGAATGTCGTGGGCTAGAGTTAGGAGGAACTTTCTGTACTCCTGAGGAGTCACTAACCTCCTGGCAGTTCCAAGTTTAGGATCCCTTGCTTCAGTGTACAAGAGGTTGTCCTCCCAGTAAACTCTGTGAGAGTCACTGACATCCCCATTAGCCTGTTTGACAGCTTGCTGTCTTAGACCCTCTAGTGTGGGACAGGTATGCTGTGCCACACTCAGCTCCTCCCTGGCAGGCCCCCCTTCACCCAAAAGCTCAGCAGTGTCTGCTTCCAGCTCCTCTGGTGTAGGTTCTGCACAGGGTGGAAATTCTTCTTCCTCAGAAGTAGAATCCACTGTAGAGGGAGGGATAGTAGGAAGTGCTTTACTTCTACTAGCCCTAGTTTTAGGGAGCACTTGGTCCATTGTTCCAGGATCCAAGTCACCCTGTCCTGTTTGCTTTTTGGCCTGAGCCCTGGTTAAAGCAAAAATATGCCCTGGTATGCCCAGCATTGCTGCATGGGCCTCCAACTCCACATCTGACCAAGCTGATGTCTCCAAATCATTCCCTAATAGACAGTCTACAGGTAAATCTGAAGCTACCACAACTTTCTTTGGACCAGTGACCCCCCCCAGTTGAGATTTACAACAGCCATGGGGTGGCTAAGTGTGTTGTTGTGAGCATCGGTTACTTGGTACTGGTGACCAAGTAGGTGTTGTTCAGGGTGGACCAGTTTCTCTATGACCATAGTCACACTGGCTCCAGTGTCCCTGTAGGCCTGAACCTCAACACCATTTATTAGGGGTAGTTGCTTGTACTTATCCATGTTAAGGGGACAAGCAACCAAGGTGGCTAAATCAATAGCCCCCTCAGAGACTAACACAGCCTCTGTGGTCTCCCTAATCAGACCAACCCCAACTAAGTTACCAAAAGTGAGCCCAGCTACTCCCTTGGATTGGCTATTAGTAGGTTTGCTCCCACCACCACTGCTATTAGTAGGGACACTAGGTGTAGCAGTAGGGGTTGTAGTGGTAGGAGGCTTGGGCGGTCATTCCAACCCTGGCGGTCCGAGACTGCCAGGGTTGGGGACCGCGGGAGCACCGCCAACAGGCTGGCGGTGCTCCCATGGGCATTCTGATCGCGGCGGTACAGCCGCGGTCAGTGACGGAAAACCGGCGGTGTACCGCCGGTTTTCCGCTGCCCTGGGGAATCCTCCATGGCGGCGCAGCTTGCTGCGCCGCCATGGGGATTCCGACCCCCATACCGCCATCCTGTTCCTGGCGGTTTTGGCCGCCAGGAACAGGATGGCGGTATGGGGTGTCATGGGGCCCCTGGGGGCCCCTGCAGTGCCCATGCCAATGGCATGGGCACTGCAGGGGCCCCCGTAAGAGGGCCCCACCAAGATTTTCAGTGTCTGCCATGCAGACACTGAAAATCGCGACGGGTGATACTGCACCCGTCGCACACCTTCCACTCCGCCGGCTCCTTTCGGAGCCGGCATCCCCGTGGAAGGATGTTTCCTGCTGGGCTGGCCGGCGGCCTTCTGGCGGTCGCCCGCCGCCCAGCGGGAAACCCAGAATAACCGCGGCGGTCTTCTGACCGCGCAGCGGTATTCTGGCGGTTCCCGTTTGGCTGGCGGCGCCCGCCGCCAGCCAAAGTTGGAATCACCCCCTTGGTGCTTTTCTTTGGACAACTGGGATCTGTTGTCCAATGGCCTTTTATTTTACATAAATAGCACCCTGGTTTCTTTTCTTTGTTTTGATTTGAAGAGGATTTGGGCCCACCACCCCCACCAGAGTGTTTTTGTGGGCCTGAAGAAGACTCATTTTTAGATTTGTCCCCACCCTTGTCAGAAGACTTACCATCCTTCTTCTTGTTGCCATCTTTGTCACCCCCTGTATGAACTTTTCTGTTCACCCTTGTTCTGACCCATTTGTCTGCCTTCTTTCCCAATTCTTGGGGAGAGGTCAGATCAGAGTCCACCAAGTACTGGTGCAACAAATCAGACACACAATTATTAAGAATATGCTCTCTCAGGATCAAGTTATACAGGCTGTCATAATCAGTAACTTTACTGCCATGTAACCACCCCTCCAAGGCCTTCACTGAATGGTCAATGAAATCAACCCAGTCTTGTGAAGACTCCTTTTTGGTCTCTCTGAACTTTATCCTGTATTGTTCAGTGGTTAAGCCATAACCATCCAGGAGTGCATTCTTAAGAACTGTAAAATTATTGGCATCACTTTCTTTCACAGTAAGGAGCCTATCCCTACCCTTTCCACTAAATGATAGCCATAGGATAGCAGCCCACTGCCTTTGAGGGACATCCTGTACAACACAGGCCCTCTCAAGTGCAGCAAACCACTTGTTAATGTCATCCCCCTCCTTATAAGGGGGAACTATCTTGTGCCGATTCCTAGAATCATGCTCTTTTGCAGGATGACTATTGGGAATACTGCTGCTGCCACCATGGGTTTCTAAACCCAGTTTCTGTCTCTCCTTCTCTACTTCTAAGGACTGTCTATCCAAATCCAGCTGTTGCTTCTTGAGCTTCAGTCTGGTTTGTTCCACTCTCAATCTATTGAGCTCCCTTTCTAACAATCTGTCATCAGGGTGGGTGGGAGGGACATTCCTTGACACAGAAGTGTGGTGAGAATGGACAGAAGGAGACCTGTCCCTTACAGAAGGCATCCTAACAGCTTGGTTAACAGAAACATCAGTTCTACTGTGGTGAGAATGAATGCTCTTGCTATGATGTGAGACAACACTATCTGTATGGTGTGACTCAACATCAGTACCAACTATGCTAGACTGTCTAGTAATGGGCAGGCTAGGAAGTTTCTTTCCTGAATCTTTTTCTAGGGGAGTCCCTGGATCAGATTGGGAACCATTAGCTACTTTTTCAACAGATGTGGCCCTTGTGGCCTTATCTTGTTCTCTAAGCATGTTAAGCAATAATTCCAAGGAAGGATTCTTCCCTACACTCAAACCTCTTTCTACACAGAGACTCCTTGCTCCTTTCCAGCTAAGGTGGTCATATGCAAGTTTGGACAGATCAACATTTTGGCCTGTGCCAGACATTTTAGAAAGAGTTTAAGTGACAGAAAAAGTGATAAAAAAGTTGTTAGAGCTTTTAGAAAGACAGAAATATTTTGTTTTAAAACTTTTAAGAACTTTTAGAAAGTTTAGAAGTACTTTTCAGCACTTTAGAAAAGAGTGAAAAGAGGAAATGCAAAACTTTTTAGTTATGTGTACATACACTGAACTTGTTTTGTATATTTTTCTCTTATGAAAAGTACAATGACAAGAGTGGTAAGTATTCTCAAAGCACTTATCCCAACGCTGCACAACCAATGTAGGAGGCTGGACTGGCTTGTAGTCAGTACCTAGGGGTACTCACTACAGGTACTTGCACCTTGCACCAGGCCCAGTTATCCCTTATTAGTGTATAGGGTGTCTAGCAGCATAGGCTGATAGATAATGGTAGCTTAGCAGAGCAGCTTAGGCTGAACTAGGAGACGAGTGAAGCTCCTACAGTACCACTTAGTGTCATATGCACAATATCATAAGAAAACACAATACACAGATATACTAAAAATAAAGGTACTTTATTTTTATGACAATATGCCAAAAGTATCTCAGTGAGTACCCTCAGTATGAGGATAGCAAATATACACAAGATACACAATACCAAAATATGCAGTAATAGTATTAGAAAACAGTGCAAACAATGTATAGTTACAATAGGATGCAATGGAGACACATAGGGATAGGGGCAACACAAACCATATACTCCAAAAGTGGAATGCGAACCACGAATGGACCCCAAACCTATGTGACCTTGTAGAGGGTCGCTGGGACTATTAGAAAATAGTAAGGGTTAGAAAAATAGCCCACCCCAAGACCCTGAAAAGTGAGTGCAAAGTGCACTAAAGTTCCACAAAGGACATAGAAGTCGTGATAGGGGAATTCTGCAGGAAAGACACAAACCAACAATGCAACAACAATGGATTTCCAGTCGAGGGTACCTGTGGAACAAGAGGACCAAGTCCAAAAGTCACAAGCAAGTCGGAGATGGGCAGATGCCCAGGAAATGCCAGTTGTGGGTGCAAAGATGCTGCTACTGGACAGTAGAAGCATAGGTTTCTGCAAGAACGACAAGGGCTAGAGACTTCCCCTTTGGAGGATTTATCCCCCCCGCCGTGGAGAGTCGTGCAGAAGTGTTTTCCCGCCAAAAGACCGCCAACAAGCCTTGCTAGCTGCAAATCGTGCGGTTAGGGTTTTTGGATGCTGCTGTGGCCCAGGAGGGACCAGGATGTCGCCAATTGCGTCAGGGGACAGAGGGGGCATCGAGCAAGACAAGGAGCCCTCTCAGCAGCAGGCAGCACCCGCAGATGTGCCAGAAACAGGCACTACAAGGATGCGTGAAACAGTGCTCACCCGAAGTCGCACAAAGGAGTCCCACGTCGCCGGAGAACAACTTAGGAGGTCGTGCAATGCAGGTTAGAGTGCCGTGGACCCAGGCTGGACTCTGCACTAAGGATTTCCGCCGGAAGTGCACGGAGTCCGGAGTAGCTGCAAAAGTCGCAGTTCCCAGCAATGCAGTCTGGCGTGGGGAGGCAAGGACTTACCTCCACCAAACTTGGACTGAAGAGTCACTGGACTGTGGGAGTCACTTGGACAGAGTTGCTGGATTCAAGGGACCTCGCTCGTCATGCTGAGAGGAGACCCAAGGTACCGGTGATGCAGTTCTTTGGTGCCTGCGGTTGCAGAGGGACGATTCCGTCGACCCACGGGAGATTTCTTCGGAGCTTCTAGTGCAGAGAGGAGGCAGACTACCCCCACAGCATGCACCACCAGGAAAACAGTCGAGAAGGCGGCAGGATCAGCGTTACAGAGTTGCAGTAGTCATCTTTGCTACTATGTTGCAGTTTTGCAGGCTTCCAGCGCGGTCAGCAGTCGATTCCTTGGCAGAAGGTGAAGAGAGAGATGCAGAGGAACTCGGATGAGCTCTTGCATTCGTTATCTAAGGAATCCCAAGAGACAGAGACCCTAAATAGCCAGAAAAGAGGGCCTGGCTACCTAGGAGAGAGGATAGGCCAGCAACACCTGAAGGAGCCTATCAGGAGGAGTCTCTGACGTCACCTGATGGCACTGGCCACTCAGAGCAGTCCAGTGTGCCAGCAGCACCTCTGTTTCCAAGATGGCAGAGGTCTGGAGCACACTGGAGGAGCTCTGGGCACCTCCCAGGGGAGGTACAGGTCAGGGGAGTGGTCACTCCCCTTTCCTTTGTCCAGTTTCGCGCCAGAGCAGGGCTAAGGGGTCCCTGAACCGGTGTAGACTGGCTTATGCAGAAATGGGCACCATGTGTGCCCATGAAAGCATTTCCAGAGGCTGGGGAGGCTACTCCTCCCCTGCCTTCACACCATTTTCCAAAGGGAGAGGGTGTAACACCCTCTCTCAGAGTAAGTCCTTTGTTCTGCCATCCTGGGCCAGGCCTGGCTGGACCCCAGGAGGGCAGATGCCTGTCTGAGGGGTTGGCAGCAGCAGCAGCTGCAGTGAAACCCCGGGAAAGGCAGTTTGGCAGTACCAGGGACTGTGCTACAGACCACTGGGATCATTGGATTGTGCCAACTATGCCAGGATGGTATAGAGGGGGCAATTCCATGATCATAGGCATATCACATGGCCATATTCGGAGTTACCATTGTGAAGCTACATATAGGTAGTGACCTATATGTAGTGCACACGTGTAATGGTGTCCCCGCACTCACAAAGTCCGGGGAATTGGCCCTGAACAATGTGGGGGCACCTTGGCTAGTGCCAGGGTGCCCTCACACTAAGTAACTTAGCACCCAACCTTTACCAGGTAAAGGTTAGACATATAGGTGACTTATAAGTTACTTAAGTGCAGTGTAAAATGGCTGTGAAATAACGTGGACGTTATTTCACTCAGGCTGCAGTGGCAGGCCTGTGTAAGAATTGTCAGAGCTCCCTATGGGTGGCAAAAGAAATGCTGCTGCCCATAGGGATCTCCTGGAACCCCAATACCCTGGGTACCTCGGTACCATATACTAGGGAATTATAAGGGTGTTCCAGTAAGCCAATGTAAATTGGTAAAATTGGTCACTAGCCTGTTAGTGACAATTTGAAAGAAATGAGAGAGCATAACCACTGAGGTTCTGATTAGCAGAGCCTCAGTGAGACAGTTAGTCATAACACAGGTAACACATTCAGGCACACTTATGAGCACTGGGGCCCTGACTAGCAGGGTCCCAGTGACACATACAACTAAAACAACATATATACAGTGAAAAATGTGGGTAACATGCCAGGCAAGATGGTACTTTCCTACACAATGCTTATTTGCTAATGTGAGCAGTTATAGACACGTGCTTCTAATTGGGTGTGGTGTAGCGAGGTGCTTCTAATTGGGTGTGGTGACTCATCCACATGTGGAAACTCAAATGCTTTCCTGATTGGCTATAAATAGCAGAGTGAAGCATGCCTCCCTGCTTGGCTTTGTGTTGCTTCCTGATCTCAGCATCTGATTGGCAGTCTAGCCCCTGCTGTCATCCTTGTATTCAGGACTTTTGAGGCAATTCTTTTCTTTGTTCCTGCACCAGCTGACACCATGCATTCCTCCAGCTCTCGGGAAAAGACTGCAGCTAAATGACTAGTATTCTCCAGGGAGTTCGTTCTTTGAGCGCCTAGAACAGCTGGTGTATTTCAGTACTCGTATTTTTGCAGAGTGCTTATCTTGAAGAGACAAATTCATTTCTGAACATTCTACATTATTATTGTAGTTACTTGCCTAAATGTGCTTCAGGAAATCTGCTTGAGCTCAATTACTACAAAAAGTGACAGTGCAATTTTAAAAGAGCATTTACATGACTTTTCTTTCTCTAATAGTATAACTCTTGGATTTAAATTGTGACATTCATGCCTGTGTTTCAGGTTTGAGGAATTTGCTTTTGAAGGGTTTTTCACACACACAGTGATACCAAACCAAACTATGCCACCCTAACAGTTTGAACCCAGAGTGGGCATTTGTATTTCTTGAATTATTTTTGTTCCTTTTAGTTTAATCCTATGCATGCAGGAAAGTTATATGTGATATAATTAATGCCCTTGTTTGTCTTTCTTGTGCATGATAAAAGCAACCACAGTTCTATTGTAGTGTGCAACAGTGAATCTCTGTGAAGCCAGCCCTAGTGTTGCAGTACTTATTGTTATGGTACTCAGTTTGAGTTTTTCGTAATGCAGTGTTAGTAATTGTGCCAACAGTTATTATTATCCAAGAAAAGTGCTGGAGCATCCCGGTGTTCTTCTACCACTCCCGTGCCCATTTCAGAAAGAGAGATTCAGTTTCAAGGAAGTTGAGTGCACTAACTCTACTATCACTCTGTCAACAACTACCTGCACCCCAAAGATACAGGGTGCCTGGCTGGACAGGCAAGACGTGGCAGTGTTTTGTCTCTTTCTCTTCCACTCCCCCTTTTCTTTTGGGACACCTGCTGGGGTCTCTGTGTCCACCAGGAAGTGCTGCGAGGTTTTTCAGGAGGTCGGGGGCATACAATCGCCCCTCCAGAGATCATGCTTTTCAGGTGAGTGGCCCGTCTCGACAGCTGGATTGCATAAACTTGGTTTAACCACAAATAATTTCTGTTGGAGATGTGAGGAAGAGGTGGGGGACCTACCGCTTATGTTTTTCTCCTAAAAGATAGTCCGACCATTGTGGATTAAGATACAATCGTTGATTAAAGATATAATTGGGGTTACAATTGAGATTGATTTTCTGATAGTGGCCTTGAGTAGATATGCTAATCCCTCTCCTCGGGATTCATCAGAACAAGCCTCGCTGCTGATTTACCTTCTATTAGCATTGGGTACTAAAATCATACTCTCTGACTGGGAAAATACTTCTGTTACTTGTTATGAGAAACAATGGAACATGCTGTGCTCCGTTAGAGGGTCAGATAGTATCCTGTATGCTAAGCTGCATGGTGCCTCCGTTACCAGACATCTGTGGGATGCATTTGACAAATATTTACTAAATGGTAAGCCTCCTTAAACAGTCTCTAGGCTTTGTTACTTCTTGCCAATGTTGTGAATTTCTTGTATACTGCAGTTTTATGCACCCCCATGTGTTTAACACAATGTGAGGCCCCCCTCACCCAAGATTGCCTATTCCACAAATCAAGTGAGTCAAAATCCAAGTGAGTAATGTTCAAAAGAACGCAATCTATCAATTTAACGCCAATCGTTGTAAAGTTCAATCCAATCCAGAGGTTTATTGAATCACATCTTCAAATTTTACAGCATCATCCATGGAAATACACTCCGAGCCAACACGTGTTTCGTCATGGGAAAGTCCTCAAGTCCCCAACGACTTCTTCAGGGCTATCCAATTTCTTGATTACTGCATGCTCAGTATTTGAAAGCCGTTCCCATTCAAAGCTAGTGTAATGCAACCGATTCAGATACAGCGTTCAACTGCTAAGAGACGCCATGTTGCGAGTACGCACCCCCATATGTTACCTAGTTTTAGTGTTATTAGCTTTGCAGTACTGATTTGGGGTAGCCTGCTCATGTTTCTTTCTCTTTTCTCTGTTTTCCTTCCTCACCTTTTTTTTTTTATCTTTCCCTTTTTAGTTTGCCTTTCCTTTCTCACAATGACATGGGTATAGGTATTGTTATATGCTTTTATTCTGTAACCTAGCATCTTGGAAACCTGTAGAACCACAGTATTTCTGTTCTTCTGTCATGTATCCTTTTATTCTCATTTAGCCAAGAACAACTGTGACTTTTTTTGATTCTCTCACTTATTATATGTCATTCGTTTGTAACCATCTATGAGTTTTTGTATACTTATATCATATCAGGAGTGTTCTGTGGTCTTATTGTCATGGTCTGTTTTTTTAAAACAACAAAAACGTTTGAGAAGTAAAAGAAAAGTGATGAATGCAGACCTGGGTGAGGACACAAATTGGATTACACTCGCCTACACCAGACTAACAGCACAAACCAGCAAATATGAGCCAGAATTTGCAAATAGTGGATTATCATAACAAACAAATATTACTAAAAAGATCTTAGTAAGGTGACCCATAAACTGGTTGTGCTTCGTAGAGAATCCCAGTTCAGATTAAGACCTCAGGCTTGTATGTCCTGAGCTTTGGAGGTCAAAACACAACATATTGGCTAAATGACTGAAGAGTACACAACGTATCAGGAACTGATTATTCCAGGATCACCTCAAATCTATGAACTGTACAAATTAAAGGAGATCATCTGTACTTTCAGTAGGGTCTAGAGGACTTTTTAAACTTATGGTTTTCATCAAAAACATCTGAGAAAGCCTCTTATTTATACTAATGGGATGTACTGACTAACTGAAGATGTATTCATAACAAGAGAACTATACACTATGGTGATGAGATGCAGCATTGGTAGTGGAAAAAGGTTTTAACTGCTTATTGATAGAAATGCAATGTCATTGATGATAGTCCTTTTATGCACTTTGCATTCACAAACTCTGTTCATAATTATCATTGCTACAGTATTAAATCAAATGGGTTGTGGTATATACACCTAAAAATATGGTTGTACATGTGATATAAAAATAAAATTCAGGGCCAGATGTACAATGCTTTTCTGTGTTTCCGTCTTTTTCCGTGTTGCAAACAGCCTGATTCCCAGAATCAGCCCGTTTGGGACCAGAAAAAGCATTTCTGAATGTACAGACCCAATTTTGCGATTTGGTAATCCATTGCTGAATCGCAAAATGTTTTTGCGCGTCGCCATTAGGAAAGCGTGTGCCTAATAGCGAGTCGCAGGGCCATGTATGTTTTGTAACAGTGAATGCGGTCGCAAAACAATCACAGTTACCACCAACTTCAAGTTGGTGGTAACCCATTAGCAAACGGGTTACCCCCAGGGGACTCCTTCACCTTTGTGAATGCAAGTGAAAATAATTTTTCAGAGCTGGTAATGGTCCCACGGACTTCCGCCTATTCTGAAAAAATGAAAAGAAAACGTTTCTTTCTTGTGTTTGAAATGCATCCCATTTCCTTTAAGGAAAACAGGCTGCATTTTAAAGGAAAGCTGCTTTATTTAAAAAGCAGTCACAGACATGGTGGTCTGCTGTCCCCAGAGTGCGGCCATTCCAATGGGGTCGCAAATTGTGACCTACCTCATGCATAATAATGAGGTAGGTCATTTGTGACCCCATTGGGAATTGGTAAGTGTGTCTCAGACACATTTGTACATTTAATTTTGCGAGTCTCTAATTGCGATTCGCAATGAATTACAATTAGAGACTCGCAAAATGAAATGGTCGTTCATCTATCCCATTATTCCTTAATAATTATTTTTCAATGCAAGAAAAGCGTGTTTGTGCTGAAATGATAATTTCAGTGATTGCTGGCCAATAGATGGAACTGTTTATAATTATACATTTATATCACCCCATCTCCAATGGTTGCAAAAGGGAAATCTCACCCTCTTCTTATAAACATATCTACAACACCCTCCCCAGCCCAGGTACCCCCCAATGACTACTTTACACGCAAAGCTGAATATTACACTTCTTTATTTGTCTGTCTGTAACTGAAAACCCACCATTCTAAACTAAGCTTTCATTGCATTCCACTCTAACCCCTAACTCACACTTCTACTAAGTCTTTTCGGAGCCAAAATGGTTTTCTCATAAAACTCGCAAGACACCACATCTGCACCTTTTCTTTTTTACAAAATCTGCATATATATATATCTATATATATATATATATATATACATTTATATATATATATATATATATACTTGCACAACTACATCTCTTCAATCAACCTTCCTGGTGTTTTGATCAGTCAACCTGATCTGGTAACTGAAAGTTGTGAGCTGTCATCTACAGTATCAGAGATTTTTGAAGATGGTGAAGAGGTAACAGCAGTCACTGAGTTCTCAGGTTCAGTCTTTCCTTCACCATCTCGATCTGAAGACTGAGGAATCAAAGGCCTAAAGTGAGAAAAGTCTCTGGTAACAGACTTCCCAGGGCATGGGGCATGTCACCATGTCTCCCTTCGGCATAACATGGAGCATCAAATTTCTTTCCTCATATCTATCAGGGGATCACCAAATCTCCTCATTTAAAAGTAACATTCTTCACATGCCACTTCTTGTCTGCATAAGCTTTCATTTGTTGCTTATTAACCAAGTACTTTGTACAAATCGTGTTCTCACTTCTTTCTCTCTTGCTGGTCCATTGAGGTAACTTGGTTGTCGTTGCTCTCCAAAACATCAAAGACAGAGGGCTGTCTCCTGTGGTCAAGTGATGTGTTGAACGATAAGCTTGTAGGGTAGACTAGGGCTGTACCCGTCACCTAGTGCCTTTTAACCTATGTATCCTGCTCTGTCTTAGCCCATTTATTTTATTATTTATTTTAAGATGGCTGCCTTTGTTTAGAGTTAGAGCAATGGTTTGATTTGCGTTATCAGTACCACTCTGTGAAGGCATTACTATTACTATCAAAACCAAATGATGGACATAGGTATTCACATCATGTCCCTTTCCCAATTATGTGTGACAGGAACATAATGTACTTTTGGTGGGAATTGTTTACATAATAACTGCCACAAGCTTGCCCCCAATCTATTGTTTGGGAACATACCTGCGTCAGGGGTCCTACAAGATCTGTATAAATACATCTCACACAGACAAGGTTATCAGAGGGATTCCTACCAGATGCTATTGACGCCGTCTATGCTGCATACCGCCTTGATGCACATCCAGTGTTCGTGTCACCACAAAGTCTGATCTAGAGATTCCAATGTAACAAGGGTTGAGGGGTGCTTCTCATGGAGCTGGTACTGGCAGATTAAGTTTATCACAACTAGCTCTCGTTAGGTTAGAGATTAGGTGCTAAGGTTTTAGGGTATTTTACATTTCATGTTTATTGTAAGATGGTGGGGATCTTTGTACTCATGACTCTCATCCTCACAATCATGCTTCTTTTATTATTAGCTATCCTAAACATTGCACCTCATGCATTGTATCTTAGATTGCAGTCTTTTTAATAAACCTATTGAAAACTTTCCTGCATCTCCTTTATTGCTTGTCTGTGACTGAGACTTATTGCTGGGTGAGAAAAGGGTAACTTCCATTCCACCGCCACCCCCCTGAGATATCGCATTCTAGAGTCCATGCGTAAGGCTGCCAGAAGTCACCTTTTACTGCCTGAGTTTTTTGGTGAGGTACTGCTTGTGAGCTGGGAGGGTTGGGACGACAGTTGTAACTTGTTATAGAATGGCCTAGTCGCCTACAAACAAAAGTGCTATCTTCCCTAAACCAGCAGTCTGACAAAGGAATGAGAGTCCATGATGGTGTTTTGGCACTAGTTTACGATATCCTGAGTATCTCTGTCTCACACACAACAGGTACCCTAAGTACCATTATACGGAGACATCCGTGGTCTTGGGGATGATCTTCCTCAGCTGAATAGGTAGCACCTAACTAGGCTGTAGGTTGTTTAAGATTGAACTCTGAAAAGGACTTTCTCCGCATTTGGTGTTCCTTCTCTTTACCCATTATCCAATATGGCTAATGCCATAGATATTCCAGAAAATGCTAGACATGCATTAACACTACACCTAATAGCGCATGGCTTGAAAGATGACGACGGGGATGATACATTCATAATGGAAGCCAATGAACGTTACCGAACAGAAACATACTATTCTTGGGTTACCTTTCCTGAGGAAGACCCTACAACATTCACGTTTCACCCATATAAAATAGCGAATGTACCAAGACGGTACCAAGCTTACCAGTATCTTGAAATACCTATTACCTATTGAGAACATCAGAGCTGTTTAATGGCGTCCTACCACATGTAATACAACCCATGAGATTTGGTCCCTTATATATTGGCAGGCCAATGTGGCCAATGTTTGGCACGTATACACTACATCCAGGTGTACAAAACATGCAGGCCAATCTGCACAATCTTTACAATGTGCTAGTAACATATAGACGACTTGTTCAGTGCATATTGCAATCTTTGAACACAACACCTGCACACCCAACACCACCAGCACCAGCTGGATACCAACTGGCCATTACTGGGATTAACCCACGAACAGTACATTCTAGCAAGGGCAAGGTGCCCACAGAATTCAAGAAATTCCTGTTTTGGATAGCACAAAAAAAGGTAATCAGCTGGAAGCTGTGTTTCCCCATACAGGACTACAGGAAAAACATAGAATTCTCACAATGTGCTTGCCATTCAGAATGGTTCCCTCAGTGGACAACAGTGGACAACTGCAGCACATGGGGTACGGACTTCGCTAGAGTATACACTGCCACACATGGTACCACAACACTTGCCAATTTGCCAGAAGTATTAAAACAAATTCAAAATGAACACTGTGCTGCATCAGACCTGGATGGGGGGATGAAACTGATGCGCAACTTTGACACAGTCTCCTCAATAATACTCAGTAACATTAAAAAGGAAGTGGTAGTATTGGGTATACGCCAGTGGCTCCGGTAGATTCCACAGTTGGAATAGGAGCATCAACTACCGAAAATCATTTCTGACACCTATACTAGTATAGGACGGGATAGTTTGGGAGCCAAGCCGAAAAAGCCTGAAATTCAGAGTGCCACCCCTAAGGAAGGTACAAGTACAGGAAGGTTCTAAAAAGCACTGAAAGTCAGAGAGCAGGCTCCCCACATCTGGAGAGCTTTGAAAGCAGATAGAATTTCAGAAATAGATAAAAAATAAAGGCTCCTGACAGATAAACTGATTCACGTCCCTCTTGTTCCTTTCAGGGGGCACCGGATAGACATAGCGAGAGAGAGGGCCGGTTAGAGCAATGTCCTAACTATGTGAAACAGAAGAAAGACACACAATGGTCTTCAGAAATAAAAGAAGACAAGTCCTCACAACAAAAGCCACAATTTAAAAAGAAAAAGGTGGCAGTAATTTTAATTAAACAGTCAAGCAAACTTGAGAACACTGCTGAAGAACAAGACGTGGGCAGTGACCCTGCTGGACAGTACGGCAGAAGTCACAATATGTTGCCCGAGTCTAAAAGATCATTTGGATGCAACTAGCGACATGCGGGCAGGCTGGGTTTATGATTTCAAATTTCAGATCGAGGGAGACATAGAGCACACCATTGGTGTAATATTCTGGAACAAACTTAATTGTGATATCCTTTTGGCAGAAAGAGACTGGCCACCTGAACACATAGGTAAGTTCCCACATGGGGAAGATGTCATTTTGCCTTCTTTCTCTGATCTTGTTCCAGAAGTGGTAACACAAGCCAACGCTGTCGACTGGGCTTTGGAGCAGGCACCCTCGCTATACTGAAACCACGTAGGGTGAGATAAAGATTCTCCCTACCATGTAATACCTATCAGGGCTGCACCCCCAACCTCAGCACCAATACCCCGTAAAACACAAGGCTAATGCCCCAGTGAGGGAGATCCTCACTCAGCTGGAGTACCAGGGTTTAATTGAGCCCTATGTCTTGCAAAACCTGACCCTTCATATAGAATAGTCTTAGACTACAGACACTTAACCAGTCATACATGCACTTATGCAATTCATAATTCATACAGCACCCCACTAATTAACTACATAGTGCGTAAAAAAAAAAGCGGATATTTCCAGTGTTTTTTTTCAGCCAGACCTTAGCACATGAAAGTCGGGACCTGAGTGCATTCCCATTTGGCTCACAAAAACAGTTTTGCCCTTTGTCCCAGGACTATAAGAACAGCCCAGGGTTGTTTTCTGCCATTGTAACATCAATATTGCATGATATTGACCTCAAGGTGATATCTATCTCATGACCTCAACATTCATCAGGGTCGATCGGATCATTCTAGGATTCACAGCCCTTGGCTACAAATTCAATTTTAAGAAAACTAAAATATCCTTTTTTCAGTGTATTGTTCCTGGATACGAGCTATCAAATGAGGGTAAGAGCCTTGCCCGGCCCTTTTTTTTAGAAAAATGCGTTCAACTCCAACTACCAAATACTATAAAAAACTGCAGTCCTTACTTGGTTTCTTTAACTTTGGCAGAACTTACATTCCAGATTATGCACAACACATCCAGCCACTCAATGACCTAATATGCCCAGATTTCTTAAGCAGACACTGGACAGTTGAACACACGTGCATCCTTAAAGGATTGCAGCAGGACATGCTAGAAGCAAATCACTTTCACACACATGACAACAAAATGAATTCGGTCATCAGAATAATTGCTGGTGCCATTGGGTTTACTTGTGTCACCTTTATTGAGGGCGACAGAGCGCCCATAGCATATAAATCACATCTATACCGCAATGTAGAACAAGGCTTTGCACCCACTGAAAAACTTCTAACTGCTGTACAGATGGCTGTCATTAAGGAGAGGCCATTTGCCCAAGAGAAACACATTATTGTCATTACCCCGGAGTCCCCCTTAGAGGCTGCCACCTAAGCAAGTGTTCCTAATACTAAAGCATTACATCCATGTTCGATTCAGTGGGCAACCTCCCTGATTGCCACTGATGTTGATTACATCTTTGATCCAAAACTTCAAACACAAGAATTTCTCCAATGCGAACAAGAGTACCCGCATCTTGCCACTTGACAGATACTACCCTGTGATTTACACTGATGGTTCAGCACATCCAACTATAGGTACAAAACATCAATACTCAGCCGCTTTTGCAGCTGTGAGCAGAGTGATGAAGGATGGTGTATTCCACCCTCACAATATCTACACGCAGACCCTAGGGAATTGCACAGCATAGTTAGCTGAGCTTAAAGCGCTTATCTGGGCACTGGAACATACGGATACAAAACACCTCAAATTGATTGTGTGTGATTCATACTATTGTGTCGAGTCCTACAATGATTATCTTAATCATTGGCGTTTGGATGGGTTTGGAGACTCAAAGGGGAACACCATAAAACACAGAACTCTGTGGGGAAGGGTAGCTGATCTTAAGGATAAGCTACCTGAGACTCATGTACTCCATACACTGGGCCACCACTGTGTAGGAGTACACATTACTGGTAACACCTTGGCTGATGAATCAGCCAAATCCGCAGTAACTATGGCTTCTGTTGCTGCAGTGACTCGTTCCCATACGAGATTGGATGATTAAATTCTGGCTGCCATGAAACCTTTGGCTGGAGGCAGGCCTCTTCCAAAAGCATATCCTAATAAGTATTCTTATCATATCAGTGCACAAAATGTTGCCGTTATGGCAATTCCTGGGGTTGGAGATCGGGTGATCCCCAACCAAGACCAGAGATTACATCTTGTTAAAGCATCACATGAGGGTGTTGCATCTGTTCATGCTGTTGTTGCGGCCACAAGAACACTCTTACAGAAACGTTTCTGGTGGCCAGGTCTATACAAACAGACCAAGCAATATATTCTTTGCTGTGACATTTGCCAGCAAATAAAAGGCTCAAACATGAAACGTCCTCCGCAGACATCCCTGTCCAACAGGCCCCTACAATGTGTGTATCTGGACCATTGTGGTCCTTTGCAACCTGATGGTGCATACAGATGCATCTTAGTCACTGTAGATTCTTGTTCTAGATTCCTGTGGATATGGCCACAATGGTCGTCTGGCGCTCTAACTGTTATAAAATACTTGCTGATCTTTATCTGTACAGATGCAGTTGCAGTATTCCATTCGGACCAGGGCCCTGTCTTTGCCTCTACGGCATTCAGGGACACCATAAGGATGATGGATATTGAACTACATTACTCCTCACCCTACCCTCCCGAGGGTAATTCAGTCGTGGAGATGAGGAATCGAGATCTAAAACAGTCCTTAACAGCTAGAGTATTACGTTCAGGCCATAGTTGGCTTCATCACAAATATGGGGTCCAGAGAGCACTGAATAATCTGCCAAGACGGTCCTTGGGAGGGCGCACTCCTTACGAGGTCCTCTTTGCGATACCTATGTATGTCCCAGATCTAGATGGCTCTGGTATGGTGGCAGCAGACACACCTTGTGACATAAATGAACGTCTCACTGTCTTACAGGAGCTTCAGAAATTTTGTGATGATAATTCATCTGCCAGTGCTGCCACCATACAAATAAGGGATTTGCCAACAACTTCTACAGGCTAGATTCCAAAAGTTAGGGATCTGCTTTGTGAGAAGATTGCTGTGAAGAAGGAATTCAGCCCACCCTACAGAGCACCTGTCCCAGTCCTGGGAATACAAGGTACCAGAACTGTCATCCTATCACTGCTGCCAGGCTCCAAAGCAAACAGATTTGTCTCAATTGACAACATCAAACCACACCATCCTGGCCGATCCTGCACAGTAGACCCAGAGGTCCCTTGGGTAGTTCCTCTCACTACCCAGCAGGACATACCTCTATAAAGAAGAAATAACAACTCTTCTGAATACATCAGCATGTATCACAATACTATAAATGCCTCCTTGAGCATGGGGAGGGCGGAAAACGACCTTCTGCTGATTTCTGTTACCACTTCATCGACAAGAACTGTCCAAGATGTGGCTGTCTTCTACTCCAACTCAACACAAACAGACAACACCATCTACTATGAGTGTTCACATGAAGTGGATGCATCCACCAGTAATGCATCGGCTCCTATGTTTGCCGTGACTGCTTCTGGTTACTTCATCGACCATGATGACTTTTCTTCAACTTCATCCGCACCTGCAATTGATACTGTTTTAAAGACACATGAGCTGTACATATGGCTTGAAAATAACTATTTAGTTTATCCATGGAATTATCTGTGGATATCTCTGGCATTGCTTGCCTTTCTGTTATGGATTGGTTTTGTGACGGTTTTCTTTCTCTTGATAAATGGTCATTATCTTCCTAAACTCTCTTCTGTCGAGCTAGTGGATGAAGTTCTAACTCCCTTTCTTTTCTCACATAAGGTCCAAAGAGGCTTGTCCTTTGTGAACATTTCAGCAGTACCAATTCCTGATAGGATTGTTTAGAACAAAGTTCCCTTTGATAAATCTTGGCCTAATGAGGTTATCCAAATTTCATATGTATTCAAAATTTCAATGACTGATGTAATTACACCTGGTGTTTTTTCCGATGACTGGGATGTTAAAACAGTTGATTCAATGTTTGCTGGGTTGCAGGATTACACTGTATTTGAAAGTGATGATGTATACATGAACACAGTGAATTAAGAGAACTTGATTTGTTATAATCATTGGGGACTTTACTATCTGCACAGAGCAACTAAACATAGATCATTCTTTAATTCCACACAGTGGGAACACTATTTCACTACACCTGTGGGGAGCCCTAAAACATATATAGACATATTTGCATACTTTTCTGGGCATGACACGACAAATGCAGAGTCATGTTATTTCAAGTTACTACCTTCCAAAATGTGGAAAATTTTGCTGACCAACACCAAATTATTCTATACAGATTCCTTTGTTTCCCGACTTGCGGCTGAAGTATACGAAAACTGAAAGAACACTATTGATTTAAAAAGCATATGAGGGACACAAGATTGGCAAATTCAGGGTAGGGAAAATTTGTTGAGAGCATGCCTTATTCCTGTTCAAATGATCTTTTTAAATGACACAGTTCAACAAGCTTTTTCTCGGGACAACACGCTGGTATAGTTACCACATACAGTGTGGGTAAACTGTGCCAAGAATGGTTTCAGACTAACACCTTAGCAGCAGTTAAAGAGCACCTTAGTCTCCTATGAGGATGCAGACTTGCAAGATTTCTTGCTAGATCCAAGAAAGGCCCACTGCAAACGATTCCAGTATGCCATATACAATGGGATCTGTAAGCTTTCACAAATGGAAACAGCTGCACTTTAGGGTGGAAAGATAAAGAGAATATGAAAGAGGCTCCAGCTGTCGTCGACAATGGTATGAATACTTTGTCCAACAGAATATATACACTTAATAACATAGGCGGTCATCATGAACATGGCGGTAAAGACCGCCGACCCCCATGGCGGCGGTAAACAGAATCCCGCCAGCAGCGGAAAATGGAAACCCGCCATATAATGAACAAAAAACAAAGCACCGCCACACATTCCCACACCACCACTCCCCGCCAGGACCCTGTCAGCGGGAATCACGGCCCACCCCACCCCACCACCGCCAAGCACACCCACATCTCGCCCTCCACATAAAGATGCACAAATCACCTCAGCGGACAGTGGAGGCCGGACGACCATTGGCAGCTGTGACCGCCACGGGCGGCAAGTGGGCCCAACAGCAACCACTGCACACATTGGCTAAGCTTAACACCCACACATCTGACACACATCCAGAACACCATAAAACACCCCCAGGCACACCCCACAATCCCTTGCACGGAAACCAGGACCAGAAGACAGAGAGCACCAGAGCCAGACAGAGAACGCCAGCAGACAGGACACGCATAGTGACCCACACAGGAGCACCCAACCACCGTCCCCAATCCAGATGCCATCCACCACCCTCACCATGTCCCGCCAAAAAAATCCACGCTTCACTGAAAAGGAGCTAAGGACCATAGTGGACGAGATCCTAAAAGTGGAGCCACAAATATTTTGCTCTGACGTGTAGCACACACCCATCGCCCGGAAAATGGAGCTGTGGCAGACCATCGTCAACAGGGTGAATGCAGTGGGGCACCATCCATGCACCAGGGACGCATCCGCAAGTGATGGAGCGACCTTTGGGGGAAGGTCTGGGCCATGGCATCCAGGCACCACATCACAGTGCAGAAGACTGGGGGAGGGCCGCCACCAACACCACCCCACAACACCGACTGGGAGGAGAAAGTACTCACCATACTGCACCCAGAGGGACTCACTGGACTCACTGGAGGAATGGACTCAGGTAAGTCATCTACATTTACCCCATATACACCATATCTGTAATGCATGCACCACCCCACCCACCCACACCCACCTAGACCCACACCCCTCCCAGCTATTACCCACCACATACACCACCCTGCATCACCCACAACTCACTACCAGGCCCACATCACTCCCGCTGTTCACAGCCACTCACCCCTGCACATTCCCACAATGGAATAATAACCCCCACCACAATGTAACACCACCACTGCCACTAGATGCTATGTCCACCTCACAAAGGCACCCCTGAAGGCCACTGAAAGGCACACCAGCACTAAATTGTACAGTACTGCCCACCTCAGACCCTCCTGCATATGTAACAAACACTTCTATGTCCCCCAACAGGCACCACCACCCATCCAACCCAATGGAGGAGACAAGGAGTGCCACAGCATTCCAGGGAGACAGAGGCACATCACAGGACACTGGTGAAGGATCCCTGGACACTGATGAGCAGGCAGGCCCCTCACACAGCCCTGGATGCTCACCATGCAGCAGCCCAACCCAGGAAAACACTGATACCCCTAACACCCAGTCAAGATCAGCAGGCCAGGGGAGGCGTGCCCACACCAGCTGACCCAAGGCACAAACAGGTGGACCACAGCAACAGAGGCCACAGTCTCCCACCCCCAACATGAAGGAAGACGAGGGCCCCAGTACTAGTGGCACATCCAGACCTGCGCAGGGGACACAGACACAGGGGGCCAGGGCAAGGTCAAGTGCCCCAGTGGGTCAGGGGGTAGGGCACCGCATAGATGCAGCAGCCCAGGATGTCATTGCAGAGGTATTGGGGGCATACCAACATACCCAAGACAGGTTGGCACAGATTGTAACCACCCTGGAGCAAATTCAGAGGATGCAGCTGGAACACCACCAACAGGCCATGGAGCAGTGGAAAGAACACAAAGCCACAATGGCCACCATTGCTGGAGCACTGCTGCAGTTGGTCAACAAATCCTCAGACACCCACACCGGACAAGAGGCCCCCACAACAGCCCTGGAAAAACAGCAACAGTTGTCCCAAGCAGCTGAAACAGCACAGGAAAAACCCTCCCAGGAATCACAAGGGCTGACCATGTCACCCCAAGTAGCTTCACAGCAGGCACCCAAACGTAGTCTCAGGCCAAGATATGGCACTGGAAACCCAGCAAAGAACAAGCCCCCTACCAACAATTGACACTGCTGCTACTGCCCAGCAACCAACCCACCCATTCACAAACTGCACTTAGCTGAGGGCTAAATGATGTACTGAACTACAAATAGGACCCACCTTAGAAATCAAACAGGCCTGCCACTAAGTCGGTTTTGAGGACAACCAACCATACCGACTTCCATCACTGTACATAACACATTTCACTGTATTCCACCAATAAACAACATATCTCACCTGTAACACTGTCCCCTGTCTTCAATGTTGAACAAAGTGGAGTAATGATGCAACAGGCAGGGATAAACGTTATTGTCAAATTGTGCATGCTGCTGGTACAGTGTGTTTCTAAAAAGTCAAGAAGGGAATGCTTATGTTGTCTGTACCATGCTGAAGAGGTCCATGACTCGCATATCATGACCAATTCCCCCTAGTTGACATGGCACACTTACAGTATCAGTCACAAACCACATATACAGGCTGAAGTCCCACACAGTTATTGGAAGTAGAGTTGTATCAGTTGGTTTCTGGAATTTAAATCGTCCCCTTCCTCATCCTCACCATCACTCTCCTCACCTCTCTGAGGTAACAGATCAGGACCTATAGCACCCTCCACCTCCAAAAGGGGGATTGAATGTCCCACTGCCACGTTGTGCAGCATGCAGCAGGCCACCACTATCCTACACACCTTATTAGGCCCATAGGCCAGGGAACCCCCAGAGACATGTAGGCACCGAAATCTAGTCTTCAGGAGACCTATAGTACGCTCCATCACCCTCCTAGTACATCCATGGGCCACATTGTATTTCCATTCTGCATCCATCCTGGGATTCCTCACTGGTGTTAAGAGCCAACGCAAGTTTGGATAGCCAGAATCACCTAGAGAAATGGTCAATACAGAGTCGTCAGTGGAATGTCCTTAGTCTGAAAGGCTGTTTTTCAGCAATGTATCAGTTAGAAACAGGCACACTTACCTATGATCCACCCTCTGTCCTCTTGGAGTTGTTCCATCTTTTGTGGCACACTATTGTTCCTCAAAACAAATGAATCATGGACTGAACCAGGAAACATGGCATTCACATGGGATATGTACTGGTCTGCTGTACATACCAATTGGATGTTCATGGAGTGAAAGTTGTTCTTGTTTCTGTACACCTGTTCACTCACTCTTGGGGGGGTGATGGGTATGTGGGTTCCATCGATGGCACCATATTATGGGGAATGTTTGCAAAGGCATAGAAGTCTGACTTGATGACAGGGAGCTCAGCACTTTGGGGGAATCACACATAGGATTGCAGATGTTGTACAAATGCATTTAGAAATCTTGTAAGTACCTGGCTGAACATTGGCTGTGAGAAACCAGCACCCATGCCCACTGTCACTTGAAAGGAGCCTGTGGCCAGGAAATGGAGTGCGGAGAGCACCTGCACCTCAGTTGGAATGGCATGCTGATTACGATTTCCAGGAGTCAGTGCAGGATCCAGTAATGCAAATAGGTCCTGAATAGTTGCACGTGTGAGTCTGTAAGTGATAATGTTCTGATGCTCCACCATGGTCCCCATATCCACAAGTGGTCTGTACACAGAAGGTGCCCTTCCTCACCACAAGGGTCTGTACCTGTAAGGGGTAAGAACAAGGAGTTATGTGCACACATGCACAGGCATATTTGCTAAACACATTCACTGCATTCTTCATAGTAGTGTCTGTACAATAACTGCAACCTGACAGATGTACATTGTCATCACTGAGAGGGAACGGAGTAAATCATGTGTGATATTATACTCTATGGATCGAGACATATGTGAATCATATGGCTAGTAGGCCCAGCATTGTGACTAAATTGAATTTCAAGATGTGTAGGTGATGGCAAAATGTCTGCCTACTGTAGTTCTGCCCCTTCGTTGTGGAAGTGACCTAAGACCGCTAGCGGTTGATGTCACAGCGTTCGGCGGTGTTTTCCGCTGTTCGCACCCTCATTGGATAACATGGATGCCAATGGGGAATCTTGGCGAATCATGATCGCCGCCGGCGGGGACAGTGCAATCCGCCATGGAACGTACGCGCGTTCGTCATCGTGTACTCACTTGACTCCCTGATCTTGTGTGGACAAGTACTCCACTCCGTGTACTGCTGTGGCCTGCCTCTGGCTATGGATGTTCCACGTGGTGCAGGGGAAAGGGCCCCGGCCTTCACCCAGGAAGAACTGGAGAAACTGCTGGAAGGGGTCTTGCCCCTGTACAGCAGACTCTACAGCTGGCCAGAGGTACAGGTGAGTCCGTGTTTGGGGGGCACTGTGTGTGTAATGGATGGAGTGGATTGCTCTGATGTGCGTTCCTGTGAGCCAGGATGGGGCTTGGTACATGGAATGCTGTGTGCTACTGTCCTGCATGTCTGGGAGTACTGTCTGTCCTATTTCTAACAATCAGCCAGCTATTGCCATCTTGCAGGTGTCTGACCTCTGTGTTTCTTCTCTGTGTCTCCCTACTAGGTCAGCGCCCACCAGAAGAGGGCACATTGGCATGCCATTGCCAAGGAGGTACGGACCCTGGGGGTCTACAACCGGCGGAGCACACACTGTCGGAAGAGGTGGGAGGACCTGCGGTGCTGGGCGTAGAAGATCAGTGAGGCCCAGCTGGGGAAGTCCTCCCAATGTGGTATGGGTGCCCGTTGGGCACTGACCCCCTTAATGCGAAGGATCCTGGCGGTGCCGTACCCAGACCTAGATGGGCGCTTGAAGGCTGCACAGCAGTCACAAGGGGGTGAGTACTCACAGCCCATACTTCAGCCTGGAAGGATGAGTGTGTGTGCGATAGGGCTCATGGGGCTTAGAGCAGGGTTTTGACTGGTGTCCAGCTACTGTCTGCTCCCCAAAGGGCGTAGGGGTGTCCCTGTCAGGTTTCACCTACCTCAGATTCAATGCAATGACAGGATATGGGTGTAGGTCAATATACTGCTCAGTAGTCAGGGCCATCGTCATGGGCCTAGTGCACGGTGCTGCCTGTTGGGTGTGTCTGCTGGGTAGGTGTATGTCTGGCCATTGTGTATCAGCATTCAGCTACTTACAAGTGTCTCTCCTGTTTTGTCTCCCCATCCCTGTTCTCTTTTGTGTATCTGGTACAGCATCAACATCAGGCGAGGGAGCTGAGGCACCGGCTAGTGGGGAGAGAGCGACCCACGGATCCTCGAGGCAGGGACAATGGATGCCCAGGGGACCAGTGGGTGGGAGGGCGAAGGGACTTCCATGGGGGAGTCCTCCGGCGGTGGCGGACCCTAGTAGACAAATCACGACCGTGACATCTTCCGCCACCACCCATACCATCAGTGCCCTCCCTTCTGCTCCCCACCGAGTTGGCCGTGCCCACTCACCCAGAAAGGTGGGCATCTCCTTCGCCCCAGGCACCTCCTCCCCTGCCCCAGTCAGCCCTGCTGCCCTCACAGAGGAGGCTATTGACCTCCTGAGAACCATCTCGGTAGAGCAGACAACCATCGTCAATGCCATCCAGGGGCTAGCATCAGAGGTGCAGCAGACCAATGCCTATCTGAATGGCATTCACGGTGCTGTGTCTGCCCTACAGAGATCTTTTCAGGCTCTGGCCTCTCTTAGACGGCAACCAGTTTCCCTGGCCATTCCGTTCCCCCTCCAACCTCCTCTACCCCTTCCAGCACCCCACTCCCTTCACCCGTCCAAGGCACACATTCAGACACGCAGTCAAGCACTTCAACACACAAAAAACACACTTCCAAACACAAGCACCACACCTCCCACCACAAGCATTCACACAGCCAACATACACCTGCACCCACAACAACGTCCACTTCCCCCAGTGTGCCCGCCTCTTCCGCCTCCCTGTCTGTCCCCTCTACATGCACACCCCCATGCACTGCACCTTCACTCACTGTTACTGCTCCTCTTCCTGCACTCACCACAATAGCAGACAGCCATACATGCACCCCATACACCACACCTGCACTCACCACCTCCACTGTAGTTGGCACATGCAGCACACTCACCCGACTTGCAGACACCCACCCAACATACATCCACACTAGCTGTCTGTTTTCTCCCACTGTGTCCACCCACCCACCTCCCAAAATACTCAAACGCAGCAAGACACCCACCCATCAGACATCAACCACACCACAGCATACTGAGCAGTCACTGGCACCCACTACACGCACACCTACACCCCATACATCAACTCCCTCTGCCTCCACTCCCACGCCCACCCCATTTGCTCCCAAGAAACTTTTCCTCTCCCATGTAGACCTATTGGAACCCAGTGGCCCACCCCGTCTTGTCCCGAAACGTGCCCACCTCCTTGCCCTTTCCGCTCCTTCCACATTGCAACCCACCCAGGTCCAGCCTTCCCATTCCCGTGCCCCTTCTCCACTTAAGAAGAAGGCCCGCTCTGAGCCTAAGGCATCCAGCTCTGCCCGTGCCAAACAGCCCCCACCCATTTCTAAGGAGAAGCCCACCCCTTGTTTTGTAGGTTGCGGTACTTACCGTTGTCGTCTTCGTTGGCGGTCTCGGTCGTGTAGATATATGGCAAGGAGCAAGGCTGGCATGATCTGCAGCTCTCTGTCCATGGCTGCTGCTGCAAGTTTTGTTGAGCTCTGGTGAGTGTTTCCTTCTATTTGTTTCATTTCTGCCTGGCTTTGTGTGGCGGTGGTTCCCGCCCCGGAACTGCAGGCGGAATGGTGGTTCATAATTTGATGGGCGGGTTGGGCCTTTCCGACGGCCTGTGGGCGGCCTCTGCCGTTGTCAGCGGGAATCCTTTCCTGGCGGTGGGTGGTGCGCGGGATGCGTGCGTTTCGTTTGGTTCATTATTTGGCGGTCCGGGCGGCTCCTCTGTTGGCGGTTTCTGCCGCCGGCGGTGTGGAACGGACCGCCATGTTCATAATGAGGGCCATATTGTCTTCTGCAATCAATATAATTTAGAATGACATGTCCCTTCTACAACATGGGCAAAGTCAGCTGCGTTCCATCATGCAGTTAGGTTGGACACTACAGATTCTGAAAAATGGCTGCATCCCATTAAAATACTTTAAAAGTAGTGACTTGTTCTGTGCTTTTAATTTATCCAGAGAACAGATAGTGGCTAAAAAAGGAAGCAAGTTACACCATGATTAATATAGAAACGTTAGAAAAGCTGCTTTTCACAGTAGCAGAAAGTCCTTCAATAGTGTGGCTCGTACATGGTATCTTTAATCTGCCAATTTCCACCTTTCATTTCACAAAATGTTTGAAACATTTTGCTGTGGACAGATACGAGCAGCTAGGAGATAGCTTTATTAAAGAAGAGTGTGAGTTGCCTTTCGAATTCAATGCCTGAACGGCGAAACAGAGGTCTTTCTGAGCGGAAGCGAATGTGAGACTACTGTTTGTCATGATCTGCAAGAAATTGTCATTTTACAGCCTTTGCAATGGGGGGCGCAAACTTGGCCTGTTCTCTGAAGGGTACTCCTGTCCCTTTGATTCGTCTGGTATTTCATATACTTTTGAATGGAAGTTATTTGGTCCTGAACGAACATAGCTGTTGTGGTCTGAGGCTGGGAATTGCCTTTGCAATTCCAGTCTCTCAAATTGTAACTTTTAGTGGACATATTCTATTCCCTCTCACACAAGAGATAATAATAACAGAAATGTGGCCTCACATTGATACTACTAATGTAAATTATGATAATCTGAGCAGACTAAAGGGGCTGCTGTTCCGAAAACAAGTGGCGTTGACATCGGCTAGAGAGAGGTATGCTCTCCAGATAGCAAGATCATCATTCGAGATACAATCCCTATTAAATACCAACTTTCCCAAGCACTTCAGAGAGCTAGTTTCCAGAATATTTAATGCCTCAAGCACTATGGGGATTGTGCACTTCTTTAAGGCTGTTGGTTCTGGATTCATTTCCATCTTCCAGACGGTCTTCGGAGTCATTTCATCGGCTATTCATTCACTCTTCTCAAGTGGGTTTGATGGCTTTTCAGTGACTTTGGTGTTAATTGGCAGGATATTGCTGCTGCTGTTCCTAATACGCAGTGGTTGTGCCTTCCCAGTTAAGCGGAGCAATGGAGCTACTACCACCAGCCCAGTGGTGCGGTAATTGCACGGTGCAGTTCTTTGGTGCTCTGTTGCTAGAAGAATTGGCGCATGATTGGTCATTGTCATTTCGACCAGTCTTATGGTGCATGCAACCTGTCTTTCTTTGTACCTGGTGCCTCTTTAAGTGTCTACCATCAGTGTGTCTTGCTGTTCCGCCAGTGTCTCCTGTGGACCAAGAGCTGCTAATGTTCCCAGTGAGGGCTCATTTAAAGTCGTGCCCCATGAGACGGAGGCTGATTTGCGAGGCCACCTACCAGCCACCCCTTGTTAACTATCTGGCTCCTTCAGGCACTTTGGATGGTGATGCCTTCGCGAGTGATTCTGCACTTGAGGCTGCTACACCCTTCTGCTCTGTGCATGCGTCTGCCAATCCTGTCATCGATCTGACATCAGACGATGTGGAGTCATTCCAGGATGTGCTCCCATTCGATGACTTCAGAGACACTGTTCAAGATCACGACCACTGTTAACTGATTTGACCATTGGCTTTATTCCAAAGTTTCAAAAGTATTATGCTAAATTGGCCTTCTATGCTTGTCATGGTGTACGTTTTATCTCTTTGTTTTAATACATTTTTAATAAGATTTTAGCATGTTTTTAGCTCAGAGCATTTTTAGCTTGGACTAAAACACCTTCTATGGTGCCATCATTATGGCATCATCCTTGTTACGGCGCTGGGGAGTGTAGTGGATCCTGTTTAGTTTTAATAGGAATCAGGAGTTTAACTTAGCCTTCTGGCTTGCAGACCTGTCCCCCTGTCACCTAGTAACTTTTAACCTATTTATCCTGCTCTGTCTTAGCTCATATATTTTAATATTTCTTTTAAAGATGGCTGCCTTTGTTTAGAGTTAGAGTAATATTTTGACTTGCGTTATAAGTATCACTTTGTGAAGATGTCACTATCAGCATCAAAACCAAGTGATGGACGTAGGTGTTCACATCATGTCCCTTTTCCACCTATGTCTAACAGGAACATAATGTACTTTTGGTGGGAAATGTTTACATAATTGCCGCCACAGGCCTGCCCCCTATCTATTGGGAACATACCTGCATCATGGGTCCTACAAGATCTGTGTAAATACACCTCACCTCACAAGGTTATAAGAGGGATTCCTACCAGATGCTATCAACGCCATCTATGCTGCATGCTGCCTTGATGCAGACCCAGTCTTCTTGTCACCACGGACTCTGATCTCATTCCAAGGTAACAAGGGTTGTGGGGAGCTTCTCATGAACCTGGTACTGCAGATTAGGTTTATCACACCTAGCTCTCATTAGGTTAGAGATTAGGGGCCACACTGCGAATCAGGCTGTTTGTGACAAGAAAAAAGCTTTTTACATGTGGCCCTAGGTTCTCTATGCTATGGTTTTAGGGTATTTTACATTTCATGCTTATTGTAAGATGGTGGGGGTCTTTGTACTCATGACTCTCATCCTTACAATCATGCTTCTTTTATTATTAGTTATCTTAATCATTGCAGCTCATGCATTTTATCATAGGTTGCAGTCTTTTTAATAAACCTATTGAAAACTTTCTTGCATCTCCTTCATTGCCTGTGTTGACTGAGACTTATTGCTACACGAGAAAAGGATAATTTCCATTCCACCACAACTCCTCTGAGATGTAGCATTCTAGAGTTCAGGCATAAAGATGCCAGAAATAACCTTTTACTGTTTGAGTTTTTGGTGAGTTACTGCTTGTGACCAAGGAGGGTTGGAACGACAGTTGCATCTTGTTGCAGGAATGGCCTAGTCACCTTCAAACAAAAGTGCTGTTCTCCCTAAACCAGCAGTCTCACCTAGGAGTGAGAGTCCAACTACGACATGAGCTTCTCAAGAGTTGCACTCTGTACTGTTTTCTTCAGCATACTCATAAAACGTGCAACAAGTCCATTGGCCTGGGCCCACAAAGGTGTACTCTTTTGGTGCTTTACATTGAGATGTTCCATGAATTCTTTGAATTCTCTACTGTTAAAAGGAGGACCATTATCAGACTTCAAAATAGCTGCAATGCCCCATGTCGCAAAGATGCCATTTAGTCTCTCAATGACTCGTTTGTGAGTTGTGGATGAGAGATCATCAACTAATGGAAAACATGAGTATTTGTCCACAATCACCATCAGGTGATGTCCATTATTGAGTAGACCAAAAAAAGTCAATGGCTATTCTCTCCCATGCATGCTAGGGAGTTCTGACATATTTACTGCAATATAGTATTGTTGTAATAGTATTTATATAGCGCTTATTACCCCTGATGAGGCATCAAATCGCTTTTCAGTGAGTAGCACGCTACTCTGCAACCCAAAAAGGAATTAGTGGTGGATTAGTATAGGGAAATATGAGTACAATATTAGTATTAGTATGAGTTAATTTGAGCAGAGGATATGTGAGTTTGTTAGTTGGATTAACTAGAGTAATGGAGGGATAGAGGAGGGACGAATCCAGAAGTGTTAATGGGAGTTTATAGTAATAAGATGAGGCTTGGGATGAGTAAAGGAGAGATGGAGGAGGGAAGAGTCTGTGGAAAGGGTTAGGGAGATCATAGTAGCTGGAGGGGTTTTGGATGAGTCAAAGGTGAGATAAACGAGGGAGAATTTAGTAGGGTTGTTTGGGAGATCATGGTAGTAAAGTGAGGTTTGGGGTGAGCTAGATGTGGTAGATGAGGGAAGAGTTTAGGCAGGGTTATTTTGGAGATGAAAGAAGTAGAATGGGTTTGGGATGAGTCAGAGTGGAGATGGAGGATAGATTGATAGAGACATAGGGTGATGGGGAGACAGAGTAAAGCTTACAGAAGAGAAAATCTATATATTTCCCTTATTTATGTTTTATTTATATATACATAATTGTTTTATTAATATTTTTATTTAAAATGTTCTCTTTATTTATTTATTTATTATTTATATATATATATATTTAACTTAAATTTACTTATATATAATTTGAATTTTATCTATAGATTTTATTTTATATATTTTTATTTAATTTTTCTATATTACAGTAGGACGTGAGTAATAAATAGATATGTAACTACAAAGAAAGGGAATATATGTGCAAGGAATATAATAATGGGGATAACAATATGAGAAGGAAAGTAGTATTGTATGAACACAGACTTTCAAGATTTGTAAAATTTGAATTTAAATAATAAGTGTACTTTTCTAACATTTATTCATCTTTCCTCAATTTTTGGATAGCTAAATGCTGATGATAAAACATTTGATCATTGTGATATAAAAACAAAAGCAGGGATTCATAAGTATCTAATATAAAAACTTATCTAGGAGCTATGCAATGACCTATGAACATGTTAAGCATAGAAAAATATACATATATATGTATATTCAGACATATATATATATATATATATATATATATATATATATATATATATATATTTATATATTTAACATTGAGAAAAAAGCGTATGTGTATAATTTATTATGACATAGTAATGATACATATTTCCTAAAGAACTATACATATCTAGGATATACACATAATCAGATTATAAATATTTATCAACACAGGCATATGCAGACCATTGCTGTTTGGATATGGTGGTTATGAAGGAAAGAGCCAACTCTTGATTAGCCTTTTGAAGGCAAGCGATTAATCTGTGGATCTTATATTTGGGGGTGATGAATTCCAATGTTTGGCTGCTTGGACAGAGAAGGATGTACCACCTATTGTCTTTTTCTTGTATGGTGGTGTTCCAAGGCGGGATGCCAATCTTGAGCAGAGGTTTCTTTGTTGAATGTATTTGGTTATTTTGTTTCTGATAAAAAGTGGTCCTGTTCCATGTAAAGCTTTGTGGATGATACAAAGCAGCTTGGAGGTGGATCTTCTGCCAATGGGTAACCAATGTAGTGCTCTCAAGGCAGGGGAGATGTGGGCTTGTGGCTTTACATGTAATAGTTGCCTGGCAGGGGAGTTCTGAATATGTTGTCGTTTTTTCATAATAGATAGAGATGATCCATGGTATAGGCCATTAGCATAATCCAGTTTGAATAGTACAAGAGAGATAGTAGCCTGTACCTTGTGCGGAAATCCGAGGTGGGGGAAGATGTGTCACAGAGTCTTCAAGGAGATGAAGCTTGATCGTGCTAATTTGTCCACTTGGGCATTCATTGTTAACTTACACTCCATGGTAATTCCAAGGTTTTTAACTTCCTTGATACTTGAAGAGTTGGTCCCAGATTGTCAGGCTAGGTGCACAGTGGGTCATAATTTTTCAAGTCACCACATGTGACTATTTATGTTTTGGAAGCATTTAGTTTGAGATGGCTCCAAGTCATTCACTGATCAACGGCTCTGAGACAACTGAAGATTTGTAAGTTTTCAATGTCTTTGGGAAATTCCAATTTAAGTAGTATTTGTGTGTCATCTGCATAGTTGTAACATGTGAGTTGAAAATCATTGATCAATGACATCATGTAGATGTTGAAAAGCAAAAGGTAAGACGATTGATCCTTGGGGGACTTCTGCTTTTGTGAGGTAGGGTTTGGACGAGAAGGGGGAGAATAAATACTATTAGTTCTTTTTTGAAGTTAGGATGTAATCCAGTTGAGAGCAGTACCTTCTATGCCGGCTTTGTGGAGTCTCTGAAGTAGGGTGTCATGGTCAACAGTATCAAAGGCAGCCGAGAGGCCCAAAAGAAGTGGTGCAGCAACTCCATTGTGGTCGACTGTGTTTTTAAGATCTTCCCGGTTTGGTAGTCTGAAAGTATGGAGTTGTTTTCAATGAATTGTGACATCTTGGCGAATGCTGCTCTTTCTTTCAGTTTGCCCAGGAAAGGTCCATTTGTGATTGGTCTGTAGTTGTTGGGGTCCTGTGGGTCTAGGTTGCTTTTCTTTAATAACGGACGTATGTATGCCTTTTTCAGGTCTTCAGGAAAAGTTCCTGTAGTTAAAGAGTTATTCATGATTCTTCTTATAGGTGTAGACAAAGAAGACCCGCTTTCCAGGATCTGGACCCTCTCTGCGTGGGGGTGGGATCCATCCATCCCTCTGGCCAAGGACTCTTGCAACTGAAAGTGGGTGAGCTTCAGTGCCCTGCGGTGCCTTTGCTCACCTTCTCCTTGAACCTACGCCCCAGGTATCGGTGGAGGAGGAGCGAGGGGATTGGAGGGGACAGTAGGTATCTGAGATGAGGGGAGTAAAACAGCATGGATAGGTGACAGACACCACTAATCTGATGCCATGCCTCAGTACACACATCGCACGTGCGGATGCGCCATGACTCGCCAAGGAAGCATCCAGGCTCTTGGGCTGAGAAACGATGGCTGTAACAAGGCCTCTCAGTAGTGACAGCCCCGATGGCCATAGCCTAGAAGCACAAGCACAGGGTGTCACAGGCACACAGTAATGCATGGGTGTCAGACACTTAAGTGATGTCATTTGAGTACAGATTGTAATTGTATTTGTAGTTACATTTATATAGCACTCACTACCCCTGATGAGGCCTCAAAGTGCTTTTCTGTGAGTAGCACGCTGCTCTGGAACCCAAAAGGATTAGTGGTGATTAGTATAGGGAAATATGAGTTAATTTGAGCAGTGGACATGCAAGTCTGTTAGTTGGACTAAATAGAATAAAGGAGGAATAGAGGAGGGAAGAATCTAGAAAGTGTTAATTGGGAGATCACAGTAGTAAGATGAGGTTTGGGATGAGTAAATGAGAGATTGAGGAGGAAAGAGTCTCTCTAGAAAGGGTTTAGAGAGATCATAGTAGTAAAATGAGGTTTGGGGTGAGTCAAAAGAGAGATACATGAGGGAAGAATTTAGTAGGGTTGTTTGGGAGATCTTAGTAGTAGTGGTGTAACAAAAAGTTAGAGGGTTAAGAAACATGTACAGAAACGCAGTTGTATAGATGACAGGCCTTGAGTTCTTTTTCAACTCTCTCATATAAATATGCAAACCAAACTCGGTCTCAGAGAGCTCTTTTTGTGGCAAGGATCTCAGAATGTCCTTCATGAGCCACTTCAATTAATTTCTGTCACAGACTCTCAGGAATCAGGATTCTTGCCCCTTGCAGTATAACTCCCTCCTGAGTTACGCACAGTTCATCTTTGAAATATTGGTATTTTTGATATTCACCATCATTGGTGAGAGGTCGAGTGTGTTGGTTCCATGACTGATGTGTAATTATGGCCCTCATTGTGACATTGGAGGTAAATCCTGCTTACTGCCACGCAGATGGCCGCCAACTTACCGCAGCGGCAGCGGAAAGCCGTTTACCATATTATGATACACACACACTAATCTGACAGAATACTGCCACATATACAAATCGTCAGTCCAAAGGTCAGTGCTAAAGTGGCGGTATCAAAAGCCACACCGTTACGCCAACAGAACAACGCCCACTACATTATGACCCACGAATCACCACGGCGGACATTCAACAGCGGTAAACCATTGGTGGTACATACCGCTGCGCTCACAATGGACACCCACAGACAAAACAACACCACATTAACACCCATACACACACCACACCCACACCACTACAAAACACACACACACATTACCCACAACCCTTTACGATTACAAATCATTGCCACCAGAGAGACACCAAGACCACTGAGACATCTAGAACCACACACCACTCACAACCTTACACCACTCACGCACTCCACATCACACACCCCAATACATTACCCAACACACCCTCACCAACACACCTCACATAACACCCATGGCACCACAAACACAACCCCGTTTCATGAAGGAGGAGCTAATGGTCATGGTGGAGGAAATTGTCAGGGTAGAGCCACAGCTATTTGGAGCACAGGAGCAGTGAATATCTATAGCTAGGAAGATGGAACTATGGCGAGGAATCATAGACAGGGTCAACGCTGTGGGACAGAACCCCAGAACAAGGGATGACATCAGGAAGAGGTGGAACAACCTAAGGGGGAAGGTACGTTCCATAGCATCAAGACACCAGCTAGCTATCCAGAGGACTGGCGGTGAACCCCCACCTCCTCCCCCACAACTCACAGCATGGGAGGAGCAAGTCTTGGCAATACTACATCCTGAGGGCCTCGCCGGAGTCAGAGGAGGACCGGACTCTGGTAAGTCAACTTTCAACAATTATCAACCCCTACCTGCGTGCCATCACATACCCTGACCCTCACTCCCATCACTTCACTCTATCCCACACACTCCACCATCACATCTCACTAATCCCAATGCCAAGCCATGCATGCTGTACCAATGCATGGACACCCCTGACAGCCCTGCATGGACACCCATCACTAAAGCATGCACAGCATAGAAAACTAACAATCCCACCATACACTAACATACAAAAGTGAAAGCTGGCAGGGCAAAACCAACCATAGAGGGGAAACCAGGGATGTACAATATGTCATACACATCAACTATGACACATCATTTACATCCCCACAGGTACCCCAGCCAATGTCACTGGAGAGGAGGTTCCAGTACTATCCAGTCCCCCAACTGAAGAGGCCCACAGTGATGACAGTAACTCTGGACTTCAGGATCTGGACGACCTACCTGGCCCATCAGGGACTACTGGACATCCGGTTACCCAAGCCCAGTCACAGACCACCACAGAGCCGCCCCTTCAGGAAACACCACCACAGCACCCACCCAGCGTACCCACACCTCTGTTCCCAGGACACGCCAATCAGCAGTGTGTCCACCTGTACATGGACCCCAGGCCACATCTCGCACACAAGACAATCAGGGACCTGGGGTCAGTGGCATTGGGGCACACAGTTCAGGGGACAGAGGCAGAGACCAACAAGGAAACTGGGAGGAGTGCTGTGCGTCAGGGGAGGACAGGCCCAGGGAACCGACTCTGTCCGAGATCCTGGGAGCCTACCAACATTCCCAGGACATGATGGGCCAGATACTGGACAATGTGCCGGAAAAAAGGCGGCTGCAGGAGGGACAGTACCAGGGGATCAGGGAGGACTTGCAGGCCATCAACAACACCCTGATCTCAATAGCAGGGGTGCTGGCAGACATGGCCAACATTATGAGGGAGGCAGTCTCACACCAGCGGGCCCCTATCACTAGCCAGTCATCTGAACAGCCGTCCACTTCCGCTGCCGCTAGTGGCCAGGAGGCCACGCCACAGGACTCACAGGCAACCAGGACCCCTCCCCTTGCAGGAGGTGAACCACCCCGCAAACGTTCCCTGCGATCCAGACAGAAGCCAGGGACACTTGCCAAGACCCCCACGAGGAAATGTGACTCTCCTGATTGTCACCCTTGTCTCCCACTCAGTCACCCTGTCCACCCTGAACTGCCATTGCTCCCCTTACTATGTCCCCTTGGGCAATGCACCTGTGCTACAAACAGACTGGAACAATATCCTGGACTTTCCTCCATCATCACCCCATCCCATTGAACTTTAACCCTATATGTTAGCACTTTAATAAACACCCTTTGACAAAAATCGATTTTGAGTATGCCATGTATATGAAATATGTATTGTTTGAAACAGGTACAACCATTGCAAATGAACTGTACATAGAATAAGCATAGATTTAATTTCCTGTAGCTGGCTGTAGTGATCACACCAGGAGTATTTGTCATATCACCAACATCTGCAAAATGAATAGCCAGAGGGAACAGTAAGTGGGTATTGAATTGGGAATTACCAGCATGCCAAAGCTATATCAGAATACAACCAAATTCATTGAAATGTAAAGTTACACTGTCTTACCTGTATGTCATTGGGAGTGCTGACGGATCACAGATATTCTGTTGTCCTCATCTTCATCCTCTGCCTCCTCATCCTTACTGTCCACAGGGTCCACTGCTGCCAGGGGCACCTCCAGTCTCCTCCTCCTGCAGAAAAGGTACATGTCGTCTGAGGGCCAGGTTGTGCAACATGCAGCATGCCACTACTATCTGGCAGACCTTCTTGGGTGAGTAGCACAGGGATCCACCTGTTAGATGGAGGCACCAAAACCTAGCCTTCAGGAGGCCAAAGGTTCTCTCAATTATCCTTCTGGTTTGCCCATGTGCCTCATTATAACGTTCTTCTGCCCTTGTCCTGGCATTCCTCACAGGGGTCAGCAGCCATGATAGATTTGGGTGACCAGAGTCACCTGCGATTATTGAGGGACAACATTTAGCCACACACTATCCTATATGGCCCACACCATACCCATACACAAACATATACTGGGTGGGAACCAGGGCTCATCTATAAGCCACACCCTGTGACTCTGTAGTTGGGCCATCACATTTAGGATGCTGCTATTCCTTAGGACAAAGGCATCATGCACAGATCCAGGATATTTAGAATTGACGTGAGAGATGGAATGGTCCGCCAAGCACACCATCTGCACCTTCATGAAGTGAAAACTCCTACGATTCCTGAACACTTGTTTATTCTGGCGGGGGAGGGGCAAATGCAATATGTGTTCCATCAATCACCCCAATTATATTGGACATAGGTCCCATTGCATAAAACTCAGCCTTCACAGTGGCCAAATCCTCAACTTGGGGGAATGCAATGTAGCTGCACATGTTTTTTATCAGGACAGACAACACTCTTGTCAGCACTATTGAGAATATTGGCTGTGACATTCCTGCTGCCAAGCCCACCATCATTTGGAAAGAACCAGTTGCCAGGAAATGGAGTACTGATAGCACTTGCACAAGAGGGGGTATCCCAGTGGGGTGACAGATAGCAGATATCAGGTCAGGCTCCAATTGGGCACACAGATCTGTGATTGTGGCCCTGTTCAGTCTATAGGTGAGTATTAAGTGCCTGTTCTCCAGTGTAGCCAAGTCCACCAGGGGTCTGTGCACAGGGGTATGTCTCCATCTCCTATTCATCCGCAGCAGTAGGAATCTATGGGACAAAAGAATGAGGAGCCTGTCACAAACCGAACAATGGAGCCACAACAGTAGTTTGCATTCTGTGAACATGTAATGGGTCAGTGTGATTTGTCCAGTATGCGCCTATTCCTCTTGTGATGCAGCATTATTCCATAGGGCTGCCCCCCCTGAAATGGCGTCCATCTGTCCTGTGTGGAGGAACAGGTGGAAGTGAGGTAATGCCGCTGATGTTGTGCGCCGGTGCGGGAGGCGGTCGGGAACCGCTGTGCAACTCCTCATTGGTTAATATTGTGCCCTATGAGTTACAGTGGCCAATGGTGATCTATGGCGGCGGTAACGGTATGCACCGCCGCAGACGTGACCGCCATTTTCTATCATATTCCTCACTTGTTATCTGACCTTCGATAGGAGAGGACCTACACTACATGTGCTACTGTGACCTGCGTCTGTAACCTACCATGCCCCTGCATGACCGGGGAAAGGGCCCCAGCCTTCACTTCGGAGGAGTTGGAGTGACTGGTGGATGGGGTCCTACCCCAGTACGGACTGCTGTATGGGCTTCCAGACCAACAGGAGAGTACACTGTGGGCACAATGCATGTGACATGGATGCATGGAGATGTGTGTGAAGGTATTGTGTAAGGGTGGGATTATCTGTTGGCGGTGTACATGTTGTGAGCTGGGATACGTATGTGCCAATGATGACGGAAAGGGGTAATGTGGGCCATGTGTGTGACAGGCTGGACTGTTTGTCTAATGGTGTTCTCCTGTCTGTATTGCCTCTGCAGGTCAGCGCCCATCAAAAGAAGGGTAGATGGCGGACCCTAGGGGTCTATGGCAGGCGGAGCACCCACTGTCGCAAATGGTGGGAGGACCTGAGACGCTGGGCACGGAAGACCACGGAGGCCCAGCTGGGGATGGCCTCCCAACAAGAAAGGGGTGCTGGTCGATCCCTGACCTCCTGATGGCCTGCATACTGGCAGTGCCCTATCCAGAGCTGGATGGGCGCTTGAGGGCAACACAGCAGCCACAAGGGGGTGAGTACAGTGGCTACCATTACAGCTTACGCCTGGTGGGGTGGTATCCGGGTGGTGGGTATGTGTCAATGAGTGCCCCTAGGCCAGGCCAGACATAGCATTGTAGGTCCTCTGGTGGCTAGGGGTCTGAATGGAAAATGGTGGCTACCTAGCTTGTTAGCATCCACTACTGGCCAGGGCAGCGTGGGTCCCAGGTGTGCTGCAGTTGGCGGTGTGTGCCCCTCCTCTCGGCTTGGTAGCTAGCACTATCACTGGTAGTGCAATGCATAGTGCGTAGGCCTGTTCCCTGTGTGTGAGGGTGCTGTGTATGCCAACTGTGGTGTTGGTGCAGTCATTGACCCAGTGTATCCTTTGTCTCTCTCCCTCCTTTCTTCCTTTCTTGTTTTGTCATCCTGTTCTTATGTGCATTAGATCATCTGGTGGAGGAGCAGAGGCACCAGTGATGGAGGGAGCTGCATCCCACAGGACCCAGGAGGCAGAGTCCACTGATGCTGAGGGCACCAGTGGGATGGAGGGCGAAGGGAGCACCACAGCGGAGACTGGAGGGGACAATACCAACTCTGACACTCCTCCGTTGGGAGCTCCGTGGTGGTGGTGGACATCTGTGTGACCACTCCAGCTACAGGTACAGCAGCCACCTCCCGTACCAGCACCGCCCTGCCAGCAGCCCCTCAGCAAGTTGCCCATGCCGGCTTATCCAGGAGGGTGGGCATCTCCTTCGCCCCAGGCACCTCAGGCCCTCCCCCAGTGAACCCTGCTGCCCTAAGTGAGGAGGCTATTGACCACCTGAGATCCACCTCTGTAGGGCAGGCCACCATTCTGAATGCCATCCAGGGGCTGGCAGTCCAGATGCAACAATCTAATGCATTCTTGGAGGGCAATCACACTGGATTGGCGGCCCAACAGAGATCGATTCAGGTCTGGCCTCCTCTCTGAGGGCAGCCATTGTCCCTGTTTCTACTGTCCTCCCTCCAACTTCCACTTCCCAGTTCCATTCTCCTCAACCCCAACCTATCCCAAGCACACAGCCAGATGAACATGCACACAAGACAACACCCAAGAGTGTCACAGGCAAACACAAGCACCCCACTTCATCCCACAGCCACTCACACAAACACCATCCTGTTGCAGACACAACAACATCCACTATTTCCACTGTCTCCCCTCCTTCCTCCTCCTCCACCTCCTACCCAGTTACGTCCACACTCACACCTGCATGCACTACATCATCGTCCACTACCTGCATCATCAGCACACCAAGCAGAACACACACCTCACTGGTAGACACCTTCACAACAGCCATGCACACGTCCCCTGTGTCCACTCCCACCGTGTCTGTCCCCCCTCCTAAGGGTTACAAACGCAAGCACTCAGACACCCAACAGCCTTCCACCTCACAACTGCATACAGCCCATGCACCTGCACCCAAATCCAGGAGACAAACACCTCCAACAACCACTCAATCATCCTCCACTCCTATTACTTCTCCCTCTTCCCGTCCCAATGTCCCTAAAAAGCTTTTCCTTTCCCTACCCCTCCCTCCGTCCTGCACGTATGGCCCGGGTATCAAGAATCCAGCCAAGCACCTCAGCCACACAGTCCACAGGCCCACTTCCATCCGCACCTACTTGTCGTGAACAGGATTCCAGGCCACAAATCCTGAAGGGGAAGGAGTCTGCACCAGCCAGCAGAAAGGGGAAGGAGCCTTCACCAGTCAGCAGAAAGGGGAAGGAGCCTGTATCAGCAAGCAAGAAGGGGAAGGAGCCTGCACCAGCAGCTGTCACAGAGCACCTACCACCAACCGTGGTTGTGCAGCCATCAGTGAGTGCAGGGGCTGAGCAGGAGCCTCCCACTACCACCACCACCACTACAGTGCAGGCATCACAGGGTGCAGGCGCTGAGCAGGAGCCTCCCACTACCTCCACCACCGCTACAGTGCAGCCATCGCAGAGGCTGAGCAGGAGCCTCCCACTACCTCCACCACCACCACAGTGCAGCCATTGCAGGGTGCAGGGGCTGAGCAGGAGCCTCCCTCTACATCCACCACCAGCACAGTGCAGCCATTGCAGGGTGCAGGGGCTGAGCAGGAGCTTCCCACTACCTCCACCACCACCATAGTGCAGCCATTGCAGGGTGCAGGGGCTGCAGGAGCCTCCCACTACCACCAAAACCACAGTGCAGCCTTCACCGCCGGTGGACGCAAAGTGATTCAGCCTCCATGGGCTGCTGTGCGGCCTGCCCCCTCCAGAACCAGTGGGGAAGACACCCACCCGAGAGACTGTGGCCTTGCACTCCCCAGGACCAAGCACAGGGCATGTTGCCCCCTCCAGAACCAGTGGGGAAGACATCCAGTCGAGAGACTGTGGCCTTGCACTCCCCAGGACCACGCACAGGGCATGTTTCCCCTTCCAGAACCAGTAGGGTTGACACCCACAGAGACTGTGACCTTGCACTCCCCAGGGCCATGCACAGGGCATGTTGCCCCCTCCAGACCAATGGGGAAGACACCCACCTGAGAGACTGTGGCCTTGCACTCCCCAGGCACAGGGCATGTTGCCTCCTCCAGAACCAGTAGGGAAGACACCCACCCGAGAGACTGTGGCCTTGCACTCCTCATGACCAGGCACAGGGCATGTTGCCCCATCCAGAACCAGTGGTCTTGTTTCCGGTTGAGGTGCCTCCCCCTCCCCCTGAGGTGCCTGCCTATTTGCCAACTGATGCCCCTGCAGTGTTCTCTCCGTATTGATGCAGGTAACTAGTGGGGTCTTGGACTTTGCCCTGTGGCCATGTGGCCCACACGAACTGAGGACTGGGCAGTGTCCCTTTTTTGTACATTTGTACATATCTGTTGCATTGGCAAAATTATTATTAATATTGTGTTGATCTTATTACAATCACTTTAGTCAATTCCTGTTGTCCTTGCATTATTGAGCCGATTAACGGGGATGAACTTGGGGCCATATTTATACTTTTTTATGCAAAACTGCGCCAGCGCAGTTTTGCGTCAAATATATTACCGCCGGCTAACGCCATTTTGGTGCGCCGTGTGGGCGTCAAATTTATACTTTGACGCACGGCGGCGCAAACTACAGGTCGGAGTCATTATTTTTGATGCACACCGCAGCGTCAAGTCGTAAAGCAAAACCACGTTAACACGGCGGAAATGACTGTGGGTCGATTTATGACCCCGCAAACCGGATATGTGCCGTTTTTTGACGCAATAGCGTAAAAAAAAAACGCAAACACTGCCATTTCACCAGAGGAGAGCCAAAATGGATCCCAGATGCCACTACAGACCCCCGGAAGATGACATCAGACCAGGAACCAGCCAGGATGACCCACACAAGAACCAGGACACTTTTAAGAAGAAAAGAAAGTGTCGCTTCAGTGCAGAGGAGTAGGAAATTCTGGTTAAAGAGGTGACGCGACACCAGCACCAACTGTTTGTCACCTCAATCAGTAGGAGAGAGGCTATATGGCAACAAATTGTCGACAAGATTACCAGTGTGGCTGAAGTATGCAGAACAGTCATCGAGTGCAAGAAACGCTGGCATGACTGCAAGCGTAGGACCAAGGAAAAGATGGCCAGGAACAGGAAGGCAGCACTGCAGACTGGAGGTGGGAGTCCAGCACACCAGGAGGCCCTGCAACACATGGAGGAGATGGTCGCAGCCGTCATCCCTGAGGAGATCGTCACAGGGATTCAAGGACAGGACATCGCAGACTACCAGGAGACAACACACAAGGTAAGTCGCTTGGGGAATTTTAATGCAATAATGTCAACTGTGAGCAGGAGGGGATACCGACCACAAAATGCATGGAAGTCATCTTATACATGGAGTGGCGTGGGTAAAGGGGCACGGCAGGGGGGCATGGCCCGTTCTGAGAAGACCTGGGGCACACCATTACACAACACCAACAACAGTCCCATGGGGGCATGCTGTCATAACAACGATGGAGCAAAGAGAAAGCCACAGAAGGAGGGAAGGCCACAATGTCAAACTGACATCCCGGCACATGTCAGCCACCATACCCCCTACATTAACTAGGGCCCTATCAACAACCTCTAGCCATACCGACAACTGGAATGTAACAGTGATAACAGTTGTCACTACCACCTCCGCTCTGTGTGCAGCTCAAGTAGCCAATGGCAGTCACCTCTCCATGGATCATACACACCTAAATTAGGGGGTGAGGATGACAACTTCAACAATCCCCAGAAACAAGACAAAGCCCCAGTACTGTCAAATGTCAATGCCCATAGTTGTTGCAAACATCAGCCAATGTAAACAACAATAGGAGCTACACAGCACTAAGGACACACCCATGCTGCATATGTCAGGGTCCATCTTGTGCCTGGGTAACAATGCAACATCCCAAATGTCATACTGCTCAGACAACAGCATTGAGGGGGACACATGTAACTGGTCACCGAAATACACCTGCACAGTCAGAAGAGGAAATAGGACACTGATACGATTATCAGGGCAATCCAATGTAACACACATTCCCCAACATCAGTAGTACACATTTCCAATGTCAACATCCATATCGGATCATAACATTGCTATGCATAGGATTTGCAACATGTCAAATACATTTAAGTGGATGTGAAAGATCAGAGATTGGGGCAGGTCCAGATTGTTAAGTGTGCTGCCAGGGCCATCAGAACACCCACAGCCAGTGAAAGGTCTCACCATGAGAATGGATGTAGACGGAGGCTTGAGTAGGACAAGAAGGTGGCAATTCTCTATTTGGCCTAAACCAACACCTAGAGGCGATGATGCTGACAAGTCTAATAACTCAATAACATACATGTAACATGCAGGTGGGCCATAGGCCTGGAAGAATGCCCATCTGAAGGACTGGAGCAATTAACACGAAACAAGATCACAAAGTGAATTCATCAAAAGGCAGGCACGTCACATCAAAATTGCCACAACACAGACACACTAATTGTACCCTGTTTCATTGCCTGTCCCAGATTACCCTGATGACATGGATGACGAGCCGATAAACATTCCCCAGGAGACTATCCAAAAGGTCCTTCAAAACCCTCCAGACCCCACCTTCAGTCACAAGGATGAGCACAGAACAAACAGCCATCACATAGGATCCACCCACCACCCCAATTTAAGACCTGCCAGCTCCAATACAGCTGAGGACTCAGACGACACTGGCACCAGCTTTGAGAGAACTGTAGTTGGAGTACAGCGGGAGCTGGCCAAGGAGGTGCGGGTGGGGATGCAAAATATGGCAGCCAGCCTTGAGGGGATGCGTTCGTGCATGATGTCATCTGCAGATCAGGCAGCAGCTATGCAAGCCCTAATATCTAACTTGCAGGAGCTGCAGAAAACCCAGAAGGAAATCGGCACAGCTGTAATACAGTTGACCCAACACCTACAACAGCAATCCTGTCAACGTGTGCACAAATGCAACATTGAACCCCTCAGGGCCGACCTGGCTGCCTACCATCGTGATGTGGCTGCTATTCTCAAGAACCAGCAGATACTCCTTGCTGCAGTACTGCCCTTAAAACCTTCACAGGGAGCAGCGACTGGGATGTCTGACTCCACGTCTTCTAACACTTAGGTGTGTGTTGCTCCTTCACAACCAACAATAACAAGGACAGAGGAGGCAACACACACATCATCAGAAGAAGACATGGAACAGATCACATTCACAAGGAAAATGACCCGGAAGCACTAGTCCCTGCCACACGGCCAACAATTACTAAGGTCCTGCGCTTTGTAACTTGCCAGTCTTGCAACAACTGTACTCAAGCACTGTTCTGCAAACCACTGTATATCTTGTCACCCAGCCCAGTGATTGTCTCTCTCCTACTCATTGGCAAATTCTGTCCCTCTGCACTGTCTGAAACAGCAACCCCAGCATGTCAAAAGCATTGGCGTAAACCCTTGTGTTGGATCACAATGTAAGATGTCACTATAATGGACTCACAATCATGGAGAATGTACAGATAGCACTACAGCACTTTTCAATAAATAGCACTTACACAACACATCTGTCTCTGGGTAATGTGACATATCAACTGTGCAGTAGATAACTGAAATGTGCCTACTGTCAAATTACATAGCTTGTCAATACAACTGTCCTGATATTATGTAGTCAGAGAAATCTGCACAGTGCCCATGATTGCATCATACTCTTCCCATCCTGAGGGACATATCTGATGAAGTGAGAAACCATACACCATCATGCTGTGTTGGATAGAAGAATGCTTCCTCAGGGGATATCTAAGTCATCAAATAGTGGCCGCAAAATGTTGTCAACATGCAAAAATAACACATATAACAGTGCACACTAATCTAAGCAAACACTACAAAAACTGCATAAATGAAGGTGTCTGAGTTTACATACAATTAGGTAACCATGCTGAACTGTGTCACAAATGATGTATGAGCGTCATGGAGACAAGAATACAAGAGTGCCAATGAGAACTCATCTTATAAGGGTGTCCTTGATCATCACACTGCAGTCAGACCTAAAACTGTTTCCTCAATACCAAGTCTGGAAGCACTGTTTGTGACTTTGAAAACACACTTATCAACAGAAACACATTGTCATCCATATTAACTGTGATTGGTGGTTGCAACAAAGGGTCGACACTTTGCAAGGTAGCTCTGGGCTAGCTGCCAATCGTACAGCTCAGTTGGGATTTGTTTGTAGCATAGGACACAAATGTAATAGTACAAAATTTATGTACAGTGAATCCAAACCCACGATCAAGTACCATTCAACACATACTATTAAGGGTTATCCAAATATTTATTAAATGCTAATCACAGAAGAGGAAACTGAGGGAAAAATCTTACCTACCCTAATCTACCCTGACTACTCATTACCCACAACTGTCCCTAACTAACCTAAGCTACACTTACTTATCACACGTAACGAAACGTTCTAAACATCCACCCCCACCCCCATTATGAGACGGGACACATGGAGGACAACACATACTAACCTAAACACATACTATACTATCCTAAACAAATATATATATATATATTTTTTTTTTAATTTATTTTTTAAACACACAAGAACCCAACATAGCCCCCCACCAACCCACCCACACACTTAATAAGTAAAAATATAAAGAATCTGGACCCCCCACCCACTAACACTAACTAAACTAACAGCCTATACTTACCTCACACTAAGCCCCCTACGCCCACTAACTATAAGAACAAGGAAAGAGGAGGGAGGGGAGGGAATCATGTCCATCAAAAAATGTCTAGAGGTTGGCCCTCCGGAGGGTCCTCTTGATAGACTTAACACGCCGGTTAATGTGGCGCACATCCCGGCTCAGGTGGCTCAACTTGCGCAGCACACGGTCCATCTTACATTCCATGTTTTGGAAGGCTGCAGGGTCAACAGATGGAGCTGTGGCAGTCTGGGTACCAGTGGAGGAGGTCTGTGTGTGTGTGGTGTCAGGCCTAGTGGGCTGTCCTGCACCGGTAGCAATGCTGGGGCCTGGAAGTCCAGCAGATGTAGGACCAACAGTCCCAGCTGTGGGTGGGGCCACCTGGCTTGAAGTGATGGTTGTGCTGGTGGTGGCTGTGGTGGGCAAAGTAGGGCCACCCTGTGGGAAGGCTCTCCATGCCCCGGAGGCCCGTTCATGGCGATATCGCCGGGCCATCCTCCTGAACCCCGACTTCACCAGCAGGATGTGCTGGTATCTCATGGCCCGGCGCTGGAATTCACGGACCTGGTCTGGAGTCATGTTTGCAGTTGTGAAGACAAATGCAGATATTCTACATTAGTAACTGCATTGTGTGAAATGGCACAAGAAGTTAATCAGACAATACATCTACTGTACTTGTAACAGCTCATATCACAATACAGATCATTGAATGTCCCTGAGGAAGTACATGGCAGGCCAGCCTACAAAGGTCACATCACACATAGCCCATCCATAACCTACAAGATGGGTAACAACTGGCTTTGACTTGCAATCTGAGTTCTGCCAGTTATCAGCTAAGAATCATGCTGCATATCCTCTGCCAAGACCTGGGATACAAATGTCTGTGTACGGAAAGCAAAACTAAAGCCACATGGTCTGCAAGTTGTAACTGGTCTTGCCAGTATAGTACTAAGTGCCAAACCTGAGTGTGTATACTAGGTTCCAACCAAACAGTCACTTATTCACATGCATGTGTAACATACTGGTAGCATCAGTACTAGGTACCCCATTCACAAACCCATGCCCGTGTTTTAGGGTGGGGGGGTGGCTAAACAACTATCAATTTCCAACAACATGTACACCGAGGAGTGTATAGAAAACTCCACATGTGTTTGGCTCTACACACACACCACAGGTAAGGTCTATCAACAATTAGGAGTCAGCAAACCCTAGAGCAATCATAGGGCCACACTTGTCAGGAAATGCAGAACTTGGTACACAACATATACTTCCAGTAAGGCCTGACTTACATCAGACACATAGTTGCAAGAACACCCATGATCATGAATTGCATGCACACATAGGCCATTGCACTCAAATTCCACATACTTGTAGCACTACATGTGGAAGTACATGCTGCTAGGAGGTTCTACCTACTGTTTCATAATTACGTTGGTAAATATGGAAGCAGATGTCTATTGGAAAGCAATTTGCTGTACCAATCTCGGAGAATGGGGGTCTGACAGGCTGACTAAATCGGAGCTGACTTCCAGTGTGACTCTTGTTGATACAAGTGCCATCCACATGACTAAACCCTGTACTCACAGTGGGGCCTACAGGAATGGCCTACAATCCCTACATAATACCATTGGATACGCATTGGCCAACTCAAAACATGTGAGAAACTGAATCCCCACTCATGGAACAAGAGAAATGATTGCCCAACGCATCACACCTTGCTATGCGTTCAACACACACGAGTCCATAACCAGCAAACACAACACATAACAGACATATCAACACTTACTGGAGTGGTCGGGTCCTCAATTGTCGCCACCTCTCCCATAGTGTAGGGTGCCGGTCCACCTGTAAGGTATGGAAGGAAGAAATGTGCTCAAAATCTGTGCACAGTGCAACAATTTCATAAACATAAACAATGTGTAGGCTGAATAAGGAAATGGCAGCCATTCAGACATGATGGTACTGCATCTGATATATCACGGCCAACTTGTACATAGCATGGGTCTCCTGTGACAGTTACACACATATCTGCACACATACATTGGCCATAACTATCTTGTGGTTGCAAACATGCCCCGTAATTGGTGAGCAGAAAAAAATATGGAGTGTAATCGTCTGATCATGTGCATCCAAGAGAGACATCCAAAGCCTAGTTACTTGAGGACTGCATTACCAGTCAAACATGCCTTGTGGCCATGACACATTAATGACACATAGGTACAATGTACAGAGGTAGGGGCAGGGACTTTTGTAAGCCCCCCTGTTGTTACATTTGATTCAACTGATGTGGCCCAGCTATGGTGATTTGCACCAACCATGGAGATGTGAAGCCATGTGCATACACTTGGACTGCCATCCATATTTGTAATGTGGCACAACTAACTCCAACAAACATTCTAAGATGTTAGCTGAGGGTACCTTACACCTTTTCACAATGTTTTCAAATCCAGATCTGACATGTATCTAAAAAGATCAAGGAACACAATAATCCCAAACATTCATAGTACTTCCGTGAACGCTTTCCTTCCACACTCACCAGACTCACATGAGACATATGTCTGAGCCACTTTGCTATTATCAATTGACTTGAAGGCAGCACTCATTTTCACCATCATGTAGTGATTCTAAAGTCAGTCTAGCTATTGCGTCAACAAAGTTAGCCAATATGTTGGTACATCTTTACTTCTCTGTCAATAGTACCCTATATAGACATGATTGGCTCCTATTTTGTTTGGTTGTCTGACAAAAAGGCCGCACCAATTTACTTCATGGAAAAGTATCCTGTAAGTTTGCTGAGCACGTGCTACCTGACAGCTAGCAAATGTGATCCTTGCCATAGTGCATCAATTATCCCTGTATGTTTCCCCAGCATTACACACAGTCAGCAAGTTAGCTGTCAGACATAGTACAAATCCTCTTATGTCACTACAGAGCATTTAATCGTGCACATTTACATGATTAGTACTCACCAACAGTGCCACCAATCATGATTCCCAGGTGGTCCAAGAGATCCTGCTCTTTGGTGATGAGGTCAGCCCACCAGTGCTTCTGGTGGTCACTCCTCTGGCTGGCATACACACGCTGCAGGTGATGCAGCACCTTTCCCCACCGGATTCTGCGCGCCTCTGTTGGATACCCCTGTATCACCCTGCCCCCTGCCTGGATCATGAGTGGCAAGAAATGGCACACAAGCCATATGAACCCCCCAACTCCTCTTCACCCATCCTGCCAAGATGTGGCCTACCAGACATACTGGAAAAGTGAAAGGGAATAGGGGTAAAAGAAATAGAAAGGGGAAAAGGGGGAAAGTAGGGGTACAAATACAGATGAAAAGTAAACCTAACCACTAAAAGAGCCCAACCATCCCCAAACTAACACTACCCACAACAGACTCCCACAAACAACAAAAACACAAGATAAATGGACAAATGTAAACAAAACACAGTAATACAGTATACACCAACAATATTTATTTCACAAATGGACTTTACAGATAGCACACAGGACAAAAAAGCACAAAATCTCAGGACACCACTCTCTACACAGCCACACAGTCTAGAAGGATCATAGACTGCAAAGTGAAAGTGAAAGTACACCCACTGTACATGATCTGGAAACAGGATATCCTATTACATCACTTCCTGTATGAAATGTCCCGGCTTTTTCGCATTATGCATCATTTTTTGTCTACCAAAACTGTATTTGCGTCATTTTTTTTGACGCACAGGAGTAAAAATTAGCCCGCATCCACATAATAGTACATGGACTGTACAAATATCTGGATGCAGGCTAATTTTCACTCCTGTGCGTCAAATAAAATGACGCAAATACAGTTTTGGTAGACAAAAAATGACGCATAACGCTAGGAATGTCAACCTTTCAGTGCATTAACTGGTTTTGGGCAATTTTTCTGTTTTTTTGTTATGTTACATTTGGGACACATCAGAGATAGGCTGATTGAAGACACTATGGTGTTGATGGCGTATGTTCACATGTGTGACATCATACTGCAGCGGACCATGATCCGCTACTCCCTTCACAGTATTTTTACGGTTGGCTGACGCAATAGTTGGTCATAAGTGTGGCCTACATATATGTGTTGCACAAATTGTGCATGTTTGGCATAAGGAGAGGATAGCAATGTGACGCACATATGTACAATACCTAAATGCCTTTGGCTCAAATTGTGTGCTTTGGCAACTAATGTATTTGTTGACCAAGTGTGTGTGTATCACATGGAGCATAATTGCACATATGCTTATATGAATGTGACGTCCATGTGTCCAATCCTTAGATGCAAGTCATTGTGGAAATGAGAGAGGGCATGTGTTAGTCATACATGTAGCAACATCCGTAATGTGAACTTCCAAGATTTAGTGTAACGTAGACACCACATGTGACATAGCATGCACCAGATAGATGGCAGACGCTTGTTCATGTCAATGGTCCACATTTGCAACATCCTATGTCCTAAAGTATTGGTAACTGCTTCCTAGGCACTAGTTGGTGAATCCCACAGTGAGTCATACACATGCATTGAGGAAGTGGGTACCATGCCACAGACAGACAAGGGTGAATCTCAAATGTATGATGACACCACAGTTGAGGCCATAGAAGTGAGCCCCAACTATCAAGTGGCTGTGGTGGACCAGCATACAAGACAGCACGTGTCCACATATTTCCAGTGATCAATTGCACATAGGTGTCTTGTTCATGTGTGTGGTCCAATTATGATCCTGTATATTGTTTGGGGTGTAATTTTTCACAGTTCGGTCCAGGACTCATCATGAGTCAGTGGCAGCTATTCCTGTATCTATTGAGTATCCTTGGTAGATCAATGTGAGTAAAGTGGATGTGGACATAAGAACCTACATGGGTATGGTCCCACCCTGTCACTAAAGACGTGTAATGAGACAGTCAACAGGGCAACCTTGGTGTGCTGAGTGAGATAATGTCTCAGGTGTCATTTCCGGCAGGTGTCATTACAACATTTGTACACAGGTTAGCCTCTGCAATTCCCACTGCATCTGGGAAAATCATAGCCTCTGTGCTGATTATTCTCGCAGCTATTCACCACACACGGCCCATCAATATGTTGTGAGCACTGTGATTCTGTGTGTGAACTGTCATGGTCCTGACATGTGTGTATTTTTCATGGACATTATCAGAGGTTGCTGGTTGTGCTGAAAGCCCCGTACCCAATCCCTGCCTACGGCCCTGGGACACTGTCACACTTTGTCATTCATGCATAAATGAGACCCAGACAAGGGTTGGGCCACAAATTTTGCTTTTCCCAGAGGATTTTACTCAAATGGTACAGTTAAAAGGCAGATGATGCTATACAATGTATTTGGGTATGCATTGAAGAAGCTCATGCCCAATACCCCCGATGAATGAGAGGTTTGCTAACGCAAGTGTGGTACATGTGTAAACACAGGGATACTTTAGTGTGACGCACAGACAGATGCCAGTTAGGCTGACAGAATGCAGGGTGATTCAGGATCCAGCAACTTGACTAGTTACATAATCAGTGGTCTGACTCAGACTGTTTGGAGGACAAACTAGACAGTTGACATGTCAAACTGTGTATGTCCTGTGTTTTTGAAGTTGACAAATGAACCCAAGGGCTGTGTTACACAGCTTAATTAGTATCAATGCTTAACGGTGTAATTGACTAAATGGCAACGCCTATGCTGTTCCAGACATCAGCAGGGGCAGTGCTTTTTTAAATGGGTGGTGTGCATGGAGGTGATCACAGGTGTGGGCTGCATCTGTTTCTCACCAGTCCTGTAGGTGAGATTTGCATTCTAAGGGCCAACAGACATTTTCACACGGGAAGCAATCTACAGGTGCTAACAGGGCTTTGAAACTAGAAGACAGTGTATAAATTAACCTGACGTCCATGCAGTCAGATGTTCTATGACAATGGCATACCATAGGAAAGGGTGTAGAACACTGGATTGCTAATGTTGGTCTGTGTGTGCACTCACCTCCGGAGTTGACCAGATTCCTCCAGCACTGTAGTATTCTTCAGCTTAAGCCTCCCTGCAGCTCCTGTGATTCTGACGCTGTCAACAATCTGTTCTGTCGTTTTCACTTCCAGTGTGGCAAGTCCTCTTCTTCTTTGGCTCCCTGCGCTAAGCTATGAATACTTCCTTGATTTTTAAGCAGAAGAGACAAGGCTAAGTACTTGATCATAGGTTAGTGTGCACTAATCATTAGATTAAGCCTAAGACTATCTATAAGACTAAGTTCTGAATAGAGAAAGATTGCTTTCTGGAAGTTGGACACTACCTTTAGTTCAATTGCTATGGTGCTCTGAACTTCTTTACCGAGTCGGTGCTCCGGACTTAAATTATATCAGAACTAAAATCCACCCCCATAGTAATTCTTGACAAACTGCTGAAATAAGAACGAGAAAGGATTTATTAGAGCGCACTATATATTTATACAAACTTGTCGAGAAGTGAATGTGAAATGATTCTTGGGAGTGCCAGAAACTCCAGCCTTGAATCTTGATGTGTACCTGCTCTCATGCATTACTGCCTGTAAGTGTACAATATTGTGAAGAACTACGTTATCTTTGCATGCTGAGAACTGTTGGTAAACTATTTTTCTTGCTTTTTCCAGTAAAATACATCTACACCAAACAAATAGTTCCAGGGAGTGCAGAACCTCTTATGCAGTGTTGCAAGGTAGGAGAGGAGGACCGGTGCGACAAGTCTATCTTTTCTTATTTTGTCCCAACCTCTCTTTCCCTCCAAGGCAGTGTATGATTTAAGGGGTTAGGGCTGCTTGATCGTGGGCTACCCTTTAGGGGATAAGAGGCCCAGCATCGCTTCCGCGGTCAGAACCAGGTGAGTGAGTGATACCTGCCAAAGCATACACTAACAGCTCCTTCACTGTCCTTTTTGGCGTTAGATCAGTAGAACGCTCAATAATGTAATTCTATTCTATTCACCAATTTTATAAAGCACATGGCTACCTGGAACCGGGCTTCCACGCGCTAGCAGAGGAACAGTGAAAATACAAGCAGAACACATTATGGGAAAATAAAGGTTTTTGGCTGCTTCCTAAAATGCAGGAAATTGTTTTTGCATCTCAACTTCAGAGGCAGTTCCAAAGCTTAGGGGCAAGATATGAAAATAATCGACCCCCACACATAGCTCTATTTATCCAGGGTATAGCTAAAAAAATAGGTTTGCAGGATCTAAGGACCCAGTTGGGTTGATAAGGTTTAATCAATTGGTGGATAGTATTTGGGCCCACCCTGTATTTGGCTTGATGAACCAAGCAAAGTACCTTAAACTTGCTTATTGGCAGCCAATGAAGAGTTTTAAGTGCTGCCCTATCTGACTGTGTTTTTGGAGTCCCTTAACAGTGTCTAGGCTGTGGCATTCTGAATGATTTAAAGTTTCCCTATCACAGCAATGGGACTACCTAAATAAAGTGAATTGCCACAGTCTCCATGCCTGTTAAGAAACCTCAGAGTTGCTGTGTTCTGACTTCTGTGGGGCAAAAAAGAAAAACAAAGTGTTATCAACAGTGGAAAAGGCAATGTCCTTTTTGTAAGATTGTTCTGCGACTTTTATTACAGAGATTGCAAGGAAAAAACAGTGAGGAATATCCAAGATGGCTGCAGGTTGTGCAGATACAAGTCCCCTGGTCTAGTGTTTGCATTCTCGAGAATCAAGATGCTTGTTAATGTGTGTGTGCAAATTCTATGCTCCACACTTCAACTGTGTTCTGACTGAAAACCGGTAGTGTTCTGAGAGTGCGCATATCGTGAGGTAGAAAATTCCAGTCAAATTACTACAAAATTGCTAAAAGAATTCAAGTAAGCCACAGAAAACAGTTTTGTTTATGTTTTGAAGCAGTTAATAAAATATTGCGTGTTTGGCAGAACTATTTTGAAAGAAAAAACACACTTAAAGAGTCGGAGATCAGTGTCTTTTATATGTACAGATATTCAAAGAGTCTGAGAGTAATGTCTTTTCTTAGCACAGTGCAACATTCAGACAGCCAGAGGATAGTGTCTTTTTGCAGAAATAGAGCAGATTTTCAAGAGCCTGAGAAAAGCATCTCCCTTCATAGCAACAGAGCACGCACAGGAAACGAGACAGTTTGAGAAAATGTTTTCACACAGAACAGACAATATATTAATTGAAGAGCCAGAGAAAGGTGCCTTTTACAACACTTGTCTAAGGAGTTCAAGGAGATAGTTGCTTGATAAATTCTAAGGAAAAAAAGACTGACAGTAACACTCTGCATCTTTAAATGGTCAATAGCTTATATACAACTCCTCTCTCTCTCTCTCTATATATATATATATATATATATATATATATATATATATATATATATATATAAATCTATCCACCAGATGACACAATGTCAAACACGGCATACACAGGAAACCTTGTGTTTGAAAATGTATTCTTCCAACAGAGATGAGTAACCCAAGCTCCATCAACACGTTTCAACCACCAAAGGTCTTTAAGGTCCATAAAGTGAAAGTTAATAAAACTGAATGAATAAATCTGCAAGGAGACAGAAGAAACCAACAAGATCAAATTGCTTATCAATACAAGAGTAAAGAACCATCTCCTGAGCTACAATTCTACCTACTACCATTAGTGACATTCTCACTAATAAGAAAGAAGTAAATTCCTCAGATCATCTCAGGTAAAGGGTTTTCAGGTAAAAATAGAAGTAAGCATCGTAGTTATTAGTTGAATGTTGGTTGAAATTAAGAAAGATGTGTATCCTTAGTAATTGTTGTTATAATTCCTTTAGGTCCTGCTCCAAAGGTAACTTGAGAAGGGTCTGACAGGCAGAAGAAGAAGCAGACACCTGAGGCTGTCTATCTTTTTCCCTTTCCCCTTCCCCCTTTGTTTCTTTGAACAGAGTGCTTTATCCTTTACTGGTGGGTACTGAGGACCAATCATCTGCTCCTGATGGAATCTAATTAAGGTAATCGTGACAATGCCTCTTTGTTTGCAGTTGTTGTTTAACCATGCGGCTACTGGCCATTTTTTGCATGCAGCCAGTGTCCCTTTGCCATAGGCTTGCATGTGTTCTTTGTCCCCATGCCTCCTTGTTTGTAGTTTTTGCTTGACCATGTGGCTGGTGGTAATTTTGTCCATCCAACCAGTGTCCCTTTGCCATAGGTTTGCATGTGTTTTTCTTTGTTCTTCTTGCTCCTTGTAGTTGTTGTTTGACCATGTAGCTGGCAGCCTTTTTGTGCATGCAGCCAGAGGCTCTTTGCCATGGGCTTGCATGTGTTCTTTGTTTGCCATGCCTCCTTTCTCTTTTGTGTTGTTGTTTAACTAGGTAGCTGGCAGCCATATTGTCCATCCAGCCAGTGCCCCTTGCCATAGACTTGTATGTGTTCTTTGTTTGCCATGCCTCCTTGCTCTTTGTCGTTATTGTTTGACTATGTGGCTGGCTGCCAGCTATTTTGCCCATTCAGCCAGTGTCCCTTGCCATAGGCTTGCATGTGTTCTTTGTTCCTCATGCCACCTCCTTGTTTCTTGTTGTTGTTTTTCAACCATGTGGCTGGCTGGCAGCCATTTTGTAATTGCAGCTGGTGTGTCTTTGACATAGGCTTACATACAAACATTGTTAATTATTGATCATTTGTTTTTTAAGTTTCTATTTTATTTTACTTTTTTAATATTAAAATTTTTTCTTTTCGTTTTTTGTCATTTTTATTTCATATTTTGTCTTTTTTTTCTTTTAATTTTTATATGTTTTTTTATTGTTTTACTTTTTTTTAAATTGAATTCTCAATTTTGTCATTTCTGTTTTTTTAATTCTAATTTTTGTCATTTCTGTTTTTCAGTTTCTATCTATACATAAATATATATATTTTAAATGTTTTTATTTTTATTTAAACTTTTTATTTAATTCTTCATTTTGCCTTGATCCATCCAATCCATTCCTCCATCCAGCCATCCATCTATGCAGCTGCACGAGAGCATTTAGGGCCAGATGTAGCAAAGCTTTAGCGAGTCGCAAATGACGAAAATTGCCGTTTGCGAGTCGCTAAAGCCACTTTGCTATGTAGAAATGCATTTTGCGAGTCGGAACCGACTCGCAAAATGCATTTCCGACTCGCAAATAGGAAGGGGTGTTCCCTTCCTATTTGCGACTCGCAATGGTATGCATTTTCATTTGCGACCGCGATTGCGGTCGCAAATGAAAGCGCAGTTACCATCCACTTGAAGTGGATGGTAACCCAGGCGCAAACGGGAAGGGGTCCCCATGGGACCCCTTCCCCTTTGTGTCTGGCCAAAAAAAATATTTTTCAGGGCAGGCAGTGGTCCAATGGACCACTACCTGCCCTGAAAAATACCGAAACTAAAGTTTTTCTTTTTTTTTTTCAAAGTGCAGCTCGTTTTCCTTTAAGGAAAACGGGTTGCATATGAAAAAAAAAGACTGCTTTATTTAAAAGCACCATCCCCGTGAGTGCCCTGAATCGATATGGGGTCGCAAATTGCGACCCACCTCATTAATATTAATGAGGTGGGTCTTTGCGACCCCATAGCGACTCGCAGAAGGTGTCTGAGACACCTTTCTGCATTCCAAATTGCGAGTTGCAATTTGCGAGTCGCTGGGACTCGCAAATTGCAACTCACAATTTGGAACCTTGCTACATCTGGCCCCTAGTTTCTTTTGGTGTAATTCCATTTCCTCCAGAACACCCTGGCTTTTCAACACGGTAGACAAATCAACAGCATAAATCATTTTGTTAATGATTATTCCATTTCCATGGACCACGTTGCTGCCATAGGTTATTTAAAACATTATTACATTTACCAATGCACCTCTCTGACTACTCCAGGTCTCTCCTTTAAAAGAGATGAAGATAAAGGAGATAAAGCAAAGAGCTAGATCTTCAAATTGTGCTGTCTGATTTGAGATGTAATTTTTTATGGTGTGGTTTGCATTTATAATGCTTGATTAAATAGGTATGTTCCATAAGTAACCAACCACACTAAGATTCAATTTCTCCTTGCTATTTCAGCATGCAACAATACCATGTTTCACTAACTAAGTTTTTCTTGCTTGGTTGGCACAAGAGAAAAGACCCCACATCAGCAGAGAAGGCCTTACAGTTACTTCGGTCCACAGTCACCAAACTCTTTCCCTTGTGCATCTTAGTGTCTCTGCCAACCTAGAGCTTAAGATGGCTCCAAAGAAAGTTGCTCTCAAGAAAGTGGTCAGTGAGAAGAAGCAGTTTTCTACCAATGGCGTGCCAACCACAACCTTTTTGGGGAAACTTGTGCCTGTCAAACCGTCCTCCAAGGAGGAACCAGGGAGCAGCACTCCTGCATCAACAGCACCACCCCAACCAAAGCCCAAGACCATTTCTGTCAGTGAGACAGCCACTGCAATCATATTTACACCAACAAGCAGTGATGTTGAATTGGATTTGCCCCTTTCGCAGAGTAGTACCCAATCAGTTCAAGAAAAAGAGCAAACTGGACAGCAGCCGCAGCCAGATCTACGGAAGCTGGAGCAGAACAGGAGGTCGAGCTTCCTGCTGAGCAAGAACCTCTTCTTTTAGAATCAATGACTCCCAGATCTCCAGCAAGAAAAAGGAAGGGTACTACTCCACCATGTTCTCCAAGCACTTATGATGACGATGACAGGGTAATGGAGTGGACCTCAACAGAGTCCGGGAGATGCCAGGAGAGGCAAGGGTAAAAAAAAGTTCCAGAAAGCCTTAGATTCATGGAAGGGGATGATGAAAAGGAGGAGAATGAAGACAAGCCAGTCATTGTGGAAGCTGGCACAGAGGAGTCTGCCATTCAGATCCAACCTGCTCCGAGGGATGTGGCACTGGCATCACTGCAAGTGCCCATATTTGAAAGGCCCCAGCAGAGACCTGCACCAATCCGCACCTCAGTAGAAGTATGCACTGCAGAGAGGCAATTGGCACACCCACCTATATCCAGTTCTTCTTCAGACATTGGCAGTGGCCCAATAAGAAAGTACTCCTCCACAGTTTGGGACTTTTTTACAATTAGCAAACAGGAGGAGAACATTGCCATAGGCTTCATTTGCCACGCAAGTGTTCTTTGGTGGTTTACAACATGGTACCAGAGGCCTGATGGCCCATATGAAAAACATCACGCAATCCAGTGGAAGGAGCACCTCAAAAAAATGCTCAACGTGGTTGCAGTAGTGAAGGTGAGGAAAGACAGGAAACATCAGCTACAACTGGTCAAATCACAGTGGAAGGTGAGGAGGAAGAGGGTGACATCCTCAGACAAAGCAGCCCTGTCCCCAGCAGTGCACCAGAATCACTCACCTCAGTGACCTCACAATGGCACCGGAAGACTCAGATGGAGACACCACAGCATACGGTGACTGCACCACAACACTCATTGAGTCTACCACCCCCTACATCTCAAAAGTCGCCTACATCAGTGGCCCCACAAAAGAAGAAAATTCAGGCTACAATTGCAGGCATGTTTAGGCAGGAGGAGCTCTACAACCACAACCTCCCAATGGCATGTTTGTACAATGGGAAGCTGGAAAAAGGTTAGCGCTGGACCTCCTCCCTTTTTCCTTTGTGGGAGGAGTAGGATTCCTAGAGTTTGTGGCAGCCATCTGTTAGAAATGGCAGGTTCCAAGTCGGACCTATTTTGCCAGAGCTGCTGTTCCAGCACTGCATCATGATTGGTTGCAGTGGGTTGGACAAGCTTTGCAGCAAAGTGTTGTTCACACTATCCATCACACGACAAACATATGGACCAGTTGTCAGGCGACTGATTACATGTGCATCACTGCACACTGGATCTCTTATGTGGGGGTAAAGTAACAGCTATCTACAGGCTTTGGCCCTGAAGACATTTTTAAGAGCGTTTGGCAGCATGGAACAGAAGCCATGTTTGCCATCGAAAAATCACACACAGCTGCAAATATCTTGCAGGAACGTAATAGCAAGGTGTCTGAATAGCTTCAACCCAGTGGTCTTCGAATTGATTTGTTGCCACGGAAAATGGCAGTACATAGTCAAGGCCTTGGCAGATGGTGGCTATTTCAGGGTCGTGTTTGGCGCACTACATCAACCTACTTGTGCAAGACTTTCTTGAAAAATTGACCATCTTCCTATGCAACTGCACTTATTTCAGTCATTCTTTTAAAGCCCAGAAACAGTTGTGGATTATTCAGTGTGGTAACAGAGTACCAGTAAAAGCCCAGATACAGGAGGTGCTAACATGTTGGAACTCAACCTATTAAATATTGCAATGTCTGTTTGAGCAGTACAGACAGATCAATGATTATGGGGGTCATTCCGACCCCGGCGGGCGGCGGAAGCCGCCCGCCTGGCGGGAACCGCCAGAAGACCGTACCGCGGTCAAATGACCGCGGCGGTCATTCTGACTTTCCCGCTGGGCCGGCGGGCGACCGCCAGAAGGCCGCCCGCCGGCCCAGCGGGAAAGCCCCTTCAAGAATGAAGCCGGCTCCGAATGGAGCCGGCGGAGTTGAAGGGGTGCGACGGGTGCAGTGGCACCCATCACGATTTTCAGTGTCTGCTAGGCAGACACTGAAAATCATTATGGGGCCCTGTTAGGGGGCCCCTGCACTGCCCATGCCTGTGGCAGGGGTAAACCGGCGGGAAACCGCCGGATGCCCTTTTCTGGCCGCGGCTTTACCGCCCCTGTGAGAATTGCCCATGAAGCACCGCCAGCCTGTTGGCGGTGCTTCCGCGGCACTCTGCCCTGGCGGTTTTCAACCGCCAGGGTCAGAATGACCGCCTATGTCATTCAAAGAGGAGCTGATGCAATTGGGAAAGCTATGACCATGAATGTGGGCAAACAGTGCCTAGCCAAATGCCTCACAGAGATGCTGCTCCCTTTTGAGGTTTTCACATGTGAAGTTAGCAATGAGGACAGTACAATGGGCCAGGCTTTCCCTTCATTGCCTCTCTTAAATGACCAGCTAAAGAAAGAGTCTGAAAGGTTCGCATTTGGGAGTGAGAACGAATACCCAAAAGCTCATGCCTTGGTTGAGAGCCAAAGCTATTGCTTGATTTGTAATGCAAGGCTGAAAAATGACATCATCTTGTCTAAGGAGTACATCTGTGCCACCCTACCTGATCCACGCTATAAAAAAGTTCTTTCCACTTTCATTCCTTTTTCTGAAGGGGATGTTTCACAATACAAGAGGTGGATTGTTGAGCAAGCAACTGGAAGAAGAACGTCTAGAACATAGAGTCCCACTATGCATTTCTGGGGTGCTGCCTTTAACTTCCAGAGGGAGATGGCTTGTCTCACATCTGGCAACCCCACCAACAAGAAAACCAGTGACAACAGCAACAGAAGAATTGGACCCAACCTCTTCTTTGGCTTGGTTTCAAGTGGCAGGTCTTAAGTCCAGTAAAGAGGTGAAGGAAAAAGTGGTGGAGCAGGTGGCAGCATTAATAACCATTTAGAGGATGTTCCAGGAGTATCTGGATGACCCAAAAGAGGTGTATGTGGATCAAAATCCATTGATGTATTGGTATGGGAAGATGCACCAATGACCACAGCTCAGCAGGCTTGCAATAACATTTCTGGCTTGTCCTGTAGCCAGAATGTCTGCTGAACGTGTTTTAAGTGCAGCTTGTGCAGTTGTTTCAGTGGAAAGGACCAGTCTCTGGCCTCAAAACGTGGAGAGATTGACCATGATCAAAATAAACCAGCATTTTACACCACCTGATTACACCATTCCCTAAACACCACATGAGGAGGAAGAGGATGATTGGTCAGAATCAAGCGTGTTAGCTGACAAACTTCTGGGTGAACCACCAGTGTATGAGGTCGAACTCTACTTCCCAGACTGAGTATGCGAGTGCCACCATAGAACTTTTAAATTATTTCTCTTTCATGTTATTTTTCTCTTTCTTTAAAAAAAAATATGCTAGTGCAACATTATGGTTGTGTCGGATTAATGCAGCCCCACCATTTTATAGTCACTTATAAGCCCAGATTGGAGTTGAACCAGTGTGCAGTAAAGAAGCCCCCACATACCCTTCAGGGATTCAAAGACAATGCCTGCCTCCCTCACATGCCATTGCCTATCCTATTTTTTACATCACCTAGCAGGGCTGCCCTAGAAGATCATTGATTAAAAGACTGCCAATGCCAATGCCTAATTCTAATGTGTAGATATCATCAAAAAGGAGTTATTTTGTTCAACCACGTGCTTGGGTTGGAAGAGGTAACTACTATGTAACTAGTCCATCAATGAGCGGTGATATATTGATTGATTGTGAATTTGTGAATGATGACTGATGAATGTGGTAGCTGGCAGTGAGGGAGGGAGTTCAACAAATTTGAACATTTGTTTCTGATGACTTGCAAAGGTTGGGGGCTGATGGGTGATAATTTTTTTCCTGAATGTGACTGGCCTTTCAAAATTAGTGAAATTTACCTGCAGGGTCCACTCCATTTTTCTAGTTTCTCAGAACAGACCAGCCACTTTAGTTACCAAACACAAATCTACACAAAAAATACTCCATTTCTTTTTCTCTATTTGTTTTTCAACAGCAGTGTACTTCGGAAGACTACCTTGCTCAGTTTGGGACTGGGACTGTGTTACTCAGAATCTGGAAGAAGAAGATTGAAGAACTCAAGGTGGGACTACCTCAACAGCTAGAAAGAACATTTTTTACTTCAAAGAGAACCCATGATGATGGCGAAGACTGTGAGGTCTAGTGCTCACTTAGCTCTGTGAACTGGAGAGAGGTGTATTGATTTGGAAATGCTGCAGCGTATGTGTTTGCTGCATTGCAAACTCAAACGTGAAACTCCTATTATGTTCTTGCTCTCCCTCTGAGTCTTTTAGGTACACTCCTGACTCCTCATCAAGCTTACCTTGCTTTCTCTTGTCCTACTTTACTCTATAATTTAGCTACTGTTTTTGGTTCAATACACAAGCCTTCTAGTCCTCTCCTGCACTAAACAAAATTTGGGGAAAGCTCTCCATCTGGTCCATCTGCTGCAGGATGCATCTGAGCAATGCCCCGTTGGAGCGTGAGGGTGCAGCAGCAGGGACCCTGACTGCTGGTGTCAGTGCCGGCAATGTACTGGCCAGGAGGCTGGGGGCTGGCGTGCTGCTCTGCTGGGTCCTGGGTGAGCAAATGCAAAAAGAACAGATGGACAGAATGCAGAACAAATCAAACATTCATCCCCAGTCACAAAGATCTGGGTTTAATACATAGTTTTTTTTCTCACCACACCACCCCAGTTTGGACCCAGCCATATGCAAACCAGTCTTGACCCTGTTCCTCATGGGAACAGTCCAGCCTGAACTGCCAAGCCAGGTCCTCCCTGAATCGGAAACAAGCATCCTAGGACCGGTTTCAGGGTATCACCCTTCATCAGCTAGGCTAGCTTGAATCCAGTGGCGCAGTGAGCACGGGACCCACGTCTGGGCATACCCTTTCCACTTGGGGCGACAAATGCAAAAAGAACAGATGATGGACGGAATGCAGAGCAAATCAAACATTCACCCCCAGTCACAAAGATCTGGGTTTAATCCATTGTCTTTTTGCTCACCATACCACCTCGTTTGGACCCAGCCATATGCAAATCAGTCTTGACCCTGTTCCTCATGGGAACAGTCCAGCCTGAACTGCCAAGCCAGGTCCTCCTTGGATCGGAAACAAGCATCCTAGGACCAGTTTCAGGGTATCACTCTTCATCAGCTAGACTGGCTTAAATCCAGTGGCGCGGTAAGCACGGGATCCACGTCTGGGCATACCCTTCCCACTTGGGGCAGCAAACACAAAAAGAACAGATGATGGGTTCTGGGTCAGAGGCAGCTGTTTCGGCCACTTCCTCCTCCAGGATCACCAACCGCTGATGTTCAGCTTGGATGTTTCCCAGTCTCCTCTGCCGCAGATGGGCTGCTATCTCCTGCCTGGTTGGTGGCGCTCGTCGAGCAGGAGTAGCTATATCGAGAAAAATAAAAATAAAAAAGACAAAGTGCATACAATAGTCTGAACAAACACTTCTTCAAATGATAGGTAGTGGGTAGCACAGTAGCACTACATTACTGGTCCCCTAGGAATGTTGGAATTTGATGTGATTATGATTAGGAGAGTCACAGGGGCAATTTTAATTGTTTACCTACACATACCTCACATAAAAAGCACTGACTGTCTGGTAGAAAAGAATTAAGGCAGAATAAGACCAGATTTAAAAAAACAGTAATTTCATTTTTTTTTCTTTTAAAGGCTTTTCTAATAACTAAACAGACACATTTAGTTGAAAAATAAAAAGAATTACCTCTCATTTATGATGAGCAAGGCATTGTGCATTATGGAGTACAGGTTGTTATGCCAAATAATTTGAGGCATGCTAGCCAGCGCTTCAAGTATTTTGCTACTGTCTGGAGTCACGGAAGCTGTAGCTGACTATTATCTATCTCTAATTTCAATGGCCCTACTCTTCCGTACATACCGTTCACTTAGTTTATAACCTGACTCCAAAGAGGTAGATGAATAAATAAGATACATCACACATGTCATGTATAAAATGCAGATATATTTATCCTGTCTGCCGCAAGTAGACGGTGGGCGATGCACTACACTACAGAGGAAGGAATGGGCTAAATAGATTTTATTGGGCACATTCGTCACAGATTAACCCCTATGCCAAACTAGAAATCAAATCGGGCACTTACTAGTCCCACTTTATGCACAGGTATCGCCCACAATCAAAAAAAATTCCCAACAAATTGATTTGCTGGTCAGTAAGAAAAGTAAAGAAACTTGACTTACTTACTGCAGAGTAAGGCAGATGGATTAGGCAGGTAGGTAGAGCTTATGCCTTAGAAGAATAGAGAGGCATCACCGATTTCTCTACAGAAGAAGAGCTCCCTTCTTTATTCATCTAAGCAATAATTCAATTGTCCTTTCATTCTTCCCCTATACGCACTCATAGCCACCATGATTTAAGCTTTACTTTCTTTCATCCAGTCTTCCTCCCAAATTCACAATCCTTTATCCATCCATTCAGAAGTCACTACCCACCCTTTTTTTCAATCATCTGTTCACTCATCCATCCATTTACCCAATACTCACCCATGCATCCTTTTTCATCCACCCACACATCCTTTCCTTTCATTCTTTTCACCCATCCTTTCTTTTAACCTTCCAATCTTTCACTTTTCCATCAAGCCATCATTCTTAGCATACATTATATGTGCTTTTGCTGAGCTGCAAATAGAAGAGGCCATAAGTAAAGTAACCCAACCACTGATGTAGCTGTAATGCGAGGAATTCATGAATCCGATCACGACAATTCCCTTGTAGCTAGTGAGTAATAGTAATTGTCAATAAGCAAACAATGTGACTTATCATCGCCCGTCCCTGCCGTTGTGTCTCTCCCTGCTCCATCTGCTCCTGCAGTGTGGAACTTGAACCGGCTCCACTGGTTGGTGTGGCTATAAAAAACAGTATACAGCTTTTAGATGCCAGGTACACCTACCCTTTTTAATTGTTTTAATCAAACAGATGCCATCGCAATACATCGTTACAGTTCAGGTAGCACTGCAGTATCTTCTGTCAAAAATATCCCTCTGGGCATTTTGTTGGAATGTAAGTAAAGTAAGGGAGTCAAGCCAACCAAAAGCTTTTCATAATAGAAGGGCAGAGCTATAGCCCATGACTGACGATGACTTGGAATCATTGAAGAGCAATGAAGGGGTGGAATACAAAATGCTCAGTTAAAGACAGGAAAAAAGACAATGCGGGGATAGCAGGAATTAAACAAAACTTGGATAGGGGATCTGAAAAAAAGGGAGACAGTATAAAAAAAGTAAACAATGCAAAATTCAAAGTAGTATAAAAGTGGGGAGAGGTAAAAGTTAGGGAAATAATAATAATAATATTAAATAATAGGACTTACTGGGATGAGCAGAGCCATTGGCACTGGTGGTCGGCACCTCCCCAGACCCTGCTGGACCCGAGGGTGCAGTGCCCCTCTTCTTGCACTTGGGTGCTAATGTAAGAAATAAAGAAGATAAAAAAATACATTAGTGGTACCGTTATCACCAACAAAATTATTATATACCAGGCAAATGTAATAACATTGTACTTAAATCAGATAGCCTATGGTACTAGTAAGATCAACTAGTATTGAGTTGTCTATACTCCTAAAGTCCCTATTCCAAATACCCTGTCCAAAAGCTACATTTGGTACTAATGCATTGCAATGAATCATTTTTAATTCTATTCTCATTTCTCAAGCCCCTTGATGGACCAACTCAGTCTCCCTTTTTTGCAATGCATGCATACTCTCATCACTGTGAAATTGCTTGGGACCTTATGAGCTACGTAAAGTCACAGAGAACGTTAACTCACTGATATCACTAATTCAGTATGGAGACAGGAAGACAGAGGAGTCTGCGTTGCAAAGGCTTCTTAAATAATCAGCCAAAGCAAGTGCCTTTGAGTACGATGATGTAGCGTCGAGCACCTGCCTAGCTCTAACTGGAACACATAATAATTAGTGTAAACTAAAAGTAACTTACCTCTGGGTGGAAGCCGCATGTTATTGAGAAAAAAATTAGCATTGTAGAACACAAGCAAAATAAAAATATAAAACTCACCTAGCAGGTCGAGCAGGTCCTGTTCGTCAGCTGCTGGGTCGTGATCTGGGTAGTGGTCTTGACCAACCGGCACACCCCAGCCCAATGCTGCTGATGCTCCCACAGGGATAACCACTCCCAGGCCTGCTGCCAGCATGGAGCAGAGGTGGCGCTGCACATACATAACCAATGCTGCCACCTCCTCCTTGCTAAAGATCGGCTGAGGCTGCACCCCTTGACGGCACCACCACCAACAAGGTAGGCGGCTGTTGTTCTACTGCTCTGCCGTTGTGCTGGGTGTGGTAGGGTGAAGAAGAGAAGAAAAGAAACAGGAGGAGAAGAAAGAAAGGTAGAAATAAGGGAAGAAACAGAAATAAAAAAAAGTGAAAAAAAACAAAAAAGAGTTAAAAAAAATGTAAACATAATCAGACACAAAACAACACACTAATATGATAAATAAAAAATAGGGGTAGATTAAGTGTAAGGGTGGAGGTATGCAAAGCTTGATGCGGGATAAAAAAAACAGGCCGGCACCATAAACAGAGTGAAAAATAAGATGGTCACGCTCATGTGAACCGTGTAGTGCCGTTTGAACACAATTTTGAACGTGAACGGGTTCAATCAGGGAACTCCGCCTGCTAGCGGAACTCCACGTAGCACGGATGAGGTTTTTTTTACTTCATGGAGTTCCGGATAGCGCGACTACGTGCACTCTGCCCGGGCCTCTTTAAGATGTTCCATTGCAGAAGAGCAGTTGCAGAAGAGCAGTTTCTGTACTATGGCCAACCCAAAACCCTGTCTGAGTTGGATGGGGATATTATTGGACTTCATAAAAACTGATATATTTCTGTTAATGATCTTGCTTGGCCCAGGTAGTAGAGATATAGGCCTATACTTCTCAACTGCTTCAGGATCTAACATGGGTTTCTTAAGTAGGGGGCGGATGATGGCATGTTTTCATTCTGATGGTAGCCACATAGCCTTCAATGACAGATAATAAAGTTCTGTCAATGTAGACAACATTACATCGCCCTCTTCAACAGAATATCTATTGGAGAACGATCAAGTGGCGAACTTGATGTAATCGATCCTACTACACATGCAACCTCCTCTTTCTTTAACTGAGGAAACTTCAAAAGTTCGATTCCATGAATGTTAGTGCCACACCCTCCTGTCAGATTGTCCTTCAGTCCAGACACTAGAGAATCATAAATGCTGCTCACTTTCCCAAAGAAGTGAGCCATCAATAATTCACAGTGCTCCTTTGAAGGGGATGGATCCACATCGACTGGGTTTGGTTTTACAAAAGACTTTACAATATGGTAAATTTATTTTGTGGAGTTTGAGGATAAATTTATCCTACCAGCAAACTCATTTTTTTGGGCTCTTCGAATTGCATGTTGCTATGTTTTCTACAGAGGCTTTATACGTTTTCTTATCTGCCATGTCATCATTAATTATCCATTTCCTTTCCTTGATCTTACAATCTTTTTTCAGTTGTTTCAATTCCCGAGAGAACCGATTTAGTCTTTCCCTCAGTCTAGTTTTTGACCAATTTTTGGGGACTACATCATCTAATGCCTTGTTGACCTGATGTTTTTTGCTTGATACGACAGAGAAACATCATTTAAATCAGTTAAAAACGGAGCTAACTTATGTAAGGCCTGTTCTCAACTTACTACATCTAATTTGGACCATTGGCGAGATTTAGTAGTAATGTTGACTTTGGGAACTACTTCAACTTGTTTTGGAATGGAAAATGGAATGAGCTAATGATACGTCCATGCTGTTTGTAAAGAAGACTCCACTTCTTGAGTAACAATTCAAGTTTTTTTGCAATAGCTTCTTGTAAATGAAGAGCAATCTGTCTATGTCTCTGAGCAACAGGATGGACATCCTCTTTAATATGCAATTTTACTTTCAAAGTCTTAAGCTTTCCTAAACCATGAAATAATGAAGGGAATAGACATACTATTTTGTGTGAGCATTTATGTTTTGATTTACAGAAATCAGCCACATATTAGCTCCTGTGCTGAAACTGAATAGACAGACACTTGACGCTGTACCTTGGAGCACGTGGACGGGTGCCCGCACCTTCATTTTTTCTTGTGTTTCATTGTCGTAACAAATTAACCTGGACTGTTTGTGGGATTTGATGCAGCCCATGTATACACTGGTTTTCGATGGTGTAAGCCACAGTAATGCAGATAATTAATTGTATTTCTCTTCAGGCATTATGTTTATCGATGCAGCACTGTTAATGATGAAAGGTATCAAACAACCATATATTTTCAGTGTAATCTTTGGATAGTGTTTGTATGATTTCAGTACTTTAGCATTTCAACTTTTCTTTCACTGACATTTTTCTTCACAAGCAGCCAGTCCAACATGTGCACGTTTTTCTGAGGTAAACATCAACATGGCACAACCATCTTCCTCGCTTTCCATTGATATTCCTCAACTGATGTCACTGTTTGGCCTTGTCGGCATGTCTTAAGCGTAGCTTCTGCAACATTCTGGCAGCCATTTTGTCTTTGGGCCGTTATGCACTTACTTTTTCCTTCGCTTTACAGATGTCACAAAATGGTTCTCTTTCCCATAGCCTTTACATATCAGTCTAACAGCGGGGAATTTACCTTTGTGTGGAAACACAAAATCCACATCTGAACTATACTACAGCTATCTAACACTTTCATTTAGATGCTCACCTGGACAATGACACTACAGCACTTACTCTTGGCCAGGCTGATCTTGACTTTTCACAGCTAATAACAGAGTCTACTCACACAGGTGGGCACATCGTTGATGGGATCTTTACAAATCATGACTCAGTGACAAATATTGAGGCTTTATCCCTAACCTGGAATGATCCTAAGGCTCTGTGCTTTAACATCAATCTTAGCATGTTAAGGTAGGCAACAGGAGGCTGTGCTCAGGCCCGGCCCACCAGGGCGTTAGATAATTTCAATGCTGCAGACCTCAATTCTGTCCTTGCAGCAACTCCCATGTGCATATCTGGATATATCGATATTTCCTCATCAGATTTCTCAGACTGGACCTTGGGGGCCATAGACACCTTAGCCCCTATCAGGGTATCCAGGCCATGCAAAGGCAAACGTTCTGCCATTTTGTTTACTGATGAACTGAGGACATTAAAACAGAAATGTAGAAAACAAGAAAGGCTGTCGAGGAAAGACCTTAGTGAGATCGAAAAAATAAAACATAAAAAGCTGTAGCGGTAGAGTCTAAAATCATGATTGTTGCAGCAAAAACCTGCTACCTTACATATAAAATTGAATCCACAAAAGACTCTACAAGGAATTGTTTACAACAATTGTTAAACTCTCTACTCCACCAACTGATAAAATGGCAGGTAAGACTCAAGCTTTCTGTAACTCCCTGGCAGATGCATTCTGAAATAAGGTAGAACTTATCTACAATAGGTTTACTAATTATACCTCTATCTAAGGAATGGAAAGACCAGCTTCTTTTTCACATCCCAGTACTTCCTCTTGCTCAAAGTCCATCTCTATGAGGTATAAGGAAAGGCCAGCTGCAATATCAGACCAAAACAGTTACCCTGCTTATAGGTCTCCAGCTAGCAAGAATAAATCAAGTTCTGCCAAGCCATCAATGAAGACCCCTTCAGGGAATTTATAGTGTCCCCAGTTGAGGAGCTAGCAGACCTTGTCAACTTGGCCAAGTCAGGCTCTTTGCACAATCCCTGCCCCCCACAGGTGGTCAATCTTGCCCACATCTCATTGTGGTGCATTTAAGATAACTTTTATTCTAATGTTTCAAGGAAGACGTTACCCTGTGCTATACAAGAGGGCCTCACTCCTTGCCTTTCTAAAAAATCCTAATCTCAAAGGCTTAGATCCAAACAGCTATAGACCTATCTCTAGCTTACCACTGCCTTCTAAGATTGTGGAGAAAATTTTGAACAAACAACTAATGAAGTATATAGATAATCATGACCTGCTTGATAGCACTCAGTTTAGATTCAGACCAGGGCATAACCCAGAAACTGCACTGATTAAAGCAACAGAAGAAATAAGAGCAACCATGGATACTAGTGGAAACGGAGCACTCATACTACTTGATCTATCCGTGGCCACTGATATTGTGAATCATGAGCTACTTCTCAACTGACTTGCTCAGGTTGGGATAGATGCTCTGGCATTGAATCTTCTAAGATTGTTTTTATCCAACCACAAACAATCAGTAGCCCTGGATGATTTTGTTTCTCATCCCTTTCAGCTGCCATGTGGGGTGCCTCAAGGATCGTCCCTGAGTCCTACTTTGCTTAATGCCTATGTTACCCCTTTGGCTGACCTCATTCATTCTTTTGGTTTCTCTGTGACTTCCTATGCAGACAACATGCAGATTGTCATCTCATTGACCAAGAATGATTGCAGAATTGGGCCCAAATTTCATGATTACATACTAACAGCTAGCAGCTGGATGGAAAGCTGTTTAAAACTAAACTCAGATAAAACCAAAGTTTTGTTTTTTGGTTCCCATATGACTTTTTGGTCACCAAACTAGTGGCCTAAAGAGCTGGGGGCACTCCCAGCCCCGGTGAAGAAAGCTTGCAATCTCGGTATTGTCCTGGATGACAGGTTGACTTTCTCTGACCAAATAAAGGCTGTTACTTCTTGAGCTTTCTATAGGGCTGAAAATTATCAAGAAAATCCTACCTTATATTACCCCAGAACTACAGAAGATGGTAGTTACTTCCCTCATTCTTTCTATCTTAGATTATTGCACCAGCCTTTATGCGGCCTACAGCAGCAACTACTAAATAAATAATAATAAATAAACATTCTAAATAAATTACGGGTTGCGCAAAACGAGGCGGTGCAGCTTCTTTTCAAACTTCCCAAATTCCAAACCGCCTCTATGGTGTTAAGAAAATTACACTGGCTCCGAATCAAGAAAAGAATCACCTTTAAAGTATTCTGCATTACCTTCAAAACTTTACATAGTATGGCTCTATCTTTTATTATTTTCCACCTAGAACACTTCGGTCAGCAAAGTCTAAGTATTTGCGTGTCCCCAGAATAAGGAAAGTATCCTGGGTCAGTAGGAGTTTTTTTCCAGTGGCTCCCAGGGAATGAAATTTGTAACCTATTGAAATCAAGGAATTTCCCAATCTTACAACTTTTTGGAAGGCCTTAAAGACATGGCAGTTCAACTATTAATGGGGCTAAGTCTTGTTCTGGTTTAGCAACTCAGCGCCTAGATACCCCGGGAACTGGGCACTTTGTAAATCCACTGAACATTAATATTATCTTCTTTTTACGTGTAAACATCACTTTGTGTCCTTCAGTCTTTTGCTCTGTCTTAATTTTCACACTCATGACTGATTCACTTTGGGCACCTCGGACCTCCATGTCAGCAGCTTGCCTTTCAGCACACTCTCTAGTTTTGGCGGCTACTAGCACTCGCTCCAGAGTAAGGCCCAGATTTAAGAGGGCCTAGCGCCTCTTTGTGCCACATTGGCATAATGCTTTTTACGCTAATGAGGCCAAACAGGACCAAAATTGCACGCCAGATTTACAAAGTGGTGCAATGCATGCATTGCACCACTTTGTAACCCCTTGCTCCACATTATGCCTGTGTCAGGCATAATGTATGCAAGGAGGTATTCCCCCATTAGGAGAGCCGAACATTTTTTGCAAAGAAATCTAAAAGATTACTTTGTGCCATTATTTTCAGCATTTATAACGCCTGCTCAGAGCAGGCGTTAAAAGGGGGCACACCATTGGTTACAGGAGGCCCCTATGTACTGTTCAGGGTTAGCACAAAAAATGTTGGCGCTAACCCTGAACTGTACATCAATAGTGTCAAAATTGCTGATGCTATTGCCCCATACCCTGCTCCATGGTGCACACATGGTGGCGATAGGGTGTGCAAAGGGGCACAAGAAAAGTGGGCTGCACAGGGTGAAGTGCCACTTTTCTTAAATCTGCCCCTAAGAGTTTCTCTCAGCATTCATTGTTTGAAATAATCTGATAAGCACCCATCAGACACTCAAAGACGCATAGCTTCTTCATCATTAAATTAATTGAACTGACAATGTTTTATGAGTAGATCAGATCTCTCTACAAATTCATCAATGGTTTCACCAACTTTTTGGCATTCTTTACTGAAAGTGTATTTTTCCTAATCAATGTTTGGTACTGGATTGAATTTGAGAATCAACACTTCGTTAATCTCACTGTATGTGACTTCTTTGTCAGTTCTTGCCATTTTCTTAATAATCTTTTTTTATCAGTCTCTTCAAGTGCATCAATGAAATATCATCAAATGTCTCTATCCAAACAGTCCATCTAATGCCCATTTTTTGGTTTTAGGCAGAATCAGAAGCTGGTGTTGGTTTCAGGAAGGCGCCAGCATTGTCAACTAGTATAGAATTTACGTACTTTCAGGGTAGCATGCTCTCTGATGCTCTTTGGTGATCGTGGTTATGCAAACCTTTTCTAAAGTCCTTCGAGGTGCTGGCCTCAGGATCATCTTTAACATTACTTGGAATTGTGACTTCTTTCTTAGCTGCCATCTGAAAAATTTCACAACTACGGAAGTCACTTTTGCCGCTTTATTCTTTGAAGGTCTATGAAGTTATTCTGAGTCCCACTCTTCACCTTTGTGGGCAAACCTCTTTGGTATGAACGGCTCTGTAGGAATAACCCTGGGCACTTCTCCTTGAACCACTTCAACAAGTGCTGTGGTACGATGACTCTCTTTAGTGGATTCAGTAAGTGATTTATTTCTTCTTTTTTAAATGTCAGTTTGCGCTTCCTGACACCTGGTTGATCAGCACCTTGCAGCGCATCTGTTTTTAGTGTTATTTCACAAGTTATGAGAATCTTTGGCTGCGCTTTGTAAACCTGGCTGTATTCGCTTTTAGTACTAATGCTCTGTATAATGAACAATTTTATCTTGCTTGGCTACAGGGTACCTTTATGTATGACCTGACTAGTAGGTTCTCATCCAATGATGTGTAGATTCTTGCAATACTTTCATTGTCTTCAACTCCTTTACAGCAGCTGGAGCTGCACTTTGACTCCACATGCATGAATAGTCAATTCCGTAGTTTGATAGTGATACACATGGCATGCACAAGCAGTTTTCTTGGACCACAGGTGTTGGAAATGGCCCTTTCTATAGAGTTTCCCCTGGCTTTTTGGCTTCTGACCTCCTATCTTGTTGATCCTGTGCTGAATTTCTTTGTTGTTGGCATTACGATTCTGAGCATTTTACCACTGCTAACCAGTGCTAAAGTGCAAGTGCTCTCTGTCTAAATTGTACTGGTGATTGGTTTATCCCTGACTGACATATTTATTTTACTAGTAAGTCCCTAGTAAAGGGCACTATGTGTTCCCAGGGCCTGAATTTAAAATGCTACTAGTGAGCCTGCAGCACTGATTGTGCTACCCACATGCATAGCCCTGTAAACATGTCTCAGACCTGCCTCTGCAGTGCCTGTGTGTGCATTTCTTAACAGCCAGTTCGACCTGCTTAACCATCCCTTTTACTACATGTAAATCACCCCTAAAGAAGGCCCAAGGCAGCCCCATGTGCAGGGTGCAGTGTATCTAAAAGGTAGGACATGTGCAGGTGTTTTTTACATGTCCTGATAGTGAAATACTGCTAAATTACTTTTCTTTATTCCAAGGCCTGCCTCTCCCATAGGCTAGCATGGGGATGGCCTTGCAATATCTTTTAAGAGAAGTTTCCCATTGGGAGAAGATAGATATGTGGCGTTTGAGGTCTCTGAACTCACAATTTAAAAATATATCTTTTTGTGAAGCTGGTTTTTAAATTGTAAGTTTTAAAATGCCAGCTTTAGGTGGCATTTTCTTGCTTAACCATTCTGCATCTTTGCCTGGCTGCTGATTTCACATCTGGCTCAGACTGACAATTGGTTTGTTTGTGAATTCACTCTAGACAGTCACACAATGGTACCTGAGGTATGTCCTGCATATCCTGATGGGTCTTCCTGGGCTAGAGTGAAGGGAGGAGCTGACACTTGCACCTGAATAGAGCTGTGCCTGTCCTTACACAAAGCAATCTCCAACCCTATGGAGTATGCCTGGGTCCAGGACAGGGAGAGGCAGGGTCTTGTGCACTACAAAGACTTTCCTTTGACATTTGCCTATTTCAAAGACAGAAATTAGTATAAATATTGGACTGTTGACCCCACAACTTCAGAACACTTCTGGACTGAGGACATTCTGCCAGGGAGAAGAGCTGGATGCTTGAGGAGGACATGCCACTCTGCCTGTTGCTTTGCTGTGCTTGCCTGCTACTGCTACTTCTGCCCTCAGAGTGAAAGGACTGGTCTTTGTTTTCTACATCCTGCTTTACAAGGGCTTGAACTGAGCTTGCCTCCAGTTACAAAGTTTCAAAGACTTCACATGCCAGCCCCTGGGTTCTCTTGCTGAAGACCGTGACTCACCAGGTGGTGCCCACTCCAGTTCCTGGGTCCTTGGGAGTGAAAGCTGGCCTAAAAACAAGAGGAACCAGGCACATCGACTCCGGATGACTCCAAAACCGGCGCCACTGTCCCACTGCGCATGTCTGCACTCGAAGCTGCGGTCCTCACTGAAGTGCAACAAGCGTGACAGGTGCAACAAGCGTGACAGATGCCACAGACCTAGCGCCGTTGGCCTGAAGCGCCGCAGCACCTCTGAAATCCCACAACATCGTGAGTCCCGAGTGCTGTGTCAACAACGTCCATAACACTCAACTCCACCACAGCGCCTGTGGCTCCGTGGTTTGACTGCGACCCCAAGAGTTCACCCCATCGTGTCTTGATCAACCCATCGATCCAGCCACATTGTAAGGAACTGATGCCTCACCACCCACACCGCATCACCTCCAACTATAAGGAACCAATGCCTCACCTCCCCTGCCTCTCAGTAAGGAACCGATGCCTCACCTCAATGGCAGGAGTAAAGAACTGATGTCGCACCAGCTTCAGCAACACCTCACCTCCTCAACTCCATACAACGTTTTTGTTTCAATGTTTTCAAAGGTACTGTACCTGGGGTCAGTGCGACTCCATGACCGGCACCTCACTCCCTCGCGAGTGGTGTCTGACTGTTGGAAACGACTCCATCAACGACATCATGACAGCCCCAGTTGGAGCTGTTGTGTTTCTAAGCGCTTTATTGGGATATAATCTTTAAAAATTAATATATTTTCTTGTGAATGGTGGATTTTTGTTGTTTTGATCTTGTCTTGTTTTTCCTAGATAAATATTGCCAATTTTTCTAAACTGGTGTGATGTTCATTTATAGTGTTTTCACTGTGTTACTGTGTCTGTGGGTACAAATACTTAACACATTACCTCTGAGTTAAGCCTGACTGCTCAAGCCAAACTACCAAGGTGGTGAGGAGGGTTTATCTTAGGAGTGTGTTTCCCTTACCCTGACTTTTGTGAGGGTCCCTACATGGATACGGTGTAACTGACTGCCTACTAGAGACCCCATTTCTAACAATGGGACATTCTCTGGAAGAGCATGATAATTCTTCTGGTTGCTTACCCCTATCTTGTCGCCAGTTGTAGCATCCTCCCTAGTTTGGTTAACCACCAATGAGTAAGCCACACACAGAGCTGAATATTACATGTCTTTAGTCGGCTGGGTGTAACTGCAAAACCAACATTCTAAGCCAGGTTTTCGTTGCATTTTGCTCTAACACCTATATCACATTGTTTGCAGCCAAAAAGGTTTTGTCATAAAACTCACAAGACACTCCAATACCTACTATGTGACTTGATGTGATTGTCATATCATGGAAGAATGCCCAGGTGATTTGTTTGAAAAGTCTAGCAGACAGGTAAATAGACACACTAATGATTAAAATGTGTAATCTGCTGGATAATTATAGGACTCTCTTTAGTGGGTGCTGTAACACACTGAGCTATCTCACCTGCACACATTAAACCAATACAGAATTTTTCAACTACTTACTGAAAACAAAAGACATTGCAAAGAAGTTGCATGATAAATAAATGCTCCCACATCAGAGGCAGAAGCTGTAACTCACGGCTCTCTGCTGAATGCAGATTGTCAGGTGACTAACTACTCCTATCCCTTTTCTGAAATAACCTCCATTTAGGAGTTGCTTGAGGACCCTTTGCACCTATCTCAATGTGATAGCACCTCTCAAAATTGGATTCCTGGTCCTGCCTTTCCCCGACTCATGAATTTAACTGCTGAGGAGTTTGTACTTGGATATGATATGAATAGCCAAATGTACAATTTTTTTACACAATGCAGTGCAACTCTCAAATTTCCTGTGCTGTGTTATGTGGAAGGCAGTGAGCAGGACAGCACCATATCATGGCACTTTTACTCTTTCCCCCTGTGCTAGCATGCTTTTGGCCACCTTGACCCACACACATACCTGTAATTGCTGGATGCAAATCCCTGTCAGTCGAAAGTGATTCGCATAAAAAAACATGAGTTGTTGCATGGGAACGGCAAGTGTCTGCTTGATGAATGAATGAAAGCCGATCATATGCAGACAGCATTGTCTTCTAATGTCCATGGTTTGATATATATTTATGGGGAATAGGCCAACTACCTAATTGGGGTTCTATTTTTATTGGTAAAGGTTTTGGAATGGTAGGTGGTAGGAATTTTTTACTCATCTGCAGATTCCATATTGTTACCTCACAAACATGTTTGGAAAATGCATGATTTTTGACAGAGTTTGAGGTTTACAGGGCATATTGCATGAAAAAATATAGTGGGAGCCACATAAGTTACACTACCCTGTACTCTGTGTCGTTCATCCACATTGTGTTTTGCGGCCTTTCCTGTCACTGGCACTAGGCTCAGCTGCACAAGTGGGCTACCCTTTTTATTGGAAAAAGTTTGGAAAGGTGGAGTGACAGAAATTGTGCGACTCTCGCAGATTCTGGAACTTTCATTAATATAAATGTCAGGAAAATGTGTGATTTTAGCCAAAGTTTGAAGTTTGTTGATAAGACAGCGTATCGGGATACACACAAGTCATGCCACCCTTGTCTCCCCTCAGTGCCTCATTTTCAGAAATGTCTGGGTTTAGTAAGTTTCCCTTGGTGATGGCATGCGTCTGGGCCTAAATACAGCTGCTTCCCACATCACTTTAATGAATTGATTTTGATGGAGAACATTTGATGCCTCCACTTTGTGTATTGGTGCATTTAATGTAGCCGGTGCTAGGCCAAGCCACATAAGTGGGGCAATGTTTTTATCAGGAAAAGTGTGTAAACACAGAATAGTAGACCATTTGTTATTATCAACTAAATTTATCTCTGTTTTTGGCTTTAAAAAGTTAGCCAGTGTGCAAGAAAGGACACATTTTGCAAAATGCTCTCTGAATCATTTCATTGTATGGGTTTACAAATCATCACTATTCCTAAACTGAGGGCCTCATTTACAACTTTTTGGCACACAACAGCGCTGCAAGGCTTCTTGCTGTGCTGCCCTGCATCAAAAAAATGGCAGGAATGTACTGTATTGATGACATATAGGGCCATATTTATACTCCGTTTGCGCCGAAATTGCGTCGTTTTTTTTGACGCAATTTCGACGCAAAACTAACGCCAACTAACGCCATATTTATACTATGGCGTTAGAGGCGAATAGCGCCAAAGTTCCCGGAATGTGCGTCATTTTTTAGCGTGAACCCCTTCCTTGCGTTAATGATATGCAAGGGAGGCGTTCCCGTCTAAAAAATGACTCCCAGGCCTTTACGTGGTATTTATACTCCCGGGCAAAAGAGACGCCCGGGAGTTGGCGTGGCAAAAAACGGCGCATTTGCGCCACTTTTTAACGCCTGCTCAGGGCAGGCGTTAAGGGGCCTGTGGGCTCAAAATGAGCCCACAGGTGCCCTCCCATGCCCCCAGGTACCCCCCCTGCCACCCTTGCCCACCCCAGGAGGACACCCAAGGCTGGAGGGACCCACCCCAGGGACATTCAGGTAAGTTCAGGTAATTTTTTTTTTTTTTTTTTTTTATAATATTTTGTGGCATAGGGGGGCCTGATTTGTGCCCCCCTACATGCCACTATGCCCAATGACCATGCCCAGGGGACAGAAGTCCCCTGGGCATGGCCATTGGGCAAGGGGGCATGACTCCTATCTTTCCAATGATAGGAGTCATGTTGATGGGGGATGGGCGTCGTTAAAAAATGGCGCAAGTCGGGTTAAGACGATTTTTTCGACGTAACCTGACTTGCCCCATTTTAAGACGCCCATGCGCCATTTTCCCCCTACGCCGGCGCTGTCTGGTCTACGTGGTTTTTTCCCACGCAAACCAGGCAGCGCCGGTCTGATTGCGCCGTCTAACGCCATTCCATAAATACGGCGCCCGCATGGCGCTTCAGAATGGCGTTAGACGGCGCAAAACTTTTTGACGCTAAACTGCGTTAGCGCAGTTTAGCGTCAAAAAGTATAAATATGGGCCATAGTCCTTTCTGCCTGTGCTGGCGCACAAATTGGTGTCTAGCGCGAATGCAGGCACCCTTGCACCATGGTGCAAGGGTGCTTGCGTTGTTAGCACAATTGTTTTTGTTCAGGGAGGAATGCATTCCTGCACAAAAACAATGAATGGAGACATTTTCTTCTCTCTATGTGCAGCACACATAGAAAGAGGAAACACATGGTGAAATAAAGATTTTTATCCTAGTAATGCCTCCTCTGAGGGGGCACCTAGTTTTGACACGTTCCAAGGTTTACAGATTCTTGTAAATCTGGGAATGAGGCAACACCCATAAGTGTTGCATGGAAAACCCACTGCAATGCCAATGGAATGTCTCCTTCATGTAGAGAATGGCTTACTCCATATCTACAAGGCCATGCAAAGCCATGCAGGGTGGCTTTGCGTCACCTCGTAGATAAGATGAGATTGAGAGGCCTGTGCCTCAGGAACGTCATAAAAAGTGACGCTCCAGAAGCTCACGCCTCTTGTAAATGTGCACTTGTGTATCTTGGGGGCATTTAAAAAATGCACAGGTTTCCATCATACACATTTTTCATTCACCAGATTTTATGGTATGAATTGAAGCATAGTCATATCCAATGAAATATCAGTATAAGCTGTAGCTCAAATGTTTGCTCTTGGTATCTTGTACTTTTAGACAAGTAACAAATATCCCTGTGGTTGAAAAGGTCTTCTGGATGTGACAGTGTACTACTTTTGTAAATTGGCCTTCTGGGCAAATGATTACAAATGAAAATGTCACCTATTTCTATTATTTTCCATCTTACTTTCATTAATTTGTATTTAAATTAATAATTTATTTGGGAAAAAAACATTAGCAATCTACACAGATTACCCTTTGATTAATTTACATTTTAGTCTAGCTTCAGAAATGTGTATCTTTTCTATGTTCACCAATTGGTTTCACACCTGTCTCCACCACACACTTGAATGTAGGTAAAAACCACAAAAATAGGAAAATTCAACTACCATTTTGAAAACTGCAGTAAAAAAATGCTTTGGTTGTTATTCTTCTTGTTCCTGAAAGCTTGGATGGTGGTGATCTTAATGCAGCAAACCTTTTGTTGGTGCTATTTTTAGAAATAAAAATATGGTTTCTTGTATTTCACTTTTATTAAATTTTTTATTTTTAACTCCAAAATGTTGCTATATCTGGGCTATTTGCTCGATTCCCTTTAGGGAAATCCTCAAACCTGGGCTTCCTTAGAATCACCAACATGTGCAAACAAGTACTGGCAAAGCCAATAGTTTTCACCTATGCAAAATCTACTGGCTTTGGCAATGTCTTTTTTACATGTTGCATAGCAGTTGAGATGCTGTGCAACAAAACGTAAAGGAACAAGCATTGGTAAAGCCTATAGGTCTCCCCTATAAAAGAGCTGTTTGCTTTGGCAATGTGGTCTTGCCATGTTGTACACCAGTGAGACTGCTGTTCAGCATGGCTAAAATTTTGAGGAATGGAGTGTCAGAGTGGAGTGGGGAGTAGAGTGTAACAGAGTAGATTTGTTGGAGTGTCACTGAGAGGAGTGGGGGAGAAGAGTGTCGTAGAGTCGAACAGAGGAGAGTAGAGTTCAGTGGTTCAGTGGCAGAAAGTGTCATAGAGTGGAGTGGGGTGGAATTGGGTGGAGTGGGTCGGAGTGGTTTAAGGTAGTGGGATGGATTGGATTGGAGTAAAGTGGGTGGATTGGATTGAAGTAGAGTGGTATGGATTGAGTGGACTTGGTGGATTGGTGTAGGGTGGATTGGAGTGGGGTGGATTAAACTGGAGCGGGGTGTAATGAAATGAGGTAAGGTGGATTGGAGTGGGGTGCTTTAGATTGGATTGGGATGGGTGGGTTGGATTAGAGTGACAGGGCTGGGGTGTGGTTGATTGGATTGGGGTTGATTGGAGGGGAGTGGAATGGATTTGACTGGATTGGAGTGAATTGGAATGCAGTCGGATGGATTGAAGTCATTGCACTGGAGTTAGGTGGGGTGGATTGGATTGGAGGGGCGGATTGGAGTGGGGTGGACTGGAGTGAATTGGGGTGGATTGGATTGGGATGCAGTGGATTGGATTGGATTGGGTGAGGTGAGGTGTATAGGACTGGAGTGGGTAGATTGGACTGGGCTGGATTGGAATGGATTGGATTGGTGTGGATTGGTGTGGGGTGGACTGGGTTGCAATGGGGAGGATTGTGGTGGTTTAGAGTGGGGTGAATCGGGATAGAGTGGAGTGGATTGGATTGGGGTAAAGTGGATTGGAGTGGGGAGAATTGGAATGGGGTAGACTGCTTTGGAGTGGAATTGGTTGTTTGGGATTGGAGTGGGTCAGGGTGGAGCGGGGCAGGTTGTTTTGGATTAAAGTGAGGCAAATTGAGATGGATTGGAGTGGGGCAGACTGTTTTGGACTGGAGGGGGGCAGATTGTTTTAGATTGGAGTTGGGCAGTTTGTTTTGGATTGGAGTGGGGAAGATTTGAGTGGGGAAGATTGGATTGGATTTGAGTGGTGCGAACTGGATTGGGGTGAGGTGGATTGGATTGGAGTGAGCTGTATTGTTTTGGATTGGAGTGGGGCAGACTGGGGTGGGTTGAATTGGAGTGGGACAGATTGCTTTAGGTTGAAGTGCAGCAGATTGCAGCGGGCAGATTGTTTTGGATTGCGGCAGATTGATGTGAGACAAAATGTTTTGGATTAGAGTACAGCAGATTGTTGTGGACTGGAGTGGGACAGATTGGAGTGGGGTAGATGTGAGTGGGGCATGTTGTTTTCGATTGGAGAGGGGCATTTAGCTTTGGATTGCAGTTGGGGTAGATTGGAGTGGGGCAGAATGTTTTGGAGTGTAGTAGGGCCAATTGTTTTAGATTGGAGTGGGGCAGGTTGTTTTGGATCGGAGTGGGACAGATTATTTTAGATTAGAGCAGATTGTTTTGGATTGCAGTGGGACAGATTATTTTGGATTAGAGTGCAGCAGATTGCAGTGAGGCAGATTATTTTGGGTTGGGCCTGATTGGAGTGGTGCAGATTGTTTTGGATTGGAGGAGGGCAGATGTTTTTGGATTGGAGTGGGGCAAATTGGAGGGGTGAGATAGGAATTGAGATATTGTTTTAGATTGGAGTGTGGCATATTATTTTGGATTGCAGGGGGGCAGATTCAAGTGGGGCAGATTGTTTTGGATTTGAATGCGGCAGATTGCATTGGGGAAGATTGTTTTGGATTGGGGCAGATTGTTTTGGATTGGAGTGGGGCAGATTGCTTTGGACTGCAGTATGGCAGATTGTTTTGGAGTGGTGCAGATTGTTTTGGATTGGAGTGGGGTGAACTGGAGAGGGGCAGACTAGATTGGGGTGGGTTGGGAGGACTGGAGTGGGATGGGTTGGAGTGGAATGGATTGGGGTGAGTGGTTCAGATTCGAGTAGGTTGGATTGGTGTGCGGTGGGGTAGGGTGGGATGGATCAGGGTGGATTGTAGTGGGCCTGATGGGATAGGGGTGGATTGGGGTGTACTGCACAATTATGTGTTAAAGCACCATTTCAGAAAGTACACATAATAAAGGAAGAATGTTCCTTTGCAATATTTAGAACAAGATAATCGTCATCTCTTGAGAAAGGCACCCGCGAGCAAGAACAAAAGAAAACATGAGTGCAAAGTGATAAAAGATGACTTGGCAAAATAAAAGAAAGTTAGATATAAAAAATAAAACTTTGCAATTTTGTTTGTCTTGCTGAGCACGTTTTTGCCAAACATAAGCCTTCTGTTTGCAGGGCACTAGAAGTTAAAAAGAACAAAACAGTAACTCAATCACGTCGGGAGCAGCGGGCGTGTGCCGATTAAGTTGAATCAATCAGTGCTTGGTCCCTGCTCCACATAGAGGAATGGAAATTATGCCAACCCTGCAGTGACATATTACGAGGCTGTAAAGAAGAGTGGCATGCAAGCCAACTAATGATAAGTGACAGGTGGGTTCCAAGCCTATTACTGTACACAACAGAGTCTCGCAAGGGAGACACATGCGCTAGCGCATGCACTCGCAGGCTCTACCCTAAAAAGGAAAACAAAAGGGCTATGATGCAGCCAGCATTAACTGCATCAGTGTTTATTTTTTTACTTTAAGCCATGTAGCACAGCAGCTCAACTGTTGTGGGACAGATTTCACATAGGCAAAACCTATTGGCTTTGCCAATTTATTTTTTAAATTACAAGCGCAAGCCACGTGCAGGTGAGTAGTAGGAAGGGATACCTTTAATCACCATATTAAAAGTGACAGTTATCCCGCCCCGGAAATGACGTAATATCCGGTGGCTGGGACTTCCGTTGTCCCTGAAAGCCCTCCCCGGAAGTGACGTGTGTGCATGGGGGTGTCAATTGGGATGGGCCCTCATGGTGTCACGTGTTAGCCCTGTGTCTGGGTCCTAGCCCCTGGGTGATGGCCTATGAGCTGTGTAAAAAAGTATGACTTAGTGTTGTGCACGTGGTTTCAGAGCCTGAGAGGGACAGGTCTGGACATGTCAGACATTCATGCCCAAGTGCCAGTTAGGGGCCCTCATGGTGTCACGTGTTAGCTCCCCTTTTTTTGAAATGTTGCATATAAGGAGCTGGTTAGAACCGGCTGTCAAACCGTGAACCAGGGTTGAAACAGTTTGGCAAGGTGCCATGAAGAGATACAATCCGATCGCAAGAAAAGCAGCCTCCTCAGGGGCCCTGAACACTATTGGTAGATATTACCGGACCCTCGCCCCTCTTACGATGGATGAGAATGCACAACAGGATGTCCCTGCCACCCAAGATACCGATGTTACCGGTTTTGAAGAGGAACTTTGCTACCGGCTTGAAAAGCTCAACCTCAAGGCTGTGTCGACCCAGATATCCCCTATTAAGGGGCCCGACAGCGACAGCAATGCCTCGAAAGATGAATTAAGTGTTGCATCTAACTTCATAGACATTGAAGATGTTGAAGAATGTGTAGCACCACCGAATTCGCCCATCTATGAAGACATGGGCGACCAGGAGGCCACCGAGTCAGAGGCCGTTATTGTACAGCCGTCAGGTGTAAGCTCCGGCACTGTTTCTGCCCCAATGGACCTCTGCGACTCCCAGGATTTCAGAGGAGCCTCTGAGTGTGATGCGAATATGGAGGTTGGTAATGACAGTTTTGTTATTTTTTTTTTTATGTCTGTATACTCTAATGTCATACATTTAACTAATAATGTGTCTTGTGCTTTCTGTTTGAACCCTAGAACGTAGCTGAAGAAAGTGAGCCTCTAGAAGGGTCAACTCCAAAGGTTAACGCCGTAAATTTTTACTGCTTATGCTGTTCCAGACAGTCTGGAAGTGTTACAAGCCAGAACAAAGAGCCTCGTAAGAAATGTGTCTGCACCTACACTAGCCGCGATTTTGAAAAGGAAGCTCCGGGCGTACCCTGGGCCACCATATGGCCAGTTAAAGGTTTTGCAGCGGCCGCTGTGAACGCCTGTGTTAAACGGGATTATTATGATCTTTGTTACGGGCATAAAATTAATGCGCCTCAACAGGATGCTCATGAATGTTTATACGATGCATACACACCAAGAATAATTCGCCACATTTGTAGTCGGATAGACCCTCACCGGTTATATAGGTTGTTAAGGGTTGTGTATGGGCTGTCGGCTGTGAAGAAAGGTGTCCACAGTGATATGATTAAGGTCTTGGCTGCGGCTGTCAATGAGATCCGATACGCTGCTGAGCCCTGCTCAAAACTCGACCGCATGCATGGTATGTGTCCCCACTTTGACATAAGTATGTTAGAACGGGTTATAAAAAGACGAATGTGTGACATTTATCATAAAAACAGAAGAATGAAGTCTCTAGCCCCACGAAAGCTGTTTTAGAAAAAATAAAATAAATTAATTAATTTAAAAAAAAAAAAAAAAAGTAGACCATGAATGTGTTACTTAACGCTCCATACTTACTCACTTTTAGGCGGGGAATCCGGGTATCGAGATGCAAGATGCCTATGAGTTACAACCGGGCTACATCTGTATCGGGAGATTGATTTTTGTGCTGGTTAAAGAAAGAATAGCTGAAATACATCCTATGACTCTGCGGTATCTGAACATTTCGGAACCTTCAGCCTTGTTGCAATGTAGCAGTCATTTGTGTATCGCCAAGTGGTGTATCAATGGGCGGCTAAACGCATCTGTTGAATGCCGGACCTCGGACAAAGACCACATTCGAGAGTTAAGACTTTCACCTGAGACGGGGATACACGAGGCGTTGGTGAACATGACTGAAGATTATGTCACAAATAAAGGTTCGGAATGGTCCTGGTTAGAACTGTATGAACTGTTGAATTTTGTCAGTATCCTGAGTGTTCAGAGTTATAGGCATGGGGAGCGGGAAGTCCTGTCTAGAGCTATTGAGAGTATAGCCATAAAAATATCAAAGTTTGTGACGCTTAGCGTTTGTGAAAGGCCATACTCTGAGTAACATGTGTAGTGGGGGTTGTACTATGTATACGTTTGTAAAAAGACCACAGCGGTCCAGCGTTATGACATCTATAAACTCTGTAGCACAAAATGTCAAATACCCGTTGGTTGTGTAGCCCAGCACCATTTTTTATGTTTTTCATGTTTAATAAAATGACCTTACACAAAACAAGCGTCTTTCATTTCGTGGTGTTGGTGGTGGGAGACAACATGACGGATGCGGATTTAAGGAAGCTTAATTACGATAAACATGGGGTTGGAAGTTTCGGAGGTTCCGAAGCTCTATTTAGAAGGGCTCGAGCTGAAAATGAATCTGTAAAACGTGCCAGTGTGAAGACTTGGTTAGCTGGGGAAGAGGCTTATTCGCTGCACAAACCTGCCAGGAGGCGCTTTAAGAGGCGGGCCACAGTTGTTAACGCACAGCTCGATTATCAGTGGCAAGCCGACATAATCAGTCTTCAAGATCTAGCAAAACATAACGATGGCGCCATGTATATATTAACCGTCATAGATGTCTTGTCCAAATACGCCTATGCAGAGGCATTAAACGATAAAAGTGGTACCAGCGTTACAGCTGCTTTTAAAGACATCTTCGCTAGCGGGCGTGTGCCCCAGAAACTACAAACAGACGCCGGAAAGGAATTTTTAAACAAACATTTCCAAAAATTATTAGACCTGCACGCTGTTCAACATTTTGTAACGCACACAGAGGTAAAGGCTGCTGTTGTAGAGCGTTTTAACCGTACTTTAAAGTCGAAGATGTGGCGATATTTCACCGCCAACAACACCTACAGATACGTGGATGTTCTAAAGGCTTTTATAGATGTTTATAACGCCACCTACCACAGGACAATCAAAATGGCCCCTGTTAAGGTAACAAGGGATAATTCGTTAACGGTGTGGAGAACGGTGTACGGCGGGCGTCTCACGCCGAAGGTCAAGAAACCGAATTTAAAAGAAGGGGATCATGTCAGGGTTTCAAAGTTGAAGGGGGTCTTCACCAAAGGCTACCAGCAAACATTCAGCGATGAGATATTCATAGTGGAAAGTGTGCAGCTTAAAGAAGGGATATATATTTACAGGTTAAAAGACTACGCTGGGGAAGAGGTATCGGGTGTCTTTTACACCGAAGAGTTGCAAAAGGTGCCCTACGATCCGAACAGGGTGTACAGGGTTGAAAAGGTTCTGAAAAGGAAAGGGAGCGGTGTCCGGAGACAGGCGTTGGTCAAATGGCGTGGGTGGCCCGAGAAATTTAACAGTTGGGTCCTGGCCAGCTCATTGCACGTTGTGTGAGGTCAAGCTGTAAGCGCCATGATGGAGAACTCCCCTTTTTATATCACGCTGCCATCCAATGCTTCGAAGGACATGTTCCCAGACAATCAGATTTCGAGTTATACGGTGAAACTTGCAAAACCAGTGGATTTGAAAGGTCCGTGGGAGGTGGCACTAACGGAAATACAGTACCCTAGAACTTGGAATACCTTTACAAAGGCCGATGTTAAATTTCATATAAAGCGCCCTCAGGATACCCTGACCTATCACCTGTCTTTCCCACACGGCTATTACCCCACCGTAGCGGCGGTAGTCGAGGCCATCAACAAAACTATAGGCAGCATCGAGACGTATGCGAATATATATCTGGTGTTGGATTACGTTAGAAGAAAAGTGTTTCTTAAAGCCCCTGAGCTCAGTACTGTGTTTAAATGTAGTGGTAAATTACAGCGGGTTTTAGGGACAGTACAACATCAACAGAGGCAGGTGGATCCAGACCCTACATGTCCCGATATTAACGGAGGCTTTTATACACTCTACGTTTATAGCGATATTGTAGAGCCGCAGAGGGTCGGGGACAGTTATTCACCTCTGTTGAGGTGGGTCCCTGTGCAGGGCGAAAATAACACAATGGTTAATATACAACATCACAAACTCGACTATGTTGCAATTTCTAAAAACCATTTTGACACTATAACCATCATGGTGTACAACGATCAGTCGGAGACGGTTGCCTTTAAATACGGGAAAGTTATTGTCAAGCTTCATTTAAGGCCACGGCGCGAAGGTGACTATTAGACAGCTGCAATGGTCATCATGAAAACCTACGGGGATCCCTCTATGTACCGGGACTATTATAGAGTTCAGGCGGGGTATGGAGGCCCCCAGCCCTACTTTCAAGGGGCTCCGGTTATGTATGGGGCGGGATTGGGTGGTTTCTTCCGGAGCATGTTTAGGAGAGCCATTTCCTTTTTGAGAAGAGGGTTCGAAATTGCAAAACCTCATGTTAAAGCGGCTGCTACAAACATCGCCCAGGATGTCGTGGGTCGTGTAACGTCTGCGGTAGCTGAACGCATGAATAGACAGCCCCAAGAAGGAGCGGGGTTGCTGTATAAAGCGCATGGTGGTGTTAAAAGGAAGCGCAGGGCTTCGAGGCGTCGGGGTCCACCAAGGCCCTATAAGAAGCGCCGGACTACTTCAAAAGGCCCTCACAAAAGAAGAGCCGTAAGACGGAAGAGATCGACCAGGAAGAAGAGAACTCGTTCTAGTGCGAATATTTTTTAAAACATCGATCATGGCCTTCGTACACTGTGCATCGGGTGAATGCGCCAAATCTGAGTTAGATCTGTTTTCTCTCAAACCCACACAGACTAGCATTGAAAACAGTTTTTTCATGGAAGTGTCGCCGATGGCCGCTCTGACACCCCTTGCACCGATAGAGTTTTATGTGTCGGGGTCCACGTATATGTACCTTGATCTCAACAACACTCTCCTGCACCTCGTCTGTAAAATAACCAAAGCGAACGGTGACAACATCGAGGATGATGCTAGAGTGGCCCCGATAGCCTATCCCATCGCAACAATGTTTAATCAAGTGGACATTAACCTAGGCGATCGCCTTGTCACACAGAGTGATAACATGTATGCCTACAGGGCATACATAGAGAGTATTCTAAATTATAGTCGGGATGCGCTGGACACACATCTTTCAGCGGGGCTCTTCTACCGAGATACCGAAGCGCATTTGGAGAACACGGCTTTGGACGGTGACAATGAGGGATTTAAAAAAAGAGCCAGCTTCGTCGCCGGCAGTAGGCATTTTGACCTCCTGGGACGCGTACATTCAGACCTTTTCTTCCAAGACAAACTGTTAGTCAACGGTATCGATCTTAAGATCAAACTCAATCGTAACAAAGACGCATTCTGTCTCATCAGCGGTGATGCACACCAGTATAAACTGGTTATATTGTCAGCGAGCCTGTTTGTAAAGAGAGTGAAAGTGTCCCCAAGTGTCAGACTGGCCCATGCTGAAGCTTTACAATTATCGAACGCCAAGTATGCCATTGAAAGAGTTGCTCTGAAGATATTCAGCATCCCCGCCGGAACCCGATTAACGCAGCAGCAGAATCTATTTCTGGGGCAATTACCGAAACTCATCATCATAGGGTTTGTGGACAATACCGCTTTTAGTGGCGCCTACAACTCAAACCCTTTCAACTTCAAACACTATGATATCAACTATGCTGCTCTGGTTCACGAGGGCGTCGTGATCCCCGCAAAACCTTTCACCCCGAATTTTGGAGCATCAAATTTTGTCCGGGAATATCTAGGACTGGTCTCGATAACGGGGAAACAGCTGAGGGACTCTGGAGTAGTTGTTTCAAGAGAAGGGTATGCTGCCGGCTACACTCTGTTTGCGTTCGACCTGACGCCGGACATGGAAGATGGCGACCATTACAACCTGATCAAAAACGGAAATCTAAAAGCGGAAATACGTTTTACACAGGCGCTGGCGGCCAATGTGAACATGGTTGTGTTCTCTGTATTCGACAGCGTTATCCAGGTCAACCACGCCCGTCAGCTTATGTTTGACTACCATTGAAAGAGTGTAAAATAAAAAAAATAAAAATTTTAATTTTTTTTAAAATATATAAAAATGGACACTACGGAGATACGGGACTTCTTAAGTAGACATAAACATGCTAAGAAATACTTTCTAGGGGTATACCGTAGCGATGGACTACCTGAAAAGATAGGTCCAGAAAGGCCCCGCACCCTCGTCTTTAACACCGATCCCCATTACAGGGGTGGTGCACATTGGGCGGCTCTGTTTCTGGATGTGGACAAGGTTATAGTGTTTGATAGTTTAGCCGAATTCCCTGAGCATGGTATTTATACAAAGCCGATATTCAAATATGTAAAAAAAGCATCACCCACTGTTGTGTATAATAAACTTCGGGTACAGGATCCTATGGCCATCACATGTGGGGAACATTGTATATACTTTATTAGTAAAATGTCTGAAGGTATAACGTTTAGAAATTTTTTAAATCTGTACTCAGACGATCTAGTAAACAACGATGATGTTGTTATGAAATATGTGAATGAAAACTCTAGGACAATGTCGCACGTTGTTAAAGCAGAATATGGTCTTTGTCAAAAGTGTAAGGTACTGTAAAGCTGTTATTTGTACTTATGTGTGCCTAAAATAAAAATAAAACATCTTAAACATACTTTCATCCGTGGCATTTTTTTTTTTAAGACACACTGCGCACATTCTCAAAGCATTTATAAACAAAAAGATGGCAGACTCCTGATGAAAATTTTAAAGTGTTTATTACAAGCATGTTTCAACACTAACATTTACAAAGTTAAACATATAAAATGAAGCATAATTTTTCGAACCGTAAAAACTTTTACAAAAACTGTACAAGTGTGCAAAATTAGAGCGGTAGCCAGGTGTTCATTTTGAATAGGCTCTTTTTAGGCTCCATAGGAAGAGCAGCACGGTTCCGAACGGGTGTTAGTTGTGGAAAGAAAGGTGGTGTCGATATAGCGGGCTCCTTGTAAAAACAGCTGGGGCCGGATCTTTTAATCTTTCAAGCTTACGGCGATTCTCTGCATTACCGATAATCGTGGAGGGAATGTTGAGTTCCGCAGCTGCACTTAGGAACTGCTCCCAGCCTCTAGGAGCGTCTTGTGTCGATAGGGTTTTACCATGTGTGAGACCCCGGACCAGATCATACATATGGGAACCAGCAATCGGCTGCCCTTTGTAAACGAATTCGCCCCGGTCGTTCCAGGTGGTCAAAACTTTAGTAGTAGTCATTTTACTGAGCAACATTTGAGCAGCCCCTCTATATTTCTGACTGATATTTTTTAAAAGGTCTAAGACAAAGGCATCCGTTGTGGTTGTGTGGCCTGTGTCTTGAGACACCATAGAGGGTCCTGGCTGCTGTTCAGCATCCGGGGTATACAGCGTCAGTTTGTTTTTTTCAGAGGTTAGCTGCTTGTAGTATTGTAGAAAGTTTTGAAGGGCTCCTGAGTAAAGCCCTGCTTTGTCGTGGGGTTTTAAATCAGTTCGGTTCAAAATGGCTTTGATTTCAGCATCGAGACGATGCGTTTCGTTTTTGCGTATGTCCCAGACATCCGTGGTAGAAGGGCCCAGATGTTCCAGTTGTTGCCGGGGTACGAGGTACATTTTGTGGGCGTGCTCCATCAGGACCTCGACAGTAGCCCTGTGATTAGGGGTATAGCTATACCTAGCAGCGACCCTATAAAACCGCCAGACTGTTTGACCAGTTTTCTTTTGGAAAGGAGCGATGCCCTCTTATTGCTGAGCTTCTTAATAATGTGGCGCTTCTTCTTCAGAACGCGGAACTGGCTTGTTGATATCGGGACATTACCTTTTAGGGTGTTTAGGGCTATTTCTGAAATGGCGGCCACTAGATCATCCGAGGCAGCGCAAAGGATTGCTTTTCTTTTAGAGGGGCTGGCTGTGATCAACATTTTTAGAAGGCCTAAATTACGCCGCAACCTCGCAGACATTGTGGTGTCCTTATATTACAAGGTTTAGAGTGTAAATGTTATAAGCATCTTTTTACTTGTTCTTTTTATAGGTTTTGGGCATTGTTTTAGGCGTGTAGGCGACTGGGAAGTCAGGGGGTAGTATGCCGGCTCGTAGTCTGTAGTCTTCAAGAGTGTTGGGTTTCAAATCCACCAGTAAGTAACCATGGGGTTTTGCTGTAGCATCGTTAAAGGCCTCCATGAAAAACGGGGTGTTTCCGGGGTACATTTGTTTAGCTATAATGGAGATCTGAAGTTTGTCTCTGGGGTTTTTAAATAAGACCAGGTATGAGGCGTTGAGAGTTATGGATCGGCTGCTCTTGCCCTTGTAAAACAGGTTCTGCACTATATAACATACGCTCAGATTACGGTGGTGTGAATATTGCGTAAAAGCCCTGCTCAATCTCGGGGTGGTCCCCGCCTTCACGCATGAGGTCATCCACCACGACCATGTTTACAAGTTGTTTTGGTAGCAAATCATCGTCGTTGAGATTATCGGGGATACCCTCTATAAACCGAATGTGAGGGAACTTTAGGGTGAGCTCCGTGTAAAGATCCTGCCAGCATGAATAAAGCCACACAATGTTGTTTGGGGTCTGAGATAAAACACCAGGAGCATTTTCTAGCAGTTTCTTTATAAAAAAACTTTTACCGCTGTTGGAGGGACCTGCTAAAACGCAGGAGAATGGGTGTTGTAGTCTAGTGTCCATGTCTGGGTGGAGTTCGCGCCTCTAATGTCATTTAGTAACCGTAAGGCAGTGTTTTGTAGTCAGATGTGAGGACCCGTTTGTCAAACACTACTTTAAGGTTTTATACATCGGTTGGGTTGTAATTTCCCATTTTTTCTTGGATCTGACAATGCTCGGCTGGTTTACAACAATGGCTTTGCTATTTTTGTGATCGCTCGAGGCGGAGTATTCGTGCACCAGACCCTTCAGACTGTCAAATTTTATTTTAATCGTATTGTTTACGTTTAAAGTGATACCTTTGACTTTCATGCAAACCTTGTTGTTTGAGGTCTTATAACTGTACGTCTTAGGGCCTGATGAGGTAAATTCCTGTATATACTCCCCCTTTTCGAGCTCGCTGGTCAAATCCCCTAGATAATCACCCAGCGGAGGATCTTCATCACCCTTTTTACTCACAAAGATAACCGAGTCAGTGTCATGGTACAAACACCGTTCCTGAAGCTTGTCCAGCAACCTGTAAAGCTCTAGCCTGGCGTGAGCGGTTGTGAAGCAGGCTATAAAGATGTTTATATTGTTACACGTTGTGGGGTACTCTTTGGCGTATTTCCAGCATAGAACGGCCGTCTCGTCGTCAATAAATTCACAACTGGATATGTCATAAACAGGTGTGAATATGTACTTAAAAAGCTCATCTGGATCTGTGACGATGGAAGTGTTTGACAAATTGGTACGTTGTGCGAACTTTCCCCACAAGGAATTGAGACAGAGCTTAGCTAGCTGACGGCGGGCGGGGTTAACCTTAATGAACGCCGGTCTCAGTTTAATACCCTCGCGAGATTTGTAATCAGCGATATACTTTTTCTTTGAGGGCTCATTGACACACCATTCTGGATACCCCGAGGCCTCCTGCTTGTCTCTGAGAAACAAGTTGATGTACTCAGAAAAGAGCTGGGTTGTTGTGTTTGGAAAGTGCCAGACTTCCAGGATTTTACCTAGGCGATACCCTTTCTCTAGGGCCGTCTGCACCTCGATGGTGCACCATGTCCCCTCCAGCACCCTCTGCTCATCACTATGCCGACACTCGCTAAGCTGTTTACTTTCAACGCAGGTACGGCATAGGGGGAACATTAGCTTACCCTCGACTCTATAAGGGAGCACCGGAAAGTAAAGTTTCCGCGGTGGGTGAATCTGACACTTAATGATTCCAAAGTACTCTTTGAGAGGTTTAAAGTTCTGGTATATGATTGTAGGATGGCCCATAGGGTACAACTTCACCTTGTTCACAAACGGATACAGACTGGTGAAGTCGTAGTAATGTATTTTCTCACCAGGGCCAGCTACACGGTACAATTGAATGGCGTTTGTACGCCCGCCGAATAAGGCGTCACGGGGTTCCAGCGGTGAAGGTAACTGCTGGCTCTTAATAAAAGTGCTCAGTTCACCATCTTTCGATAGCTCAGTTACCCAATCATGTTCCCATAGAGTTCTCAAAACAAACCCACAACTCTCAATATACTGCGCCTTCGCCATAGTCCTGCGGTGCAGATGTTCAAACGAGGTTCCCTGCAGTCTATTAAACTCATGGGGCTTGTAACACTGAGGGCAGCCATGGTAAAAACACCCGTTGAACTCAAAGGCCGTTGGTACGCCGTTAATTAATGCATACCCGTCTAGATAGTAGCGACCCAGCCGGTATTCGCCACCCTGCAGAGCGTGCTGAATGAAGATGCTCTCACGCGCAGAGACGTACATGAGCCACTGAATAGAGGGGGTGGAGTAACGTTTCTGCTTGCCGTTATAGAGGTCGGGTGGTACTAAGGCGATAGTTTCAGGCAATAAAAACATGTGTTTATAAATAGACATGCACATTGAAGCCAGAGTAATGTTTTGAAATGGGTCCAGGTATACAGTTATTTTTTTTTTTACTCTTGAGTGATTCGGTTTCAACAAACAGGACCCGCTTTGTCATCGCCACCACAACATCTCTGAAAAGGTTGCATGCTTTTCGCAATATCATAACATCCGCCTGACAGTATGCTTTCAATTCAGTTTGAAAATGAAACCATTTTTCACGGTTTTCATCGTACCACTGTAGAAAACTCTCTTTTTCAGAGGGCATCATGTACTCGCAACCATAACTGTCGGGCGGAGGCATAGGGCCGCTGTAATTCTGATTAGCCCAGGTGTTAAAAAAGTGAGGGAAATAACCTTTACAGCCTTCAAACCCAAAGGCTTTTGGCAGTTTGCTCAACTTCATGGGCAGAAAATTCAAGGTGTCTATGAACCTAATGTCAAAAGGTACAACCTTAAGCAGCATTAGTTTGGAACCTTGGGTTATGAGACTAATGGGCAACTTTTCATGTATCAGGTCACGGATAATGAAGAATGAGTCATATGCTTTGGAGTTGTGAGCCAGAAATGTAAAATCCTGGTATCAAGGTTGCATGAACGTGATGAGGAAATCATTCACGCAGGACCGTCCTTCAAACTCCCAGCTCTCATCACCTGTTAGATGGTGGGCGTAAATATAGTTTGGCTGGTGCACACCCGTCTCTTGCGTACACTCTATATCAAAGACGATATAGTCTTCTGTTTTTTTTGGGTAGTGACTTCTGAGCATGTAACACTCATGTGTTGTTCCGGCTATAAAAGCAACGGTACACCTAGGGCATTCCATGCCTTTACATTCATGGTCGACAGGTTTATAGCGACCGCACGCCCCACAGTCGGCTTTAAGAACACAATGGGCTAGGCCGATGTGCGTGATTAAGCAGTCTTGCGACCGACAAAACAGCTTACACTTTCTGCAGTTCACTTTCTGAGCACTGTCATTGACACAACCGTCCCTCTGACACATTTTACAGTGAAATTCACACTGGTGTTTGGTCCGATTGTTGTATATATGATCGCAATGCTCGCACACATACTTGGCCCCTAGAAAACCCTTCAGGTTCAAGACACCGTAAAAGTGGTTTTCATGATGCAACACATACACGGTCTTGTTTTTCACACTTTCATTGGTAGTGAAGTACTTCCAAGAACCGGCGTGGTATAGAACTTTAACCGTCACGGCAAAGTGGTTCTCAAAAAGGCCCAGATCCCCAAAACCGACCATTTTGTCAGTCGGTATCTGAAGTGCCTCATGTGCCGCTACAGCCATCGACATAATGACGGCGTCTGGGGTAGAGCGGTCCATCAATAAACCCGCAATGCTTGCGGCCAGACACATGTTGGTAGCTCCGGTATTAAAATCGAGCAACCACCGAGATTTCTTGCCAATGATTTTACTGTACATAACGCTCTTTAAGGCTCTGGAAGCACCACCCTCGCGACCCCTAACAACGAGGGCGATGATTCTAAAGGACCCGTACGCCAATAATTCAGCCTTGCTCTGTAAAAGTTTAGATAGGTTTTCTAAAAACGTTACAGCGTCAAACACATCCCGAGATGACCGTCTGGTAAACAGGGGACTATTGAGACCCTGTCCCTGAAAACGCATCTGAAAGAAATCATTAGGACCCACATCGTGTAACAATCGTTCGATTAGCGCTTGCACAGCCTGATGTATAGCTATAATGCCATGATCTGAGGAGTGTAGGCGATCTAGGTTAACAAACCTAAACTCCTCATAGTGCTCTGTAGCGTTAAACCGCTCTACAACTCGACTATACCGTCTCACACTTTCCATAAATACTGGTTCTGAAGCCTCAGTTTGAGAATTACTGGTTGTTGGAGAGCTCACAGGGGTATGGTTAGATGTAGATGTGTTTTTAGACCTTCTGGTAACGCAGAGTCTGGCTTTCTTTAACTTTTTTATTACAGCCTTGCGTTTTCTAGAGCTACCAAGCCACTTTGGCTTCTTATGGGCCCATCTGGTTTTTGGTAACTGTCCCCCGCCGATCTGAACAATATTTGTGTTGTTTACAAATGGTGACACTGACCCTACACCTACTTCGGCTGGGGCTCCTCCAGACTGCTTAAGGCTGAGACGGCTCGGACCGCCACCCCCAGAGGACCTGTAAAGACCAACAGCACCTCCTAACTCTATATTTTGAGGTCTTATGGGTGCTGGTTTTGGGGGTTGACATGACCTCTGACTATTGAGCGCTCGTAAAACTCTTAGAGCTCTACTAAGTAGGTGCTGTGGCTTCTTTTCATATTTAGACCTATGGCCCATTGTACTGGTAAAGGTACCTCTAACATTCCCCGTGTATGTACGCGCGCCTAGTCATGATGGTATGTTACCCATGGCTATAACTGTTGAAGCGCAAGTTTGGGCCATTGTGTTTCTACACCGAGCCATCAGCTGTCTTAAAGCCTTTATGCTAGCTCTGGATGTCGCTATATTACCGTCGTTCTTACACAGTTTTAAAGTTTTTAGACGGAGCTGGCATTTTAATTGTCTGAACGACTGATGGATTTCTTTAATGTAGCTGTCTAGAACTCTAGCACGGTTTGAAAGGTTGGTTTCAAGGCTCGAACTTATGACATTAGAGGTATGATTGCCAACTCCCTGAGCCACCCCGGTTATAGGACAATGGCTGGCGTTATCACCACCACTCACTGTTGCTGGACCAGGGCGGGACGTAAAAACAGGGTTCCAGTGTGAACACCCCGGAGTTTGAGAGTCCTGATCATCGCTCGAGGGTGTTCCAAAACTCTGATTTTGCGTTCCGCTACACCCTATACTGCTTTCGGGGTATATTGATGAGGATGGTGAAGACCATTGCGCACGGGCACTTGGCGCAGGACTGGTGGGGTCGTATGCCCCCGGGGGTGTATCGGGGGACATCAGACATGGGGATGCCGGGGCTTCAGAACTTTGGGTAGTACCAGCTAGAGCCTTAAGAAGCTCTATACAGTGGGAGTAGGGATCCTCTGCAGGGTGATCATTTTCCATGGAGGGGTCACATAACACAGAGGGGATAGTTGTACACCCTATAGGGGTTGGGGTGTGGCCAGACACCCCGGTATTAGAACTCTGGGCCCTAGGGGGAGCCGGTTGTACCTTAACAACATTTTTAAAAGACAGGTCTAAAGGTCCAGATTGCAGCTCTGGGGTCTGGAACTTCTTCCTACGACTCTTTAAGGACAACCGATTTATTTTAGGACTGTTGCACTGTTTTGGGGACCCTCCAGAGACCTCACACGGTACAAACAGTTGGGCGTTTCGTGTTGTACGATTGATACTGTCCGTTTGCCCATGCCCCATCCCCGGGATAGCTGTTGCAGAAGTGTTCGCTGTACTAGGCATTCCCTTTATGACGGTTGGTGTGGGGCCGTTAAGAGTTGTACCTGGACCATGATTGTGAACCAGAGCAGCATAGTTGATATCATAGTGTTTGAAGTTGAAAGGGTTTGAGTTGTAGGCGCCACTAAAAGCGGTATTGTCCACAAACCCTATGATGATGAGTTTCGGTAACTGCCCCAGAAATAGATTCTGCTGCTGCGTTAATCGGGTTCCGGCGGGGATGCTGAATATCTTCAGAGCAACTCTTTCAATGGCATACTTGGCGTTCGATAATTGTAAAGCTTCAGCATGGGCCAGTCTGACACTTGGGGACACTTTCACTCTCTTTACAAACAGGCTCGCTGACAATATAACCAGTTTATACTGGTGTGCATCACCGCTGATGAGACAGAATGCGTCTTTGTTACGATTGAGTTTGATCTTAAGATCGATACCGTTGACTAACAGTTTGTCTTGGAAGAAAAGGTCTGAATGTACGCGTCCCAGGAGGTCAAAATGCCTACTGCCGGCGACGAAGCTGGCTCTTTTTTTAAATCCCTCATTGTCACCGTCCAAAGCCGTGTTCTCCAAATGCGCTTCGGTATCTCGGTAGAAGAGCCCCGCTGAAAGATGTGTGTCCAGCGCATCCCGACTATAATTTAGAATACTCTCTATGTATGCCCTGTAGGCATACATGTTATCACTCTGTGTGACAAGGCGATCGCCTAGGTTAATGTCCACTTGATTAAACATTGTTGCGATGGGATAGGCTATCGGGGCCACTCTAGCATCATCCTCGATGTTGTCACTGTTCGCTTTGGTTATTTTACAGACGAGGTGCAGGAGAGTGTTGTTGAGATCAAGGTACATATCCGTGGACCCCGACACATAAAACTCTATCGGTGCAAGGGGTGTCAGAGCGGCCATCGGCGACACTTCCATGAAAAAACTGTTTTCAATGCTAGTCTGTGTGGGTTTGAGAGAAAACAGATCTAACTCAGATTTGGCGCATTCACCCGATGCACAGTGTACGAAGGCCATGATCGATGTTTTAAAAAATATTCGCACTAGAACGAGTTCTCTTCTTCCTGGTCGATCTCTTCCGTCTTACGGCTCTTCTTTTGTGAGGGCCTTTTGAAGTAGTCCGGCGCTTCTTATAGGGCCTTGGTGGACCCCAACGCCTCGAAGCCCTGCGCTTCCTTTTAACACCACCATGCGCTTTATACAGCAACCCCGCTCCTTCTTGGGGCTGTCTATTCATGCGTTCAGCTACCGCAGACGTTACACGACCCACGACATCCTGGGCGATGTTTGTAGCAGCCGCTTTAACATGAGGTTTTGCAATTTCGAACCCTCTTCTCAAAAAGGGCATGGCTCTCCTAAACATGCTCCGGAAGAAACCACCCAATCCCGCCCCATACATAACCGGAGCCCCTTGAAAGTAGGGCTGGGGGCCTCCATACCCCGCCTGAACTCTATAATAGTCCCGGTACATAGAGGGATCCCCGTAGGTTTTCATGATGACCATTGCAGCTGTCTAATAGTCACCTTCGCGCTGTGGCCTTAAATGAAGCTTGACAATAACTTTCCCGTATTTAAAGGCAACCGTCTCCGACTGATCGTTGTACACCATGATGGTTATAGTGTCAAAATGGTTTTTAGAAATTGCAACATAGTCGAGTTTGTGATGTTGTATATTAACCATTGTGTTATTTTCGCCCTGCACAGGGACCCACCTCAACAGAGGTGAATAACTGTCCCCGACCCTCTGCGGCTCTACAATATCGCTATAAACGTAGAGTGTATAAAAGCCTCCGTTAATATCGGGACATGTAGGGTCTGGATCCACCTGCCTCTGTTGATGTTGTACTGTCCCTAAAACCCGCTGTAATTTACCACTACATTTAAACACAGTACTGAGCTCAGGGGCTTTAAGAAACACTTTTCTTCTAACGTAATCCAACACCAGATATATATTCGCATACGTCTCGATGCTGCCTATAGTTTTGTTGATGGCCTCGACTACCGCCGCTACGGTGGGGTAATAGCCGTGTGGGAAAGACAGGTGATAGGTCAGGGTATCCTGAGGGCGCTTTATATGAAATTTAACATCGGCCTTTGTAAAGGTATTCCAAGTTCTAGGGTACTGTATTTCCGTTAGTGCCACCTCCCACGGACCTTTCAAATCCACTGGTTTTGCAAGTTTCACCGTATAACTCGAAATCTGATTGTCTGGGAACATGTCCTTCGAAGCATTGGATGGCAGCGTGATATAAAAAGGGGAGTTCTCCATCATGGCGCTTACAGCTTGACCTCACACAACGTGCAATGAGCTGGCCAGGACCCAACTGTTAAATTTCTCGGGCCACCCACGCCATTTGACCAACGCCTGTCTCCGGACACCGCTCCCTTTCCTTTTCAGAACCTTTTCAACCCTGTACACCCTGTTCGGATCGTAGGGCACCTTTTGCAACTCTTCGGTGTAAAAGACACCCGATACCTCTTCCCCAGCGTAGTCTTTTAACCTGTAAATATATATCCCTTCTTTAAGCTGCACACTTTCCACTATGAATATCTCATCGCTGAATGTTTGCTGGTAGCCTTTGGTGAAGACCCCCTTCAACTTTGAAACCCTGACATGATCCCCTTCTTTTAAATTCGGTTTCTTGACCTTCGGCGTGAGACGCCCGCCGTACACCGTTCTCCACACCGTTAACGAATTATCCCTTGTTACCTTAACAGGGGCCATTTTGATTGTCCTGTGGTAGGTGGCGTTATAAACATCTATAAAAGCCTTTAGAACATCCACGTATCTGTAGGTGTTGTTGGCGGTGAAATATCGCCACATCTTCGACTTTAAAGTACGGTTAAAACGCTCTACAACAGCAGCCTTTACCTCTGTGTGCGTTACAAAATGTTGAACAGCGTGCAGGTCTAATAATTTTTGGAAATGTTTGTTTAAAAATTCCTTTCCGGCGTCTGTTTGTAGTTTCTGGGGCACACGCCCGCTAGTTAAAAGCAGCTGTAACGCTGGTACCACTTTTATCGTTTAATGCCTCTGCATAGGCGTATTTGGACAAGACATCTATGACGGTTAATATATACATGGCGCCATCGTTATGTTTTGCTAGATCTTGAAGACTGATTATGTCGGCCTGCCACTGATAATCGAGCTGTGCGTTAACAACTGTGGCCCGCCTCTTAAAGCGCCTCCTGGCAGGTTTGTGCAGCGAATAAGCCTCTTCCCCAGCTAACCAAGTCTTCACACTGGCACGTTTTACAGATTCATTTTCAGCTCGAGCCCTTCTAAATAGAGCTTCGGAACCTCCGAAACTTCCAACCCCATGTTTATCGTAATAAAGCTTCCTTAAATCCGCATCCGTCATGTTGTCTCCCACCACCAACACCACGAAATGAAAGACGCTTGTTTTGTGTAAGGTCATTTTATTAAACATGAAAAACATAAAAAATGGTGCTGGGCTACACAACCAACGGGTATTTGACATTTTGTGCTACAGAGTTTATAGATGTCATAACGCTGGACCGCTGTGGTCTTTTTACAAACGTATACATAGTACAACCCCCACTACACATGTTACTCAGAGTATGGCCTTTCACAAACGCTAAGCGTCACAAACTTTGATATTTTTATGGCTATACTCTCAATAGCTCTAGACAGGACTTCCCGCTCCCCACGCCTATAACTCTGAACACTCAGGATACTGACAAAATTCAACAGTTCATACAGTTCTAACCAGGACCATTCCGAACCTTTATTTGTGACATAATCTTCAGTCATGTTCACCAACGCCTCGTGTATCCCCGTCTCAGGTGAAAGTCTTAACTCTCGAATGTGGTCTTTGTCCGAGGTCCGGCATTCAACAGATGCGTTTAGCCGCCCATTGATACACCACTTGGCGATACACAAATGACTGCTACATTGCAACAAGGCTGAAGGTTCCGAAATGTTCAGATACCGCAGAGTCATAGGATGTATTTCAGCTATTCTTTCTTTAACCAGCACAAAAATCAATCTCCCGATACAGATGTAGCCCGGTTGTAACTCATAGGCATCTTGCATCTCGATACCCGGATTCCCCGCCTAAAAGTGAGTAAGTATGGAGCGTTAAGGGCCATATTTATACTCCGTTTGCGCCGAAATTGCGTCGTTTTTTTTTACGCAATTTCGACGCAAAACTAACGCCAACTAACGCCATATTTATACTATGGCGTTAGAGGCGAATAGCGCCAAAGTTCCCGGAATGTGCGTCATTTTTTAGCGTGAACCCCTTCCTTGCGTTAATGATATGCAAGGGAGGCGTTCCCGTCTAAAAAATGACTCCCAGGCCTTTACGTGGTATTTATACTCCCGGGCAAAAGAGACGCCCGGGAGTTGGCGTGGCTAAAAACGGCGCATTTGCGCCACTTTTTAACGCCTGCTCAGGGCAGGCGTTAAGGGGCCTGTGGGCTCAAAATGAGCCCACAGGTGCCCTCCCATGCCCCCAGGGACCCCCCCTGCCACCCTTGCCCACCCCAGGAGGACCCCCAAGGATGGAGGGACCCACCCCAGGGACATTCAGGTAAGTTCAGGTAAGTTTTATTTTTTATTTTTTATATTTTATTTTGGTGGCATAGGGGGGCCTTATTTGTGCCCCCCTACATGCCACTATGCCCAATGACCATGCCCAGGGGACAGAAGTCCCCTGGGCATGGCCATTGGGCAAGGGGGCATGACTCCTATCTTTCCAATGATAGGAGTCATGTTGATGGGGGATGGGCGTCGTTAAAAAATGGCGCAAGTCGGGTTAAGACGATTTTTTCGACGTAACCTGACTTGCCCCATTTTAAGACGCCCATGCGCCATTTTCCCCCTACGCCGGCGCTGTCTGGTCTACGTGGTTTCTTCCCACGCAAACCAGGCAGCGCCGGTCTGATTGCGCCGTCTAACGCCATTCCATAAATACGGCGCCCGCATGGCGCTTCAGAATGGCGTTAGACGGCGCAAAAATTTTTGACGCTAAACTGCGTTAGCGCAGTTTAGCGTCAAAAAGTATAAATATGGGCCTAAGTAACACATTCATGGTCTACTTTTTTTTTTTTTTTTTAAATTAATTAATTTATTTTATTTTTTCTAAAACAGCTTTCGTGGGGCTAGAGACTTCATTCTTCTGTTTTTATGATAAATGTCACACATTCGTCTTTTTATAACCCGTTCTAACATACTTATGTCAAAGTGGGGACACATACCATGCATGCGGTCGAGTTTTGAGCAGGGCTCAGCAGCGTATCGGATCTCATTGACAGCCGCAGCCAAGACCTTAATCATATCACTGTGGACACCTTTCTTCACAGCCGACAGCCCATACACAACCCTTAACAACCTATATAACCGGTGAGGGTCTATCCGACTACAAATGTGGCGAATTATTCTTGGTGTGTATGCATCGTATAAACATTCATGAGCATCCTGTTGAGGCGCATTAATTTTATGCCCGTAACAAAGATCATAATAATCCCGTTTAACACAGGCGTTCACAGCGGCCGCTGCAAAACCTTTAACTGGCCATATGGTGGCCCAGGGTACGCCCGGAGCTTCCTTTTCAAAATCGCGGCTAGTGTAGGTGCAGACACATTTCTTACGAGGCTCTTTGTTCTGGCTTGTAACACTTCCAGACTGTCTGGAACAGCATAAGCAGTAAAAATTTACGGCGTTAACCTTTGGAGTTGACCCTTCTAGAGGCTCACTTTCTTCAGCTACGTTCTAGGGTTCAAACAGAAAGCACAAGACACATTATTAGTTAAATGTATGACATTAGAGTATACAGACATAAAAAAATAAATAACAAAACTGTCATTACCAACCTCCATATTCGCATCACACTCAGAGGCTCCTCTGAAATCCTGGGAGTCGCAGAGGTCCATTGGGGCAGAAACAGTGCCGGAGCTTACACCTGACGGCTGTACAATAACAGCCTCTGACTCGGTGGCCTCCTGGTCGCCCATGTCTTCATAGATGGGCGAATTCGGTGGTGCTACACATTCTTCAACATCTTCAATGTCTATGAAGTTAGATGCAACACTTAATTCATCTTTCGAGGCATTGCTGTCGCTGTCGGGCCCCTTAATAGGGGATATCTGGGTCGACACAGCCTTGAGGTTGAGCTTTTCAAGCCGGTAGCAAAGTTCCTCTTCAAAACCGGTAACATCGGTATCTTGGGTGGCAGGGACATCCTGTTGTGCATTCTCATCCATCGTAAGAGGGGCGAGGGGCCGGTAATATCTACCAATAGTGTTCAGGGCCCCTGAGGAGGCTGCTTTTCTTGCGATCGGATTGTATCTCTTCATGGCACCTTGCCAAACTGTTTCAACCCTGGTTCACGGTTTGACAGCCGGTTCTAACCAGCTCCTTATATGCAACATTTCAAAAAAAGGGGGGCTAACACGTGACACCATGAGGGCCCCTAACTGGCACTTGGGCATGAATGTCTGACATGTCCAGACCTGTCCCTCTCAGGCTCTGAAACCACGTGCACAACACTAAGTCATACTTTTTTACACAGCTCATAGGCCATCACCCAGGGGCTAGGACCCAGACACAGGGCTAACACGTGACACCATGAGGGCCCATCCCAATTGATACCCCCATGCACACACGTCACTTCCGGGGAGGGCTTTCAGGGACAACGGAAGTCCCAGCCACCGGATATTACGTCATTTCCGGTGCGGGATAACTGTCACTTTTAATATGGTGATTAAAGGTATCCCTTCCTACTACTCAGGTGAAACCTAAAAATGCCAATGTGCCATTTTGAGTTTGAGGCACGCATGCATAATAGAGCATATGGGACTACAAAATGATGCCTCTGCCTCATCACACCTTTTTGTCATGTTGCACAGCATAGATTTTGCAGATATGTGTTATGAAAATAACAATAAAGAAACACGTCACCAAAATTCTTAGGGAGTAATTTGGAAAGACAAATAATCTACTATATTGTGTGGTTTACCTGTCCTTTTGAGGCCTCTGCAGGATTTTGGAGTGGGTGTGGTGAAACGGCCAGAGCTGCTCACTTTGAGGTTGGGGAAGCAGGTTTAAGTCTCTGTGTTGGCTCAACATCCTGTGATTCTGGGTAAATCATATTGGCCCTCATTTTAACCTCGGCGGTCTTTTTGGAAGACAGCTGAGGTACCGCCATGCTGAAGACCGCCACTGCAGCCGGTTTTCCACACAGCGTATTATGACTGCTGGCAGCCCTCTGTCCTTTTTCAGCGGGGAAGTGAAGGCTGCTCCACCTCCACTGCCACGTCATCAGAACACCGCCCACTGAATCACGTCCCATGATTCGGTGTGGCAGTGTTCTGGTGACGGGGTGCAGGCGGCGGAGTAGCCCCCATGTTTCCCGTTCCCTCCCGGAAAATCGCCGGACCAAGTAAGGTGATTGTCCGTTAGGGGAGGGGGAGATGTTGTCTGGTGTATGCATGCATGGGGGTGTGAGTCTGAGTGTGTAGAGGGGGTGTGTGAGTGCGTGTATGCATGTGGGGGGGGTGTTTTGTGTTTGGAAATGTGTGCATGTCTGTATGTCTGTGTTAGACCTGACAGCCTTCGGGTGGTCACCCCTAACTTGTTGCCTGCCTCCCTCCACTTTTTGGACATGGTTTTTGCTGGTTTTTAGACTCTGCGCACTTTACCACTGCTAACCAGTGCTAAAGTGCATATGCTCTCTCCCTTTAAACATGGTAACCTTGGATCACACCAAATTGGACTATTTGATTTACTTGTAACTCCCTAGTAAAGTGCACTATATGTGCCCAGGGCCTGTAGATTAAACGCTAATAGTGGGCCTGCAGCACTGGTTGTGCCACCCACTTTAGTAGCCCCTTTACCTTGTCTCAGGCCTGCCATTGCAAGGCCTGTGTGTACAGTTTCACTGTCACCTCGACTTGGCATTTAAAAGTACTTGCCAAGCCTAAAAACTCCCCTTTCTCTACATATAAGTCACCTCTAATGTGTGCCCTAGTTAACCCCTAGAGCAGGGTGCTGTGTGGGTAAAAGGCAGGACATGTACCTGTGTAGTTTACATGTCCTGGTAGTGTAAAACTCCTAAATTCGTTTTTACACTACTGTGAGGCCTGCTCCCTCCATAGGCTAACATTGGGGCTGCCCTCATACATTGTTGAAGTGGTAGCTGCTGATCTGAAAGGAGTAGGAAGGTCATATTTAGTATGGCCAGAATGGTAATACAAAATCCTGCTGACTGGTGAAGTTGGATTTAATATTACTATTTTGGAAATGCCACTTTTAGAAAGTGAGCATTTCTCTGCACTTAAATCTTTCTGTGCCTTACAATCCACGTCTGGCTGGGTTTAGTTGACAGCTCCTTGTGCATTCACTCAGACACACCCCAAATACAGGGCACTCAGCCTCACTTGCATACATCTGCATTTTAAATGGGTCTTCCTAGGCTGGGAGGGTGGAGGGCCTGCTCTCACACAAAGGACTGCCACACCCCCTACTGGGACCCTGGCAGACAGGATTGAACTGAAAGGGGACCTGGTGCACTTCTAAGCCACTCTTTGAAGTCTCCACCACTTCAAAGGCACATTTGGGTATAAAACAGGGCCTCTTCCCTACCACCTCAGACACTTCCTGGAGAAGAAACCTGAACCAGAACCTGCACCCTGACAAGAAGAACTGCCTGGCTGCCTAAAGGACTCACCTGACTGCTTTCTACAGAAGACTGCTGCCTTGCTGTTGCCCTGATGTCTTGCTGCTCTCTTGCTTTGCTGCAGAAGTGCTCTCCAAGGGCTTGGATAGAGCTTGCCTCCTGTTCCCTGAAGTCTCAGGACCAAAAAGACTTCTCTCTTGCAACTGGACTCCTTGTGCAGTGAACAATTTGACACACAGCTTGTGCCGCGGTGAAAAATTCACTGCTCGCCGAACTGGACGCCGCTCGACTTCGCAAAGAAAAGATCGACGTGGCGCCTGCGGTGCGACCGGAACCTCGACGCACAGCCCACCTGGACAACGCCGCCCGACTTCCAGAGGGAAAATCGACGCAGCACCTGCCGTGAGGGAGAAATTTCCCTGCATCGCCCACCGGAACGACGCAGAGCTGGTCAACAAGCCCAGGATTCCACGCACAGACCCCGGGGCATCTGAAAACCCCGCGACCTGAAGAGGAGACCTGTCCGCGCACCGGAAATTGACACAACGTCTTCCCCGCGTGGAAAATAATGACGCAAGTCCGTGTGTGAAGGGGCGAAACCGACGCACACACCATTTTCCACGCATCTCCTCTTCTGTGGCCCTTTGCAGAGATTTTTCACTCAAACCAGGTACTTTGTGCTTGAAAGAGACTCTTTTTGCTTTTAAAAGACTTAAGACACTTTATATCACTTTCCAGTGATATCTTTACATTTTCTTTTCGCATCTTTTATCGTTTTGACCTGCAACTATCCAGATAAATATTATATATTTTTCTAAACACTGTGTGGTGTATTTTTGTGGTGCTATATTGTGTTATTGTATGATTTATTGCACAAATACTTTACACATTGCCTTCTAAGTTAAGCCTGACTGCTCAGTGCCAAGCTACCAGAGGGTGGGCACAGGATAATTTGGATTGTGTGTGACTTACCCTGACTAGAGTGAGAGTCCTTGCTTGGACAGGGGGTAACCTGACTGCCAACCAAAGACCCCATTTCTAACAGTCTGTGAGCATGTGTGCGTGTATGTCTGTATGTATGTGTGCGTGTATGACTGTGTGTGTGTTTGTTGGTACGTCTGTTGGTATGTGTGCGGGTATGTGTAATGGTGGTGTCTGTATGCATGTAGGGTGGGGGTGTGTTTCGATGTTGGGGGGAGGGGGATTCTGCCAGCTTTGGGGGCTACTAGGGGGGTCGGTGTGGGGGGAGGACCCTGGAGAGGGGGAGCCGGGTGGGTTGAGACCCCTATCAGTGCCAGGGAAGGAATTCCCTGGCACTGATAGTGCCTACTGCCATGGATTTTGTGGCGGTACAGAACTCCACGAAATCCATGGCGGTACGCGGGGTCGTGATACCGCCGGCGGTGTTGTGACAGCTGCTGGTCTGCAGACCGAAGTCTCCAGCACAGTGGTTGTTACCACCCTGGTGGTCGGAGTAGAGTAGTGGCGGTTTAGCATGGCGGTCACCGCCATGCTTGTAATGCCATTTCTTTTTTTCATCTGACTGTTGGCGGTATTGCCGGCATTTCTCCACCGACCGCCAGGGTTGTAATGAGGGCCATAATATCCCTGTGACTACCAAAAATGTGTAATGTAACTAGTGCTCATGTAAAGTGCTTCAATACCTGCAGGTCGAGCTTGTGTGATGTAAAACTGCACAAAAAAACAATATTCATCATCCTGCCAAGTGTCCAGCAGTGACGACTGGAGCTTATCGTAACTGCTCCCATACTGTTTTACACAGCTGTGATATTAAGCGAAGAAGGTGTACAGAGTGCTGTAATGTTCATTTCCACAATACTAATAAAGCCTTATGAATTAGAATGCCTTCATTACAGCGTGACATTTTGTGGAAGTGGTTTTCTCTCACACTACGAAACGGAGCCAGATTTTAACACCAGCTACTGCAAGGGGTGCATATGCTCCACGGAGGTGGACATGTCAGAGTCAGGAAGATTACTTTAAGCCAGGGCCCCACCCAATTGTCCGTAAGGCTTTGATTACTATTGAGACGTCTCTATCTGCCTGTTATTAAAATGGCATCTATTGTGGCTCATTTACACCCCCAGCACAGTAAGGAATGTGCAGAATTGATTTATCCAAACCAGAGAACTTGATGTGTGTTTAGCATTCAGGAGTAGAGGGTGCACTGGGCTGTAAGCTTTCTGCCAGATATCAGCTTGGAGACCACTCAGTCTCAGACACCAGCTACCCCTATAGTCAAGAAAAATTACATTTCACCATTAATCGCCTGCCTCAATATAAAGCTTCCAATTACACAGCACAGCCATTGATCTCTGACTACTTCCGTGGAAAGTGGAGGGGGAAAGCAATGGCTGTCTGGTACAACAGTTGCGTTATACAAACACATGGACTTGTATGAAGTGCAGGGACAAAAGTAAAAAAAAATTACCTCTGAAGCACGCAGTCAGTAGAAAGACACTAGCCACAAACCACTGGCTGCCAGCTGGAAACTGTACTTGCCTCAGGCTCCAAGGAACAGAGGAAGAAAGGGGAAGAGAACCTTGATGACATGACCCTGAGGCTGTTGACCAATGATAAGCCAGAAAATGCGAGTGACTGGGAAGCCTACGAATGGTAAGTATGGGGGCGGGTCCTAAGCAGGCAAAACTTAAAAACGACTCCAATTTGGCCTGGATTTCTTGAAGAATAGTTAAATTCAGTTAAGCACAAAATGGCCCAAACTTCAAAAAATAGGTCTCAGCACTGGGATGGGAAAAGCCTCAGCAGTTGAGGGGTTAAGACATTGTTCAGTCAAACTAAAGATCGATTGGGTTGTGTGAAAGCAGCCTACGCATAACTTTTTTTCCTGCACTTTCTGGCAGCAGTTCCTGTTTACGTGACAAAAGCCTGCTGATTCTTGCTCACATGATAATAATGTATTGCATCTGTTGCAAGGCTGCCCTGGCAGTTCCCAGAGTCAAGTTCTATTTTTAGCTGCTGATTACGCTGCTTTTATTGGCTGGCATTCGCGACTGACCTTTTCCCCAGTTTCTAGATTCAGGAGGAGAATACTACTGCTCCGACGATAGAAAAGCCAGCTTCCGCAACAAGCTCACAATTTACGGATAGCAAGGGGTTGGGCAAAACAAACCAACTTCACTGGCACGTACTCCAAGCGACTCTCTCTTTCCCAAGCGGAGAAACGTGACTGCTGCAGTTCCATGTATGGGTGGGAGAGGGAAAGACCGAGAACAAAACGTTGCGCGCCACAAAATAGAATATAAACTAACACTTGTTTCCAACTGCGGCTAACGACACTCTTTACAGCCAGACTTACCTTAGCAGGGCGTGGCCGATAGAACCTGGGCATGTTCTCAACAAGTACTTGGGTAATAGGGCGAAGTATGCACAGAAACTTTTCTTGTTTAAAGGTCGTTTTATTTTTAGATAAAATTATCATTATTAGACCACCTTTGATGACGCAGAAATGAAGGTTTTACATTTATTAGCGCTTAAACGTAGTGCTGCAATAATCAAGTGTGACTTTAACCGAACTAATAAAGATTGTACGGGGACAAATGTGCCCTTAGAGTAGTTTGCCAACATTTATAAGCGTGCTTTATATAACGTGATGTATTAGAATTGCACGAATCTGACATAATCGTAAACGTGTGCTATGATTTGCTTGTTTGAAATGCTTTAGCTTAGCATTACTTTAGTGGAGGCTTTGGCCTAGTTGCCTGGTCTCACGGTTTAGATGTTCGTATTTTTCCAATGTGCTAATAAACGTGTATTTTTGCTTGAAGCTGTACTTTTCCACTGAGATCGTTCACATGCTTATCTTAAGGTTTCGTGCCAGCCTGGCATCTTTCTCTTTGCTCCAAGGTCAATCTGCAGGTGCGGACAATGGAAGCTCTGAAAGTGAGTTAATTGGTATAAAATATTGCAACTTGCGTACCCGTCTCCAAGGATAATGTATGCTTAAGTAAAAGCTTGAGAACTGTTGTTTTTGATTGGACAATTTGAAGCCAACCTATGAACCCTCCAATGGAAGACCCTACTGGATTTGAACTATTGTCTATTTAAACCAGGTGCACGAGAAGAAAGCAGCCATTGCAGCCATTATTGCCGTTACCCGCCATTTTGCCGCTATTATGGCCCACCTTGCTGCGACACCATTTTGAAAGAGACTTTGATGCTTTCTCTAATCGAGAGAAAGAGACTTTAATTAATTCTCGCCTTAGAGACTTTAACTTTGATCCCTTTGCATGAAGTAGTAGTTTTATTTTGCCGCTGAGAGGCAACTGCCCCGTCCACCCCTGCCCCTTTGCCCCGTCCCATGCTGATCGAGAAACGGTACCTGTGAGACGAAGACTTCCTTGAATGCTGATTGTAATTGGTAAATATGAAAGGAAATTGTACAATTGCATTGTGTTTCTTTTAGGTAACCAACTGCTGATTTTTGATAAGATCCCTAGTTAGGAGTTTTCCAAATTAATGTTGCAAAATTGTTTTGCATGAAGTCCCACATGCCGATGCTAATTTGAGGTTAGATGAGGATTCCTTTTGTTGCACGATGCAATTTGAGACCTTGCTATGCTGACCAATGTATGCAATTAGCTCATTACAGATTATAGTTTTAGTGATTTGCATTGCTATTATCGAAAGCCTTGTTATTCAAATGCTGCATAGATTGCATCTTTTCCGCCGTTATGGACAGCTATTAATGTTCATTTATGTTTATCATTTGGTGTTGAGACACATCTATATTGTGCTAGCTTTGTTAATATAGGGAAATAAATTCATTAACTTTGAATAAACTGGTGTGGTTATTCATGACCGAAAGGTCATGGTTCGCCGAAATGTATTCTGGATTAATTGTTAAGTGTTATGTTGATCAGGGTATTGCTTATGTTCGTTATTGATTATCGATTACATTAAATTGACTGATCTCGGGTGAGGAGAGTCTCACTTAGCCAAAAGATTCATCGGCCTAAAGAGCGTCCAAAATACAGGTAAATTATTAGGGAGGAACGCTCTATCAGTAGATGGTAGCAGAGGACGGTTTAGACTTTTGGGACCCCACTCAAGACATACATGGTGTTGAATTAACGGTTTAGACTTTTTGGGACCCCGCTCGAGAGGTATATGGTGTTGAATTAGATTTTTCTTGGGTAAAACAGATTGAGAAAATGATGATGGGCTAGGTCCGCCGCGACTTTCCCGGGATCTCGGAGCTTGCGAATGGAGAGAATGGAGGTGTGAGATCGGCGTTGGCGGTACTGGTGACGGTATGAGTGAAGTTAGGGTTTTGCGCTTGCACGGCTTATTGCCGCAGATTGTTTGAAAAGGTTGCGAGGATTTTAGAGAATAGCGGAGGTGCGACTCCGAGTGTAGGAGTAGGGAAGTCGTCGAACTTCATAGAAATAGCGGAGGTGCGACTCCGAGTGTGAGAGTAGGGAAGTCGTCGAACTTCATGTGCGTGTGGCGCTTTGTGCAGAAAAAGGTCCACGTGGTTGTTGTTGTTGAGACGGGCCCTGCGAGGTCAAGAGACTCCGGAGTATGTTGAAAAGTGTATGAGACACTTGTTTATGTTGTGGTCTGGTCGGTTTAGTAGGTTGATCGGGCGTGGTCAACGAGCCGGTACGTGTGTTAAGGGAGTGAAAGAAAACTTCGACTTCGGGCTTTGACAAAATTCTAAGTGCACTAGAATAGATCATTGACAAGTTGAGAGCAGTCTGCGGGTCAGAATTGCTTGCGAAAGTGGGGACCGAGAAAGATGGAATAACTGCCGAGGCTAGTGAAAAATCCCTAAGGTCCTGAAGTGATTGTGTTACCCTTCCTGTAGTAAACCGACAGATCTGTTTTATTATAATTTTTTTGGTAGCTCGCGATACATGCCAGAAGTTGTTGCGAGAGGAGCTGAGTGAAGAAGGACAAGCCGCGAGGCTTTGTCAGCCGCAGTGTGTGTGAGTGTGACGTCACTAGGAGCCGCGCTGGGATAGGTTGGTTGCAAAGAAGGGTCGCGCACGGATTGGACGCAGTCCGTGGGGCTCGATTGGAAGGGGAAAGGCAAGCGAAGAGTATTCCGGGAATTAAAGTCACTTATTGATTACAAACTTTGTGAAATAAAAGACGAGAAAAATGAAATTTTTTAAAGCATTAAAGAGTGCGATGAAGGGGGAGTCTTACATTAAAGCGAGCGTAGGAGAAGAGACGCCGCCCGAAGGTACACCAGCTTACATTGTAATGGAGGAAAAAGGGGTAGCTCCGTGCCTTTGGCTAAAGCAATGGCACAAGCTGACAGAGAAACATGGGAGCGTAGCGTTCCCGATCCATGGGACGTTCAATATAAGGATCCTAGAGAATTTGAGATTCGCGATGTACGACATGAAGGTACCTCCAAGGCCAGCACAGTTTGAGGCTCTAGCGATTTGGGAACTAATGGCTAGACAGCAACAGCAAAATAAGTTCGAGACCAGGATAAGGAAGGTAGAAAAGACACTAGCGGACGCTAGGTGGGATAATGCACAGAAGGTGTGGAGGTCAGATGTATTGCAGGGGATAAAATTGTTCCCCGCAATTACTAAGGAAGAAGAGGCGACAGGCAAGAAAGCTACCTGTAAGACAAATGGGAGGTGTTCCAAAGATAGAGAGGACGAGGAAAAGTTGAGAAGAGAAGAAGAGTTGGAGGATGAGGAGTTAATCATGCAATTGCTGAACGACCGTCCACCACCTTATGCAGAGAATGGACGAGGTCCAAGTACCAGTTCTGCCCCTCAGGCACCGGTACAGAACAATGAAACTCCGGGTTCAGAAGCGTCATCGGGATCTAAGGACCCGAGTTTACTGTTCACCCCGCAGATACCGCAGGTTAGGAGAATATATCCAGATGTGCCCATATTGAAACCAGCAGAAAATTATCAGCCGCAGGTCCCAAGGTACTACAGCAGTGACAACAGTACGGGAATGATTCTAGATCCAACCGTAATGGGAGGACAGAATGGTCACAACCCAACATTGGCACAAGCTGAATCAACCCAGTTTTTGATGCCTCAAAAGCAGATGCAGGGGGGAAACGCACATGCTCAGATGACGGGGAGTCAGGCGGGCATGCCGGCAATGATGACCCATAGTTTGGGAAGGAACATGTCTCAGAACATGGGGAATGGACAGAACGCAGATGCGATATCCCTACCCATTACTGTAGGTCCACCGGTACCTTTGTACATTCAGCCTAATTCAGGTATGAGCAGTCAAGGATCAATGGTGCAGAGCGGGATAGAAAGGAGGTGCATTCAAAACACCCCAGAGACAACTCCAATAGCGGCTCTGCGAACTGGATCTGGGTCCTTGATGGAGTTTAGTCCCATATGTGCTCAGTCAACAGTGGTGAGGTCAAGTCCCCCACTGATGATACCGCTATCATCGAATACTGAAAAGTTGCCGCAACCATCAATGGCAGTCGACGTGAATGCTACACTGATGGGGTTGAACGCGCAACAGCTGACACAGTGGTTCAACAGTCTGAATTCCACACAAAGCTCAGCCAGTGGGAAGGGAGAAGACTATCTGAATAGGGTCAGGTTGAACATGGAAGCACAAGAATTGGTGGAAGGGACTATGGGTGTGAATAGGTTAGAGTCCTACTCGGAAGAAGAGCTGAGGTATCTATGTCCCAGGATTACGAGAGAAGTGAACAAGGTACATAGAAGGTTGCAAGAAATAGCAGACAAAAATGGGGTTGAGATAGACAAGACAAAACACTTGAGCAGGAGCTATAGATTGGATTTCGGGACCACAGACTTTGAACACATGAGGTCAGCAGGCATGAAGGCGCACCTTAGAGAATTGCTGCAGAGTGCACAAGTGTGGAGGTGCTTAGACAAATGGGAAAGCAGATGGGTAAAGAGAAAGGAAAATAGGAAAGACAGTGTCCCAGAGTTCAACGAGAAAAGACCGCAGAGTAGTGATGCAGTAACCATGTTACCAATGAGGGAGACAGCAGGGGGAAAATTAATACATGTACCATGGCACAGAAGTGACATTCAGTCTTTTACGGATGATTTTCCCAAACTGAGAGAGAAACCGATTGAATGGTATCAACAGACTGATAGGTATGTGAAGCTTGCAAAATGCCTTTGGGAAGACCTGAACACTCTCTTTGAGATTGTGGTTCCGGCAGATTTGTGGGAGGATTGCAAAAGAGCTGTAGGTTGGCCGACAAGTGAACCAGAGAGAGACAGGGATACGGGTGCACCATCACCTATGGTGATGAGCCTGTATTATAAGGTGATTGAGCATTTGAAGACGAAGGTTGCCGCGAAAAATGTGGATTGGCAGAAGATCGATCGAACTGCCCAAGAGGCTAAAGAGTCGATTCATAGTTACTATGAGAGGTTGTTGAAGGCGTTCAAGAACTACAGTGGCACGGAAACAATAGAGGCGAAGGACATGCTTCATTTTGTATTTAGATTCGTGGAAGGGCTGAGACCAGAGATAAGTCAGATGATAAAGTCGCATTTGATTTGTTGGCAGTCGAAACCTATTGATGAGGTGTTGAATTATGCGAAATACTGTAGCGACGAAATTGAAGTGAAACAGAAAAAGTTGAAAGAGAAAGTGATGATGATGCAACTTAAAGCAGCTCAGACAGGTCTGCAAGGTTTGCAAGGGTTGCAAGGGTTCCAACAGCAGGTACCGCAACCGCAGCCGCAGTTGCAAGGAAATATGATGTTTCAGCCACAGGCGAGAGGCAGAGGCAGAGGCAGAGGAGGTTTTGGGAATAATGGTCCGGATTTGAACACTGTTGTGACTCCGAATGGTGTGCAGGCATTGAAAAAGGTGATGCCGTGTCACGTGTGCGGAATTGTCAGACATTGGAAACGCGAGTGCCCGATGGTGGTGCAGGAAGGTGCAGGTGTTGGTCAGCAAAACAATGATGTCAATGCATTTCAGACAATGAGGGGACCGAAAATTAGAGGTCCAAACGCAAATTTTCAGACCATAAATCAGCTGCAGGGATTACAACCTATGCAGCCGCAGCAGATGCAGATGCCCCGTATGCAGATGACGCAAATGCAGCCAATGCAACAGCAGTTTCCCATGGTACCTAATCAGCAAATGCAAATACCTTTGGCACCAATGAGTCAGCAGCAAGGGATGGTTCCTCCACAGGTCTCGGGTCAGGTAATGAATACAAATGGCACCGTACAACAGTTCCCATTACACAGTGAGACTGGAATAAACAATGTATGGGAGAGTGAAAGTTCAGGAGAGGAGGGAGATTGTGTGCTTGCAGCATCCTTGGAAGTTGATCAAAAGGGTCCATATGTAGAGGGAAGAGTCATGGGTCATCGTGTTTCATTCTTGGTTGACACAGGAGCCACACGTTCAACTGTTAAGAGCATTGAAGTACCGAATTTGCCACTCTCAGGGAGAACAGTTCAAGTGGTGGGAGTAGCAAACAGGCACCTGACAAACCCAATCACAGATCCAGTACCAGTCAGCATTGGTAACTATCAAGGGTTACATAAATTTGTGGTATGTGACTCAAGCCCAATAGCACTGTTAGGGAGAGACCTATTGTGCAAATTGGGATGTTCGATTATGTGTTCGAACGATGGAATTAAAATTCAGACGAGCAGTGATGGGGAAGAAGAGGACAGTGTAGAGGGGGATGAGATGGAAACTGTTGATGAAGAGTATCCCCTGATTTGCCTTTTCCCGATGATAACTGAAGAAGATATTCCAGCTGAATTACGGGAAACAGTCGGAAAGGAAGTGTGGGATATGACAGGGAAAGAGGTGGGATTGATGAAAGGAGTGGAACCAGTGAAAGTGACTGTAAAACCCAATGCAATCTTTCCCCAGACCCCACAATACCACATGGCACAAGACACCCTCATGAAAGTAGCCCAACTCATTGACGAATTTGTAAAGCAGGGAGTACTGAAAGAAGTGTTAAGCAGTCCATGTAATTCACCAATCATGGGACTAATAAAGCCGAGTGGAAAGGTCCGAATAGTGCAGGACTTGAGAAAAATAAATGACATCATAATTAAATGTTGCCCTGTCGTGCCAAATCCAGCTGTGATAATGTTTCAAGTCCCTTGCGATGCCGAATGGTTCTCAGTCATCGACTTGTCACAAGCATTCTTCTCGGTGCCTCTTCATGAGGACAGCCAATTCCTCTTTTGTTTCAAATTCTTAGACCGAGTTTACAGTTGGTGTCGAATTCCTCAAGGGTTTTCTGAGTCACCGTCAATATTCAATCAGATTCTAAAGAAAGACTTGGAAGCGTTAGAATTGCCATCCGAGTCAACCCTAGTACAGTACATCGATGACTTATTGATTGCATCTAAGACAGAAAGTGGCTGCACAGCCGACACCATTGCCCTACTGAACCATTTGGGAAGGAATGGACACAAAGTGTCTCCTTCCAAGTTGCAGTTCTGTCAGAAGAAAGTAAAATACTTGGGTCACCAAATAGAGAAAGGGTCACGGAGAATAATGAAGGAAAGAATAACAAGTGTACTTCAAATGAGTCCACCAAAGACAAGGAGGGAGGTGAGGAAGTTTTTGGGGATGGTGAGCTACTGTCGCCAGTGGATTCCCAACTTCTCAACTCTAGCAAAGCCTTTACTGAAACTGACCCAGAAGGATGCCTTGGATCAAATTGAGCTGAAAGGAGATGAGATGGATGCTTTTATTGAATTAAAGGAATGTATGTGCAGGGCTCCAGCTTTAGGTATGCCTGATTACACAAAGCCTTTCACATTGTTTTGTCATGAACGTGATGCATGTTCTTTGTCTGTCTTAACTCAAGCCCATGGTGGCATAAACAGACCAGTAGCGTATTTTTCAGCTACTTTGGATCCGGTCGCAGCAGCACTTCCAGGGTGTTTGCGCGCCGTAGCAGCAGTTGGTATCAGCCTCACTCAGAGTGAAGGAATAGTGATGGGACACCCAGTAACAGTCATGGTCCCTCACTCAGTTGAGATACTTTTGACCCGCTCCCGAACGCAACACATGACTGGAGCAAGACTCACAAGGTATGAAACAATAATTCTGGGCTCACCGAATGTGCAGCTGAAAAGCTGCACTACGTTGAATCCAGCAACCTTGCTTCCTGGTGAAAATGCTGAAATTGAGAACGCTGAAGACGTCGAGCATGACTGCCTTCAGGTGACTGAATTTTGCACAAAACCTCGACCTGACATTAAGGATACTAAGCTTGATGAAAATGACCAAATTGTTTTTGTTGATGTTGATGGTTCATGTCTAAGAGATGGGATGGGAATTTTGAAAGCAGGATATGCCGTATGTACTGTAACAGGTGTCTTGGAAGCATCCTGGCTCCAAGGAGTCTATTCTGCACAAGTAGCAGAACTTGTAGCCCTTACAAGAGCATGCCAACTGTCTACATTGATGAAAGTCACCATTTACACTGATAGTCAGTACGGGTTTGGAATTGTGCACGACTTTGGCCAACTATGGTCACAGAGAGGTTTCCTGACTTCTTCAGGATCCCCAGTGAAAAACGGGGAGAGAATAAGGGAATTGTTACACGCCATTCAAATGCCAGCCGAAGTTGCAGTGGTAAAGTGTAGTGCTCATACAAAAGGACAGGACTATGTTTCTCTGGGAAATGCATATGCGGATCAAGTCGCAAGATTTTGTGCCTTGAATTGTATATTACTCAGAGATGAATGGAATTCGATAAGTGAACCAGAACTCGAACCAGCTGAAGCATTTGCCTTGAAGGTCGTAGATACAATGGATGAGCTAAAAGCATTACAGAATAACGTCAGGGAGGATGAAAGAGATTCCTGGATTAAGTCACAATGCACAAAGAGACCAGATGAGTTATGGGTTTCAAATGAGGGAAAATTTGTTTTGCCAAATAGTCTCTTATCGCAGCTAGCGCGGTTCTATCATGGGCAGGCTCACCTAGGGAGAGATGCCATGATAAGATTGTTCAAAACTGATTGGTTTAACCCCAGATTCCGTCAAGCTGCAGAAGCAGTTTGCCATCGATGTGTCATTTGCCAGCAGATGAACCCAGGGAAGGGAACGGTTGTGAACGCGAGCCACATTGGTAGGTCGAGTGGCCCGTTCAGTAGGATGCAGATGGACTTCATTGAGATGCCTGTGCATGGAGGTCTGAAGTATGTGTTGGTGATTGTGTGCATTTTTAGTCACTGGATTGAAGCATACCCCACACGTAGAAATGACAGCCTTACAGTTGCAAAGCTATTGTTGAGGGAGTTAATACCACGTTTCGGATTCCCGATCTCTTTAGAATCAGATAGAGGAAGTCACTTCAATAACGAGGTGATAAAGTTACTTTGCGAAGCGCTGAACATTGAGCAAAAACGGCATTGTAGCTATCGCCCTGAAGCCTCAGGACTGGTGGAGCAGATGAATGGTACATTGAAATCAAGAATGGCGAAAATATGTGCATCAACAAATTTGAAATGGCCTGACGCGTTGCCTTTGGTGTTAATGTCAATGAGAAACACCCCTGACAGAAAGACTGGATTGTCCCCGCACGAAATTCTCATGGGCAGGGCCATGAGACTTCCTGCAGTTCCCGCAAACGCGCTTTTGAATATTACAGATGATATGGTGTTAGACTACTGCAAAGGTCTGGCTGACGTGGTTCGCTCTTTCTCTCACCAGGTGGAAGCGACCACCTTGCCACCGATCCAAGGTCCAGGACACACACTGAAAGCAGGTGACTGGGTCGTGGTAAAGAAGCACGTGAGGAAGTCGTGTCTGGAACCCCGTTGGAAAGGCCCTTTCCAAGTGATCCTGACGACAACTACCGCTGTGAAGTGTGCGGGAGTTCCCAACTGGATTCACGCCAGTCACACCAAGAAAGTGTTGTGTCCCACAGATGAAACTGCCAGTGCCTGATAAAACAGTGCTGAGCGCTGAGACAGAGCAAAACAGAACTGAAAGCGAACAGGCAGGAACAGAAGAGAGAGAAATATTCTCTGAGGACGAAACGACCGACTCACTTGGGGAAGACCAAGGAGAAACCTCAGACAGCGACGAAGCAGCTGAAGGTGACAAAGAGCCTGAAGCAGCTGAGGGTAGCAAAGAGCCTGAAGCAGCTGAAGGTGACAAAGAGCCTGAAGCAGCTGAAAGTGATAAAGAGCCTGACGAAAGTAACGGTGACGAAGGGCTCGAAAGAGGTGAAGAAGCAGGAGAGCCTGATCAGAGGAGGGCTTTCCCAGAAGCAGACGGTACAGAAAAGGAGAAAGAGAACCTGATTGATTCCCCAGAAGGAGGGGACAAGGCAGAACAGAACGAAACTGTTCAAGCTTCCACAGAAAAGGTCGCAGGTCCATCAAGTGGACACGGTGCAAAGAGGAGACTAAGTATATCACCAATAAAACTAAGAACTAAAGAAAATTTGAACGACGGAGAAAGGCCAAAAGTGAAAGAGAAAAGAAAGGAAGTGTCTGTCGTGGTACCAACCTCAAGTGAAGGAAAAGACTTGGCCAAAGAGGAAAGTACCAGTGAGGCAGAATCGAAAAGAGAAGCAAAATTGAAAAGGAAAAGGATACCAAACAGGAGATATTCCGGTCCAGAATGGGCATATGCAGTCAATGACGATTGGACTGACGAATTTGTATCTCTAAGCCTCGAGAACGAAGAAGAAGAGATACCAATAGAAAAGAAAAGTTTTATGGACACTGTTGATTGAAAGGGTGATAAATGACATTGCTTGCTACAATCTAACGTGATACAACCAGCTAAGACATTGCTAAACCGGATGAGACATTTGCTAACTTGATAATACTTTGAAAACCTGATTGACTCTACAACACGATTTGAGACAACGTTGCTAACTGAAAAAAAAAAAAAAAAAAAAAAAGACTGAGTTATTGCCGAATTGAGTTATTGCCGAATTGAAAAAAAAACAATTGCCAAATTGAGACACATGCTGCTAACCGATAAGTGACTGGGCTCCTGAAGAAAACTGTGTGAACATTGCATTGCGCTCGCTCAGCTTTGTAACTAAATAGCTAAATAGTTTCTTCATAGGTGCTTCTAGCTCTCTGATTCTATACAGATCATGGCTCAACAAAACAGTAGAGTGAAATATTGTAAATATGCGTGTATAGGCTTGATAATTGCATGTGTACTAATAATAATGGGAATAGTGCTTGCTACACGTGGAAAGGGTGAGAATGAGAAAATTGATGCTTCTACTTTTGCTCCTGTCACTGAACTAACTGCATTGAAAAGACTAGAATTAGATGAGAGACACTTGCATGATAAGAAGGAACTTTCGTATAACGTTTTCTATCGCTTGCTGACAGAATATGTTGAGACTATGGATGCGAAAGATTGTTATGTGTGTACACAGATACCGACATCAGTAAAGGAAGGGGTGACTTATCACCACATGCCTCTTACATACGGGATTACATGTAGTATAGTAACTTCTAGATTTTATGGTCAAACTAACATACAGTATTTTTACTCAAATTATGATGTTACCTTTGCATATGTTCCTATAATAGCGCAGCTAAGCCAGATTGCTAAAGATTGGGATGCTAAAATAATGAGGGAATTTTTCGAGCCAATGCAACCTTTTGAAACGGCTCACGCTCATAGGGAAAACCTTACCTGCTCGCTCTCTGCAGTAGAAATAAGCTTTTTAGATCGCACAGATGATAGAAGGGCACAAATGAATGCGAAATTAGAAAAGGAGCTAAGTAAGAGGACTTCAGTAGATCATTATGATTTTGCCGCAATAAAAACACAAGGGAGAATAGCTTTAGATGCTTGGCATGTAGGGAAATTTTGTATATATCGAGGTGAATCTTATTATGATAACATTTTCGTAGGAGCGAGTGAGTGTAAACATACGTTTATCTTTAAGGCCAAATGGACATTCATGATGAACGGACTTGACCCTGTCATACCAGGTGTATATTACATTTGTGGGTATAATGCCTATTATCGTCTTCCGAAAGGATGGTGGGGGAGATGTTATTTGGGTATAGTGTTCCCAAAGGTTTATCAACTGGATGACCTATCGATGATTCCAAAGACATCTGGATCCCATCGTATCCAGAAAAGAGAGACCGCAGCTGCTGTGGTAGGAGATATATTTGGAGCCATGATTCCTTCATTGGGAGTTGTGTTGAATTCCATCAAAATAAGAAAGTTGTCTACTATAGTGGATAACATGTTGACAAAGTTTTCAGGTGCTATAATCCTGATAGATGCTGAACTTGCAGCGGAAAGAGCTATGACTCTTCAAAATAGGCTTGCCTTAGACATTCTTTTAGCAAAGGATGGCGGCGTTTGCAAAATGCTTGGTGCACGCCACTGTTGCACGTATATTCCAGACAACAGTGTGAAAATTAAAACTATGCTTGCTAATCTAACAAAAGAGAGTGCAGATTTGAAGGAATTGAAAGAACCAGGAGTGTGGGAGAAGGTTGGAAAAGGACTTGCTTCAGTGGGAAATTGGCTTGGTGGCATTTGGAATGGGATATTACTAAAAATAATACAGGGAATATTAATAGTACTGATTTGTATATTTGGAATTTGGGGAATAAAAAGGGGAATAATAATGATTATGGCAAGAATTAAGAGAAGGAAGGAAGAGAAAATGATGAAAAGAATGGCAGAAGAATATAAAGCAAGAACTAGGGGAACTAAAAGGAAACGAGAACTGACAGAATTTTAATGGAATAACATTTGTGGGAATAGTTTTGTGTGATGACAAGTAGTCATCAGAGGAGGGATTGATGACGCAGAAATGAAGGTTTTACATTTATTAGCGCTTAAACGTAGTGCTGCAATAATCAAGTGTGACTTTAACCGAACTAATAAACATTGTACGGGGACAAATGTGCCCTTAGAGTAGTTTGCCAACATTTATAAGCGTGCTTTATATAACGTGATGTATTAGAATTGCACGAATCTGACATAATCGTAAACGTGTGCTATGATTTGCTTGTTTGAAATGCTTTAGCTTAGCATTACTTTAGTGGAGGCTTTGGCCTAGTTGCCTGGTCTCACGGTTTAGATGTTCGTATTTTTCCAATGTGCTAATAAACGTGTATTTTTGCTTGAAGCTGTACTTTTCCACTGAAATCGTTCACATGCTTATCTTAAGGTTTCGTGCCAGCCTGGCATCTTTCTCTTTGCTCCAAGGTCAATCTGCAGGTGCGGACAATGGAAGCTCTGAAAGTGAGTTAATTGGTATAAAATGTTGCAACTTGCGTACCCGTCTCCAAGGATAATGTATGCTTAAGTAAAAGCTTGAGAACTGTTGTTTTTGATTGGACAATTTGAAGCCAACCTATGAACCCTCCAATGGAAGACCCTACTGGATTTGAACTATTGTCTATTTAAACCAGGTGCACGAGAAGAAAGCAGCCATTGCAGCCATTATTGCCGTTACCCGCCATTTTGCCGCTATTATGGCCCACCTTGCTGCGACACCATTTTGAAAGAGACTTTGATGCTTTCTCTAATCGAGAGAAAGAGACTTTAATTAATTCTCGCCTTAGAGACTTTAACTTTGATCCCTTTGCATGAAGTAGTAGTTTTATTTTGCCGCTGAGAGGCAACTGCCCCGTCCACCCCTGCCCCTTTGCCCCATCCCATGCTGATCGAGAAACGGTACCTGTGAGACGAAGACTTCCTTGAATGCTGATTGTAATTGGTAAATATGAAAGGAAATTGTATAATTGCATTGTGTTTCTTTTAGGTAACCAACTGCTGATTTTTGATAAGATCCCTAGTTAGGAGTTTTCCAAATTAATGTTGCAAAATTGTTTTGCATGAAGTCCCACATGCCGATGCTAATTTGAGGTTAGATGAGGATTCCTTTTGTTGCACGATGCAATTTGAGACCTTGCTATGCTGACCAATGTATGCAATTAGCTCATTACAGATTATAGTTTTAGTGATTTGCATTGCTATTATCGAATGCCTTGTTATTCAAATGCTGCATAGATTGCATCTTTTCCGCCGTTATGGACAGCTATTAATGTTCATTTATGTTTATCATTTGGTGTTGAGACACATCTATATTGTGCTAGCTTTGTTAATATAGGGAAATAAATTCATTAACTTTGAATAAACTGGTGTGGTTATTCATGACCGAAAGGTCATGGTTCGCCGAAATGTATTCTGGATTAATTGTTAAGTGTTATGTTGATCAGGGTATTGCTTATGTTCGTTATTGATTATCGATTACATTAAATTGACTGATCTCGGGTGAGGAGAGTCTCACTTAGCCAAAAGATTCATCGGCCTAAAGAGCGTCCAAAATACAGGTAAATTATTAGGGAGGAACGCTCTATCACCTTCTGTTCCGACGGAGGTTGAAAAGAACTCTTGCCTCTTGCATTCACATGGCCTTCCTTGCTTGTTGCATTGTGTAAGATGTAGAGGCATAGGGCCATATGTACGAACACATTTTCTCATAGACACAGAATGGGTAAAACCCTTTGCTACATCTGGCCCATATTTACTAATAAGCGTATTTAGTATTTTTAAGCTCAGCGCGGCAAGTAAGGTATCTACGCCTTGCGTTGCGCCAGGGGCGGAGTTCATCTTCTATGTGTGGTGCGTAGCATAGATGTTGTTCTGGAAGGATATTCTTCCAGTACAAAATACGGTTAGACGGACTTTAAACATGTTCATACATTGCATGTGCGCTGAACACAGCAGTTCACATGCTATTTATGAAAACGTAGGAGAAATGAAAGCATTTCTCCATGCTAACACCCTCCCTGAAGGAGGCGTTGTCTCTTGGCGCGGCGCCCTGTCTACCAACGCTAGTAGCTGGGGCATTTTTTTTAAATCAAAAACCATGGGTGGTAGTGTGGGAACACCCACTGGATGCTCACTTAATTTAAAGAAACATAAAACAATATTTGAATTGCTTTAGGGCAGCTTTCTAGTGCTGGAAAGTAAACACTTTATGAAGACTGAGGGCCTGATTTAGGTCTTGGCAGAGGGAATACTCCGTCACAACCATGACGGATATCCCATCCACCTTATTGTGATCTCCATAGGCTATAATGGGATCGCAATACCGCAGACCGGATAGCCGTCTCACGTTTGTAATGGAGTATTCCCCTCCACCAAGTCTAAATCAGGCCGTTAGTGCCTGAGTGCACCACTTGGCTGTTGCACCAGCATATAGTCTTGATACATCTCTCCCTAAGTCCGCCTGCAGCTTGCCCATTCTTTTTGTTCAGCGCTTTCTGACCTTTCTCCCATTGTCCTTTGCCTTTTGTACTGGTCTGCTTTTGTTCCGCTGTAACAATAACATATCCTGTTATCTTGCTATTTGCCCCAACCTCAGCAATGCAACACCTCCACAAACAGCGTACCTCATTTCCTGAACCAATTTCTAGCCCTATCTCATCTAACCTAAAACTTTACCCCCAAGTATAAAGGCTCCCCTCAACTCCACTAAAACCACACACTACCTATTTCATCCCCCCATTCACCAAAGTCAAGGGTGGCTTTTAGGGAAAATAAGTTCTTTGTCTATTGTACTTTTCACATTTTATTCAACTGGAAAAATAACATATTCAGTCTTCTTGCCATGTTTTTTATTTCTCAGAAATAGTACTCATTAGACGTATTAATTTCTGCCTTATGTCTTTTTGCTGCACTAATTCCTCTGCAACCTCACAACAGCACTCACCATCACCTAGACCATCAAGTATGTGTCAGTATCGAAGAAGAATGTAGATTTTCCTAGTATTTATGAAGGAAATTCTTAATTTTATTAATGACACGGAGGCGACTATTATGCTTTCTCTTTCCTTTTATTTTTAATAGCAGCGCTGTCAAAACTACAACACCCAGAAGGCTAAAGAACAGTAGCCAATGGGAGAAGAAAGGTAGTTCCTTAAACAACCAATGAACAACCAGTATGACCCCTAAGTAGTTATCTTGTCCACGATCAGCCCTCTTTTCTTGTGCGAGAGATCAGAAAGTAAAGAACATAGGAACAATAGACAATACAATAGAAATTGCCATCAACACAGAAAAAAGTCCTTGAAGAATGTTCACTGCTTGGTGTATGCCCTGTAAGGAGACCACAGAATCTGGAGCAGTCGAGGAGAGGTTGATTGGAGAGATGGCAACCTTGCGTTTTGGAAACTGAAGATAATGGTGACCATTAAGACGAAGACTGTGTAGCGGTAGATGGAGCTATTAGGGGGGGATAAAAACAAAATTAGTAATCTGTGGCGGGATAATACTCGCCTCCGGTTCTTTAATAAAATTAAGAATTTCCTTCATAAATACTAGGAAAATCTACATTTTATGGCAAGAGACAGAGGCTCATATTATGCTTGTTTAAAGCGAATTAATTACCGAAAGCAAAGCATGTTGAACAGGTTTGCAATTAAAAGCTCTAAAAACATTTTTGTTAGACCAGTCAGCTGATCTGAGAATGTCCTCCAAGCGAGAACCAGCCCAAAAGGCTTTGGAGGTCAGCCAATGACATGACCCACTTAACCCAACGAGCTAGAGTAGGGGAGGAAACAGGTTTAAACGGTTTTTGAAAAGGTATGAGCAATTGGGAAGCAGAGGATGATCTCAGATCGGCTGTCCTAAGTTCAGAAGTATTTAAACATTGGCCTACACATAACTTAGGTTGGTCTGGAAAATACAGGTAGAAAACAGTAGACTAATTAGTTTTTCTACGTCTATAAACTGAAAAAAGAACACCTGTGGGGGTAAATTGACGAGCAGAAATATAAAGAGCTTTAACATCAGAAAGACGTTTTATAGAAATAAGACAAAGGGCCTGATTCTAACTTTGGAGGACGGTGTTAAACCGTCCCAAAAGTGGCGGATATACCACCTACCGTATTACGAGTTCCATAGGATATAATGGACTCGTAATACGGTAGGTGGTATATCCGCCACTTTTGGGACGGTTTAACACCATCCTCCAAAGTTAGAATCAGGCCCAAAGTAACATAGTAAGTTTCGCAGATAACATTTTCAGTGAGAGAAGCAAGTTATCAGGCCATGAAACAAACATATTTAGAACTAAATTCACATCCCATGTAGAACTGTATCTTGGTAAAGGCGGATTGCAAAATTTTACTCCCTTTAAGAGACGGCAGATCAATGGGTGTTCTCCTACTGGTTTTCCGTTGACATAAGAGTGAGCAGAAGAAATAGCTGAACGATACAAATTAATAGTGCAATAGGATTTGCCTTTGCTGGCTTCGGCCGCTAGAAAATTGACTATTGAGGAGACATCCGTTGAAAGGGAATTAATATGCCTTCCCACGCACCAGCTATCCCATAATGACCAGGCGGATTTGTATGCTTTTTTGGTTCCCTGGGACCAGGATTGGTTAATGAAGTTTGTAGCTTCCTCCGAAATGCACTGGACTGGGAAAGAATAGTTCTTCCATTCCAGACGTCTAAGTGGTCTAGCCACCATTGAAGCTCTATTTGGGATTTGTGATCGAGGGATATGACATCTGAATAGGCGAGGCCTTTTTGAAGATGTCTGATCTTTAGTCTTTGGAGGGCTCGATAATGGAGATGTCCTGGGAAAATAGCCTGGATGGAGGAAGCAGGGAGACCGACTATTCTGGCTAAGGTTCCGACTATTCTGGCTAAGGTTGTGAGAGAATTTTTTTTGGAGCGTAGAACCTATAGGATTTGTGACTTGATAGACTTTACCTTTGCTGAAGGTAAGCGAAGAGTTGCCGAAACGGAATCTATGGAGAAACCTAGAAACTCTATATTTTGTAGTCAAAACACATTTTTCGATGTTGAGAACGAAACCGAGGTCGGATAGTAGAGAACAAACTAGATGATTTTGGGACTGGAGAGAGGATAGACTCTGATTCATAATAAGAATGTTGTCTAAATAGATAATGAGCCTGATTCCTTGAGCCCTGAGATGGGCTACTACTGGTTTCATTCGTTTGGTAAAGAACCAAAGGGCAGAGGAGAGACCGAAAGGGAGAGAGGAAAAGTGGAAAGTTTGGTTGATCCATCGGAACTGAAGAAACTTTCTGGACTGGGGATGAATGGGAACTGTGAGATAGGCATCCTGAAGGTCTAAACGGACCATCCAATCTCCTTGTAGGAGAGAGTCTCGTAGTTGCAGGATAGTTTCCATCTTGAAATGTCTGTAGATCACAAAGTGATTGAACTGTTTTAGGTTGACGACTGGTCGCATCTTTTTGTTCTTTTTCTGAACCAGAAAAACAGAACTGAGAAAACATGACGGGTCCAGAGAACAAGGGACGATAGCTTGTTTTTAAAGGAGGGATTGAATTTCTAACGAAATCAGATTTGACATTTCTGTGGAACAACGGGGAGGACAAGGAAGGGATGACTGAAAAGGTTCTGAGTAGAGTTCTATGACATAACCTTGAACGGTATTTAGGACCCAGGGATCTGTAGTTATAGTGAGACATTTTGAAAGAAAAAACTTCAGGCGACCTCCTACAGTAGGAAGGCCAGAAGGGCGACTTACCTGTTTGTGCATTGTATTTGGCTGTTCTGTTGCCTCTGCCACGGTATCCCCTGGTCCTCTGGGGATACAACTGTGGTCTGTACTCTTGATAGGAGGATTGGAAGGAGGCGCGGGAACCTTGAATGTAGGATGAACGGCCGGCAAAGCGGTTCCTACCTCTGCCAGCCCTTGCAAAAACCCGAACAGCAAACATTTTGCGTGGGGATTGTTGGGCCTTTTTTTTTTTTAAGCCGAATCGGCCAGGAGGTGAGCTGGGGTAAATAAGGGAGAAAAAACCGTGCCGGGCAATAGAAGCAGTCGATAAACGTTTTCTGCATTCATCGCAATGGAAAATGGCAACGCGTGAGGAAAACGAAATTAATGGAATGTAGAGTGCGAGGGAAGCGCGAGCGAAGCAGTGATACAGTGCAGCTACAAACCGGCTAAATGACAACACAGGACATGCATAGCACGAGATAAACGTTATAATAAACACTCATAGTGAAATAAACTGAACATTTACAATGATATTGAGTGAGGAAAAGTAATTATTTTGACCACGAGCAGCAAGAAAAGAGGGCTGTTCGCAGACAAGATAACTACTTAGGGGTCATACTGGTTGTTAATTAGTTGTTTAAGAAACTACCTTTCTTCTCCCATTGGCTACTGTTCTTTAGCCTTCTGGGTGTTGTAGTTTTGACCGTGCTGCTATTAAAAATAAAAGGAAAGAGAAAGCATAATATGAGCCTCCGTCTCTTGCCATAAAATTACATTAAGGTAATGCTTGGTTTATTAGCACACTCACATCAGTTTAGTGAGAAGTTTAAATCTAATCTAGCTTTTGTGATCTTTCTGTCGACAGATCATAAGTCTGTGCTTGGTGGGGAAAGCCTTCGTATAACGTTTGTTGTACATTACATCACAGCTAAAATCCCACACACAACAATCACTATCTAGAAATAGATTTTTTTAAATATCCAAAATATATTTATTAAATAGTATTCACTTCCACTAAAAGACGAGCTAAGTAGGACATTTTACTTGTTTTCACATTGAAATCGAGGTGAGATGGTGAGAACAGGGATATAGGATTTCATTAATTATTGCATATTAGCATATTGTTATATTTTGCTACATGTAGCAGCTTATAATTATGTAAAGGTGAACGGGAAGTTTTGAGTGGGAGATATAAAATCCGCATGAAACCTTAGCCTTCCACCTATTTTGCTGCACCTATACGGAAGGAATGGGTTCATAGATGTGGGATGGTAGACCATACTAAAGTATACAGTTGCTATATATAGCTAAGACCTCACTATCCATAGTCCCACTCCCTTTAGTCTGCATGAATAAATTGGCTTCACCATTCTCCTCCTATGTTGCAAAAACCAGCCAGTGCGATCTGATGATATGTACACCTCGCCTGTTATTCTCCTAAATCAGGCCACCATTCCCTAACCACTCTCTTCCATTTTGTTCCTTCCTATCTCAAACCTAACCCTGTCCCTCTGGTTGTCTACCTCATTTCTCATCAAACCCGGATGCTCAAAATGCGCTGAAAAACATTGTTACACACAATGCCGTACACAAGCTTCTTTCACATGTAGTAAACTTCCTCAGCCTCTTTCCACCCTTGGCCTGTCCTCTCAGTCTGGGCCATCCTTCCACCATTCACTTGCATATTTAACCACCTGCTAGTTTGTAGCCAAAAACACCTACACATGACATTTTGTTATCGTTACTGGCCCTATTCTCTTGTTGCCCACCACCAACAATATCTGTCCATATCTTCCCTTTGAATCAGATGTCTCCTCTTGTCTGTCTCCCACTATCTCCATTGTGCTCTTTTGGCCCCTATGTCACTCCATGCAGTTCAATAAATACTCTATTTAGTAGATGCCATCAGTCACACCTCAAAGCTCAGCGTCACACCTCAAAGCTCAGCGTGCTCACAGTCCCAGGCACCAAAGTTCCTTGAGCCCCTCCGCCACCCTTTCTTGTGCCTCCAGTGCCATCACATGACACCTGTACCACCATAAAAGAGCTATTAAATTAGGCCTGTGACTCTGATATGTGCCAACCCAGACTTCACCCCTGGCATGAACCCTCATAGCTTCCGCAGATATCATGCTGGAGGGTGTAAGGGTATAGGAAGCTTATTGGATATAGACAGTATCATCACCTTTGACTGCCTGAAAGAAGAATATGGGCTAACTGAGGCAGACAGGTTAATGTACCTGCAGGTCAGGGATTGGGTACTTCAGCCCTCGATCCGATCCCTTGCCACGAGACCGCTTACACAATTTGAGAAATGGGTAACGCTCAAGCAAGATGACAAACAATTTGATATTTGAGATTTATATATACCTCGGCACCAAGACACACTTGCCTAAAGCACAGGGGCAGCGTAGATGGGCGACTGAGCTAGGGAGAGAACTGTCAGAAACAGAATGGGGAGACATTCACCATAGGGACCACCACACCGGACACAGTACAGCGGGCACGGAGACGGCTTACAAAATCACCTCCTACTGGTACCACACCCCAGCACGCATCCACTCATGGGACCGCACTAAATCGGCGACTTGGTGGAGAGGCTGCGGTAACACAGGCACACTACTTCACCTGTTGTGGCATTGCCAATGTTGCAATGATATTGGAGTTGCATCTTCGATGATATCGATAAGGCCTTCAAAACGGAGATACCTAGACTATCAGCATATACAGTTCTCTGTCTTCCTTACCCACTAACATTCCCGCTTTGCTCCATAAAAGGTCGACAGATGGCTCTGCCTCTCAGAGCAGCCCATCAAACAATCTTGTCACTCTAGGGCACTGACAGAGTTCCTAATTACACATCCTGACTTCACAAACTCTGGTGTCTGCTGGGGTTGGAGAAGCTTTTACTCGCAGTGGTACACCGGTCCAAAGACCTTGCTACTATATGGGCACCCATCATCCAAATACTTTCCTCCGAATTCAATGACTCACATGCACCATGTTCTTAAAAGTCTTGTGTCTTCTACATTAGGACAACACAACAGCACTCCACTCCCAAAGCCCAACTGTTCACATTTGGGTGGCTAGGTGGAGCCCTCACCCACCTCGACTAACACTTGGGGAACCATATAGGTGGGGTGAGATGGGGAAGGGTAAAGAGAGGGATGGGGACTTGTTTGTGTTACTACGCTTGTTTACACATTTCTTTTTATTGTTTAAATTGTGACTGACTACGCTGCTGGCCACTGGGTTGTGGCATCAAAGCTGTGTTACTTGGCTCTTTAACTGCTACAACCGTTGCCGGCCCATAGGGGTTGTAGGCATACCACTGTGTTTCTTTAAAAAACTTAATAAATAGACTTGATCCATAAATTAGGCCTGTTTTATAAATACCAGGCATGTGTTTTGCCCTGAACACATTTGTTTGCAAGTACGTCAACCTCAACAACTTGATTCACCAAAAATCCCTTGTACTTAACTTATTTACAATTTGTATAAGTGTCTTGTTATCCACTTCAAACACCATGCAAATGTTCCTGAGTCTGTCTCCCCTATTCATTTCCATCCTGCCCATAGGAAGCATCTGCAAAACCAATCGATTTCACGTCCAAAAAAGACAATCACCATCACTTGGCCTTCTTTCCCTTTTACTGCCAATTGCACTCCCATTCAAAAGAACTCTACCATCCACGAAAACTGCAAAGGAAAAAACGCTCAAGTAATGAAGACCATAGTCACAACCAGCTGTCTATCCTGTAGTCCAATCCAAAAAGGTTGTGTAATGGTTGAAAACCATGCAGGACATTGAGCCCCTATGAGCATAGCTTTGTCCACTAAAATCTGCCCCAACAAATGCAACTCTAAAAGACAAAAATCCTGGGGATGGACAGGTAGCAATTAGAAAAATAGAACAAAATATGCAATTTCCCTATTTCTTCCCCTCTGTCCATTTTCTGTAACCATATCCACTGCCCTGTCCACACTTGAGTGTGTCACTGCACAATCTTCCCGGTTGATAAAATAATTTAGCAACCAACTTTCCCTCCAAAAAGATTATGGATCAGTCTGTACAGGGACCGGATCAAGTTAGGCAAGGAAAGACCACTGAAGGGCCCTCCCCCCTCTCAAGCTTCTTTATGCAGTTTTTTCATACAATTGCCCTTTGAATCTTTCCTAAATCAGAATGCTTTGCCAATCGGCTTTTCCTAAGGCACTTGTAAACCCTTCCAAAAATCCTCTCTTTCAATAAGCTGCAATCACTCTCTGTGGGTAAACTAAGAACCAGTAACCCAGCATATCTGTCTTTTTTAATTGTTTTGATTTCTTTTAACTTATAACGAACAATAAAGTGCATAAACACCATACTGACAGCATCAAATTATTATTCAAACAGTACAGTAACAATTCCTTTCACCCTCCTGTCACCTCCCTTTCCTCCTTCCCAGCATATCTGTCATTACCAGTGTATTGGCCTTTATAGAAGAACCCATGAAATATCCTCTGGCACCTTTTGTCCAAGTTGTTGAGTTATCTGCTCCAGGTTAGGCATTGTAGCGCAGCATGCTCACTGGTGCATTTCAAGCACTTGTGATGAAATGTGTACTGTACTCTGGCCCTCAAAACCTTTTTGTAAGAATAACATGCTCCTAAGGATGGGATTCCTAGCTTTGTAAAATATATCAACCCTCCCTTGAAAGGGGGGTTAAAAACTTGTAGTGATTGAAGAGTGGCTATGTGTCTAGTCCCAGAGTTGCCATTGGTGCTGTTAGACCATTAGCAATAATGGTCTAATTCTTCCAATGCCAAGCTAATAGCCTCCACCTTTCACGCTTGGAACTCTTCATCATAACAGAACCAAGCTGTACCACCATAACGGGCTCTGCCCCTTCCTAATTATATCCATGTATTGAACTCTAGCTAAAAGTAGCTACTGCTCTTCTGGCCCCTATTCTCTTTGTGTATGTCTCCTTTTCCCACAGTCCAGTATCACTACTGACCATGTTATTTCTGTCTTTGTCATCAAACAAATGGCAGGCATCTGTTCAGACGTCTTCATGCTTCACGATGCCCACACATGCACCTAGTTATTCATCTTTTTACAGGGAATATGCCTTGTCCGATCTCATCCATCTTTGATTCTGTCTATTTTAGGATTTCTACCTACACATTTTCTCTGTTCTCTCAGCCACATGCTATAAAACCACTTGTTAGGACAGAACAGTCCCTTGCATGGTGACAGGTATGCACCCTTGCACTGAGTGCCCCGAGCTGCAACCATATCTGGATCCCTGGGTCTGATTTTGGGTCATGGGAGAACATGGATCATGTGTATGCGCCATGACCTAGGCCTGTCTCACAGATTGTAATCTTGTATAGACCAAAAGGTGCACCAAAACTGGTCCCTCATAAGTGGTAAAGGGCTATTGCCCTTACCAAAGAGTTAACTAGCAACAGTGTGGTGGTAGTAGCATACTGTGTCTCAGTAATGATGACCAGTAGTGTGAACAAGCCTTTTTACCTATGTCAATGGAATGGGGCCTTCCAGGCTACTTATGGAAAGCTCCACTGCTTTGTGCTTAACTCATCCTTGGCCTACATGGTGTGAGCATGCAGCGCAGTGCAGCCTGTGTGAGTGTTGTGATGTATGTGTGCCTGTGAATGGTACAATACATGGAGGCCTGTGGATTCCATATTGGAAACCCTGGCTCTTGAGGAAGGCATGGGGTATTGGAAGAGCACCCAAGAGAGATTTGTGGATTGCTACATTACTGAGAGCTGAATGGGACACACACTGGAGGAAGGGGCATCTCCAGTGCATTTCAAAATGGCTCTATGATTCTGAAAAGTTACAGCCCTTCTCAGGAAGGAGATGGTAGTGATAAAAGAATCATAAAGAGTAGGGCTGGGGGCATTTGTTACCTTTTGTTCTGCATGTATCAGTGAGGCTGAGATTCAGGTGTGATCCGTGAATAACTCCCATGGCCTGTGTTGTGGGGCTGTTTGGGTTCCGAATTCGATCCAAACCTACACCTCAGGAGTTTACCTGCTCTTCCACTTCCAGGCTGGTCAAGTATGGTGCACCAATTTTCCTACTCTGTTTAACTTCGATAGTCTGCTGACATTTTCATGGGAGATTCCCTTTTTTGATAGCCCTTTTCATGTAGAACCCTGCTCTTTTATGGCGTTGTTTCTCTGCCAACTGCCAACTTTGACTCCAATAACCACACTCTTCTTTACTTTTTCTTTTCTTGTCTACTCCCTGATGCTGCCTACACTATATAGTTGCAGTTTGAGGTTCAGATGTCCAAATCCGGACTGAGTTGCAACCCTTTTGGTATTCTTTCAAACCCTTGCATTTGTTAACTAATAGAGCCACACTGTTGACTCTTCCTCTGTCTTCCCTTTAATTGTTTTTACAGTTGATCCTTCTAGGACCTCGCTTGGACTCTACACCATTCCCACCAAGAAGCAAGACTTACACCTTGTCAACCTACAAACCATTATAGCGGTATTGATGCTTGTTGTAAGTACCTTTCTAATGATGTCTTCCCACCTGTTTGTACATACTGCTATGCCTGCTCCTATGCTATGTGAGGTTGCCCTCCTGGGTGTGAGACCTTGGATAGCAGGGCTTGGTGCCATTTCCTCCCTGACTCCTCACATTTTATCCACCCTTCTGGCCTCCACCAGTTCTTCATCCATCTGCTCAGTTCTGACTAGGGCCGGCTTTAGAGCGGAGCGACTGGTGCAGCCTCACCTGGCACTGAACTCTGTGCAGGGGTGGTGAGGGGCTCTGCGCATAGAAAAAAATCATGGTTTTAAAAGTACCTGCTGCAGAGTTCCTTGTGTATCCAGGCAACAATAAAAAAATCAAAATGAGTCTGGTGATTAATGTTCCTGCTGGAGAGAGATGGAACTTTTGTACAATGGCAGTTTTGACTTATCATAAAACATTGCAGATTGATAATTTGCCTGCTGTAAAGAACGTGTGCCATGCAGATCACTGAACTGTATATTATGTGGGTACCTCACTGGGTTTCTGCTTTCATCCCGGGGATCCTTTTGTTACTTGTGGATCATAGGTTACAGTCTTATTATAGCACAGTGATCTATGAAATGTCTTCAATGAGCTACATGCAAACTGCATGGCATAGGTTAGAGCTTTGTTTTTCTCCAGTCTTCCATTATCCTAATGCTGCTAAAAAGGTTAATTTGGATAGAAATATTAAGTAAAAAATTGGACGATAGTGCAGCAAAGTGCAGGGAGGCATGTTGACTTCAATGGGTGCGTCCTGTTAACGCCTTCTTTGAGCAGGTGTTAAAAATTACGCCAAAAATGGTGCAATGAAATCTTATAGATTTCCATGCACCATTTTTGCGGGCCTTCTAACTCCGGAACGCCCCCTTGCATACATTATACCTGGCGCAGGTGTAGTTTGGCGCAAGGGGTCGCGAAGTGGAGCAATACATGCATTGTGCCACTTTGTAAATACGGGGTGGTGATTTTTGCCTCGTTGAGCCACATTATTGTAAAAAAAAATGATGCTAATGTGGCGCAAGGAGGTGCTAGGGCCTTGTAAATCTGTCCCTAAGTGTATGTGAGAGAGGGGCTAAGGAGAGATGAGGGGCACTGGTGGAGGGTGGTAGGAGGGATTCTGTGGAGAAGGAGGTAATTGGTGGGTCGCCAAAAAAATATAGCGCACCAGGCACCAGCAGCGCTAAAGCGGGCCCTGGTTCTTTAATTTTTCCTTCCTTGAAAACTAGTTTTCCCTGCTTGATACCTCCCTCCCCCAAAGTTCCAAAATCTGGCACGGTAGGCCTCCCAGGTCTCCTGCATCCCATCAAAAGAAGAGCCAAAATCTATGGCTGTTATTGTCTGAAAACAGAACAGCTCTGACCCCCAACTGTAAACAAGAATGGCAAGAAGCAGACCTTCATTAAATAGCACGACAGTAGTCTAAATGATGACGTCTTCTTTAATGCAAAACTGTAGCAGTAACAAAAACAAATACCAGAACATAGTTACAAATGAAAGAAACACACATTATACAATATAGTATTCGTAAAGGGATGACGTGTCACACACTCTCTGTCCACTAATCTTGCAAAAGTCCACTCAATATAAGCTGTGCCAGATGTCACCATTTACCCCTCACCATTCCTCCTTCTCTCTGCTGCTAGCACATTAATATATATTTTTCCAGACTTACTTTTTGAAATAATTCATGTATTTCTGGCACAAATGCATTTTTATAAATGTGTAGGTTTGTTTCACTTGGTGCCCTGACCGCCGAGCCTGAAGCTGTTTACCCTGACACCGATAGCAGTCGGGGCCCGTGTGAGTCATTTCTGAGCACGTGGATCTAATGTGTTTACATGCCCTTGATGGACTTGTTTTGTCCATGACTGCTTGGGAGCGCGCAAGCGTGCCTCGTCTAACAAGACAGCTTTCCTTTGCTTTTCCCTTCCACCAGTGAGCGTGCCTTTCAGAACTGTAGCAACGGCAGAGCTGAACGTCCCATCCGGCTTAAAGTTCCACCAGTCTCAATATTCGATTTTGTGGGCTGTTAGAGATGCTTTAAATCTAATTGTACATCGACCTTTTTTAATTTTGCCAAACTGATCAATCTTTTATATCTGATATTCTTCCAAAAGGTGTAGGGTGTGAAAACGTTAGGTGAATAACAGCATTTGTAAACTAGACACACTAAAGCCTTTTCAAACTCCTGTGTTCAACTCCAGTTATGCTAATAATGCCCAACTATGCTTTGTTAAATGTTTAAGATCCGAAGAAGCCAGACTGCTGCTTTCAGGCCTCCTTCAGTCTCTCAACCTTACCTCCTTTGAAGAAGCTCTGTACACCGATTTCTACGCCAATCCTGGCAAGTTGGGTCACATGGTTACTGCTAGAGGGAGCAAAAGATGTATCTGGCTCAGGTGCTTATTTGACGAGCGGGGGTTATGGCATCAAAAGCCTTTGTAACTTATGGAAGCTCGCAGAATGTTATGAAGGCAGCAGACTGGTCTTTTTGAGTCTCCTTTTGGACCTTTCTATTATAAGTCGCTAGTTTAGGTATTACAGAACATGAATGGTTGGCATTCACCTTAAATTGCATTGATGGAGCCTTTAGTCCTGCCACTGAACGCAAGCTCTTCCTCACTAATGAGATAGATTTTATAAAACCAGGAAGGTGAAGATTCATCTTCTCATCCTCTCCCTTAATGATTGTTTTATCCTTTTGTAGTTTGGTGTCAAGGAAAGAAAATTGTGAAGGGACACTGGAGTGTATTTAGTACACCAGTCTCTCACAGGTGACATGAGCTATCAGTAGCTCGCCTGCTATCTTGGAATAGAGCGCTGACTGTCAACTATCCGGGACTGATGAAAAAGCAAAACAGTGCATCAAAATGCTGCTTTAGCAAGTGGGCGCTACTTACACTCAGTCGAGTCTGCATGTATGGTGCTGCCTACTTAATAAAGCAACACTTTATTACACTGTGTTTTGCTTTTTTATGAGTCCCGGATAGGTGACAGTGCAAGAGCAGCACAACCAGCCCACCCTTCGATAAAAAAACACAATGAAGAGCTGCTACCAGAAACTGGACAACAAACAGTTTGAAAATCTTCACCCGGAAAAAGTGTTGCCTCAGTGGCCTTAAAACTGTACACTTTGCACTTGTATAGCACACTACTCACCCGTTAGGGTCTCAAGGCGCTGTACGCATACCGCTGTGGAACCCCTCCTAGCTTTCCCCTGTGAGGCGCTCACTCCTGGGCAACCCCCAGGGTAAAGCCAGGCATCCAAGACTGTCAGGGCCTTTGTGGAGATTAAACAAGCTATTGCCCAGAGTTACAGAGGGGAACCCATTAATTAGATTAGGCACAGAGGCAAGAATTATCTGGTCCAAGGGAATTGAGCCCAAGACCCACTGAGGTGGGAATTGAATCCTGGTCCCTGGCCAGATCTCTGCATCAGGGTCTGCCACTCTAACCATCGTGCCACACTTCTCCACCTTAATAGACTTCTGATGAAGAGTGTCATTCAGAAGTTTATTTAAATAAAGTAAATGGCAGTAAAATATCTGGAGGGTTATTACAGTAGACTACATCCAAACATTCATTTTTGAGGATATTTCTCCATTTTCTATTTTTCTTTCTTTTGTTTTTACTTTTGGTAACTTCATACCTTCCTTCTTCCATTCCTGCCTTCATTTCTTCCTTTCTTTATTCTTTCTTGCTGTCTTCCCTTCTTTACGCCTCTCCTGCTTCCTTCTTTCTTGTATCCCTTCTCTCATCCTTCTTTATTTCGTTCTCTTTCTTTCATTCTCCACTCCTCGTTTGTTTCTCTTCTTCATTCCAACTCTCCTTCCTTCTGTATTCTCATTTTTCCTTTACTGCCTACTGAATTTACGTGCTTCTTCTTCTTTTTCTTCTCTCCTTCTTTCCTGTGTTGCTTCTTTCTTTTCCTTCTCTTTCTCCTTCTTCCATTCTAATTCTTGTTTCTTTTTCTTCTCTCCTTGTATTGTTTTGTGCCCGTCTTGCCTTAGTTCTTCTTTCTTTTACTCTGTCTCTAAATGCTCCTTGTTTCAGTAAATTATTCCCTATTGCCTTCTCTCTTTTGTCTTTTCTTTCCTTCTCTTTTTTATTCCTTATCTTTCTCCTCCAGTCCATATTTCCTTTCCTTCTCTTATTTGTCCCATCTTTCCTTTAGTTTTCACCTTTGTTCCTCCTTCCTGCTATCCTTTGCTTTTCTCCTTCGTTCCTGTTTTTCTTTTTTTACTCCTTTGGTCCTTCTTTTCCTTCCTTTGCTCTTTGCACTCCATTCTTTCTTTGATCTGCCTTTCTTTTCTTTCACTCCTTAGTTCCATCTTTTTTCTCTCCTTTCTCTGTCCTTCCTTCTTCTCCATTCTTGATTCACTCCTTTTATTCCATTCATCTTGTTTACCTCTTTCTTACTTCTTTTCTTACTACCCCCATTTTCCTCTATTACTTCCCCATTCCTTCCTTCCTTCCTTTTTTCCTTTGTTTCTTCTTTGTTTCCTTTGTTTCTTTTGCTCCATCTTTCTCACATTCTATTTATTCTTGCTTTCCTTATTATTTTCTGTATGAAGGTGGCTACCTATGCTGTGTACCAATGTAAGGGGACAGCATGCAGCTAGTCCAAGGTGACCCGTATTAGCGGACGGGGGTTATAATATTAACCCTAAAAGCTCTCTTTTGTGGTAGTGTGGACGAGCAGTTAGGCTTATCAGAGAACAGTGTTAAGTATGTGTTGCACACACAGAGCGAGACACACACTCAATAAAGAAATCCAACATCAATTTATACTTTTGTTTGAATTTAGACAACAAGACCGTCAGAAACATGTGAGTAGTTTTCGAGATATCAATGCAATGTTTGAATGCGGTAATATTACCGCATGGGGAAAAACATGTACTGCATTCGGACACTTTGCAGCGACTTATGGGACTGTTCTCCAGGACTTAAGCTGAGTATAGGGCAGGATCCACAGCCATACCAACAGGTCACCACGGGAGGCTCTGGGGCGTCTGGGTGCAGAGGAGTATCACAACTTTGGGTGTCCTATTCACTTAAATGGGGAACAGTCCACTCACATATTTCCTGCTAGTCTGCATGAACCCACAGGGGGCTCAGTTCTTGAGATGCTCAGGGGCGTAGGGACACTTTTTGTCCTCTTCTCCTCAGGCCGCAGCAGCCAGGTGGAAAGGTGTCCTGAGTCATCTGGTTTCTTTCACTAGGGCACTTGCGGTTGAGGCGGCCTGCAGAAAGAAGCTGCAGGAGGCGACTAGGACTCCATCCTTCCTAAACCCAAGGGTAGGCTCAGCTCTAGAGGGTCTCAGGACTGTGTGGGCACCGTCAACTCCCTTGGACTTGGGTTGTGGGGCTTGGGTGCATGGGTGCTTTAAAGTGTTGGGTCACAAGGGTCAGAGACTGGCTCTGGGTCTTGGTGACCAGGTGCAGAGGGGAAACAGGGAAGTAGGGACATTCTGCTGAATACCCTCATGGATCCTGATGTCCCTCAATGGTAGGTCTGCTTTGGTGCTGTTGGAGTCTGGATTGGACCACCAACAAGTCTTGGTTACTGCAAGGGGTCCAGTACCCAGGTATAATTGCAGGAAGCCTGAAGGAGGGGTCAGTGTCTCAGGACATCAGTGAAACGGCGGTGCTGACCTCCTGGGGTCCAAACAGGCTTTTTCTGGCTCATTGATCCCTTGGAGGGCCCGATGGCCAACAGAGCAGAATACCGGAACTTTCAAATGGTGTCTTCAGATGCAGGGAAACAGCTCCTCTGCTCTAAGGGAGATCTGTCCTGGTTGTTAAAGTGCTGGGCAGTCCTCCAAGGGTTTTGGGGAGGGTGTTCAGTTCATGGTGAAGATGGTCCACCTATTGTAAAAAAACAGGCAGGTTGGTGGGGTGTTGTGCCATTCTTTGGTGCAAGTCTTCTGTTCTCGCTCTCCCTGGACCGTCTTCAGTCTTCCTTGGCTCCCAGTATTACAGTCTTGACGTGGTCTTTATCTTATGCTTTCTTGGTGTAAGGGGGTCCCATAAATGCTCAATCTAGAAGAGTTAAAGGGTGTGAAGGGGAGAAGCCAATGCCTACTTACCCTTGGGTTTACTACACCCCCTAGATGACCACTTCCTGTGGGGATTGGGCATCACCCTGTCCCACCAATCCTAATTCCACCACACACAAGATGGTGAAATTCCTAGATTTGTGTTCAATTCAGGATGCCCATTCTAGGGGTTTGTCCAGCCTGCAAGTGCAATACGCTTCCTGACTATCTAATTTCCCACCTATCCTGGTGCCAAATGAGCCTTAGGGCAGGGGGTCATGTCCCATTGACTTTGGGAGGACTGCATACCAAAGGTGGCAGGGCCTTTGAAGTCCCAGGCCTTTGTATGCAGGTAGGGTAGCCATCCTGTTGATGGAGGTGATAACACCTCCTGCCAGAGTAGGCATTGTTTCTGACCTCAGAGAACAGAGGCTGTCATCTCCAGGAGGTCAGAAACCTGTCTCTGGTGGCAGGTTTGTTAAAACCAGTCATTCAGCACACCATTAGTTGGTGGGTTTTCAGGGTACACTTCTAAGGTGCCTTCTGGGTGCATGTAATAATGAATCCAATGCTGGTATCAGTATAGATTTATTAGGAAAAGGTGTTTAATACCAAACACTACTATTTTCTATGCAGCCATCTTGTAGCTGGGTCAGTCGTGCTGACCAGTTTCCAATACATGGTACAAGATGGCTACCCGGTCAATTGCAATATCTAGTAAGAGAATTAGGTATCACAGGGGCATACCTGCTCATACAGATATGTCCTCACATGTATTATAATTACCCTGCCTTAAGGCTCTTAAGGGCTGCTGTGGGGTGACCTACATGTAATGCGTACAGTGACTTTTGGCATGGGACCATGTGTGTGCCGTATTTCCACTCAGGGTTTGCACCCTGACACGCAATTTGCAATGCCAAGCTGTTTGCAATTTGTGTGTGGTTCCCTTAAGGTGGCATAGGATATGCTGCAACCCTTAGGTACCCTCTAGGGGTTAGACGGATCTACCTCTGCTAACCCTATTTTAGCCAGGGCAACACCCAGCTTACCCAAATAGGTTACCCATAACTGGAGTAACCCCACCACGAGCAGCAGGGTCAGGGGGCCTAACTTGCTATTTGGCATGGGGTCAGACCACCGTGCCAATAGCAGTGCGCCATAAAGACCCACGCCCAGCAGAGGCTTATGACAGCTGTCAGTACCAAGAACTACACATTTAGCTCTATACTGACAGGTGGCTGGGCTAACAAACAGATTGCTTTGGGTTCAGTGGATCCTCCTGCTGTTTTTGAGTAGGGGGTTACTACATCTTGTAGCAAACACACTTCTTCTTCCTCTTCTGTCAGCTTGGGGGCCCCAACCTCCTGCTGACTAGTCAGGACTTTCTGTGGATCAGGTAAGGCTTCACCAGTGCCAACTCTGGAGTTCTTCCATATTATCTCATTGGCTGATGGGGAACTTTTTCTAAAAGCTGGATACCACATCTGCACATTTTTTCTTGCCTCTCTTCCGGGGCCTACTTTTACTAACTGTAGGTTCAGCACCTCCAGAATCCTCGTGAGATGACTGGCACTGGATCAGTACCTCTTTTGGGGATCAGACCAACCTCTGAGAGGTCATTATTAAAGAGACAATCAAGAGGGAGGTCTGGACCGACTACCACCTTCTGCCAATTAAGGGACACAGCCACCTCTAAGGTTATTAAAGCCACAGGCCTAACAGCAACTTTCTCTGGGACAGCCCTTACTCTTCCGGTCTCTCCTGGCAAATACTGGCCTGGCGATACCAACCTGTCATGCACGATGGTGTGACTGGCACAGGTATCTATCAGGGCATTGATTAGGATTCCATTCACCTGTATGTGATGGAAGTGTCTGCTTCCTTCTGGGACCACCAATTCACCTTCTGGCCCTACCTTCGAGTTAAAGGCTAAAGGATGTTCTCATCTGAGGAGCACTCCTCCAAGGCTACACTGACAACCCCAGTGCCTACATTTTTCTTAGGACAATCTGAGTCCCTTCTGTAGTTCCCAGCCTGTTGACAATCGAAGCAGGGCCTACCTTCTAAGGTCTTTTTAAGCTTAGGGTCCACACTAATGTGTTCATCAATACAGGGGGGGGGGGGGTTGTGCTATCCTCTTTATTAGGGGCCTGGGTCCCTGAAGGAACTTTTTTGGAGGACTTACCACCTCCTTGTTTTCCCTTCTGTGGGCCTAACACACCTCTGGTGGGATCCCCCCTGTTGCTTTTTGGTGATCCTATTCCTAACCCATTCATCATCCTTCTTAGGCAGTTCTCTGGGACTAGTAAGCTGTGTATCTACTAGATACTGATGTAAATTCTCTATACACAGTTTGACAGAATGTGCTCCATCATAATCAAATTGTAGAGCCCTTCATAGCCCTGCACTGTGTTACCTTTTAAACAGCCACCTAGTGTCTTGACTGAGGAGCCAACAAATCTACCCAGATCCAATTCAAGGTTTTAGGAGTCTCTCTAAACTTAATCCTGTACTCCTCAAAGGTCAGTCCAAAGCCCTCAATCCTGGTCTCCTTCAAGAGGTCATAGGAGTCAGCATCTGTATCACTAAGTGTCAGTAGTCTATCCCTGCACTTGCCTGAAAACAGCTCCCAGAGTAGAGAGCCCCAGTGTTTCTGGTGTAACCTCCTCATTCTACATACACTCTCAAAGGCAAAGAACCACCTGGTTATGTCATCACCCTCAACATATTTGGGGACAATCTCTTTCCTGATTTAAGCGCCAAAAGCTTAATCTTTCTCCCTATTTAAAATTGTGCTTCCATCAGAGATGAGTCCTGGGCCCATCTCAGCCCTTTTCTTTTCTATGGCCACGATTTTGGCCTCAAAGGCTACTTTTTTTGGCTAGTTTCTCCTGCTCTACCCCTGGATCCTCTAGTCTTTCTCTAGGCCTGGAGGAGTCTGGTTGACCTCCTGGTACAGTTTGAGGGTAGAGATTTCAACTGTTCTCCTCTTCCTCTCGATGCTGAGTGTCTTCCTGTAGTACCTGGACCTTCTCAAACTCAGCAAGCGACTCCTGGAGTTGTGCTTTTGTCAGTCGAGGCCCAGGTACAAGTTTGCAAGCCTTGCAAAGGTCCTTTAGCTGCTTCAAACTAAGATGCAGGTAAGGGGGGAGTTTGAGCTCCTCAACTCTATCCTGTGAGGCTGACATGTTTTCAATTAGTTGGGACATTTTTAGAACTTACAAAAAATGCTAAACAGTTTTTAAGGCCGAACTATCTTGTGACCTTTTCAGATTTCTAACACAACAGGACTGAGGAGCTTAACACAATATTTTCGACAACGTAAGTCAACTGTGGACTATTTCGTGGAAACACTTATTTACAGAGTGGTACAGCTAATGCAATGCCTTGTATCCCACTGGGGTGCCACCAAAGTAGGAAGCTGGCTATCTATGTACTGTACCAATGTAAGGAGATACTATCTGGGATGATCCTTATTATGTGACAGGGGTTACAATAATAACTGTAAAACCTCTCTTTTGTGGTAGTGTGGGTGAGCAGTTAGGCTTCTCAGAGGACAGTGTTAGGCATTTGTAGCACACACAGAGCCAGTAAGCGAGACACACACTCAATAAAGAAGTCTGACAAATGCTTTTATGTAAATTCGGACACCAAGATCATCAGCAATGGGTGAGTACTTTTCTAGATATGAATTGTTGCAGTTTTCAAATGTTGACACTGCAATTTTTGGGTGCGGTAATGTAATCCCATGGGGGAAAAATGTACTGCGTTCAGACACTTTGCAGCAACTTACGGGTCTGTTCTCCAGGACTTAAGGTGAGTATGAGGCTGGGTCCAAGGCCACACTAACAAGCTTTGGTTGCTGCAGGGGGTGGTAATAATGCAGGAAGCCTCCGGCAGGGGTCAGCATCTCAGGACTTAGGTGAAATGGCAGGGCTGACCTCCTGTGCTCCAAACCGGCTTCTCCTAGCTCATTGATCCCTTGGTGGGCCATAAGGCCAATGGTGCAGAGTAAACAGTGCCCACAGATGCAGAGACTCACCACTCCCTGGTTGTTGAGGGGGTGGGCAGCCATGGGCATTGGGGAGGGTGTTCATCTTTTCGTGAAGATGGTTTGTCAAAGCACAAGCAGCCTGGCGTGGTTTGATGCCTGGCATGGTTTTATGGTACAGGGCTTCCGTTCTCACTCTCCTCAATCCGTCTTGAGTCTTCCTCGGCTCCCAGTAGTCAAATATTGGCATGGTCTTGATCTCAGACTTGATCTGCTTTCCTGGTGTTAGGGGGTCCCCTACATACTCAACTTAGGGGAGTTAAGGGGCGTGAAGGGTAGTAGCAAATTGGCTACTTATCCTTGAGGGCACTACACCCCCTACATGACTACTTCCTGTGGGGATTGGACAGAACACTGTCTCAGAATTCCACATTCTACCACACACAAGATGGTGGAATTCCTATTTCTGTGTTCACTTCAGGCTGTCCCCGTCTAGGGGTGTGTCCAGCATGCAAGTGCAACACGACCCCTGATTATCTAATATTCTGCCTTTCCTGGTGCCAAATGGGCCTCAGGGCAGGGGGTCGCCTCTCCCTGGTTTAGGGGAGGCTGAGGGTTGTATACCAAAGACAGCAGGGCCTTTGAAGTCCCAGGCCTTGGCATGCAGATCTGCTAGCCATCTTGTTTACGGAGGTGATAACACCTCCTGCCAGAGCAGGCATTGTTTCTGACCTCGGAGAGCAGAGGCTCTCACCCCCGGGGGATGAGGAACTCAACTCTGGTGGTAAGCTGGCTAAAACCAGTCAGTCAGCACACCAGTAGTTGGTAGGTTTTCAGGGGGCACCTCTAAGGTGCCCTCTGTGTGCATGTCATAATGAATCCAATACTGGCATCAGTATGGATTTATTAAGACAAGGTGTTTCACACCAAACACCACTATCTTTCATGCAGCCATCATGTAGCTGGGTCACTGTGTTGACCAGTGTCCAGTACATTATTTAAGAAGGCTGCTCTGTCACTTGCAATATCTAGCAATAGAACTAAATATCACAATGTCATGCCTGCTCATGCAGATATGTTTTTACATGTATTATAATGCACCCTACCTTAGGGCTGTTAAGGCCTCCTGAAGGGGTGACTTACATATAGTGCATGTTTGGCATGGCACACAATGTGTGTTGTGTTTTCACTCAGGGATTGCATCCTGACATACAGTCTGTAATGGCAGGCTGTGTGAAATTTGTGTGTGGTTCTCTTAGGGTGGCATGAGATATGCTGCAGCCCTTAGGTACCATATTTAGCACCCACACCCTATATACTAGAGGTCAATTTCTGGACATCAACAAATTGACCTTAGGGCAATTAGGCGGACCATGGAAGCCATGCAGACCTTAGTGCTCATAATATAAGCAGTGGCTTCTCATGGTTTGCATGAAAAAGAGACCAGAAACTGCAAGCTGTAGTGAGACACCTCTCAGAGGAGATTTATAAACAAGAGTAAAGTAACAGAAGTGGCACCTGGGACCCCACAATAAATATTTCCCAATATAACTCTTGTGCCATTAATCATGATGGTTTTCATTAATCAAAAGTTGCTCTTGTTATTGAAACTGTTTAAAACCCCTGGGCCACTAAATGGAATGGGGAACTAAGTGGGAGCTGGGATACGCTTTACTAACAAATATTGTGAGAAAAGGCCTCTTTTTGACATGATTAGCCTCCACTTTTTGCTGGATATGTGATGTAGCCTAGAAGTTGTTAGTGCCCAGGGCCCCTGCTAACCAGGCTCCTTGGTCAGAGCTCTTTCCCTAAACTGTTGTGATGCGTTTTCACAATTTGTAACACCTTTAGCTGCCACTATAAGTCCCTAGCAAATGGTACCTAGGTACCCAGGGAATGGGGTACTAAGGGTAGGCCCCTGAGGACAGAAGCACTGATTGTGCCACCCTCTAGGGCCATGCATTCAGATGGATCTAGTCATACCATTGTAGGCTGAGTGCTCTGGTGCTAACCTAAAACACAAACTCGACATGGCACACTATATGTGTGCCCTGTCCACTATACACAGCATGAACTATGGGCAAGACACCCTTCTGGCAGGCCTCCCATCTCTAAGGCAGGGTGCATAATACTGTATGTTAGGGCATAGCTGCATGAGCAATATCCCCCCACTGTATCCTTGGCAAACCCGGGGCATGGTGAGTGAACAGAGTAGCCATTTTAATACATGTGCTGGACACTGGTCAATACAAGTTTCACAGCTATATGATGGCCACACTGAACTCAGCGTTGTTTGGTATGAAGCAACTCACAATGATAAACCCAAACTGGTATCAGTATTGGATTTATTACCAAATGTCCTCAGGGGTCACCTTAGAGGTGCACCCTGCAAAAGCTACCTACCCTGGCATGGTTGATGACTGGTCCTGACCAGCCTGCCATCCCCAGATGCAAATCTGCACCCCTGGGGTGAGAGATATTTCTCTCTGGGATGCAGAACAAAGCCCTTCCTGGGTGGAGGTGCTAACACCCCCTCCCTCAGGAATGTGTACTGCCCTGTTGGCAAACTTCAAAGGGCTTACCACCTTTGATACTTGATTTCCAGGCCTGCTGCTAGCAGCAGAGAGTCACCCCCCATTGCAAACCCCCACTTTTGGTGGGAGCAACGGCTGGAAACTCAAACAAAAGACAGGAGGAGTGGCCCTACCTAGCATGCACCACCCCTAAGGTGTTGCATGCAATGTGGACTCTCCATTTCATTTTCCCCCATCTTGAATGGAAGGCATTCAGGTGTAGGGAAATGACCTCTGCCCACAGGAAGTAGTCACTTAGTGGGTGTAGCCACAGTAACTTAGATGACCCATTAGTCACTACCATGTTCCCCTTAAAACACCCACTAAATACAGTATTTAGTGAGCATCCCTAGACCAAGAAATCAGATTTGACGGACAGAAGAAGACCAGCACCAAGAAGATCCAAGGCACGGGAACTGTGAAACTGCCTGCTGCACCCTGGACCCAAACATCGCCACTGAGGATCTGCTAGACAACTGGAAAAATTATAAGGAACCCCAAAAAACCTCCAGCCTTTGCAAATTGTCAGAGAACTCCCTCCAGAGTGGATGTTTTACTCTAAATCCAAAAGGAACCAACAAGCCAGTAAGGTCTACTTTACTGACTGGATGCTAACTCCAGAACCGGATGCCACAGCCATACTAAACTTTAAACCAAACACTGCGATGACAAACCCTGCCAGTGTTCCAAGTTTGGTGGCACTGTGCCCCCCAGCGGTTAAACCATACCAATACCCACCGTATTGCTCACCTAGCTTCAGACATCCCGAAAAACAGCCCACCCGGGAATGTAGAAGGACCAGGATGAAGCCCAAGTCTAGGGATTTCAGAAACAACCCAGACCTCCTGCCAGAGTGCCCTCTTTGTCCTGCAGTCAACCCCTGAACCAACCTACCTCCTGCTTCTGAGGGCAACCTTGAGCACAGCTCCTGGCTCACCGACTCGCACTGCACCCAGCCGCCCTGTGTTCTGCACTGAGGATCCAGCTGTGTTCTAAAGGTCCCCCACCCCTTGTCGCCTCGAAACTCCAACGGATCTCCAGGAATCACCTTTAGACTTACCTGTGCAGTGTTTCTACAGGTAGTCCCCTACAGTGGCCCTAAACCAGCTCCAGAGACCTTTCGCTGCTGCTCACCAGAACTGTGAGCCGTCCAAATTTCTCCAGCTGGCACAGTGTGTCCACTAATGGTCTCAACCAACCTGCAAAAGAAGTACTTGGTACGCCTACTTTATGACTTTATATGCATTTCTAAAAGTTATCCTCCTTTGAATGCTATGGTGCGTAATTATGCACAAAAAGACTATTTTTATTAAACTTAAAAAATTCATACCCCGAAAAGTACTTAACCAATTTTGATGATCTCTGCCTTAACATTTTCATAAAAATGTGAAGTATTTTTATAAATCGGTCTTGAGTTATTCCTTTGAGTGTGTGAGTTGCAAGATTGATGCTGTGACTAAAACAAATGCTTTGCACTTCTCCAAGATTGGCCTAACTGCTTGAGCAAGTGTAGAGCATCTGGTGATCTAGTTTTTACCCCTGTAAACCAACGTGTGGTTGCCTGGACCCCCTGCACAGTGTGCCTAGCTTTGCACACTACATGGAGGGCCAGCCTCCTACAGTTATAATAAGTTGTTGTAAGATAAAATGCAAAATGGGGAAATGTAATAAAATACTTACCATTTGTTTGCCCTCTCAAAAAGAAAATATAAGAGAATAAAAAAAATTATATCTTACGTGTCAAGACTTTTCAATTCTATTAAAGACACGGAGTGGAGGATTATGCTTTTCTCTCTCTTTACTGCAAACAAACAGCAGTCAATTAAAACACTTATAACAGAAAAACTACATGTCCCATGAAACCTGTAATCCACAATATACACCAATCACAGGTCAGAGCCCTGTATATCTAAATCTGCAAACATAGTTCTTCCTCTTTCTTTGCAATCAAATCCAACAAAAACTTGACTCCCAAGAACTTGGAATCCCTGTAACACTGTAATTCCGCCGGAGAAACACTGACAGTCCTCAAGACCGAAGAGACCAACTTTCTTTCTTTAGGAATCCATAGCAATCAGGTAGTTTTGTTTTCCGCACCTGAAGAAAAAAATAATAAAAAACATGCAATAATATCTAATCTTTTATAAAATAATCCTATAAAATAGTCCTATAAAATGGGAGGGCATACAAATCTACAAAACATGCATAGTATCGTCAAACAGTATAACAAGATAAAGATTATCATATTTGCAGGGTGGGATAATCCTCGCCTCCGTGTCCTTAATAGAATTGAAAATTCTTGACACGTAAACTAGAATTTTTGTATTCTATGTCAGGAACGGAGGCTTTAGATTATGCTAGTTCAAAGCTAATTTACCACTGCGGAAACAACATCGACAATTGGTTTGTGATAAAAAAACTTTCAACGTGGACTATGAAGACCAATCAGTTGCCCTCATTATGCCGTCCAAACGAGAACCTACTGATAAAGCCTTAATACCCATAGCACCATGAACTGAGTGTGCCCCAAATATACATCTATTCCAGCCTCCCCAATAATCCATCGGACCCATCTGGCCAAGGTGGCCACCGAAACTGGGCCAAAAGGTTTCTGTAAAGAAATGAGCAATTGCCCCTGTATATCTCTACAATGTATACATGTACATTCCTCATATGCCTTCAAGCATTTGACAATACATAACTTCTGATGATGGGGAAAAGCTGGGTAAGATACACATCTAGAAGCTGTTTTGGTACGATTAGAAATAGTAAATGAAACTCCCGAAGGAGTAAATACTCTACCTGCTAAGTCCAAAGCTCGGACATCCAATACTCTTCGACAAGATAAAAGACAAAGTAACACAGTAATCTTAGCTGATAACTGTTTACGTGAAAGGTCCTCATTACATGGCCAATTATATAAGAATCGTAAGACCACATCTACATCCTATAACACTGAATATTTAGGTTGCGGAGGTTTAACCATTTTAATTTCTCGCATCAGTTTACATACCAATTGATGTTCAACTATAGGTTTCCCTTCTAAGTGAGGATGACCTGCAGAAATAGCGGATCTGAAATTTTTAATGGTTCTGTAAGCTACTTCTTGAGAAGCTAAATCAGAAAGAAAATGAACAATTATTTTAATGTCTGTCCCCAGGGGATCAACACCTTGTTCGCTACACCAACAAACACAACTTGTCCATGAAGATTCATACCTCTTGTGAGTGGAAGGGTCCCAAGATTGGGATAAGAAAAACAAAGCTTTGTCTGAAACTCCTGGCACTTGCCATCATCTCCGGAAACTCTCCACGCCATGAGCGACAACTGTCCCAGAATCATTAGGGGATGTTGAGATCCTACTGGGTACAGCAATAGGTTTGGATCCCTGGGAAGCGCTATAGGTTTTGCACAAGACACTGCCATCGCAACTGGAAACTAAGGTTGAGCTTTCCAAATTGGGGTCACCAGAATCAATTCCGACTTCTGTCTCTCTGCCTGAGATAGTGTTCTCTGAATCAGGGAAAAAGGAGGAAATGCATAAAGTATCCCCTTCTCCCATTATTGCAAAAATGCATTCGTTCTCAACGCTTGTGGATCCGGTCTCCAACTGAAGAATCGAGTCAGTTGGGTATTGAGTCTTGAGACAAACAGATCCATTGAACAAGGGCCCCACTGAAAATTCAGTTGTTGGAATACTAGAGAATTGAACTTCCAATCGCTGCCATCTCTGAGGAACCGAGAGTTCCAATCTGCTATCAGTTTGGCACGACCCGGCAAATATTCCGCCGTCACTGAAATATGATGTTGAAGGCAGAACTGCCAAAATTCCTTCGCTATCTCCACCAGAACACAAGACCTGGTTCCTCTCAGATGATTGATATCTTGGACCGCTGAAATGTTGTCCATACGTAGAAGTATGCAACATTTTACTTGTCGAGGATAAAGGTATCGGATTGCAAAAGCTCCCGCTAGAAGTTCCAGACAGCTGATATGTAATTTCAGTTTTTCTGTCGACCACCGGCCTCCTGTCTGAACTGAACTACAACGAGCCCCCGAGCACCACCTGTTGGCATTGGACTCTATTATCATCTCCGGGACTCACGCAAAAATGGCTCTGCCATTCCATGCATCCATGTGAGCTAGCCACAAAGCTATTTCCGCTCTGGCTTCCTCTGACAAGCCAATCTGTTCCGCATAGGCTAGACCTCTGTGGAGATGTAGAATCTTCAATTGTCGCAGGGCACGGTAGTGAAGAGGGCCTGGAAAAATCGTCTGGCCATGATCATAATGTCGTCCAGGTATATAATGAGGTGCACGCCTCTTTCTCTGAGAAATTGCACCACTGGTCTTAAAAGTTTGGTGAAACACCAGGGAGTGGAAGACAGCCTGAACGGGAGAACGCAAACTCGTACCAATGGTCTCGCCATTGGAATTGAAGAAACCTCTGATGAGGTTCAAAGACAGGGACTGTAAGGTATGCGTCTTTGAGATCCAGACGTACCATATAATATCCTTCTTGCAGAAGATCCCTTAACAGATGGAAACCTCCCATTTTGAAATGGCGATAAACCACCCAGGAGTTGAAATCTTTTAGACTGAGCACAAGACGAAGGCCGCCTCCCTTTTTCTGCACCAGGAAAACAGAACTTACAAATCCGGAAGGGTGAAAACCCAATTTGATGATGGCACGTTTGTGAAGCAGGGCTTGAACCTCTGCATCTATGAAAGAGCTCTCTAGCTGGGAAAAAAGAATGGGCAGAGGAAAGACAGTCTGTTGGGGACGAGAGTAGAACTCCAGTTGAAATCCCTTCATTGAATGTACAACCCAAGGCTCTTGGGTAATATGTTCCCAAGCACTGACATGTTCCTTCAATCTCCCCCCCAGAAAAACATCTGAGAAAGGGATAATCTTCACCTGTAAATGCTCCATCAGTAGAATTGAAACTTTCTCGGTTACATCGGAAACCACGGCCTCTGCCTCTCCGGGTTCTAGAAGGGTAGAATCGCAATCTGGAGTAGGATGATTGGCCCTGTTGATTGTATCCTCCAGAGGTCTGGTAAAAACCACGGCCTGGCACTCGACCTCTATAGCATCCGGCATTCAGAGCGTAAAGTATTGCGAACGTCTCGATCAAAACCTTTCCTGATTCGATCTTGAACATACTGTGCCACCTCTGCACATGGTATCCATTCTGTAGATCGCGGATGGATTATATTCTCCGGATCAAACGTTAAAGTGAAGGGAGTCTGATCACTCTCATGTGTATTACGTGACTTGCGTTTGCGCTTACCAGAAGGTTTGGGTTCGATTTGGTCAAGATCAGAACCAGAAGTTAGTGAATTTGATGAGGGATTGCCCTCTGTCTGAATAGAGGGTTCCATACCGGTCTCCGGAATCTCCGGGGTCGGAAAAGAACCATATTCGTGGTCCTGTAAAACAGACGCAGCCATCTGTGCTAGGATCTCTGTGGATGAGGCTGGTCCTTTTGAGGCTCGTCTGGGAAAACCCACATCCATATTCTGGCCCATGTTGGGAACCAGTGTCAGACAGTGAACATCCTCACAGTTCACGATGGCCAAATCTAGTCAGTGATTTAGTAAAGGGCTTTAGGGCCTTTATAAGAGCCTGATTTACGGAATCCTGGATATGCTAATCCAAGGCTTCCACTAATCTCTCCTCCATATGCTATTCTTCAGCTATCTCAGGAAGATCCTGTGCATATTCATCCTCTTTGGCGTAGTACGCCATAATTTCCTTGAGGATGAGTGAAGGAGTTCAATGGGGGGACCAATGTCCAGCAGGAAAAACTTGAAGAGCCAATCAAAATATCTAGATATAAATCCAACATTTAGTGCAGGCTAAAGTGTGGAGGGAGCGCCTGCTACAACCCCAAGGCAAAGCCTTAATTACGCCTATTCGCCCCGTCAGGCGTTCACGGGCTAAATTTTGTCTTTATTTGGCAATTTCCCACAAAACAAGTTAGCGTGCTGCGCCTCCTCCGATCAACCACACGCTCATGAGGAGATCGGAAGAAACGCATGTGCAACAATGGAAATAGAAAGAGGACTAGTCCTCTCGACCTGCAAACGTGGTCTCAGAGTCGGTTGGATTCCGAAGCTTCAGTTTTTCGGCGAACAAGACTCCAGGGACTAGCGCACCTCCCTATGCGTCCGCCAAAGCTCAGAAGGGAAAACCACCTGTCGAGCGCTACGTCGCGCCCATCATAAGAAACATTTTGAAAGAAAAACAGTGATCACGCACGCAGCGCCTACAGGGGAAGAAGCACCACGATGCTTTATAAGCCCGCTCCCATTCCACGCTGCAAACGACTAAGTATATAAATCACTGCATTACAATTCAGAGGAGGAATCACTTTCTGAAGACTATTTGCAGCAAAGAAAGAGGAAGGACTATGTTTGCAGAGTTAGATATACAGGGCTCTTACCTGTGATTGGTGTATATTGTAGACTACAGGTTTCATGGGAAATGTAGTTTTTCTGTTATAAGTGTTTTAATTGGCTGCTGTTTGTTTGCAGTAAAGAGAGAGAAAAGCATAATCGGAAGCCTCCGGTCCTGACATAGAATTTGTATTCAATTATGCAATACCTGATCAGTAAGTTTGTCTCCTAAAGAACTATTGTCACTAAGAGTAAAAGATGACAACGTGAAAAGGGGAATTAATCCTTAAACCTCCAATTTCACACACATATATAGGGTAATGGGAATTTGAAAGTGAAATTTCCAATCCTACCTATTTACTTATAATGATATAGATTCATAAGCTCTGTATTATTAAATTGATTGATATTACACTTATTAAAATATTACCACGTGTATGGGAGCATTTGATTTACCAGACAGAGGTTAATTGTAAGGTGCAACAACGGCTAAAAGAAAAAAAATAACAGAACAAAAAACCATTAAACGGGAATATTATGTCTGCCTAAAACTGGTGATACCTATAATTTGAAAAATCTCATGTTTCAAAATGTACAAAGCTATCTTCTTTCAATTACAACTTTGGGTTCCTTTCATTTCCTACCCTGACACACAGAATAGTTGTCACAAGTTTAACTGTCATGCTTGTTATGTTGGCAGGACATGTTTTGGAAAATAAAGAGATATACCATTCTCATAATCTCTCAAACAGGTGTTAAACAGCAAATAAATCCCTCTATTTTACTCAGCTTCAGAAAGCAGATCTATCTGACACTGATATTACAGGTTAATGCATCAAGTAGCAGTGTTGTATGGTGATATTAAGGGCAAAAAAGCAATTGATAAAGATTACACAACAATCTATATCACCTGCAACAATAAATGATGCTATAGTTATCAGCGTGTTCCCATAGCTGCATTAAGTACCACTCAGACAGCAGGTTGAAATATGTTGTAAATGTGCTTGTTGCATGAAAAAATCAGCTTATAATTCTCTGTCATTAAATCCATTGTGTCCCCTATCCAAACATCAGCTTTTTATTAAAATACATTCAGGGTTCGAATTGGAGGTACCTCGTGTGTTTTTCCACAGCCTGAGAAGTGTCTGTGTACTGGGTTGTCAGAGGTTTTTGTTAGGCCAGGGTCACTAATTTCATGTGGATCCTCTTTAGCCCTCACAGTGGCCTCACGACTCCACTCTAGCCTGTGCTGAGGAGGGAGAGAGTGAGGGGAAAATGCAAGAAACTGAAAGCTGGAGCTTCCATGTTACTACACAGACTTCAGCTTTCACTTTCTTGCAACAGTGTTCGATGCGGGAGGAAGCTGTGTCCCTGCCCCAAAGGTCTAACCAGCACTAGTAATGAAGAGGACCTGTGAAGGCAAATGAAGGTAAGAAAAAATAACTCTGAAATATTCTTAGCATGAATGTATGTGAGCGAAAGTGAGTGAAAATAAGTGACAGAGTGTGATACTGAATCTGTGAGCAAGAACAAGTTAGAGTAAATTAGAATGAGAGTGTGAGAGTTTGTGAGTAAGGCTGAGTAAGAGAGAATGAATAAGGATGAGGGAGTGCGAGAATGAGTGAAGTAAATGAGCATAAATGAGCGAGAGTGTGTGAGAAAGAATGCACGTGTGTGTGAGTGAAAGTGAGAGTGACTGAGAGTGAGTGAGAGGATGTAACTATGAGGGAGAATATTTAGTGAGAATGACACTGAATGAGAATAAGAAAACGAGGCAGAGTGAGTGACCATTACAGAGTGAGGGGCAGACTGTAGAAGAGTGAGAGAGAGTAAGGGAGTGTCGGTGAGTGAGAATGGGTGTGAGGGAAAGTGAGAATCAATGGGAGTGAGAACATTTAAGTTAGCATGAGTGTGTATTTGAGTGTGCCGCTCTTGTGAGTCAGTTGGTGGCCTACTGGATTATGGAAGCACTCATGGCAAAATGCTGGAATATTGGAGGTCGTTCTCGCAAAAGGGTTACCCGTAGCAAAATACATACACTGGCAAAGCTAGATGTAATTATTCACTTACTGAAAACCTGTGCCCAATTTCTGGTGCTGGCATACTGGGCATAATTCATGGCATAAGGAACACCATGGCAAAATGTTGCACTGGCACAGTATAGGTAAACCTTGCCTTTTGGGACAGCCATGTCGAAATGCTGGTGCTAAAATACTGGAGATAATTCTGGACATTAGGGAAGACAACCATGGTATACAAGAAAGGGGTCAGACAACCATGAAAGTATGATGGCTTTAACATATTAGTTCTGGAAGTGATGTTTGACATGTGGATTACCCACGGCAAATGGATGCAGTAAATGGCAAAATTATGGCTCTTATATAGTATTTGTAATCGTGGCATAGCAGGGCAACCCATGGCACATGAGGGGCATCTATGGAAAAATGATGGCCCTAGCACAATGGCGGTAATTATTGACATACCGGGGCAACCACTGCACATTTTTTAAAATATGGGGTGAACTCTTGGGGAGAGTACAGCTTCATTGGTTCGGAACACCACAAAGCACTGCAATATTTAATGAGTGCCCATTCACATTCAGAGCCTATGGTTTGTAAGCAATGGTATGTGAAAACTGGTTTCTAAAATACACCACTTTAAACCATTGTTTTCAAACATTTCTTCCCCAAAACCTCCTGGAAGAGGTTGGATTCACTTGCTTTCTTTGTTCACTGGAATTCGAGCAAGTATTTACACCTGACCACTTTCAAAGATTGCCTGCTGCCGCCACTGGTGTGTGTTGCTGAAAGTGGAGGATTAAATTTTGAGGCATTCCATAGTCCTGCATATGAAATAGGGTCAAATTCATTCCTTACAAAGTAATACATAAGACTGTGTTTTCTGCAGAAGAAAGTCAGTTTCAGTTTCTGGTCAAAATAATCCTGGCTGCAATTAGGGGAAAATGAGAAGGCTTTGCTCACCAGATGATTTTTTTCTACACAGGCCAAAATGACTTGATAAAGTGAAATGTGGAACAGGTGCAGTATCAGACGTTATGTATGAATGTCTAGTATTGGTTGCATACATTGTTGGCCCTTGGGTGATGGATGTTTTTATATGAGTGAGTAATCCATACTGATCCCATATGGAATACTGGGTATGCCTGTCACTTTGAAGAGTATAGTAACTATAGTCAATGTACATGTACTCCAGTATTAACCAATGTACAGCAGTGGCATAATACAAAATGATGGGGCCCGCCTGAAGATTATGATAAGGGCCCCCCAAGACTCACATGGTTCATGGATATTTTTTGGCCTTCGGCTGAAGCAGGCCATCCGAAGAGTTGGGCCCCCCGCGCCACAGGGGATGCAGGGGCCTGAGTTACGCCCCTGATGTACAATAGTTGTCATGGCTATCAGACTCTGAGCAGATATTTTTTTGTATACAGTGTAGGAGAAATGTGTTCCTTGATATGTGCCTGAATTTGTCTAAAAATACGGGCTATTTTATTGAGAGCTCTGATTACAGCACAATTTCGACAGGGACCAGGGCTGATTTTTAATGATGCTTTGTATCCTCACTGTGGTACTAGCTTGGTATTTTAAAAGTTATTTATACATTCTGACAAGACAGATTGAATTGACTTAATGGAAAGAGGAAGTAACGAGGAGAAGTAAATATGTTTATCCTCCTTACAGCTCTGTTGGGTAGGTGCACCATTTTGCTACAAACCCATGTTTACAAGCCTTTGCAAATCTGCCTTTACTTCACAATACATGGGTGGATACATGAGCATGCCCGTGCTCCACCCATGTAATGCCCACCCGGAGCAAAGTAATGCAAGGCAGTGCTATGAGCGTTGCTTTACTTTGCATTTATTAACCCACGCAAAAAGACTTTGGGGGTCATTACAACCCTGGCGGACTGTGTTAAAGGTGCGGTAATACCGCAAACAGGCCGGCGGACAAAAAAAGGGAATCATGACCGTGGCGGAAACCGCCAACATAGACAGCCACTTTAACACACCGACCGCCACGGCGGTACAGACAAGCAGCGCGGCGGTTACCGACAACAGACAGGCGGGAGACAATGTACCGCCCACAGTATCACAACCCTCCAATCCGCCACCATTTCCGGGGCGGATTCACCGTGGATAAAAACACGGCAGAAACAGCTTTTGCAATGGGAAAATGCCCCCCTTCTACACATCCCACGAGGAAGGAGGACACCATGGAGCCGGAATTACAAATCCTACCTGCCCTTGTCTTCCTGCTCATTTACGAACACCAGCAAGGGCGAAGACAACGGTGAATACTGCACCTATGACATAGGGGAGGAGGGAGGCAAAAGTCAGGGACACACACGAAACACCCCCACTCCCACCCTCACCCTCGCACATTACAACACACACACCAATGCATTTCCAAACATCACAGGAACAACCCACAACCCCCCCGGAAGAATGCAAAGACCAAAGGAAATCAGATCAAAAATTGTAATGTATCAAAATACAGTTACCAAATATATACAGATATATATACACATTCCAGATTTTATACATTACGAGAAGTAGTGCAGGTATGCACATATCAATGTCCGTGCACCACTGGGCCAAAAATGCATGGGCGAGGCCCACATTAGATACCTGTCCACAAACGGAGAGAACACTGCTGGGACATCAGATAGAAATACAACAGGCACCTCAGGGGGAAGGGAAGGGTGGGGGCACCTCAGCCGGATGACAGCACCAAGCCAGATCCACGACCGGGCTCCATGCCCACTGTTCCATCCTGGGGAGTGCAAACCCACAGTCTCTCAAGTCTCTACAGTGGGTGGTTTGCCCACTGTTCCATCCTGGGAGTGCAAAGCCACAGTCTCTCAAGTCTCTACAGTGGGTGGGTTGCCCACTGTTCCATCCTGGGGATTGCAAAGCCACAGTCTCTCAAGTCTCTACAGTGGGTGGTTTGCCCACTGTTCCATCCTGGGGAGTGCAAAGCCACAGTCTCTCAAGTCTCTACAGTGGGTGGGTTGCCCACTGTTCCATCCTGGGGATTGCAAAGCCACAGTCTCTCAAGTCTCTACAGTGGGTGGTTTGCCCACTGTTCCATCCTGGGGATTGCAAAGCCACAGTCTCTCAAGTCTCTACAGTGGGTGGTTTGCCCGCTGTTCCATCCTGGGGAGTGCAAAGCCACAGTCTCCCAAGTCTCTACAGTGGGTGGTATGCCCGCTGTTCCATCCTGGGGAGTGCAAAGCCACAGTCTCTCAAGTCTCTACAGTGGGTGGTTTGCTCACTGTTCCATCCTGGGGAGTGCAAAGCCACAGTCTCTCAAGTCTCTACAGTGGGTGGGTTGCCCACTGGACCATCCTGGGGAGTGCAAAGCCACAGTCTCTCAAGTCTCTACAGTGGGTGGTTTGCCCACTGCCATATCCTGGGGAGTGCAAAGCCACAGTCTCTCAAGTGGATAACAGTCTCCACTGGTTCTGGAGGGGGACTGGTGCCTATAGTGCTTCATCCTGTTAAGGACAGACGGAGTGGATGCATGTCTCCATTGGTTCTGGAGGGGGACTGGTGCCCAGAGTGCTTCATCCTGTTAAGGACAGACGGAGTGGATGCATGTCTACACTGGTTCTGGAGGGGGACTGGTGCCCAGAGTGCTTCATCCTGTTAAGGACAGACGGAGTGGATGCATGTCTCCACTGGTTCTGGTGGGGGAATGGTGCCCACACTGCATCAGGCTCCCCGTGACAGTTCCTGTTCCGTCACTGTCGCAGCTGTACATGGGATAACGGGAGGGGTGTGGGTGGGGGCAAAGAGGTCAACGTTGCTGAGGGAGAGTTTCTGACGAACACTGGGATAGGTAGCTGGAGGAGGTCTGGGAGTGGAGGAAGAGGAGGTGGTTGTAGGAGGTGTCACTTTAGGTGTTTTGGGTGCAGGTGCAGGTACTGGAGGCTGTCGTGAGGTGGATGGATGTTGGGTGTGTGGGTGCCCGCATTTGTGTACTTTGGGAGGGGGCGTCACAGACACACTGGGAGAGGACACAGGGGACGTGTAAATGGTAGTGGGGGTGGTGAGTGCAGGTGAGCGGGGTGTGGTGTTGGATGTTCTGGTGCGAGTCCTAGTGCCTGTAGATGTACTGCATGCAGGTGAGAGTGTAGACGAGACTGGGAGGGAGGAGGGAGACGACGACGAGGGGGACACAGTGGAGGCAGTGGATGTTGGTGTGTCTGTATGTGTGTGATGCTTGTGTGAGTGCCTGTGGGATGTTTGGTGCCTATGTTTGCCTGAGCTACTTTTGTGTGTTGAGGTGTATGCATGCTTGGCTGATGGTGTGCTTGGGATAGGCTGGGGTACAGGGGATTGGGTCTGGGTGGAGGAAGTTGGAGGGGGGAGGCTAGACACAGGGACAATGGCTGCCATCAGTGCTGAGGCCAGAGATTGCAGGGTTCAATGAAGGGCAGCCTGACCAGAATGAATGCCCTCCAGGAATGCATTACCGTGTTGCAACTCCCTTTCCATACCCTGGATGGCATTCACAATGGTAGACTGCCCAACAGTGAGTGACCTGAGGAGGTCAATGGCCTCCTCACTGAGGGCAGCAGGGGTGACAGGGGCAGGGGCTGAGGTGCCTGGGGCGAAGGTGATTCCCACCCTCCTGGGTGAGCGGGCACGGGGCGAACGCTGAGGGGCTGCTGGGAGGGCGGTGCTGGTAGGGGAGGTGGCGGCTGTACCTGTAGAAGTGGGGGGCACAGATGGTGCCACCACCACAAGGGAGCTCCCATCGGCGGACGAGTCCATGTCGCTGGTTGGTGATCCGGTGACCGACGTGAAGCTCCCCTCGCCCTCCGTCCCACTTGTGCATTCTGAGTCCGTGGTGTGGCCCTCCATGGCCATGTGGGATGCAGCTCCCTCGTGCTCCGGTGCCACTGTACCTCCGCCTGATGATGCTGATGCACAAAAGAACAGGGAGAGCACAAAAAGGGGGGGGGGCGACAGAAGAAAAAGAGGTTGAGTGCATGGCTTACCGCTACCGTTGGCGGACAATACAGACACAGCAGCCCCCTGCACTACACCGCGCTCTAGGCCTCTACATATGCAATTCCTGGGATCTGGCCTCCATGGCTATGGTGGACATCTGCCCACATTGATGCCACAGGGGCATGTATACCTGTACTTGGCACTCTACTGAGGTTGGGTGGAGTGGCACATGGCCTGCATTACGGAGGGGCCTAGCCTACGGAAGTCGCCCTGGCCTAGGGAAACCCACAGCCCTCCTCCCACACCCAGACCCCTCAACTGCGCGCAAAGTCCCCAGAATGAGGGTGTACTCACCCCCTTGTGTCTGCTGTGATGCCCTCAAGCGCCCATCCAACTCTGGGTAGGCCACCGCCAGGATCCGGAACATCAGGGGGGTCATGGGGCACGGGCAACCCTCCCACGTTGGGATGCCATCCCCAGCTGAGCCTCCACCTTCTTCTTGCTCCAGCGGCGAATGTCCTCCCATCTTTTCCGGCTGTGGTGCCCCGTCTCTGGTGGACACCCAGGGTCCGTACGTACTTGGCGATGGCACGCCAAATGTCCTTCTTCTGGTGGGCGCTGACCTACATGACATGCACAGGGGAAGAAGAGAAGTCATTACCAACTGCACCGTCGAAGTGAGTGGCCCACATCCCTGCCCTTCCTTGCCATGTGGCACATGCATTCACACTCATTCATGTTCCCTGAACTCTGCCCCCTTCCCTCTTACAACCAGCCCTCTCCACCCAGGCATAGCCCATACAACATGCTCCCTGTGTACTTACCTGTTGGTCTGGGGGACCGTAGAGTAGCGTGTACTGGGGGAGGACCACGTCTACTAGCTTCTCCAACTCCTGAGCAGTGAAGGCAGGGGCCCTTTCCCCAGACGCAGCAGCCGTTGTCTCTTCCAGACCGAGGTCACAGCAGCACTTGCAGTGTAGGTCCTCTCCTGTCGAAGATCAGGTATCGAGTGATTGAACAGATAGAAAATGGCAGTCACGTCCGCGGAGGTGACGTCCGCGGCGGTGCGTATCATCACCGCCGGCGCACTTCATCATTGGCTTCTGGGACCCATAGGGTCCAATGTTAACCAATGCAGCATTGCGTAGCGGTCTACGACCGCCTACCGCGACGGTGTACAACGCCAGCGCAGTTACCTCACACCCCATTGTCCCAGTTTAGAGGTCAGGCAGCCGCCATTTCAGGGGCCCACATGGCTTCATTTACTACTGCGTCACACATACCTAGGCCTACACTCGACACACATACAGGAAGATTTTTGTCTTTGGTGTCGTGTTCTGTGTATCTGTGGGTACATACCTGGGATTTTGTTGAGTCTGTGGCCGCTGTTGTCCTTCCTAGGCACCGACAGCTGGGACATTTGAGAAGATGGCGGAATCCTCCGGTGTACCGACCGCTGGTGGACCTGTTGACAATGGAGGAGCGACATTTAATCATCACCTACAGGTTTGACCGTGCCACTATCCAGGAACTATGTACCCAGTTGGAGCCAGACCTGATGTCACCAATCCGCCATCCCACAGGAATCCCCCCTGACGTGCAGGTGCTGTTAGTGCTCCATTTCCTTGCAAGTGGGTCTTTTCAGACAACAGTGGCCATGGCATCAAGGATGTCCAGCCTATGTTTTCCAACGTGTTGTCCAGAGTGTTGTCTGCCCTGCTGAAACACGTAAGGAGCTACATCGTTTTCCCTCAGGTGGAGGATTTGGCTACTGTTAAAGGTGACTTCTATGCCCTTGGACATATCCCCAACATCATAGGTGCTATTGATGGGACCCATGTAGCTCTGGTCCCCCACCACAGGAGTGAACAGGTGTACAGGAACAGGAAGAGTTATCATTCGATGAATGTTTGGCAGACCAGTACCTCTCGCAGGTAAATGCTATGTTCCCTGGCTCAGTGCATGACGCCTACATCCTGCGGAATAACACCATCCCTTATATGATGGGTCAACTCCAGAGGCACCGTGTGTGACTATTAGGGGACTCTGGTTACCCCAACCTGTCCTGGCTATTGACCCCAGTGAGGAATCCCAGGACCAGGGCAGAGGAACGCTACAATGAGGCCCATGGGTAGACTAGGAGGGTGATCGAACGCACCTTTGTCCTCCTGAAGGCCAGGTTCAGGTGCCTCCATATGACAGGTGGTTCCCTATTCTACTCACCGAAGAAGGTGTGCCAGATCATCATCGCCTGCTCAATGCTTCACAATCTTGCTTTGCGACGCCAGGAGCCTTTTCTGCAGGAGGATGGTCCAGATGGCGGTGTTGTGGCAGCTGTGGAGCCTGTGGAGCCTGTGGACAGTGATGAGGAGGACGCTGAGGAAGAAGACATAGACAACAGGGAGTCAGTCATACAGCAATATTTCCAGTGACACACAGGTGAGAACAGTTTTCTTTTTACCATTACATTCACTTTCACACTTCTACCTCTATCCTGTCTGTCATTTCATAGCACTATTTGGTCACTGAGTTGTACCTTTCCATTTCGGTTTCACAGGCAGGTGTGGTTAGCAACATGTGTCATCTGCTTGCATCCTTCAAGGACTTGTGATGTGTGACATAGGTATGTTGGCTTTACAATTGGAAACACATTTTGACACTGTCATTGATAATACATATTTACCAAATCACAGACTGACTCCAGATTGTTTTGTGGTTCAAGGGTGTTTATTTAAGTGCCCAAAATTGGAGGGGGGTAGTAATATGGTGATGGGGGACGGTGGAGGAATGTCCATGGCAGAGTCCAGTCCATTGATCACACAGGTGCACTGCCCATATGGGCATAGGAAGTGGAGCTGGGGCAGTTTCAGTGTGGACAGGGTAACAAAGTTGGACAGTGGGAGGACAATCAGGGTGGTCTCATTTCCTGGCAGGGGTCTTGCCATCTTGCTGCGTCCTGTTCCTGGATCTCAGGGACCGCTTGCGTGGTGGTTGTCCGTCTGCAGGGGGTGGGGTGCTGGTGTGGTGGTCCTGTGGTGGGGCGTCCTGTCCACTAGCGCCGGCGGAGGTGGTGGGCAGTTCATCGTCCTGGCTAGTGTCAGGGGCCCCTTGGAGTGCCACGGAATCCCTCATGTTCTTTTGTATGTCCTTCAGCACCCCTACGATGGTGCCCAGGGCGGACCTGATGGTTCTGAGCTCCTCCCTGAACCCCAAATACTGCTCCTCCTGCATGCGCTGGGTCTCCTGAAACTTGGCCAGGACCGTCGCCATTGTCTTCTGGGAGTGGTGGTATGCTCCCATGATGGAGGAGAGGTCCTCGTGGAGAGTGGGTTCCCTTGGCCTGTCCGCCTCCTGTCGCACAGCAGCCCTCCCAGTTTCCCTGTGTTCCTGTGCCTCCGTCCCCTGGACCGTGTGCCCACTACCACTGCCCCCAGGTCCCTGTGTTGTTGGGGTGGTGGGTTATCCTGGGTTCCCTGTAGTGGTGGACACACCGCTGATTGACGTGTCCTGGGTACGGAGGTATGGGCCCGCTGGGTGGGTGCTGTGCTGGTGTTACCAGAGGGTGGAAAGTCAGTGTTGGGCTGTGCCTGTGCAAGGGGAACTGACTGTCCCGAGGCCCACGATGGTCCGGGCTGGTCATCAGGATCCAGTAGGGCAGAGCTGCTGTCGTCACTGTGGGCCTCTTCTGTGGGTGGAGTGGAGTTGTCTGGACCCTCCGTTGTGGTGACGTTCCTTAGTGGTCCTGCAGGGATATAAGAGCATGATTATTGCATGTGTGTGTGTAATGGTGTGCAATGGGTGGGTGTTTGTGTACCCCAGTGCAAGCATTCCTGTGTGTGGGTTTGTGTGATGATGGTTAGGGGGTTGTTCTGGGTATGTGCAGTGAGCATGCTTTGGTGAGGGGTGACCATGCTTAGTTGTGTCATGCAGGGCTTGGTGTTGGAATGAGTGGATTGTGTTATTAGGTCATTAGTGAGGAGTTGGAGTGATAGGGGAGGGTGTGAGGGTGGGGGTGTGTGATAGCATGCAGGTAGGGTGGGGGATATGATATTTGAGATTTGACTTACCAGTGTCCATTCCTCCACCGACTCCTCTGAGGCCCTCTGGATGCATGATGGTCAAGACTTGCTCCTCCCATGTTGTTAGCTGTGGGGGAGGAGGTGGGGGTCCACCGGCAGTCCACTGTACCGCGATGTTGTGCCTGGAGACCACGGAACGCACCTTCCCCCGTAGATCGTTCCACCTCTTCCTGATGTCCTCCCGATTTCTTGGATGCTGTCCCACAGCGTTGACCCTGTCATAGCTCCATCTTCCTGGCTATGGATGTGTGCTGCACCTGTGAGCCAAATAGCTGCGGCTCTACCCGTAGGATTTCCTCCACCATGACCCTGAGATCCTCCTCGGAAAACCGGGGATGTCTTTGGCGTGACATGGGGTGGTGTGGGTGATGTGTGGGGTGCTGTAAGTGTTGATGTGTGTGTTGTTTTGTGCGTGTAATGTTGTATGGGTGACGGTGTTGTGTGTCTCTGTGTGGTGGGGTTCTCAGTTGCTGTGCTCTCTGTCTATCTGGCCTTCGTCCGTGAATTGTGGTCGTAGGGGTTTGTGGGTGATGTGGGTGTGTGTTTTATATTGTGTTGGGTGTGTGGGAGTGGTGTTTGTATGTGTATCAGGTGTGTGTATTTCGATTTGTCCAATGTGGTAGTGTTTGTAAATGTGTGTGTATTTTGAGCGCAGCGGTGTGTACCGCCAATGGAATACCGCGGTTGAAAGACCGCTGCGTGGATTAGTGGGTCGTGATAGTGTGGGCGTATTCCTGTTGGCGTGACGGTGGAGTGTGTATTTGTAATTGTCCAATGTGGCGGTGTTTTGGAGATGTGTGTGTATTTTGAGCGCGGCAGTGTGTACCGCCAATGGAATACCGCAGTTAAAAGACCGCCGCGTGGATTCGGGGGTCGTGATAGTGTGGGCGTGTTTCTGTTGGCGTGACGGTGGAGGATTTGTTTTCGCCAGTTTATCACTGACCTTTGGTGTGGCGGAGTTGTGTGGGTGTCTGAATTTCGGCAGATTCCGAGATGTGTGTCATAATAGCTGTGGCGGAATTCCACGGCCGCGGCGGTGTTTTGGCGGTCTTCTGCACGGCGGTAAGCGCCTTTTACTGCCAGGGTTGTAATGAGGGCCTTTGTGTGGCTTAGTAAATGCGAAAAATCATTCTGCATCAGGCTGCGCTACATAAGTGATGCAACCCAGACACAATCTCGTAGGTCAAGTCAAATAGTCTTTATTCAGTTATATTATAACCACAAAAGCACATACAAACACATATGAAAAAATGCATAAATAAATAGACAACGTGTAAAACTGTTAAAATACACATTACAAAATTAATAAATAAAAACTGAAATAGAATCCACTAAAAACAACCTTTGGATTTTAAAAAGGCAGAGGACAGCAGTACAAATAATCAAGCATGAAATCTCTTGCTCTCAATACAGCACTTAAAAAACAGCACACCTTAAAAATAATATGATAATCAGATAATAACTGAAAAAACATCAGGGATGGTCGTGCTTGCCTAAAGTTAATGGACTTCATTAAGGGCTTAATAAACATTTTACTAGGCCCCGGGAATAACTACAGAACAGCATGAAATGAAAACTATCCTGTGGAGACTGATGGTCACAGCCATAGGGACCCAGGGAGCCCGGAGGGCTCCAACCCCTCTGCAAGGCCAAAAGATGATGCATCATGCTGAATCTGAATCTGGTAAGTACAAATCTGTCCCTATCACTCCTCACACTGAGCAGGTATGGTTCCATAGACCCTACAATGTTTAATAGCACGTTCCCCCTGACCATAGTTTTCATTAGTTCAGTCTGTTCTCTATAAAGTGTCTTATGTTTAGGAAATGTGTCTCTAACTCATTTTTACTTCCGCAGTGCTCATGTCTGAGGGCTTCACAATAAATTCTTCCTCCCCAGACTACTAAAGCCACCCTTGATATAGGTAATCCATTGGATCTTACTGACATGATCCGAGGATAAGCAATCCTTCAGAGTCAACCTATTCAGCTCAGATTCCCTTCTCGTCCACAGCTTGATATATCAGAGGCCTAAGAGCAATTGTATCAGCTTTATACTGGATTCTTATTTCATCATGCACAGATAGCACCAGTGTGCTATGGGGAACCTGCAACACCCATCTTAAAAACAAGTTAAAAACAAGTTTCGCACAGGCTGAGTACTGTAAACTCTTGCATATTCCCGCACCTCACTTCCATATAGTACCTTGGAGGCACACTTGGCCTGATACACCTTAATTAAGGTACAGGGTGGGAGAGACCCCAATTTCCGTGCAAATCTATGTACAGTGGCAGATGCTTTAATAAGCTCCATTTTCTTACTTTCAACCAGGGCTTCAAGTTACTGTGACAATCAAACAGAACTCCAAGATATGAAAAAACAGGAACTTAGCTAATGTGTTGGAGCCCATCTTAAATATTTTTGATTGAATACTTCTCGGCCCAAAACCTTCACATATGAGTTAGTAAAATTAACTGTGAGATCCAAACTGGCCATAAAGTAAAAAAACGTATACAGTAGCAATTGTAGACCCACTGCGATCCTCGCCATCAGGATTGCCTCATGTGCGTTTAGTAAAACTGGTAGCGATCTCGACCCTATCCTTGGGCAATCGGCTCCAACAGACAAGAGGTCTTGCTCCAGCCCATTAACATATAATGTAAACAGAAATGGGGCAAGAATACATCCTCTGACGCACCCCTCTGCTCGTGCCAAAGGGCAGAGGACATCCCCCCTCCCTGAGAATAACAAATAGAAGCTGTTGTGTGGGTGGGCAGATCACACAACAAATGGACAATATTAGGGTGGACACTAACGCAAGTAGCAAGCGCCAGAGTTTTCCGCAGTTGACACTGTCAAACATGTACGTTACGTCCTTGAAGGCAAGTTAGATAGATTCAGACCTAGCAACAGTATACTTATTATCAAATATAGATTAAGGCATTAGTCCGTTGTTGATCTGCCCTGCCTAAAACCATATTGGACATCAGAAATAACATTGTGCGTATCCGCCCACCCCATCAGCCTATTGAGCACCACCCTGGCCATAAACTTTACAACAGCATCGATCAGGGAAATAGGCCAATAACATTGAGGGTTGTCTTTGTCCCCTTCTTAAGAATGGGAATGATTATTGCAGTTGCCCTTGTTAACAGAGGACCCACTTTCACTGCTGCATTTAAAACCATAATTAAAAGGGGGTCCCAAAGTTCAATTTCATCCAGAAACAAATCTGGAGCGATCCCATCCAGCCCTGGGGCCTTGGTGCCTGATAGAGCTTAAATACCCTTGGACACCTCCCCGAGGGTAAAACCAATATCTGGTCATCCTCCATTAGATGGTCCCAGGGCAGCATCCACACTCTCGCCATTATAGATCCCCTGAAAATGGACCACCCACTGGTCCTCAGTTATATGGTGGCAAAAAGCAGGATCATTATCACTAACAAGACCAGAGGGGTTTATTGCCTGCCAAAACAGGGCGCCATAACCCACTTCACAGGCTTGGGCTCAATCGTCCCAGACTCTCTCTCTTAGCCTAGTCTTATGGTTGGCACGTTCCATTTTATAGTCCCTACAGCAAGCAATAACAAAGTCCCTATCTCTAGGGACCATCCATAGAGCTTCCTTCAATTTCAATAAGGCCTTGGTGCCTTTGTTATCAAACCATTTGGACTCAAAGCGCCTGTCCTTCCATAGTGGAGGGGGGGAGGGGAGAAACTATAACATTGACACCTTCTGTGAAATGCCTTTAAAGACGCTTAAAATTGACCCACTGGGGACACTTCGATCCAGACAAGTGAGAAAATGATATTTGCTCTCTGAAAAAAGCATGTTTTTAAACTGAATGGGCGCAACTTGGCACCATCTAACATGCCTCCACTGATCTTTATGGGAGAACTCACCATGTGCCACTTGTAGGTTTCTAGGGCCACTACCTATCCCATCTGTCACTAGCGAAAGGAGACTGTGATCGCTAAAAGTACCAGAAAATATGTGTGCAAAATAATATGTGAAAACAGGGACGCTGACACAAAAATAAAATCAATTATAGAGGCACACCCCCTGCCTAAAAAGGTGGGTAAACACTGGGATTTTCAGCACTGATAAGGCTTTCCTAAGTGAAGACCAAATTACGGTTATTTAAGATGGTGTTTAGCTCAGAACCTTAATTGCACCATATGTAGGCCTGCCACCAACATACACTAAGACCTACTGTTAAAGGGGTCCATATGATTAACACACAGGTTACAGTTAAAGCCCCCCACAAGAATTATCTTGTCCAGCCCCACACTCCTGCCTGACAGGAAATCAATAGCAGAGCTTAAGGTACTGAAGTTGGTTGGCTCCTCTGCCCAGGCTTTAGCATTATAAAAGTTAATTAACATAAATGACAGAGAGCCCTGTGCAGTTAATTTCAGGCCTTGTAACAACGTTGAATCCCAGCCAAAGTAGTCGATTCTCCCACACAAGTCCACAGAAACAAAAGTGATCAGATCACCTTTGGCCCGCTCTGCCCCTGTGGCTACTGTTGCCACAAAAAACGTTTTATATCCTTCCAAGAAAAAGTGATTTAACTCTTCTCACGTTTCCTGGAGGCAAATCACTTGGTATTGTCTTACAAAAGCAACCCAGTTAAAGTAATTAAACTTGACTGACAAATCTGCAATGTCTCAGGATAACAAGCATGTAATGCCTGAGACAAAGGAAAGGAAAAATATCAGACTGGGGCCACAGCACATTAGGCAGGCGTGGGCTAGGTGAGTCAATCACAAGAGTCCAGAATACTAAAGTGGGACAAATCTATTCACAATCCTCAAGATTGGGCAGCTGGCAAGATGGGTAAATACCTGTCCCGAATGGCCAACCCCAGGACCCAACTTCTGTATGTTTGTAAAAACCAGTTCATACTTATAAAGGAAACCAAGAGGGATGGTGTTAGACCTGCCAGCTCTTGGCATGGTTTCCCTGTACTTTTTTTGTCTGACCTCGTATGTTTGGATCCTGTGCTGTAATTCGTTTTTGCTGGTTTTGATTCTCTGGGCACTTTACCACTGCTAACCATTGCTAAAGTGCAACTTTTCTCTGCCTAAAAGATATTGGTAATTGTTTTTCTATGATTCGCACATTTGATTTACTCCTAGTATGGTACACCATGTGTGCCCAGGGCCTGTAAATCAAATGCTACAAGTGGGCCTGCAGCACTGATTGTGCCACCCACATGAGTAGCCCTGTAAACATGTCTCAGACCTGCCACTGCAGTGTCTGTGGGTTCAGTTTTACACTGCTTGTTCAATCTGGCAAGTGTACCCACTTGCCAGGCACAAATCTTCCCTTTTACTACATGTAAGTCACCCCTAAGATAGGCCCAAGGCAACCCCATGGGCAGGTGCAGTGTATTTAAAAGGTAGGACATGTACTGATGCCACTGTCTGCAACTTGAAGCAGTGGTCCCCGCTGGAGTGCGATGATCCCGACATACGCTGAAGGCCTGACACCAACGCAGCCTTGCTGAAGTCCTATGACATTGTGAGGCCTGAGTGCTGTGTCACCGAGGTCTGTGACACCTAATACTGCCACAGCGCCTGGGGCCCTGTGGCGTGACCGTGGCCCGAGAGGTCACCCCACCTCGTCTTCACCCGCCAGATTCATTGACCCCACTGGATCGTAAGAAAACAACGCCTCGCCCTGACGCCGCATCACCTCCCTTGTTCTGCAGTGAGGAGCTGACGCAGCACCGGATCCAGCGATGCCTCACCTCCCCAACTCCCGGCACCAACTTGTTTTCCTTGTTACCAAAGGTACTGTACCTAGGGGTCCGTGTGACTCTGTGACCAGCGCCACCCTCCCCGCGAGTGGTGTCAGACTGTTGGGAACGACTCTGTCAATGACATTGTGATAGCCCCACTTGGAGCTATTGTGTTTCTAAGTGTTTTTATTGGGGCTTGATCTTTTAAAATTCATATCTTTGCGTATGTTGGATTTTTGTTGTTTTGGCTGTGTTTGATTTAGATAAATATTGGTTATTTTGCTAAATTGGTGTGTTGGAAAATTGGTTTTTGATAAGGGCAGGTAGGTACCTACACTTAGCAATAGGCCACTAACCTCCACTGAGGTCCAGTTAGGTCTCAGTAAATTAAGCCCAGCTCAACCCTTGGTAACTTGGCAACGAGCGACAAGGCTTAACTTAGGAGACAGAGTGTAAAGCATTCAAATATCACAAAACAGTAATTAAATAAAAATCCAAAACCAATTTATAAAAATAGACTATATTTTTATCTTTAATATGACACAAAACTGAATAAAATCGGTTAAGGGGAACCGGAGATATGAACTTTTAAAGAATTATTATTTTCTAGCACCAAGAAGCAAAAAGCGCCAATCTGGTCATCTTGTTGCACCTCGACCGGGGCAAAGTCAAAGTTTAAGGCCGACTGCGATGGAGCCCGGCTCGGCTACAGCCCGCGGGAGGCCTCGGTCAAAAGTTTACCTTCGGACTTAGTCGTTTTTCTGAAGATTTCCTTCTGCGGGAAGAACCTGCCAGTCCAATCCGACCTCCTGGAACTCTTCTCAGGATACCCGTCGCGGGAGCCCTTGGTGGAGATTTTTACCTTCAGACTTAGTCATTTTTTCGAGGTTAAAATCCTTCGACCGGGGCAAACCTGGATCTTGATCCGACGTCCTCAGAGCCCTCCTCGGATGCGCTGGCTGGGAGGTCCCAGTCAACTTTCTACGTTCAGACACCAAAATTTAGACACCCACACAAGCCCGCCACACCAAAGGTCAGTGATAAACTGGCGATAACAAAACCTCCACCGTCACGCCAACAGGAATACGCCCACACTATCACGACCCACTAATCCACGCGGCGGTCTTTCAACCGCTGTATTCCATTGGCGGTACACACAGCCGCGCTCAAAATACACACACATTTACAAAACACTACCACATTGGACAAATCGAAATACACACACCTGATACACATACACACACCACTCCCACACATCCAGTACAATATAAAACACACACCCACATCACCCACAAACCCTTATGACCACATTTGCGACTGAAGGCCAGAGAGAGACACCACCATCTACAAACTAGCTTCCACAGGCACTCAACACCATCACTCACACAACATCCATGCACAAAACACCACACACCCCTAAACATCACCCCACACATCACAACACACACCACCCCACACATCACCCACACCACCCCATGGCACTGCAAAGACACCCCAGGTTCTCTGAGGAGGAGCTCAGGGTCATGGTGGAGGAAATCATCCGGATAGAGCCACAGCTATTCGGATCACAGGTGCAGCACACCACCATAGCTAGGAAGATGGAACTATGGCGCAGAATCGTGGACAGGGTCAAAGCAGTGAGACAGCACCCAAGAACACGGGATGACATCAGGAAGAGGTGGAATGACCTACGGGGGAAGGTGCGTTCCGTGGTCTCAAGAAACCAACATTGCGGTTCAGAGGACTGGCGGCGAACCCCCACCTCCTCCCCCACAACTAACCACATGGGAGGAGCAGGTCTTGGCTATACTGCATCCTGAGGGCCTCGCAGGAGTAGCTGGAGGAATGGACTCTGGTAAGTCAAATCTTAACTATTACATCCCCCACCCTGCCTGCATGCTATCACATACCCCCACCCTCGCCCTCACCCCCATCACTCCAACTCCTCACATATGTCCCACTATCACAACCCACACATCCCAACACCAAGCCCTGCATACAACACCAAAGCATGGACACCCATCACCAATGCATGGCCACTGCACATACCCACACACACTCCTAAACAATTATCACACAAGGTCCCACACAAGAATGCAAGCACTGGGGTACAGGGTCACCCACCCATTGCACACCATGCCACACACAGATGCAATAATCATGCCTTTACACCCCTGCAGGACCCCTACCCAATGTCACCGGACAGGAGGGTCCAGACATGTCCACTCCACCCACAGAAGAGGCCCACAGTGATGACAGCAGCTCTGTCCAAATGGATCTAGATGACCAGCCTGGCCCATCTGGGACCTCGGGACAGTTGGTTCCCCTCACACTGGCACAAGCCACAACAGAGCCTCCCCCCTCTGGAAACACCAGCACAGCACCCACCCAGCGGGCCCATAACTCTGTCCCCAGGACACGTCAAGCAGCAGTGTGTCCACCACTACAGGGAACCCAGGCTAACCCACCACCCCAACAACACCAGGGACCTGGGGGCAGTGGTAGTGGGCACACGGTTCATGGTACAGAGGCCCAGGAAGACAGGGGAACTGGGAGGGCTGCTGTGCGACAGGGGTAGGGCAGGCCCAGGGAAACCACTCTCCATGAGGCCCTCTCCAACATCATGGGAGCATACCATCATTCCCAGGAGACGATGGCAACGGTACTGGCCAAGTTTCAGGAGATCCAGCGGCTGCAGGAGGAACAGTATTTGGGGTTCAGGGAGGAACTCAAATCCATCAACACCACCCTGGGCACCATTGTAGGGGTGCTGAAGGAACTCGTCAACACCAGGAGGGACACTGTGGCACAACAAGGGGCCCCTGACACTAGCCTCGATGATGAACTGCCCACCACCTCTGCCGGCGCTAGTGGACAGGAGGCACCGCCACAGGACCACGACACCAGCACCCCACCCCCTGCAGATGGAGAACCATCCCGCAAACGGTCCCTGAGATCCAGGACAAAGACAGAGAACAATGCCAAGACCCCTGCCAAGAAATTAGACCACCCTGATTGTCATCCTTCTGTCCCACTTTGTCACCCTGTCCGTCCTTAAACTGCCCCAGCTCCACTTCCTATGCCCTTTTGGACAATACACCTGTGAGACTAATAGACTGGACTCTGCCATGGACATTCCTCCATCACCCCTGACCATTTTACAACCCCCTCCAATATTGAGCACTTAAATAAACACCCTTAAAGCACAAAACAATCTGGAGTCAGTCTGTGCTTTCGAAAAGGTGTATTTGCAATAACTGTGTAAAAATGCTATATCCATTGTATTGTCAACATGCCTATGTCACACAGCTCTAGTCCACGAGGAAACAAAGCAGATGTCACACAGTGGGACCCACATCTGTGAAATTGAAAGGGAAAGTGATAACTCAGGGTTCATACACTGGGTGAAAGTGATAGACAGAGGAGAGGTAGAACAATTATATCAGATGTAACAGGCAGTGATGTCTTCTTACCCGTGTCTCACTGGAAATATTGCTGAATCACTGTGTTTCTGTTGTCGATGTCCCCTTCTTCTGCTTCCTCTCCTTCACTGTCCACAGGCTCCACAGCTGCCACAACACCTCCATCTGGACCATCCTCCTGCAGAAAAAGCACCTGTCGTCGCAAAGCCAAGTTGTGAAGCATACAGCAGGCCACGATGATCTGGCACACCTTCTTTGGTGAGTAGAATAGGGAACCACCTGTCAGATGGAGGCACCTGAACCTGGCCTTCAGGAGGCCGAAGGTCCTGTCTAAAACCCTCCTAGTTCGCCCATGGGCCTCATTGTAGCATTCCTCTGCCCTTGTCCTGTTATTCCTCACTGGGGTCAGTAGCAATGACAGATTAGGGTAGCCTTAGTCACCTGCAAATGTCAAGGGAAATATGTTAGACACACTAACTCTTAGGGACATCCCCAGACCCAGACACCTAGTCACACTGTATAGGCTCCATGTCCTCACCTAATAGCCACACACCTTGCCTCTGGAGTTGCCCCATCACATAAGGGATGCTGCTATTCCTCAAAATGTAAGTGTCATGCACTGAGCCTGGAAACTTGTCTTTCTCTGCCTTTGAAGACTAGTTTGGCAGCCCTCCCCCTTCCTGCCTCACCATCTGCTGAGGGGAGATCTCCTTCCACAGGCACATCTCTTTGTGTGAAGCCAGGCCACTTCACACCTCATCAAGGCAGCCTGTCCAGGCTGCCAGAGGCTGGCCAATCGGAGCACAGCAGCAAAAACACTGCAGAGGTAAAGTTGGCAACATTTTAGATAAAATGTAAAACTCTTTACCTGAACAAGTTATATTAAATCCCACAACTGGAAGTTGTGGGATTTATTATAACAATTAATGTGATACCAAACTCTTGGTATCTGTTACTTAAGGGGACTTTTAAAATTAAAATAAAGTCTCCCGATTCTAGCCTATGGAGGCCATTCACTACAATGAGGGAAAAACTAATTTGACTGTTTTACCTCACCAGGGCTTCTAAAACAATTTTATAAGGTCACTGCTGATAGTTACATGGCACCCAGCCCTAGGGGCACATAGGGCACACCTTAGGGGTGACATATGTAACAATAAGGTAGTTTGGAACTACTTTTAATTCCAAAGTCGAATTTGCATATAACTTTAGTTTAAAAGCAGCCAGCAAGGCAGGCCTGCCTTTAAGATGACACTAGGTACCTCAGCAGTGCACCTATGGGCTCACTACCTGTGCTGGGGTCCCTAAACCTACATGCCCTACCATATACTTGGGACTTATAGGTAGGTTGACTTAGCCAATTATAATTAGCCTAATTTGCATACGAAGTTTACACAGAGCACAGGCCCTGGGACTGGTTAGCAGTACCCTGGGCACCATCAGAGTCAGGAAAACACCAGCAAAAAGTGGAAAATGGGGGCAAAAAGTTAGGGGGCTTCTGCAATCAGCCCTGTTATCTCACACAAGCCCCCCCAGCCCACACGCCTAACCCTGGGAGAGTCTTCCCGGCTTGTCAGGCGAGGAAGACAGTGAAGAGAACAGGCTGTCCCTTTGCAGGGCCTACTCTGCCTTACATCCGCCTGCCATGGTCACTCCCTCTGGGAAGTGAATCCACCCCAACAGTGAATGGACCCATCTCAAACTGAAATTTCCCTGTAGGGGGCTCTTCCTCCTCTCTCTCCGCCAACTTGGGTAGTGAGGTGCCCACCTCCCCTACTCCTAACTTTGCTAGGGCAACACCTAGCTTACCCAAAGAGGTCACCCAACACTTGAGCAACCCCACCATGACCAACAGGGTGAGGGGGCCTACTTTGCTTTTGGCCCTGGGGTCTGCCTCCCAGGCCAAGTGCAGTGCTGCCAGGAAGGCTAGCACCCAGCAGAGGGTACTGACAGCTGTCAGTACCCAGAAACACACCCTAAGCTCTCCACTGACAGGGGGCTGAGCTGCTTTAGGGGCAACTGTGGGGTCCTGGCACCCCTCTTGCTGTCTAGAGTGGGGGGCTACCACCTCCTGTGGCAGACACCCGTATTCCACTCTCCCTTCTGTCAGTGCAGGGGCAACACCCTGCATCTGTACAGCTGCCTGACTACTCAGGACTTCCTTGAGGTCAGGTGAGGACTCACCAGTGCCAACTCTGGGCTCCCCGCTACTGGGGCAGAAGGCCTTTGGCTCCCTGGAACTCTCTTTAAGAGTGGCCCACCCTTCTTTTTCTTCTTTCCATTTCTTGGGGACCCCTGTCTCCTAACTGTAGGGACTGACTCCCCAGGACTTTGGGTTGGGGGGCGCCCTGGGCGACCGCCCCATCTGGGACCAGACTCACCTCTGGGAGGTCATTGCCCAGGATACAACCTAGGGGGAGGTCAGCACTGACTACCACCCTAAACCAACCAAGGCTACCATCCCCCTCTAGGGGCACTATGGCTACCGGCTTGGAGGTGACCTCCCCTGTGGCTATCCTGACTTTCCTGGTCTCTCCTGGGACATACATGTCTGGGGTCACTAACCGGTCACTCACTATAGTGTGACTGGCACAGGTGTCTCTCAGGCCAGTGGTAGGGATCCCATTCACCTGAACGGGGTGGAAGTGCCTACTCCCACCCTCAGGGATCACCAGCTTACCATTTGGTCCTGTCTCCCAGCTCAATGCTAGGAGGACTTCATCACCTGAGGAGTCCTCCTCCATGGCTACACTGGACAGCCCAGTGCTAACCACCTTCTTTGGACAGGCTGCATCTCCTCTGAAGTGACCTGTCTGCTGACAGTCAAAGCAAGTCTTACTGTCCAAGAGCTTTTTTTAACCCTGGGTCTCCCTGTCTCTGCTTGTCAGAGTGGGAGTGGGATTTACTCTCCTCCTTCTTAGGGTTCTGGGGTACAGAGGGAGTCTCTGTGGTGGGCTTACCACCTCCCTCCTTAGGTTTTTGGGGACCTGACCTGCCCTTCTTGGAGTCTCCCCCCGGGACTTGACAACCACCCTGGTTCTCAACCACTCATCAGCTGCCTCCCCCAGCTCTCTAGGATTAGTCAGCTTAGAGTCCACTAGATGCTGGCGTAACCTTTCTTGGATACAATTGGTCAAGATGTGCTCTCTCATGATCAGATTGTATAACCCCTCATAAGTATTTACTTTGTTACCATGAATCCAGCCCTCTAGTGCCTTAAGTGAGGTGTCTACAAAGTCAACCCAAGACTGGGTACTGACCTTCTGGGTATCCCTGAACTTCATCCTATACTGCTCTGGGGTCAGACCAAACGTCTTGGTTAAGCACCTCTTCATACTAGGGTATGAATCTGCCTCATCCCCATTTAAGGTCAGAAGCCGATTCCTCCCTGAGTTGGGGACCAACTCCCATATAAAAGTGAACCCCAATGTTGAGGCCTAACCCTTCTCATTTGGAGTGCCCTCTCAAAGGCCTCCAACCACTTGTCTATGTCATCCCACTCTACATAAGCAGGAACCACCCCCTTGGGTAATCTGGGAAAAACCTCCCACCCATGGACACCTCAGCTTCTCTGTCGCTGCCACCATCTCTTTTCTCTTTCTTTGCCCACTTTTTCTTTTCTAGGGCCAGCTTCTCTGCCTCCAAAGCTATAAATGCTGGCTGGCCTCCAGCTCTCTTTCCCTGATGGACAGGTTCTCTCCTCCTGAAGGGACCCCCTTCCCCCAGCTAGCTTTGGGTACGCCCCTAGTGAATAGATTATATTTTTATCTTTAAAATTACACAAAAACAAATAAAATCGGATAAGGGGAACCGGAGATATGAACTTTTAAACAATTATTATTTTCTAGTGCCTAGAAACAAAAAGCGGCAATCTGGTCATCTGGTCACACCTTGACTGGGGCAAAGTCAAAGTTTAAGGCCGATCGCGACGGAGACCTGCTCTGCTACAGGCCGCGCGAGGCCTCGGTCAAAAGTTTACCTTGGGACTTAGTCGTTTTTCTGAAGATTTTCTTCTGCGGGACGAACCTGCCAGTCCAATCCGACCTCCTGGAACTCTTCTCAGGATACGTGTCGCGGGAGCCCTCGGTGGAGATTTTTACCTTCTGACTTAGTCGTTTTTTCGAGGTGAAAATCCTTCGACCAGGGCAAACCTGGATCTTGATCCGACGTCCTTGGAGCCCTCCTCGGATACGCTGGCTGGGAAGTCCTGGTCAACTTTCTACATTCAAACTTAGGCCCTCATTACAACATTGGTGGTAAAAGCCGCTGTGCAGAAGACCGCCAACAGACCGCTGCGACAGCGGAATTCCGCCACGGTCATTATGACCCACAGCTCGGAATCCGCCAAAATCCAGACACCCACACAAGTCCGCCACACCAAAGGTCAGTGATAAACTGGCGAAAACAAAACCTCCACCGTCACGCCAACAGAAATACGCCCACACTATCATGACCCACGAATCCACGCAGGGGTCTTTCAACCGCAGTATTCCATTGGCGGTACACACCGCTGCACTCAAAATACACACACATTTACAAAACACATCCACATTGGACAATTACAAATACACACACCTGATACACATACACACACCACTCCCACACACTCAATACAATATAAAACACACACTCACATCACCCACAAACCTCTACGACCAAAATCCCGAAAGAAGGCCAGAGAGAGACACTACAAACTACAACCAAGCATCAACAGGCACACAATACCATCACCCACATAACTTCCACGTACCTCACATAACACACCACTAAATATCACCCCACTTATCACAACACACACCACCCCACACATCACCCACACCACCCCATGGCACGGCAAAGACACCCCAGGTTCTCTGAGGAGGAGCTCAGGGTCATGGTGGAGGAAATCGTCCGGGTAGAGCCACAGCTATTCGGATCACAGGTGCAGCACACCTCCATAGCTAGGAAGATGGAGCTATGGCAAAGAATAGTGGACAGGGTCAACGCAGTGGGACAGCACCCAAGAAATAGGGATGACATCAGGAAGAGGTGGAAAGACCTACGGGCGAAGGTGCGTTCCGTGGTCTCAAGACACCACCTTGCGGTTCAGTGGACTGGCGGCGGACCCCCACCTCCTCCCCCACAATTAACAACATGGGAGGAGCAAGTCTTGGCTATTCTGCATCCTGAGGGCCTCGCAGGAGTAGATGGAGGAATGGACTCTGGTAAGGCAATTCTTTACTACTATATCCCCCACCCTACCTGCATGCCAACACATACCCCCACCCTCGCCCTCACCCCCATCACTCCAACTCCTCACAAATGTCCCAATATCACAAACCACACATCCCAACACCAAGCCCTGCATGCAACAACAAAGCATGGACACCCATCACCAAAGCATGGCCACTGCACATACCCATACACCCCCCTAAACCATCATCACACAAGGTCCCACACAGGAATGCAAGCACTGGGGTACACGGTCACCCACCCATTGCACACCATGGCACACACAGATGCAATAATCATGCTTTTATATCCCTGAAGGACCCCTACCCAATGTCACCGCACAGGAGGGTCCAGACATGTCCACACCACCAACAGAAGAGGCCCACAGTGATGACAGCAGCTCTGTCCAACTGGATCTAAATGACCAGCCCGGCCCATCTGGGACCTCCGGACAGTCAGTTCCCCTGACACAGTCACAGGCCACCACAGAGGTTCCCCACTCTGGAAACACCAGCACAGCACCCACTCAGCCGGCCCATCCCTCTGTCCCCAGGACACGTCAATCAGCAGTGTGTCCACCACTACAGGGAACCCAGGCTAACCCACCACCCCAACAACAACAGGGACCTGGGGGCAGTGGCAGTGGGCACACAGTCCAGGGGACAGAGGCCCAGGGAAACAGGGGAACTGGGAGGGCTGCTGTACGACAGGGGGAGGACAGGCCCAGGGAACCCACTCTCCACGAGGCCCTCTCCAACATCATGGGAGCCTACCACCACTCGCAGGAGATGATGGCAACGGTACTGGCCAAGTTTCAGGAGACCCAGCGGCTGCAGGAGGAACAGTATTTGGCCTTCAAGGAGGAACTCAGATCCATCAATTCCACCCTGGGCACCATTGTAGGGGTGCTGAAGGAAGTCCTCAGCACCAGGAGGGACACTGTGGCACAACAAGGGGCCCTGACACTAGCATGGACGATGAACTGCTTACCACCTCCGCTGGCGCCAGTGGACAGGAAGCACCGCCACAGGACCACCACACCAACACCCCACCCCCTGCAGAGGGAGAACCACCCCGCAAACGGTCCCTGAGACCCAGGACAAAGACAGAGAACAATGCCAAGACCCCGCCAAGAAATGAGACCACCCTGAATGTCATCCTTTTGTTCCACCTTGTCACCCTGTCTATCCTCAAACTGCCCCAGCTCCACTTCCTATGCCCCTTTGGACAATGCACCTGTGAGACTAATAGGCTGGACTCTGCCATGGACATTCCTCCACCATCATCCCTCACCATTTTACAACCCCCTCCACTATTTAGCACTTAAATAAACACCCTGAAAGCACAAAACAATCTGGAGTCTGTCTGTGATTTTGAAATGTTGTAATAGCAATTACAGTGACAAAATGCTCTTTCAATTGTAATGCAAACATACCTATGTCACACAGCTCTAGTCCATGAGAAAACAAAGCAGATGTCACACAGTGGGACCCACATCTGTGAAATCGTAAGGGAAAGTGACAACTCAGTGACCATACACAGGGTGAAAAGGACAGACAGTAGAGAGGTAGTAGTGTTAAAGTACATGTAGTAGGCAGGTTTGTATTCTTCCCTGTGTCTCACTGGAAGTATTGCAGGATCACAGAGTCCCTGTTGTCGATGTCCTCTTCTTCTGCTTCCTCGTCTTCGCTGTCCACAGGCTCCACAGCTGCCACAACACCTCCATCTGGACCATCCTCTTGCAGAAAAGGCACCTGTTGTCGCAAAGCTAAGTTGTGAAGCATACAGCAGGCCACAATGATCTGGCACAGCTTCTTTGGTGAGTAGAATAGGGAACCACCTGTCATATGGAGGCACCTGAACCTGGCCTTCAGGAGGCCGAAGGTCCGCTGTATTATCCTCCTAGTTCGCCCATGGGCCTCATTGTAGCGTTCCTCTGCCCCTGTCCTGGGATTCCTCACAGGGGTCAGTAGCCATGACAGGTTGGGGTAACCAGAGCTACCTGTAAATTGCGAGGGACAACTGTTAGACACACACTAATCTGTAGGGATATCCCCAGACCCAGACAACTATTCCCAACGATTTGGTTCCAGGTGCTCACCTAATAGCCACACACGGTGCCTCTGGAGTTGCCCCATCACATAAGGGATGCTGCTATTCCTCAAAATGTAAGCGTCATGCACTGAGCCAGGAAACTTGGCTTTCACATGGGAGATGTACTGGTCAGCCAAACACACCATCTGCACATTCATGGAATGGTAACTCTTCCGGTTTCTGTACACCTGTTCACTCCTGCGGGGGGGACCAAGGCCACATGTGTCCCATCAATGGCACCAATGATGTTGGGGATATGTCCCAGGGCAGAGAAGTCACCTTTCACTGTAGCCAAATCCTCCACCTGAGGGAACACGATGTAGCTCTGCATGTGTTTCAGCAGGGCAGACAACACTCTTGACAACACGTTGGAAAACATAGGCTGGGACATCCCTGATGCTATGGCCACTGTTGTTTGAAATGACCCACTTGCAAGGAAATGGAGTACTGACAGCACCTGCACTTGAGGGGGGATTCCTGTGGGATGGTGGATAGCTGACATCAGGTCTGGCTCCAACTGGGCACACAGTTCCAGGATTCTGGCACGATCAAGCCTGTAGGTGATGATTACATGTCTTTCCTCCATTGTCGACAGGTCTACCAGCGGTCTGTACACCGGAGGATGCCGCCATCTCCTCACATGTCCCAGCGGACGGTGCCTATGAAGGACAACAGCGAGAACAGAGTCAACCAACTCAGAGGTACTCAGAGGTACATAAACACAGCTTACTCAGAAAACCAACGATTTTTGCCTGTATGAGTGTTGAGCCACGGCCTACGTATGTGTGACGCAGTTACAAATCAAGCCATGTGGGCCCCTGAAATGGCGGCTGCCTGACCTGTAAAGTGGGACAATGGAATGTGAGGTAACTGTGCTGGCGTTGTACACCGTTGCGGTAGGCGGTCGAAGACCGCAGCGCAATTCTGCATTGGTTAACATTGGACCCTATGGGTCCCAGGAGCCAATGACGATGTACGCCGGCGGTGATGGTACGCACCACTGCGGACATGACCGCTATTTTCTGTCTGTTCAATCACTCGATATCTGATCTTCGACAGGAGAGGACCTACACTGCAAGTGCTGCTGTGACCTCAGTCTGGAAGAGACAATGGCTCGTGCGTCTGGGGAAAGGGCCCCCGCCTTCACCACGGATGAGTTGGAGAAACTCTTGGATGGGTCCTCCCCCCGTACACGCTACTCTACGGTCCTCCAGATAAACAGGTAAGTACACTGGGAGCATGCTGATTGGGCAATGCCTGTGTGGGGTGTGGTGGATGAAAGAGGGGGGGGAGAATGAGGCGTGCATGAAACAACGGTGAGTGCATGTGCCACATGGCAAGGGTAGGGATGCGGGCCAATGACTGTGATGGTGCAGTTGGTAATAACTTCTCTTTTTCCCCTGTACAATTCCTGTAGGTCAGCATCCACGAGAAGAAGGATATTTGGCATGCCATCGCCAAGGACGCCCGGACCCTGGGGATCTATCACAGACAGAGCACCCACTGCCGGAAAAGATGGGAGGACATTCACCGCTGGAGCAAGAAGACGGTGGAGGCCCAGCTGGGGATGGCCTCCCAATGTGGGAGGGGTGCCCGTCGCACCATGACCCCACTGATGTTCAGGATCCTGGCGGTGGCGTACCCGGAGTTGGATGGGTGCTTGAGGGCATCACAGCAGCAACAAGGGGATGAGTACACTCTCATTCTGCTGATTCAGCGCGCAGTGGAGATGTCTGGGTGGGGGAGGTGGGCTGTGGGTTTCCCTAGGCCAGGGCGAGTGTGCTAGTTAAGTCCCCTTTTTTAGGCAGACCCTGTGGCACCTTCCCCACCTGGGTACAGTGCCAAGTACACGTAGTCCGGCTCCTGTGACATCCATGTGTGCAGATATCGGCCATAGCCTTGTAGGCCATTTACCAGGCATTGAATAGTGGACCCCAAGTGCGTGGCGTAGTGCAGGGGCCTTCTGTGTCTGTCGTGTCTGCCAACGGTACCGGTAATGCATGCACTCAACTTGCCTTTCTTCTGTCTCCCCCCCCCTTTTTGTGGTCTCCTTGTACATGTGTGCATTAGCATCATCAGGCGGAGGAGCAGTCGCACTGGAACAGGAGGGAGCTGCATCCCACATGGCCCTGGAGGGCGACACTACGGACTCTGATTTCACCAGTGGGACGGAGGGCGAGGAGAGCTCCATGGCGGGATCAGGAGCTGACACCAGCGATACGGACTCGTCCTCTGATGGGAGCTCCCTTGTGGTGGCAGCCCCATCTGTGACCCCCACATCTACAGGTACAGCCGCCACCCCCCCTCCAGCACCGCCCTGCCAGCAGCCCCTCAGCCTTTGCCCTGTGGCCACTCACCCAGGAGGGTGGGCATCTCCTTCGCCCCAGGCACCTCAGCCCCTGCCCCAGTCACCCCTGCTGCCCTCAGTGAGGAGGCCATTGACCTTCTCAGGTCCCTCACTGTTGGGCAGTATACCATTTTGAATGCCATCCAGGGTGTAGAGAGACAGTTGCAACAAACCAATGCATATCTGGAGGGCATTCACTCTGGTTAGGCAGCCCTTCAACGAGCTTTTCAGACTCTGGCCTCAGCACTGATGGCAGCCATTGTCCCTGTCTTTAGCCTCCCCCCTCCAACTTCCTCCACCCAGACCAAATCCCCTGTACCTCAGCCTACCCCAAGCACACCATCAGACCACCATGCACACACCTCAACACATAAGGGAAGCTCACGCAAACATAAGCACCACACATCCCACAGGCACTCACACAAGCATCACACACATACAGACATACCAACATCCACTGCCTCCACTGTGTCCCCTCCTCCTCATCTCCCTCCCTCCTCCCTCCCAGTCTCGTCTCCACTCACACCTGCATGCACTACATCTACAGCCACTACGTCCATCACCAGCACACCCACCACCAAACCCCGCTCACGTGCAGTCACCACCCCCACTACTATTCACACATCCCCTGTGTCCTCTCCCAGTGTGTCTGTGACGCCACCTCCCAAGGTACACAAAGGCAGGCACACACCCACCCAACAGCCATCCACCTCACGACAGCCTCCAGCGCATGCACCTTCACCCAAAGTCACCAAACTTACACCTCCTACAACCACAACCTCTTCCTCCACTCCCAAAACCCTTCCAGCTACCCGTCCCAGTGTTCCTAAGAAACTTTTCCTGTCCACCCTTGACCTCTTTCCCTCACCTCCCCCAGCCCGTCAGTCTCCTAGGGCCCGACTCTCCAGATCCCAACCTAGCACCTCAGCCACAACATCTCCGGGACCAGTGGTGCCAGTAGTCACCGGATTCTGGAGTGCACCAGGCAGCAGGGCAGACAGTGTGGCAAGGAGCCACAGCACGGACAGGCCCCCACCTGTCAAGCATCAAAAGTTGGCCAGTGCCCGGCAGGAGAGGGGGAAGACACCAGCCAGCAAAGTCGCTCCCAGGGGCACAGGTGGGAGTGTGGAGTCAGCAGCGACACCTTCCAAGGTGGGGAAGGGGCACAAGAAACCCGGCAAGTCTGGGAAGGTCACCACGGTTTAGAAGACCGCCAGCTGCCCTGCTGGCCCAGAGATGACCGCCAGTATCAGCCCCGCTGGCCCAGAGAGGACCGCCAGCATCAGCCCTGCTGGTCCAGACAGAACTGCCAGCAGCCCCGCTGGCCCAGAGAGGGCCGCCAGCAGCAGCCCCGCTGGTCCAGACAGAACCGCCAGCAGCCCCGCTGGCCCAGAGAGGACCGCCAGCATCAGCCCTGCTGGCCCAGAGAGGACCGCCAGCATCAGCCCCGCTGGTCCAGACAGAACCGCCAGCAGCCCCGCTGGCCCAGAGAGGACCACCAGCAGCAGCCCCGCTGGTCCAGACAGAACCGCCAGCACCCCCCCTGGCCTAGAGAGGACCGCCAGCAGCAGCCCCTCTGGTCCAGAGAGGACTGCCAGCATCAGCCCCGCTGCCCAGGTGGCAACCACCAGCAGCCCGCTGGCCCAGACAGGACCGCCAGCAGCAGCCCCGCTGCCCAGGAGGCAACCGCCAGCAGCCCCGCTGCCCAGGAGGCAACCGCCAGCAGCCCCGCTGGCCCAGGGAGGACCGCCAGCAGCAGCCCCGCTGCCCAGGAGGCAACCGCCACCAGCCCCTCTGGCCCAGACAGGACCACCAGCAGCTGAACCACTGCCCAAGACAGGACCGCCACAAGCACCGCTGCCAAAGACAGGACCGCCACAAGCACCGCTGCCCAAGACAGGACCGCCACAAGCACCACTGCCAAAGACAGGACCGCTACAAGCACCGCTGCCCAAGACAGGACCGCCACAAGCACCGCTGCCAAAGACAGGACCGCCATAAGCACCGCTGGCAAAGACAGGACCGCCACAAGCACTGCTGCCCAAGACAGTACCGCCACAAGCACCGCTGCCCAAGACAGGATCACCACAAGCACCGCTGCCCAAGACAGGACCGCCACAAGCACCGCAGGCCCATGAGCGCCAAATACAATGACGCTACTGAGGCCGCCATGAGCAGGATGAAGCACTCTGGGCACCAAGCCCCCGCCAGAACCAGTGGAGTATCACATCCACTACCTCAGTCCTTGGCAGGATGAAGCACTCTGGGCACCAAGCCCCCTCCAGAACCAGTGGAGTATCACATCCACTACCTCTGTCCTTGGCAGGATGAAGCACTCTGGGCACCAAGCCCCCTCCAGAACCAATGGGTGATGACTGTTATCCACTTGAGAGACTGTGGCTTTGCACTCCCCAGGATTGAACAGTGGGCAAACCACCCACTGTAGAGACTTGAGAGACTGTGGCTTTGCACTCCCCAGGATTGAACAGTGGGCAACCCACCCACTATAGAGACTTAATAGACTGTGGCTTTGCACTCCGCATGATTGAACAGTGGCCAACCCACCCACTGTAGAGACTTGAGAGACTGTGGCTTTGCACTCCCCAGGATTGAACAGTGGGCAAACCATCCACTGTAGAGACTTGAGAGACTGTGGCTTTGCACTCTCCAGGATTGAACAGAGGGCAAACCACCCACTGTAGAGACTTGAGAGACTGTGGCTTTTCACTCCCCAGGATTTAACAGTGGGCATGTGGCCCCCTCGTGGATTAGGAGTTGTACACTCAACCGGCTGAGGTGCCCCCCCTTTCCCTTCCCTCTGAGGTGTCTGTTTTATTTCTATCTGATGCCCCTGCAGTGTTCTCTCCATCACGTTCGGATATCTTGTGTGGGCCTCCCCCATGCAGTGTGGGCCCAGTGGTCCAAAGACTTTAGGGGTGGAATACCCTGGACTAATATTCTTGGTGTATATATATTTGTAAATCGTGTATGTATATTATTTGACTACAGAATTTTTATATATTACAATCGTTACAATCATTTCCTTTTGTCTTTGCATTCTTCCGGGGGGTGTAACTGTAATGTATTATGCTGTATTGGTGTGTGTGCTGTAGTGGGTGAGGGTGGGGGTGGGGGTGTTGCGTGTCTGTGTCACCGTTTTTTCCCTCCACCCTCCCCTGTGTCGTAGGTGCAGTACTCACCGTGGTCTTCGTCGCCGGCGTTCGTGCTCCTGGTAGAGGAGCAAAAAGATGAAGGCTGGTAAAATGTGGAGCTCTGGTTCCATGGCGTCCTGGTTCCTTGTGGTGTGCAGAGGTGAGCGTTTTCCCTTCAGAGTCCTGTTTCCGGCCTGTTTTTGTTCGCAGTTAATCCGCCCCGGAAAAGGTGGCGGATTGGTAGGTTGTGATACTGTGGGCGGTACATTGTCTCCCACCTGCCTGTTGGTGGTGACCGATGTGCTGTTTGTTTGTACCGCCGTGGCGGTCGGAGTGTTAAAGTGGCTGTCTTTGTTGGCGGTTTCCGCCAGGTCGTAATTCCATTTTTTTTTACCGCCGGCCTGTTGGCGGTCTTACCGGCGCTTTAACATCGACCGCCAGGGTTGTATTGACCACCTTAGTCTCTTTTTGGGAGATTTTCTTCACCGGGACGAACCTGCAAATCAGGCCAGGTCGCAGTTGAGGCAAGCCGGCTAAAGTTGCCGGGCGGGTCGGTCCCTCTATGGAGCTTTTTTCCAAAAGTTCTCCAAAGTTCTCCAAACTTCTGGATCTTCTTCCAGATGTTCTTTTAAGGTTCTTTTGGGGTCCACAGCTCACCCAAAGGTTCCAGAAGCTCTGAGATGCTCCTTGGGGGTGTGGACTACAACTCCCAGAATGTGCCTGGCACAAACTCCTTTTTGGCCACTTGGTAGTGGTCAGCTGGTTGGTTTCTTCAGGAGTTGGTACAGGGGACTCTGGTTAGCAATTTTTTCACCTGTAGCAAAGAGGGAGCCCCTCCTTGAACCAGTTGAAGCCAGGCAAAGTCCTTCTTGTGGTGAAGCCCAAGTGTGCAGCTGGTGCAGTCCTTCAGAGTGCAGGGTCCAGGTGCAGGCCAGGGGTCCAGCAGGGCAGTCCTTCTTCTTCTGTAGTTCTTCCCTGGAGGGATCTGGTAGGGAACTGAGGTGTGGGTGCAGGTCTGTCAGTTTTATCCATGCTCCTGGGTGAAAAACAGGGGGGTCCTGGTTCTTCAATCAGGGGCAGGGTCCCTCCCCCTGTGATGACCACTTCCTGTGAAGTGTGGTAAAAATCAATCCCAGGGAGCAGCATTCCTCACAAGTCCATCATGGCTGAAAGTGATTTTTGGAGGTTACATCTGGCTGAGCCCACCCACGGGTTTGGCTAAAAATCCTAAACACACCCCTCTCCTAATCTAATCAAGGGGGCACCTAATTGTCTGGGTTTGAAGGATGTGGGGGTGTTGCTGGGTTGCTCCAAATGTCCTTCTCTGCCTTTGAAGACCAGTTTGGCAGCCCTCCCCCTTCCTGCCTCACCATCTGCTGAGGGGAGATCTCCTCCCACAGGCACATCCCTTTGTGTGAAGCCAGGGCACTTCACACCTCAGAGGCTGGCCAATCAGAGCACAGCAGCAAAAACATTGCAGGGCTGAAGTTGGCAACTTTTTAGGTAAAGTTTAAAACTCTTTACCTGAATAAGTTATATTAAATCCAACAACTGGAAATTGTGGGATTTATTATAACAATTAATTTGATACCAACTCTTGGTATCTGTTACTTAAGGGGACTTTTAAAGTTAAAATAAAGTCTCCCGATTCTAGCCTATGGAGGCCATTCACTACAATGAGGGAAAAACTAATTTGGCTGTTTTACCTTGCCAGGGCTTATAAAACTATTTTTATAAGGTCCCTGCTTATAGTTACATGGGACCCAGCCCTAGGGGCACATAGGGCACACCTTAGGGGTGACTTATATGTAAAAATAAGGTAGTTTAAGACTTTGGAACTACTTTTAATTCCAAAGTCGAATTTGCATATAACTTTAGTTTAAAAACAGCCAGCAAGGCAGGCCTGCCTTTAAGATGACACTAGGCACCTCAGCAGTGCACGTATGGGTGCACTACCTATGCTGGGGTCCCTAAACCTACATGCCCTACCATATACTTGGGACTTATAGGTAGGTTGACTTAGCCAATAATAATTAGCCTAATTTGCATACTAATTTTACACAGAGCACAGGCCCTGGGACTGGTTAGCAGTACCCAGGGCACCATCAGAGTCAGGAAAACACCAGCAAAAAGTGGAAAATGGGGGTAAAAAGTTAGGGGGCTTCTGCAATCAGCTCTGTTCTCTCACATGGTATGGAGACCTTTTGTGGTGTTTTCACTGGGTTACTGTGTGTGTTTGCACAAATATTTTACACTTTGCCTCTGAGACAAGCCTGACTGCTTGTGTCAAGCTACCAAGGGGTGACGAGGCATTATCTGAGCTGTGTATCCCCCTTACCGTGACTAGAGTGAGGGTCCCTACTTGGACAGAGTACAAACTGTTTGCCAACTTCAGACCCCATTGCTAACACTGGGGATCAGCGGTGAGGATAAGATTTGTATTTGTACTTGACATACAGTGATTGGTATACACTACTGTTTTTATTGCAGACCATTACACAACAACATACTGTTTTGTTTTTTGGGTTTTTGCTTTTTCTTCTTTGCTGAGTATCCTGCTTGTGAAGAGTCTCCAAGGGCTTGGAGTGCCAGCACATGGATACTCCTTCTGAGGACCCTGGCTTGTCAAGTGGTGCCAATCCAGTTCCTGAGTCGTTTGGAGTGAAATCTGGCTTAAACCCCCCCCCCCAAAAAAACTAGGCACACCGACTCCGGACGACTCCAGAACTGGCACCTCTGCAGGACTCCACGCCGCTTCCTGCAACCCGAGGCCATGGTCCCGGCTGGAGTGCAAGAACTCCAACCAACACCAAAGGCCTGATGCCGCCACAGCCTCGCTAAAGTCCGGCAACATCGTGAGTCCCGAGTGCCGTGTCTCTGACGTCCATGACACCTCACTCTGCCGCCACGGCTGGGGCCCCGTGGTGTGACCCCGAGAGGTCACCCCACCGGGTTTTGACTGGTTCATCGCTCTCGCAAGATTTTAAGGAACCGATGCCTTGCCCCGACGCTGCAACACCTCCTATGTTCTGCAATAGGGAGCCAATGCCGCACTGGATCTAGCGATGCCTCACCCCCGACTCCAGCTTGTTTTCCTCATTACCAAAGGCTTCTGTACCTGGGGCTCCGTGTGACTCCGTGACACGTGCCGCCCTCCCCGCGAGTGTTGCGAAAGACTTGGTAAACAACGCTGTGGTGGCGCCAGTTGGAGCTATTGTGTTTCTAAGTATTTTTATTGGGATTTAATCTTTTAAGTTTCATGTCTTTGCTTGTGTATGTTGGATTTTTGTCATTGTGGCCTTGTTTGATTTAGATAAATATTGGCTATGTTTTTAAACTGGTGGGGAGTCCATTTGTGGTGCTTTCACTGTCTTACTGTGTGTGTTTGTACAAATATTTTACACATTGCCTCCGAGACAAGCCAGACTGCTTGTGTCAAGCGAAACAAGGGTATGAGCAGGGGTTACCTGAGCAGTTTATTTCCCTTACCCTGACTAGAGTGAGGGTCCCTACTTAGAAAGAGTGCAAGCTGACTGCCATATAGAGACCCATTTCTAACAGAGGGCCTGATGTTAGTTGGTTTGGTTGATGTTACGAGATCCTATGGCAGCCAGGACATGAGCTGCAATGGTGGGTTTATTGAAATTGATTATAACACTGTCTCCATCACATCCCTTCATGTCTTGCCCTAGCAAGCATACCCTTCTTACCATGATGATAGAGTCAAATATCTGCATCCCCAAGTTCTAGTGATTGCTTATCCAGTTTGCCACGTTATTTTTGAGTTCATCAAAGGATTCCAAAGCAGGGTTCATCAAATGTGGCACATTCCCCAGGTTCACTACATGTGGTGTAGCTTCTGGCAGTAAATTAATTGAAGTTCCTGAGAGGAATATGGAAAGAGTGATTAGCCCTCCCTCCCAGGCAGTCTGGTGGGTGCAGAGGCAGCAAGCAAGGAGTACTCCATAAATACTCCACTTCTGAGTTATGTGCAGCTCGAGGTGTGAAATCTCCTGGCTTATGAGTACAGCAGATAGGGATATGCAGAGACCTGCTCCAGGACACTTCCACCTCCTCTACCCGTGCTGCAGTCTGGGGCTTGTGGTCCTTGAAGTCCTGTCCCCTGCACTCCTCCAAACAAGAGAGCGATCAGAACTGTGGGAGTGAAGTGCTAGCTTTAAGGCACTCGAATGGTGCTGCAAAATGCTCCTGCCTCCTTTCCCTGTGCTGCAGTCTGGGGCCTGTAGTCCTTAAAGTTCTGCTGCTTTCACACCTCCAAGCAAGAGAGCGTCCCACCACTCATAGTAAGTTTTGTCCCAGGGCATCAGTCTCTTATGGAAAGTTGGTCTACCAAGCCCTCTTGTCTCTCAGGGTAGACACAGGCAAGCAGTCAAGTTTTAACTCATGAAATAACAGAGAGCACAAATCAATACAGTGCAGTTACTGTAAAATGGCAGAATGTGTCTGTTGAAAATGGCCCTTTTTGGAGCTTTATCTCCAAACCTTTTGCTTCTGACCTCCTGTTTTTGACTGTGTGCTGAATTTCGTTTTTGTTGGCTTTAGGACTCTGGGCACTTTGCCACTGCCAACCAGTGCTAAAGTGCAAGTGCTCTCGTCTAAATTGTATTGGTGATTGGTTTCTCCATGACTGACATTTCTGATTTACTAGTAATTCCCTAGTGTAGTGCACCAGCTGGGCCCAGGGCTTGTAAATCAAAAACTTCTAGTGGGCCTGTAGCATTGATTGTGCCACCCACATGAGTAGCCCTGTAAACATGTCACAGACCTGCCATTGCAGTGTCTGTGTGGGGAGTTTTCACTTGCCATTTCAACCTGGCAAGTGCACCCACTTGCCAGGCCCAAACCTTCTCTTTTACTGCATATAAGTCACATCTAAAGTAGGCCCAAGGCAGTCCCAGGGGCAGGATGCAGTGTATGGAAAAGGTAGGACATGTCCTGGTGTGTTTTACATGTCCTGATAGTGAAATACTGCTAAACTCAGTTTTCACTATTGGAAGACCTATCTCTCCCATAGGGTAACATTGGGATTGCCTTTAAATATCTTTTAAATGTAATTTTCCATTGGGAGCCGATAGAGATTTGGAGTTTGGGGTCTCTGAACTCACAATGTAAAAATACAACTTTTGGAGAAGTTGGTTTTTGAATTGTAGGTTTGAAACTGCCACATTTAGAAAGTGGGCATTTTCTTGCTTAACCATTCTGTGCCTCTGCCTAGCTGTGGAATACATGTCTAGGTCAGGATGACAGTTGGGCTGTTTGTGAATTCAATCTAGACAGTCACACAAAAGAAGTTGAGGTCTCCCTTTCATTTCCTGGTGGGTCTTCCTGAGTGAGACTTCTGACACCACAAAGTTAGAACACTTCTAGAATTAGGACATTCTGCCAGGAACAAGAGCTAGATGCTGTATGAGGGACTGCCGCATTGCCTGTTGCTTTGTTGTGCTGACCTGCTGCTTGCTTCTTCTGTCCTGGGAGTGAAATGACTGGACTTTGCTTTCTACATCCTGCTTTCCAAGGTTCTCCAAGGGCTTGAACTGAGCTTGCCTCCTGTTAAGGAGTCTCAGGGACATCAAAGACTTCATCTCCCAGTGCCTGCCTGGTATCTTCTGCTGAGTGTCCTGCGTTGTCAAGTTATGCCAGCTCCTGTCCCTGGGCCCTTGCGAGTGTAAGCTGGTGACTTGAAGGAGAAAATCCACGCACTGACGCGCCATGGCTGAAAAATCAATGCAACGTCTGCAGAATTGATGCAGCGTCTGTCTTGCCATTCGGAAAATCAGCACAGCACCTGCAGAATTGATGCAGCACCTGTTTCACAGCGCATTTGGATTTTCCAACCCCCACAGTAAGGAATCAAGGTTGCGTGTCGGGAAATAACGCATCGCCTTTCCTGCGAGGAAAGAACCAACACATAACCTCCCCCGTGCAGTATAAACTGACGCATCGCTTTGCTTTTGGCGTGCCTCATCTGCCCTTTGGCCCGGCCTGCATCTTCTTTGTTTTTGACACATCCCAGGTACTTTGTGCTAAAAAGATACAACCATTGATTCCTATGGACTAAGGCTCATTTAAACCTTTAAAAAGTGATATCTTCACTTGTGTATGTTGGATTTTTGTTGTCTTGGTCTTGATTTACTCAGATAAATATTGTCTATGGTTCTAAACTGGTATGCAGTACTTTTGTGGTGTTTTCAATGTGTTGCTGGGTGTACAAATACTTTACACATTGCCTCTGCGATAAGCCTGACTGCTTGTGCCAAGCTACCAAGGGGGTGAACAGAGGTTTAGATGTGTGGCTCCCTTACCCTGATTAGAGTGAGGGTCCCTACTTGGACAGGGTGCAAAGACTACAAACTAGAGACCCCATTTCTAACATAGTCATAGTATGGAACAAACATATATCACTCACAATTGCTACCTGATCACAAATCCTGTAATACACAATTGTTGATTGCGTTACTAATGCCACAACATGGTCATTCTGCAGTTATTGAGATTGTAAAACATATGATATTCATAACAGTCACTGCATACAGACTAAATATGGGACAATAACAAACAGTGGCAGCCCTTGCACTTTTGGCAGGATGCACTACTGTGGCCACTGCCGACATCCAGTTGACACTCACAACTTCCAGGGGTCTGCTCTGATAGGAAACTTTGTGTATTTACCTAAGACCTATTCTTTTAACCCCTTCTCTGCCAGGCCTTTCCCCCCTCCTGTGCCAGACCTTTTATTGACTATTTGGGGCAGTTCGCGCTTAGGCCCTCTTAATATTTTGTCCACATAAGCTAGCCAAGCCAAATTTGCGTCCTTTTTTTCCAACATCCTAGGGATTCTAGAGGTACCCAGACTTTGTGGGTTCCCCTGAAGGAGGCCAAGAAATTAGCCAAAATGCAGTGAAAAATTCATTTTTTTCAATAAAATGGGAAAAAGTGGCTGCAGAAGAAGGCTTGTGGTTTTTCCCCTGAAAATGGCATCAACAAAGGGTTTGCGGTGCTAAAATTACCAGCTTCCCAGCTCTCAGGAACAGGCAGACTTGAATCAGAAAACCCAATTTTTCAACACAAATTTGGCATTTTACTGAGACATACCCCATTTTAAAAAAAATTTGTGCTTTCAGCCTCCTTCCAGTCAGTGACAGAAATGGGCGTGAAACCAATGCTGGATCCCAGAAACCTAAACATTTCTTAAAAGTAGACAAAATTCTGAATTAAGCAAGGGGTCATTTGTGTAGATCCTACAAGGGTTTCCTACAGAAAATAACAACTGAACAAGAAAAATATTGAAATTGAGGTGAAACAAACAGCAATTTTTCTCTACGTTTTACTCTGTAACTTTTTCCTGCAATGTCAGATTTTCGAAAGCAATATACCGTTACGTCTGCTGGACTCCTCTGGTTGCGGGGATATATAGGGCTTGTAGGTTTATCAAGAACCCTAGGTACCCAGAGCCAATAAATGAGCTGCACCCTGCAGTGCGTTTTCATTCTATACCGGGTATACAGCAATTCATTTGCTGAAATATAAAGAGTGAAAAATAGCTATCAAGAAAACCTTTGTATTTCCAAAATGGGCACAAGATAAGGTGTTGAGGAGCAGTGGTTATTTGCACATCTCTGATTTCCGGGGTGACCATACTAGCATGTGAATTACAGGGCATTTCTCAAATAGATGTCTTTTTTGCACACTCTCTTATATTTGGAAGGACAAAATGTAGGGAAAGACAAGGGGCAATAACACTTGTTTTGCTATTCTATGTTCCCCCAAGTCTCCCAATAAAAATTATACCTCACTTGTGTGGGTAGGCCTAGCGCCTGCGACAGGAATTGCCCCAAAACACAACGTGGACACATCACATTTTTTGAAAGAAAACAGAGGTGTTTTTTGCAAAGTGCCTACCTGTAGATTGTGGCCTCTAGCTCAGCCGGCACCTAGGGAAACCTACCGAACCTGTGCATTTTTGAAAACTAGAGACCTAGGGAAATCCAAGATGGGGTGACTTGTGGGGCTCTGACCAGGTTCTGTTACCCAGAATCCTTTGCAAACCTCACAATTTGGCTAAAAAAACACATTTTCCTCACATTTTGGTGACAGAAAGTTCTGGAATCTGAAAGGAGCCACAAATTTCCTTCCACCCAGCGTTCCCCCAAGTCTCCCGATAAAAATGATACCTCACTTGTGTGGGTAGGCCTAGCGCCTGTGACAGGAAATGCCCCTAAACACAACGTGGACACATCACAATTTTTGACAGAAAACAGAGGTGTTTTTTGCAAAGTGCCTACCTGTAGATTTTGGCATCTAGCTCAGCCAGCACCTAGGGAAACCTACCAAACCTGTGCATTTTTGAAAACTAGAGACCTAGGGGAATCCAAGATGGGGTGACTTGTGGGGCTCTGACCAGGTTCTGTTACCAAGAATCCTTTGCAAACCTCAAAATTTGGCTAAAAAAACACGTTTTCCTCACATTTCGGTGACAGAAAGTTCTGGAATCTGAGAGGAACCACAAATTTCCTTCCACCCAGCGTTCCCCCAAGTCTCCCGACAAAAATGATACCTCACTTGTGAGGGTAGTCCTAGCGCCCGTGACAGGAAATGCCCCTAAACACAACGTGGACACATCACAATTTTTGACAGAAAACAGAGGTGTTTTTTGCAAAGTGCCTACCTGTAGATTTTGGCCTCTAGCTCAGCTGGCACCTAGGGAAACCTACCAAACCTGTGCATTTTTTAAAACTAGAGACCTAGGGGAATCCAAGATGGGGTGACTTGTGGGGCTCTGACCTGGTTCTGTTACCCAGAATCCTTTGCAAACCTCGAAATTTGGCTAAAAAAACACGTTTTCCTCACATTTCGGTGACAGAAAGTTCTGGAATCTGAGAGGATCCACAAATTTCCTTCCACCCAGCGTTCCCCCAAGTCTCCCGATAAAAATGATACCTCACGTGTGTGGGTAGGCCTAGCGCCCGCGACAGGAAATGCCCCTAAACACAACGTGGACACATCACAATTTTTGACAGAAAACAGAGGTGTTTTTTGCAAAGTGCCTACCTGTGGATTTTGGCCTCTAGCTCAGCCGGCCCGGGGGTGGGCAGAAATGGCCTAAAATAAATAGTGGTTTCTACCCCCTTGGAGGCAGATTGACCGAAAATCGGCCAATCTGCCCCCAAGGAGGGCAGAAATGGTCTAAATACAATTTGCCCCCCAGGGGAGCAACCCTTGCCTAATGGGTCGCTCCCCATCTCTAAAAAAACAAACAAACAAAAAAAAAAACACAAAAATAACATTTGCCCTGGTGCCTAGAGGTTTCTGCCCCGCCCCCCTGGGAGCAGATCGGCCTAATAACAATAGGGGGGGCAGAAATGGCCTAAAATAAATTTGATCCCCCACAACCCCCTCCCGGGAGAGACCCTTACCTACGGGGTCGCTCCTCCTGCGTGACATTGGCGCCAAAAAAAAATCCCCGGTGCCGAGTGGTTTCTGCCCCCTTGGGGGCAGATTGACCGAAAATCGGCCAATCTACCCCCAAGGGGGGCAGAAATGGTCTAAATACAATTTGCCCCCCAGGGGAGCGACCCTTGCCTAATGGGTCGCTCCCCATCTCTAAAAAAACAAACAATAAAAAAAAAAACCACAAAAATAAAATTTGCCCTGGCGCCTAGAGGTTTCTGCCCACCCCCCTGGGAGCAGATCGGCCTAATAACAATAGGCCGATCTGCCCCCAGGGGGGGGAGAAATGGCCTAAAATAAATTTGCCCCCCTCCCCCACCCCTCCGGGAGCGACCCTTGCCTACGGGGTCGCTCCTCCTGCTTGACATTGGCGCCGAAAAAAAATCCCCGGTGCCGAGTGGTTTCTCCCCCCCTTGGGGGCAGATTGACCTAAAATCGGCCGATCTGCCCCCAAGGGGGGCAGAAATGGTCTAAATACAATTTGCTCCCCAGGGAAGCGACCCTTGTCTAATGGGTCGCTCCCCATCTCTAAAAAAACTAACAAACAAAAAAGAAAAACACACAAAAAAAAATTGCTCTGGCGTCTAGAGGTTTCTGCCCCCCCTGGGGGCAGATTGGCCTAATAATAGGTCACCTCGTCCAAGGCACCCGAGGGGTTAAAAAGAGCGAGTCTTGAAAGGTAATTGTGTGACAGAGAATCGCTAAGCGAAATTGTGGGGCAAGCATTGAGAGATGTATTATACTATCAAAAATAGAGCATCTCCATTTTAAATGCCCAGTTGTAGTTCTGCATAAGGCATCATTTAAAAAAGGCTGTTTCGAAATTACATTGCCAGGCCTCAATGGGCAGCATCTTGGTTGGGGAAATTGTTCCATATTGTGTCTCACTGTTGAAAAGCAATGAGAGGCACCTTGGCACCTATTGTTTAAATCATGTGAAGTGAATCAAATTTACTGAGAATAAATATGCTAGGATTATATTGCTCAACATAGCTGAATATAGATAAGGCAGCAATAGCATCTAATATCAATTGCAAAGGAGAGATGTATCTAAATGTGAATTGGTCATTTCGACAAAATAGAAGTGGGAGGACCTATAGCAAGTACATTTCTATAAAGTCATGCATTAGAACAGCACTTATTAACCTTTTGACTTCTGTGAACGTTTGCTGAATCACTATTTGAGGCCTAAGAAATTTCTTCCAAATGAACCTCAAAAGAAAAACTACAGAAACAAGTATACCTCAAACAAATACACAGATTACTAAATATGTTCTTTAATTTGCAAATAAAAAAAAAGCAAAAATCGAAATTTTGTTGCCTTTTTTGCTCCTACATCTTTCTCTTTTTTCGTCTTCCTGCATAAAAAAAACAATCCTTAAAGGCATCTTCCTTTTTAGGTTTTGCCTGCATGCGCGATTGTGCGCTCCTTGCGAAATGTATTGTTCATAAAATTAAAAAAACTTAAAAGGGGCTTAGAACCAGCCTCTTACCTACCTGAACTTACCGTTGGCTTAGTCCAATGTTCCTCTGATTTATGTGCTTCTGATTAGCCAGCATGTTGTCTGCACATTGTCCTGCTTCACTTCCTCTTGTCTTCTTTGCCGTTTCTGCTGTAGTGTTGCCTCTGGGCCAAGTACTCCTTCCCGTCGCTTCCCAATGGACACTGGCCAGTGTCCTTCCTCTGGCTACAATGGTGAAAGTACTTCTTTTTTCTTTTTGCATGTCATCTTCTTTCTTTCCTGCCATCTTCTTTCTTCTGTCTTTACTGACATCTTCTTTCTTCTTTGCTATCTTCTTTCTTCATTCTTAACTGCCAACTTCTTTCTTCTTTATCTTCTTTCTTCAATGCCATCCTCTTTACTTTGTGCCGTCTTCTGATGAGGCACTCTGCTCTTGGATTCCTGGCACACTGCAGTCTGTTGTATGCCGAGCCATGCTGGTGGGCAGCAGGGCAGGGCACGGGACAGCCACAAGTCTGCCGGGCTTTGTGAACAAGTGAGGGGGGTCTGGGAGGTGGGGGTCATATGGGTGCTAGAAACATGCAGAGGCAAGGGCTTGTTTTGGGGAGGGTCGGTATTGAACCAGCACAGAGTAAGCCTGGCTTGCTCCCACCAGGTAGGAGGCGATGAGCACATGAAATACATAGAGATGGCCTGGCCACCAGGAGAGGCTTTGGTGAGTTTCAGAAGTACACATAATATGGCGCCTCCCCAGGCATGGTACATTGTACAGGGGGGTCCTCACCTTCTCCTCTAGTATAAAGCCAAGTGACACACCACAAAACACTGTTCTAGCCTTGTTTTGGTGACACACACACGTGTGTGCATACATATATCCTTCCCTTTAACCTGGTCCACCTTAATCCTCTCCACCCCAACCCTCCCCACCTCACTAATAAACATGCACCTTGCCCTTGGTGGTAACATCAGGCTTATGGTCATCTTCCTTGGTGATTAAACCCTGATGTCTACACCTGCACCCCTACACCCCACTGTGATAACTCAGACACCTGTCTCCACCCTCTCTCCAGTGATTAACCATGACATTGGGCCTCTTCAACCTTGAATATAAATGCAGAAAACAAAAACCTCTCTTGGTGATGAAGGAACAAACCAACTCCCCACTCTCTGTCCATGCACGCCTCATCTTTGGTAGTGAGACCATCCACCCACCTCTTCTTCTGGTGATAACCGTCCTGGTACCTCCTTCTCTGAATCAGATTTCAACATTTGCACTCACTTGATCAAAAGAACAGACTGATTTCTCCTGGTGGTCTTGGTGGGCAAAATGACCCAGAGGGTTAATGCACCAGCTGCGTGAGAATGTGTGGTTAACATATGGAACTCGTGTCAAATACAGTTCTGCCCAGTGCAAGGACCTGTGCAGTGCCAGATCAATGCAAGGATCTGTGCAGTTCCTGATCAATGAAAGAACCTATGGAGTGCCAGAAATCTTCATGAGCTGGGACTTAGTGCAGTGTCAGAGTATAGCCCAGTCAATGGAGGGGACTGTGCAGTGCCTGCAAGAACCAAAGCCAATAGATTTTGCCTTTGTTTTTTCTTTTGCATTTTATCTTACTATCCAACTGGATTATAAATGTTAGAAAAATGTTATAATAATGTTTGTTTGAAATTTGATAAACTGTTAATAATTGTTTATGTGGTTGTTTATCAATTCAACATGCATCACAACATTAGCAACTATTAACAGTTTATCAAATTTCAAACAAACAATATTATAACATTTTTCTAATATTTATATTGCAGTTAAATGAAACATAGGAGGCAAAAGAAAAAAATAAAGGCAAAGCCTATTGGCTTTGCCAATGCTTGTTCTAGGTGTGATGCTAAATGCATCATGCGAAGCGAAATGCTAGACTCTTGTCTTTTTCCCTCCTGAAGCGTTCTCTTTTTTTGCCTACACATGCTAGTGCTTCAGTTGAGGGCATCAATCGACCATGCTACTGTTTTCTGTAAATGAACTGCTCCAATAAATCAAACAAAGGATACCAACTTCATTTGTAGCCACCAGTTTCAAATTCTTTCACACGCATATAGCATTTGAAAAAATTATAGTTTTACATTTCGCTTTTTTATTTTCACAAAATTTGCTAATATGATTGAATTTTCGAATTGCAAACTCCTGAAGTAGGTACCGCGGCCCGCCACAGGTCCTCTGACCTCATTTTAGGAACCGCTACCAATTATCATGATAGTGCCATTCTCAAAGACCCCCATATCATATCTTGACATAAAATTCATGTAGTAACAGTTGAACATGAAGAGTAGAGACGGTTTCCATGATCTCTTCTAAATGATGAACCCCTTCCAATTAACAAAATATTGCAATTGTTTTCTATCAATTCTTGTATCTAGAATCTTATGTGACTCACATTCTTTTTCAAGTAAATGAAACAAGGATGAACCCAGGAGTCTACAGGTACCTGGGGGATATAACTAGGTAAGACAGTGGTACAAATTAAAAATAAAAACAGTGATCATTTTAAGCTTTTTGGGCCAGATTTATTATCGCACTTGCATTGCCCTTGCATCACGCAAGGCGATGCAGGACAGCGTAAGCCCTTAAGTGAGGCTTAATAAGCCATGCAAAGCCAACTTGTGTGGCTACGCTAGGTTTAGTAACTCTAAGGTAAAGCAAGGCAGTCCATTTCACCTCCTTGCATTACCTTTCAGCAGGGAGGCAGTTTATGGGTGGAGTGTTGGCGATCCCGTGCATACACCCATGGATGTTGGTGCATTCCCAGATTTACAAAGAGTTGTAAACCGGGGAATATGTCAAAATGGTACTCTACCCAGACCCAGGCGTATTAAGGAGAAATATGTTTGGTCCCCCCCGCAGTTTGCTTTTTCTATGTGTGAGGCATTTAACATCACGGTAGAGGTTCCTAAACTGGGGGCAACAAACTTGTGGCAGTCTGCGGTACCTACTTCAGGCGTTTGTGATCAGAAAATTCAGTCATATTAGCAAATTAATTATGTGAAAATAAAAAAGCAAAATGTAAAACTTTAGTTTTTACAATGAAAGAATTTGAAACTGGAGGCTACAATTTAAGTTGGTATCCTTCGCCTGATTTGTTGAAGCCATTCATGTACAGCAAACAGTAGATGGTCGATTGATGCCCTCAACTGAAGCACTAGCGTGTGTAGACAAAAAACTAAAAAGCTTTGGAGGAAAAAAGACAAGAACCTAGCATTTAGCCTTGCATGATGCATTTAGCATCACATATAGAAAAGGGAAGATGCCTTTAAGGATAGTTTTTTGTACAGGAGGTGTGCCTTCCTCCACAAAAAGAATTGTGTCTGTAACGCAGGTACCCTTGCACCATGGCACAAGAGTACCTATTTTGGCACTAGGCAGCACTCCGTGTGCCAGTGCAGGGAGGAAGCAGAAATGCACCATATCTGTGTAAATATGGTGCATTTCTACTGTCTCCCTTTCACGCAACACAGCAAGTGCTTCAAATGTTAGTGAATCTGCTCTTTAATGTTGAAAGATAAGATTTCAGAAATAATTCCTGTTCGTACTAAATATTTCCTAGCCATGACTAAATAACTGGAGGTGGGATCAACGTTTTTGGTGCTTAAAAAGTAGTACAACCTGTGATAAAATTATTTCAAGTGCCTAAAACACAGTGCTTTGACAGACGACCGTAACTACATAAAATTGTAATTTATTAAAAGGCTAGTAAAAGAGTAATCAATGACGTTTCCGTGCCTTTATATATGGGATCATCATGCAATTGGGAAAATAGTGAGGAGAGGCCGAAGGAAAGTATGTAGGACTTGTAGGCAACCTGTTGTCCAGGGACCCCTGGGGGTCCGCGAAGCCTGCTCACAGGGTCCGCGACTGCTTAGAAAAAAAAATAATCATAACAGATTCAGTTCTCATCTTTAAGTAATGACTCAGTGGGGGGTTCCAGTAATGATAAAGTGGGTGTCCACAGAAGTTAATAGGTTGGGAACACTTACTTTAAATAATTTAAAAACAAGAAAGGAGATTTAGAAAATGGACAGTAATAGCCATGATTGTGACACTGTGATGTTGCATGGAACACCGCACATACTCACATGGAGGTTTTTTTTTCAGTGAAGCGAGAAGAATCCAACAAAAAGTAATGCATTACAAATGTGTAACAACTGGAAAAAGATGAGGCACAAATTCATAAAAAGTTGTAGACCACAGGAGTAGGCATTGCACACGTCTGGGGTGTGGTGGACCACAGGTTAAGAACATCCGCTTTAGGTCAATGCAGTTGGAAGGAGATGGATAGGTATGTGTTGGACCTGGCTTTTTAACGGGGTCATCCCCAAAATGTTTGCCTCCTTCCTCCTATTTTTTCTGACCTGTTGTTGTTGGCTTTTGACCTCTGGGCACTTTACCACTGCTAACCAGTGCTGAAGTGCATATGCTCTCTGTGTAAATGGTACTATTGATTGCTTTATCCATGATTGGCTATTTAATTTACTTATAAGTCCCTAGTAGAGTGCACTATATGTCCCAAGGGCCTGTAGATTAAATGCTGCTAGTGGGCCTGCAGCACTGGTTGTCCACCCACTTCAGTAGCCCCTTAACCCTGTCTCAGGCCTGCCATTGCAAGGCCTTTGTGTGCAGTTTCACTGCCACTTCGACTTGGCATTTAAAAGTACTTGCCAAGCCTAGAACTCCCCTTTTTCTACATATAAGTCATCCCTAATGTGTGCCCTAGGTAACCCCTAGAGCAGGGTGCTGTGTAGGTAAAAGGCAGGACATGTACCTGTGTAGTTATATGTCCTGGTAGTGTAAAACTCCTAAATTCGTTTTCACACTACTGTGAGGCCTGCTCCCTTCATAGGCTAACATTGGGGCTGCCCTCATACACTGTTGAAGTGGCAGCTGCTGATCTGAAAGGAGCAGGAAGGTCATATTTAGTATGGCCAGAATGGTAATGTAAATTCCTGCTGACTGGTGAAGTCAGATTTAATATTACTATTCTAGAAATGCCACTTTTAGAAAGTGAGCATTTCTTTGCACTAAAATCTTGTTGTGCCCTTCAATCCACGTCTGGCTAGGTTTAGTTGACAGCTCCTTGTGCATTCACTCAGACACACCCCAAACACAGGGTACTCAGCCTCACTTGCATACATCTGCATTTTGAATGGGTCTTCCTGGGCTGGGAGGGTGGAGGGCCTGCCCTCACACAAAGGACTGCCACACCCCCTACTGGGACTCTGGCAGACAGGATTGAACTGAAAGGGGGCTTGGTGCATTTCTTAGACACTCTTTGAAGTCACCCCCACTTCAAAGGCACAACTTAGTATAAAACAGGGCCTCTGCCCTACCTCATCAGACACTTGCTGGAGAAGAAACCTGAACCAGAAACTACATCCTGCCAAGAAGAACTGCCTGGCTTCTCAAAGGACTCACCTGTCTGCTTTTCTACAAAGGACTGCTGCCTTGCTGTTGGCCTGCTGCCTTGCTGAACTCTTGTCTGGCTGTAAAAGTGCTCTCCAAGGGCTTGGATAGAGCTTGCCTCCTGTTCCTTGAAGTCTCAGGACCAAAAAGACTTCTCTCTTCCACTTGGACGCTCCGTGCGGCGAAATTTTCGACGCACAGCTTCTTCCGCGGCAAGAAAAACGCCGCACACCGACGCTGATCAACGCGACGCCTTCGGGACGACCGAAACTTTGACGCACAGCCTCGCAAGGACAACGCCGCCCGACTTCCCAGGAGAAATCGACGCGACGCCTGCCGTGAGATCAAAACTTTGACGCACGGCCTCGCAAGGACAACGCCGCCCCGACTTCCAAGGAGAAATCGACGCGACGCCTGCCGTGAGATCAAAACTTTGACGCACGGCCTCGCAAGGACAACGCCGCCCGACTCCCCAGGAGAAATCGACGCGACGCCTGCCGTGAGATCGAAACTTCGACGTGCAGCCTCGCAGAACGACGCGGAAAACAAGCAGGAAAATCCACGCACAGACCCGGGACATCTGGTACTCCCCGCGATCCACAGAAAGAGACTGTCTGCGCGCCGGAAAACGACGCACGACTCCCCGCGTGGAAAATAACGACACAAGTCCGTGTGTGCTGAGGAGAAATCGACGCACACACCAGTTTTCCACGTATCTCTTCTCCTGTGGCCCTCTGAGGAGAGTTTCCACCAGAAACCAGGTACTTTGTGTTTGAAAGAGACTTTGGGCGTCATTCTGACCTCGGCGGTAAAAGCCGCTTACCGCCGGTCAGAAGGCCGCCACAATACCGCCGCGGCCGCGGTCAGCCGTCACGGACATTCTGACCCACAACTGCAAAACCTCCAAAAATCCGCCCTCCACTGCAGTCCGCCACATCAGCGGCCAGCGGTAAACTGGAGAAGACCAAACCTCCACCGCCACGCCAACAGAAATACGCCCATCCCATTATGACCCGCAAATCGACGCGGCGGTCATTCAACCGCGGTATTCCATTGGCGGTAGACCCCGCCGCGGTCAAAATACACACACCTTTACAAACCCCTACCACATTGGACAATTTGAAAGGCACACACCTGAAACACATACACACACCACTCCCACACATCCAATACCATATAAAACACACACCCACATCACCCACAAACCCCTACCAACAAAAACCAGAGACGAAGGAGAGAGAGAGAGAGAGAGACACATCAGAGAATAGATAGCCAGACACACAGAGGCACACCGCAACATCACACACACCACATAGAAGCACAAAGCACCACACACCAACACACACATCATCACATACACCACCCCACACCTCATACACACCACACCATGGCACCACAAAGGCATCCACGCTTTTCGGACCAAGAACTCCGGGTCATGGTGGAGGAGATCATAAGAGTGGAACCCCAGCTCTTCGGCTCACAGGTCCAGCAGACCACCATAGCAAGGAAGGCGGAGCTCTGGCAGCGGATCGTGGACAGGGTCAACGCGGTGGGACAGCATCCCAGAAATAGAGAGGACATCCGCAAACGATGGAACGACCTATGGGGGAAGGTGCGCTCGATGGTCTCGCGACACAACATCGTAGTGCAGAAGACTGGCGGGGGACCCCCACCCACTCCACCCGAATTCACAACATGGGAGCAAGAGGTACTCAACATCCTGCATCCTGATGGCCTCGCTGGAGTACACGGAGGAATGGACTCTGGTAAGTACAAGGCCAACCACTTCACCCCCCCCCAGCATGCTAACCCCCACCCTCACCCCCAACCCCACAGCACACATCCTCCCTGAGAATGTCTCCCCAGCACAACCCACCCAACACCAACCCCTGCATGCCACCCCCAAACTATGGACACCCATCACCTAAGCATGACCACTGCACATACCCATCACCCCCCCCCACAAAACACCCTCACAACACCTCCCCCAAGGGAATGCCAGCACTGGGGGACAAGGGCACCTATAAAACGCAAGCTAATGCACACACAGAAACAATAACCATACCCTCTTACCCCATGCAGGACCCGAACGACAACACACCGGTCAGGAGGGACCAGAAATGTCCATCCCACCCCCGGAACAGGCCACTAGTGATGACAGCAGCTCTGTCGACCTGGAACCTGACGACCAGCCCGGACCATCGGGGACCTCTGGGCAGTCGGTTCCCCTCACCCAGACACAGGCCACTGCAGACCCAACCCCCTCTGGGAACAACCGCACAGCTCCCACCCAGCGGGCCCATGCCTCTGTCTCTAGGACAGGTCAAGCAGCGGTGTGTCTACCACTACAGGGCCCCCAGGGTAATCCACCAACCCAACAACAACAGGAAACTGGGGGCAGAGGCCAGGAACCAGGGGACAGAGGCCCAGGGAAACAGGGCAACTCGGAGGGCTGCTGTGCGACAGGGGGGGGAGGAGAGGCCCAGGGAACCCACTCTCCAAGAGGCCCTCACCACCATCATGGCTGCCTACTACCACTCACAAGAGACGATGGCGATGGTACTGGCCAGGTTCCAGAAGATCCAGGCACAGCAGGAGCAACGCTACATGGGGTTCAGCGACCAACTCAGCAACATCTCAACCGCTATGGGAGCATAGTCCAGGCCCGGAACCGCATAGAGGACACGTTTCGGGACCATGTGGCATCACACAGGGCCCCTGTCACTAGCCAGGAACAGGAACAGCCTACCACCTCCGCCGGCGCTAGTGGACAGGAGGCCCCACCACAACGACAGCCCACCAGAACCCCACCTCCTGCTGAAGAACAACCGCCCCGCAAAAGGAGCCTGAGATCAAAAAAACCGACAGAGTAGGATGTCAAGTCCCCCGCCAGCATCACATACCCCCTGAAGTCCTCCCACTGTCCCACATTGCCACCCTGTCAAACCTTGAACTGCCTCTGCTCCATCCTGCCACAGGCATATGGACAATGCACCTGTGAGACTGAGAACTGGACTCCGCCATGGACATTACTCCACCCCCACCCATCACTGTTTCACTATCATGTACCAATATCTATGCACTAATAATAAATCACACATTGCACTGAAATCAATCAGGACTCAGCCTGTCTTATTTACAAATGTATGACACATTACATATCAATTACGTATTGTGAACATTGTGAATTACACATACCGAGGTAACTTAGCATTAGTCCATGGGCCAACCAAGCCGAGGTCACGCAGTGGCTCATACAGCACAGAAAAGGGAAGGGAAAATCAAACATCATGTTCATAGCTCTGGGGGGAAACCGACAAAGTTGAGATGCAGGAGGCTTTCAGGAAATGTAAAATGGCATGGGTGATTATTACCTGTGTGCTACTGGAAATACTGTGCTATTACTCTGTCCCTGTTGTCTGTGTCGTCCTCTGAGTCTTCCTCCTCTTCACTCTCCGCAGGCTCCACAGCTACTTCAACACCACCATCTGCACCATCCTCCTGCAGGAAAGGAACCTGACGTCGCAATGCCAGATTGTGAAGCATACAGCAGGCCACAATGATGTGGCACACCTTCTTTGGTGAGTACATCAGGGATCCCCCAGTCATATGCAGGCACCTAAACCTGGCCTTCAGGAGGCCAAAGGTCCTTTCGATGATCCTCCTAGTTCGCCCATGGGCCTCATTGTACCGTTCCTCTGCCCTGGTCCGGGGATTCCTTACTGGGGTCAGTAGCCAAGGCAGGTTGGGGTAACCAGAGTCACCTATTAGCCACACACGTTGTCTCTGTAGCTGCTCCATCACATAGGGGATGCTGCTATTTCGCATCACATACGCGTCATGCACTGACCCTGGGAACTTGGCATTTACATGGGAGATGTACTGGTCAGCCAAACAGACCACCTGGACATTCATCGAATGATAACTTTTCCTGTTTCGGTACACCTGCTCATCGTCTTTTGGGGGTACCAAAGCCACATGGGTCCCATCAATGGCACCAATGATGTTGGGGATATGTCCAAGGGCATAGAAATCACCCTTCACTGTAGGCAAGTCACCCTCCTCTGGGAAAATGATGTAGCTCCGCATGAGTTTCATCAGGGCAGACAACACTCTACTCAAAATCTTTGAAAACATAGGCTGAGACATTCCAGATGACATGGCCACTGTGGTCTGGAATGACCCACTTGCCAAAAAATGGAGGACTGACAAAACCTGCACCAGAGGGGGAATCCCTGTGGGTTAGCGGATGGGGGACATCAGGGCTGGCTCCAGCTGGGCACACAGTTCATGGATAGTGGCACGGTCAAGTCTGTATCGAAGTATTATATGGCGTTCTTCCATTGTTGACAGGTCCACCAGCGGTCGGTACACGCGAGGATTCCTCCTTCTCATCCCAAGTCCCAGCGGACGGTGCCTAGGAAGCCAAGTCAGCCAAACCACAGGTACGTACAGACAGCTTGCACAGTTAAAGAATGGCAATGGGTTGAAAGGCGTGTATGTGTGGCAATGCAAGGCCTAGGCCTGTGTGTCGCAGTCAAAATTAAGCCATGTAGGCCCTTGAAATGGCGGCTGCCTGACCTGTGAAGTGGGACAATGGGATGTGAGGTCAATGCGCTGGCGGGGCACACCGTGGAGGTAGGCGGTCGAAGACCTGCGGCGCAAAGCCGCATTGGTTAACATTGAAGCCTATGGGTTTCAGGAGCCAATGACGAAGTGCACTGGCGGTCGCGGTACGCACCGCCGCGGTACGCACCGCCGCGGGCGTGACCGCCATTTTCTATCTGCTTAATCACTCGAGACCTGATCATCCACAGGAGAGGACCTATACTGCAAGTGCTGCTGTGACCTCGGTCTGGAAGATACAATGGCTGCTGCGACTGGGGAAAGGGCCCCTGCCTTCACGTCTGAAGAGTTGGAGAAGCTCGTGGATGGGGTCCTCCCCCAGTATGCGCTACTCTACGGTCCTCCAGACCAACAAGTGAGTACACCGGGTGCACATGGAATGGGCTATGCCTGTGTGGATTGGGGTGGATGTAAGTTGGTGGGGTGGGGGGCGAATGAGGAGTGCAACGCCCGACAGATGAGAGCATGTGCCATCTGGCAAAGTTGGTGGGGGGGGCCAATCACATCTAACATGCAGGTCATTGATGATTTCCTCCTTTCCACCCTGTACATGTCAAATAGGTCAGCGCCCATCAGAAGATCGAGATTTGGCGTGCCATCGCCAAGGAAGTCCGGAACTTGGGGGTCCACAACAGACGGGGCACCCACTGCCGCAAGAGGTGGGAGGACATCCGCCGCGGAACAAGGAAGACAGCAGAAACACTGCTGGCGATGGCCTCCCAACCTAGGAGGGGTGCCAGTCGCACCATGACCCCCCTGATGTCCCGGATCCTGGCGGTGGCCTACCCAGAATTGGATGGGCGCTTTAAGACATCACAGCAGACACAAGGGGGTGAGTATCAGCACATTCTCCTATCTTTCTGCGCAGTGGAGGCGTCTGGGTGGGGGAGGAGGGCTGTGGGTGACATTAGGCCAGGGCGCTTTCTGTAGTGTAGTCCTCTCCCTTAGGCATGGCCCTGTGCCCCCGGCCCCCACCTCGGTAGGGTGACAAGTACAGCCATTGAAGGTCCAGCATCTCCCATGTGCGCGTTTGACGTCTCTTGGCCTGTTGTCCTAGTCAGTAGTACTGAGTAGTGTACCCCGAATGCGCGGCTTAGTGCATTAGGCTCCTGTGTCTGTCCTCTCCGCCAACGGTGTTGACATTGCATGCACTCAACCTGGTCTTCTTTTTTCTCCCCCCACCCTTTCTCTTCATCTTCTTGTGCATGTGTGCATTAGCATCATCAGGCGGAGGAGATTTGGCATCGGAGCACGAGGGAGCTGCAGGACACAAGGCCCCGGTGGGCCCAGGAACAGACACCGAGGGCACCAGTGATCCGGAGGGCGAGGGGAGCACCACGACGGGGACCGCTGGTGAGAGCAGCGAAAGTGACACGTCCTCGGATGGGAGCTCCCTAGCGGTGGCGGCAACATCCGTGCCCCCCGCCTCTACAGGTACAGCCGCCACCCAGAGCACCAGCCCCGCCCTCCCAGCAGCCCCTCAGTCTTCGCTCCGTGCCGGTTCGCCCAGGAAGGCACGCGTCTCCTTCGCCCCAGGCACCTCAGCCCCTGCCCCTGTTGCCCCTGCTGCCCTCAGTGCGGAGCTCATTGACCTGGTAAGGACGCTCATTGTTGGGCAGACGACCCTTTTGAATGCCATCCTGGGTGTGCAAAGGGAGGTGCAACAGAGCAATGCGTACCTGGAGGGCATTCATTCGGGTCAGGCTGCCCATCAACGAGCGTTCACTGCTCTGGCCTCAGCACTGACGGCAGCCATTGTCCCTGTTTCCAGCCTCCCTCTTCTTACTGCCTCCAGTCTTTCTCTGTCTCCTGTTCCTCAGCCTATCCCATCCACACCATCAGACCAGCCTGCACACACCTCAACACCCAAGAGCAGCTCATCCAAACACAAGCACCACAGATCCCACAAACACTCACCCAAGCAACACCCAGATGCAGACATGCCAACAGCCACTGCCACCCCTGTGTCCCCCTCCTCCTCGTCTCCCTCCTCCCTCCCTGTGACGTCTACACTCACACCTGCATGCACCCCAACATCAGCCAGTGCTTCCATCACCACCTCACCCTCCAGTACAGTCCACACTCGTGCAGTCACCACCACCACTGCCATTTACACGTCCCCTGTGTCCTCTCCCACTGTGTCTGTCACCCCCTCTTCCAAGACACACAAACGCAGGCAGCCACCCACCCAACAGCCATCCACCTCACGACAGCCTACAGCACCAGCACCTTCACCCAATGACAGCACACCTGACTCTCCTACAACCACCTCCTCTACCTCCACTTCCATCTCCACTTCTCCTACCCTTTACCTTGGCCCTAAAAAACTTTTCCTGGCTAACCTTGACCTCTTTCCCCCCGATGAGCTCCCCCATCCATCTTCAAAGAGTCCCAAGAGCACCGCAGCCACCACCAGCCCAGCTTCGGGTGTCACTGTTGTGCATGGGTTCTGGAGCCCACCCTTTGCCAGCAGTGACACATCGATCAGTAGCAAGGACACGTCCAGCCCCCCCCCGGCAAGAGGACCCGCAAAAACAAGGGCCGCCGTGCGAGGACCGACAGGGCTGCCCCCAAGGAGCAATGTGCGGCCACTTTACCACCCACACCATCTAGGGGAGGCAAGGGCCCAAGAGCCCCATCAAAGGAGCGGAAGGGCAGCAGGAGCGCGGAGAAGGTGGACCCCACATGCCACATCCCAGCTGGGAAGGAGGACACTAAGGAGGCCAGGAGTCCGTCCCCGAAGGGTCCAGAAACGTCACGGTCCGAGGGCGACTGAGCCGGGAGTCCAGGCCAGGTCTGGCTCCCTTGACCTGCTGGATGAGCACCGCTGAACAGGGCCAGCGGGGCAGAAGAGCACCGCTGAACAGGGCCCGCCGTGGAGAAGAGCACCGCTGAACAGGGCCCCGCCGTGAAGATAGGCACCGCTGAACAGGGCCCGCGGTGCAGAAGAGCACCGCTGAACAGGGCCCGCCGTGGAGAAGAGCACCGCTGAACAGGGCCCCGCCGTGAAGATAGGCACCGCTGAACAGGGCCCGCGGTGCAGAAGAGCACCGCTGAACAGGGCCCGCCGTGGAGAAGAGCACCGCTGAACAGGGCCCCGCCGTGAAGATAGGCACCGCTGAACAGGGCCCCGCCGTGAAGATAGGCACCGCTGAACAGGGCCCGCGGGGCAGAAGAGCACCGCTGAACAGGGCCCGCCGTGGAGAAGAGCACCGCTGAACAGGGCCCCGCCGTGAAGATAGGCACCGCTGAATAGGGCCCGCGGTGCAGAAGAGCACCGCTGAACAGGGCCCGCCGTGGAGAAGAGCACCGCTGAACAGGGCCCCGCCGTGAAGATAGGCACCGCTGAACAGGGCCCGCGGTGCAGAAGAGCACCGCTGAACAGGGCCCGCCGTGGAAAAGAGCACCGCTGAACAGGGTCCCGCCGTGAAGATAGGCACCGCTGAACAGGGCCCCGCCGTGAAGATAGGCACCGCTGAACAGGGCCCGCGGTGCAGAAGAGCACCGCTGTACAGGGCCCCGCCGTGAAGATAGGCACCGCTGAACAGGGCCCGCGGTGCAGAAGAGCACCGCCGAACAGGGCCCGCCATGGAGAAGAGCACCGCTGAACAGGGCCCGCGGTGCAGAAGAGCACCGCTGAACAGGGCCCGCCGTGGAGAAGAGCACCGCTGAACAGGGCCCCGCCGTGAAGATAGGCACCGCTGAACAGGGCCCGCGGGGCAGAAGAGCACCACTGAACAGGGCCCGCCGTGGAGAAGAGCACCGCTGAACAGGGCCCCGCCGTGAAGATAGGCACCGCTGAACAGGGCCCGCGGGGCAGAAGAGCACCGCTGAACAGGGCCCGACGTGGAGAAGAGCACCGCTGAACAGGGCCCCGCCGTGAAGATAGGCACCGCTGAACAGGGCCCGCGGTGCAGAAGAGCACCGCTGAACAGGGCCCGCCGTGGAGAAGAGCACCGCTGAACAGGGCCCCGCCGTGAAGATAGGCACCGCTGAACAGGGCCCGCGGTGCAGAAGAGCACCGCTGAACAGGGCCCGCCGTGGAGAAGAGCACCGCTGAACAGGGCCCCGCCGTGAAGATAGGCACCGCTGAACAGGGCCCCGCCGTGAAGATAGGCACCGCTGAACAGGGCCCGCGGTGCAGAAGAGCACCGCTGAACAGGGCCCCGCCGTGAAGATAGGCACCGCTGAACAGGGCCCGCGGTGCAGAAGAGCACCGCTGAACAGGGCCCGCCGTGGAGAAGAGCACCGCTGAACAGGGCCCGCGGTGCAGAAGAGCACCGCTGAACAGGGCCCGCCGTGGAGAAGAGCACCGCTGAACAGGGCCCCGCCGTGAAGATAGGCACCGCTGAACAGGGCCCGCGGTGCAGAAGAGCACCGCTGAACAGGGCCCGCCGTGGAGAAGAGCACCGCTGAACAGGGCCCCGCCATCTCAAGCACCGCTCCGCTGGGCACCGCTGTCTCTCCACCTCTCCGCTGGGCCCTTCCTGTCAAGCACCGCTCCGCTGGGCCCTTCCTGTCAAGCACCGCTCCGCTGGGCCCTTCCTGTCAAGCACCGCTCCGCTGGGCCCTTCATCTCAAGCACCGCTCCGCTGGGCACCGCCGCCTCTGAACTGCTTTGCTGGGCCCTTCATCTCAAGCACCGCTCCGCTGGGCCCTTCCTGTCAAGCACCGCTCCGCTGGGCCCTTCATCTCAAGCACCGCTCCGCTGGGCACCGCTGTCTCTCCACCTCTCCGCTGGGCCCTTCTTCTCAAGCACCGCTCCGCTGGGCCCTTCTTCTCAAGCACCGCTCCGCTGGGCACCGCTGTCTCTCCACCTCTCCGCTGGGCCCTTCATCTCAAGCACCGCTCCGCTGGGCCCTTCATCTCAAGCACCGCTCCGCTGGGCCCTTCCTGTCATGCACCGCTCCGCTGGGCACCGCCGTCTCAAGCACCGCTCCGCTGGGCCCTTCATCTCAAGCACCGCTCCGCTGGGCACCGCCGTCTCAATCACTGTTTATGGTTCACTGTGCCCACCATGCCTCCTCCTTGACCAGTGGAGACTGTCATCCACCTGATGGACTGTGGCTTTGCACTCCCCAGGATGGTACAGTGGGCAGCCCACCCACTGTAGAGACATTGAGAGACTGTGGCTTTGCACTCCCCAGGATGGTACAGTGGGCAGCCCACCCACTGTAGAGACATTGAGAGACTGTGGCTTTGCACTCCCCAGGATGGTACGGTGGGCAGCCCACCCACTGTAGAGACATTGAGAGACTGTGGCTTTGCACTCCCCAGGATGGTACGGTGGGCAGCCCACCCACTGTAGAGACATTGAGAGACTGTGGCTTTGCACTCCCCAGGATGGTACAGTGGGCATGGTGGCTCCTCGTGGATCTGGCATCGTGGACTCATGTGGCTGTGGTGCCCCCCCTTCCCTTCCCCCTGAGGTGCCTGTAGTTTTTACATCTGATGCCCCTGCAGTGTTCTCTCCAAAGGACTCAGGTCTCCTGTGTGGGCTTTGCCCTTGTTTCTCAAAACTTTGGCCCACGGACATGATGAATTCGTAGGATGTGCAGGACTTGTTACTTCAGTTATACACTGATGTGTATGTCATTAGTTTTGTTGTGAATATCTTTCATGGTTGTACGATAATTTTCAGGAGCTTTTTGGTACATAAATATTTATTCCAAATTTGATTATGTCCTAGCATTTTTCAGGGGTGTTTGGGTGGTGTCACTGTGACTTGTTGCTCTGCATTGGTGTGTACATAGTTGGGGGGGGGGGGGGCGCATATGTGTGTGCCCGTAACCTTTCGTCCTCCCCCCTCCCGTGTGTCGTAGGTGCAGTACTCACCGTTGTCGTCGGCGCCGGACTTCGTACTCGTGGTAGATGAGAAGGTAGACGAGAGCAGGTAGGATGTTTAATTCGGGTTCCATGCTGTCCTCCTTCCTCCTGGAGTGCGTAGTGGTGAGCGTTTTCCCGTCTGTAGTCTGTTTCCGCCGTGTTTTTGTCGGCGGTGCTCCCGCCCCGGGAAAAGGTGGCGGATTGGTGAGTTGTGATAGTGTGGGCGGTACATTGGCTGCCGCCTGGCTGTTGGCGGTGTCCGCCGCGCTGTTTATTTGTACCGCCGTGGCGGTCGGAGTGTTAAAGTGGCTGTCTGTGTTGGCGGTTCCCGCCAGGGTCAGAATCCCATATTTTTTACCGCCAGCCTGTTGGCGGGTTGGCCGCTGCTTTAACACCGACCGCCAGGGTTTGAATCACCCCCTTTGTTTACTTTCTAAAGACTTAAGACACTTTGGGGGTCATTCTGACCCTGGCGGCCGGTGGCCGCCAGGGCCACCGACCACGGGAGCACCGCCAACAGGCTGGCGGTGCTCCCACGAGCATTCTGACCGCGGCGGTTCAGCCGCTGTCAGAAGCTGAAAGTCGGCGGTCTCCCGCCGACTTTCCGCTGCTCGGGGGAATCCTCCATGGCGGCGGAGATGGGGATTCTGACACCCCCTACCGCCATCCTGTTCATGGCGGGAAACCCGCCATGAACAGGATGGCGGTAGGGGGTGCCGCGGGCCCCTGGGGGCCCCTGCAGTGACCATGCCAATGGCATGGGCACTGCAGGGGCCCCCGTAAGAGGGCCCCGCAAAGTATTTCAGTGTCTGCTTTGCAGACACTGAAATACGCGACGGGTGCAACTGCACCCGTCGCACCCCTGCAACTACGCCGGCTCAATTCTGAGCCGGCGTCCTCGTTGCAGGGGCATTTCCTCTGGCCCGGTGGGCGCTCTTTTGGAGAGCGCCCGCCGGCCCAGAGGAGATGTCTGAATGGCCGCCGCGGTCTTCTGACCGCGGTGCGGTCATTTGGCGGCGGTACCTTGGCGGACGGCCTCCGCCGTCCGCCAAGGTCATAATCAGGGCCTTTATATCACTTTTCAGTGATATCTTTACAAATTCATATTGCAACTTTGATCGTTTTGACCTGAAAATACCCAGATAAATATATATATTTTTCTAAACACTGTGTGGTGTATTTTTGTGGTGTTATACTATGGTGTTGTATGATTTATTGCACAAATGCTTTACACATTGCCTTCTAAGTTAAGCCTGACTGCTCGTGCCAAGCTACCAGAGGGTGGGCACAGGCTGATTTTGGATTGTGTGTGACTTACCCTGACTAGAGTGAGGGTTCTTGCTTGGACAGAGGGCAACCTGACTGCCAACCAAAAACCCCATTTCTAACAGTATGGATCAGAGCTATCATCCAATTCTACACAGAGACCCCTCCCAGTGATTAAAACTGCATGAATGGTACTATCTGTTCCTTGTTGCCACCACCATGTGGCACCTTTGTTTTAGATCTGCTTGGAATCGGCAGCACTTATTTTTTTAATAATTGTGGACCAAATATTTTGAAATGCTTGTCTGGGTCCGTGGCTTGCTTTCCTATCGGAGGTTGATCCAGGTGTTTTTCCCCCATAGATGTGGTTCTGCAGTTGATGCATTTTGATCTTTTGTGCAAGAAGTCGTTTATAAATGGGCTTGGTGTTTCCATTCAAATTCTCCTTCACGATCAAAATGTTATTTTATGAGAATTTGTACAACACTTTCCTGTTCCTTGCGTGGCCATTTGGTACTATCAACAGAAGTGTACAAGTAAAAGAGATGTTTCTGTATCTTTTGCGGTTACCTTGCTCATTGTTATTATACATTTGTGTCCAGAATATGCCCTCACAGTGCTGTTGTGGGAAAGAGGGTAGAATCAGCAAAAGTTTGGAGTTTCTGGAAAAAGTGATTGGAAGGAGGCAGGAAGACAATGAAACAGAGTGATCAGTGTGCCTTCTGTACATATTGACGGTCTTTGACTAATTTAGAACGAAAGCCTGGAATACCCTGTTCTGAATTGCCTAAAGGTTATTTCAGTTTTTAAGAAAACTAATGTCCTGTAGATCCAAGTGGTTTCTGAACCTCTGATGTTTCCTGCGATTTTGGGAATTCCAGGTTATAGTAGTTGAGAGTAAGATGCAAACTGGATGCTATGAGCGTAGTGATTCCACCCATGGATTGGGCAATTGGAATTCTCCCTTTTTTGCCCTCACTTGCCTTATACACTTCCAAGCTGTACCCCAAGTTCTTCCTCTACTAGCGTTATCCAGTTACCTGAGAAGATTGAGGATTTCACAGCTGGGGAAGAAGGGGAGGGCAACTTTCTGGTACCATTTTCCCATAGCCTTGCCTTGCCCCTAAGCGGCTATAATCATTAGACCCTGTTGGATTTGTTCCATCTTCCCCTGCTATCCACCTTGTCATAGAAGCCCATAATGTCTCTGCTTTTTTAGTGAGATATCGACTTAAATACATCTTACACATATAGATCATTCAGTTCAGCCCTTCCGCCTTTAAAGTACTAACCGGAGTTAACCATTGTTTGCATATTTCTCTTCTATCCGATAAGACCAGGTAAAACCGCATATTCTTATTGTACCCATGAGGAACTCCCACCTCTGGAGACATCCCAAAAATAACTAATTCTGGGCTTACCTCTATATGAGTGTGGAAAATATTGTTTAACACCTTCCCAACCTCTCCCCAAAACTCCTGTATGTTGGGGCAAAACACAAACATATGGAGGTCGTCTTCTTTCGGTAAGCCACATTTCTTATAGTTTATGTTCTCTGCTCCCCGAAATTCTACCAACTTCTTTAGTGACCAAAAAGCCCTGTGAAGGGAAAAGGTGATTTCTCCTAAGATATGCTGGTTTTACAATACCGTACAATCTCAGAAAAGATACTTGCCACATTTGTTTAATCTTTGTATTTGGAATGGTGTCTCCCCATAAAACCACAGGGAGATCAAAATCTTCATCCAAAATATCCAGGAGGAGCCCATACCAGACTGCGACTTCCTTCTTATGATGGGGCCCGTTAATCAGCTACTCTTCCAGCTCATTTGTTTCATTTTCTTTATCTCCCAAAGAGAGCGCCCAACTTTGTCATTGATAAAAGTTAAATTTAGATACCTCATCCAATGTTTTCCTCTGAAAGTCCTCCCAAGAACACAATTTCCCATTCAGGAGAATCTGGCCCCATTCAAAAATGCCTGCCTGTGCCCGCAAGGTATTGCCAATCTATAGTTAAGGCATTCTGGCATACCGGGAGAAACCAGTACAGGTCATATCTGCTATAATAAGATAGTCTTGTCTCTCGCCTGATCTGTGCCCATAATGGAGCCGCTGCCTGTAGGACTTTCAGCCTCACTTTTTAAAAACATTTTGAATCACCAAACTTATACATAAATGTTGAACCCCCGCCATCGTCCTCGCTTGACATGCCCCCCAAACCTGAACACTCCTAGCACCCTCCCTTTCAGACATTAGAGCCTTTACATTTTTAATTGAAAAGCCCAAGCAACATATTCACCTCATAACCTGATACTAGCCCAAATGCTGTTATTACTTGGTCTAAGCTAGTTAAAGTAGTATTTAGATCACTTGTGTAAACCCTCACATTGTCGGCATACAGTGCAATCTTCTTCACCCAACCCCCACAAGTAAAAGGTTTAATAATTTGTTCTTTCCTCATCCTTTCTGCCAATGGTTCTATATACAGGTTGAAAAATAGAGGGGACAGGCCCCCCCTGACTCGTCCCTCTCGCTATCTTGAAGCTTGCTGTTAAGTTCCCATTCAGCAAAATTCTAGCCAAGGGGGTGTTATAAATTTCCCATATTACTCTACTAAATTTATCTCCCAGATTATAATAAGCTGTTAGGACCTCCAGTTATTGCCAATTCACCCTGTTGAAAGCCTTTGTAGCATCCAGCGTTATTAAAGCCAAAGGGGCCTTATTTGCAACATCCAAATCTATAGATCCAATTAACTCATGCATTAGTTCATGCATGAATCTCCCCTTTAGAAACCCTTTCTGATCTTCTACTATCAGACTTCCTATAGCATTACTCAACCTCTTTGCAAAAATATAGTTGTTGTTTAACAAAGAAATAGGCGTATACAACTCACACATCATAGGATCTTTATCTGGTTCCAAAATCAACCTTATAACAGCCTCTTCCCGAAATTTTGGGAGAGGAGCGTCTTCTTGAAACATTCCCACAAAAAGCTGAGACAGAACTAGGCTAATTATCCCCTCCAGAATCTGGTAAAACTCATTTGGCAGCCCATCAGGACCTGTCGCCTTTCCTCTCTTTCTCCTACCAACTATCTGCCGAACCTCTTCCAGGGTAATAGGCTCATTTAAAACTGCCTTCTACTCCTCTGACAATCTTGGCATTGCCAGTCCATCCAACCAGCTACATATTTTCGCCTTTGTTATCCTCGAGTCCTCTGTATACAAGGCCTCGAAAAATCTAAAATTGTCTGCTGCACCTCCCTCATCAGAGATGTTAACTGTGCAGCCTCACCATTGCCCAATCACTCTTTTAAGCATCTTCCTCTTCTATAACCATACTTACTGACGTGGCTTTTGTACCACGCTCAACCAGACTCTTCTTTCTGCCATGCAGTTGAGCACCTTACATGATGGCAAGTTCCACAAACTTTAAAAAGCATCAGACCCAACACTTTCGATCATAGTTGACATAAAGGGGGTTATTACAACTTTGGAGGAGGTGTTAATCCGTCCCAAATGTGACGGATATACCACCAGCCGTATTACGAGTTCCATAGGATATAATGGACTCGTAATACGGCTGGTGGTATATCCGTCACTTTACCGTCACTTTTGGGACGGATTAACACCTCCTCCAAGGTTGTAATAACCCCCAAAGTCCTTGCTAGACACATTCTATTACAAAATACAAAATACTTTAGACAAGTTTGCTCCTGTTCAGCTACGAAGACAGAAGTCCATGAAAAATTGTCAGATGGTATAACAACTACCAAATTAAAAAGGAAATTCCGTAACCTAAAATGAAAATGATAGTCTTTATTATCAGAAGCAGATATGAACAGATGCAAGAATCAGAGGTGAGTAAGTCATAAAGGAGTGATGTGCATAAAAAGGCAAACCTCGCCAAACCCATCTATGATCACCCAACCAAAGAAAGAAAGTCTTTAGTATCTCTGAAGATATAACTACTACTGAAGTGCTAAAAAAAATCATCCTCTCCACCCCAGCAATACAGTGAACATCTAATGAACATCTTTGATGCTAACATTCTAAACATTTGGAAATGATGCAACTCTGTTAACTGTGACCTATATGATACTCTAAATAGAGGCAATATCGTAAAACTCTTTGCTGACATTCGTGAATTACAACACATAACCTCTGCAGATCTGCTGTCATTGGAGTTTATTCCAAGAGAAGGCTTCAAGAACCTGTAACAAATCGTAACATCATGGAGAATGGAAGACATTGCCCTTCAGATTTTAGGTTTTAAGGAAAGGTTTGAAGGATGGGGGCATCATATTAAAAAAAAGGATCAACCACGTTACCCTCTTCCTTTCCTGTTAATATCACCCGAGACATCCATTAAAATTGAAGCCATCCTAGGCTTACTCAGCTCTGAGGAGCCAAGGGAGAGTCAAAGTGTGGATCAGTACTGCATGTGATCAGCACTGCATGATGCCTCAGGCTTACTCAGTCCTGAGGAGTGCGCAAGGGAGAAGTCAAAATGTTGAACAACATTGCAAGATCACGCAGAGAGGAATATAGGGTTAAAGACTGGAGTTGGTTATCTGCTACCCTAATTGTGCCTAAAAATGATTGACCCAAATCTGGCGCAAGTACAGGAAGTGGGAAGCTAAAATTGGATGTTCACATTCTATCATGAAACATTGCAGGTGCCAAACCATTGCTGCAAGAGGGCAAATCCCCCCTGAATGGTAATAGTTTGACATCATAGCATTACAGGAGACATGGGCAACAGAAGAATTACTGCTGGAAGGTTATGTCCATCACTTTGTTAAAGCAGAAAGAACTTAACATTTTGGAAGAGCAAAAGGTAGGCTGGCTGTTTATATATCAGTGGCTCTAAAGGTCAACACAGTGCAACTACAATCCCCAGATTTATGATTACAACTAATTAAGTTAAATGTTTGGCAGAGACACAATCCAAACCCGGTTCTACTGTTGAATCTGTATGTGCACCCAGTGCTTAATTTGTGCTTGTTGTTCCCGGTGATGAGCACCGGCACTTATTTTTCAGGGCCGGGGCTTATTCTTCTGCCTCAATCATTTGCTGCAACTAAAAGACACACATGGGAAAGACGGCGGAAGAGAAAAATTAAAAAGCGTCACTAAGGGAGAATGCAGAAAGCTGCAAGAGTGAGATGGAGGGGCAGGGAGTGGCTTTATATGAATTGAAGAGGCCCGCAATGGCTTCAGGGTTTCGCTACCTTAGTATTCCGTGTTCGCACATTTAATTGCAGCAGCCGCGTGTTTAAGAGGAGGGCTTTAGGCACCGGCACCTTTTTATTTACAAATTAAGCACTGTGTGCATCCAAATACAAAGAATAAACAAGCATTGAATAAACTGTTAATTTCAACACTAACAGATTTAAAGTTAGCAGATCCCACTTGTAACATCTTATTAACTGGAAATTTTAATACAAACCTCATATATACTCCGATTGAGGATTAAAGTTTGACATCAGCAAACGCCACCTGGAATGTGATGCCACAGTACAATTTGCTATCTAAGCAAATGGATCGTCATGGTCTATCCCTGGTTACAGCCCTAGAATATCTTGGAATGATGGTCATCAATGGGAGAACAATTGAGGATACGCCACCAAAATATACCTATTACGAGCCCCATTCACGATCCATATTAGATCATACAATTATTTCACTTAAGTTGTGTCCACATTTACAGAATTATTCAATTGTTTCCACAGTCAGTGATCATTGGCAACGATGGATAACACTCAGACTAAGGCCCTCATTATGACTTTGGCGGTCTTGTTGCAAGACCGCCAAAGCTATGGGTGCCAGAAGACCGCTAGTGCTGGCAGTCTTCTGCCCACCATATTACGAGCACTGTTGGATTTCCACCACATTTTGGGGGCAATCCAGCAGTAGTCATGCTGGCGGGCAGTGGCGCTGGGGCAGTACCACCACTGGCCCTGCCTGCTGTATTATGTGCAATGATTCGGTGAGGTGGTGTCCTAATGGCGGGGCACTAGTGGAGGTGGAGTGCCCGTTCACTGCCGGACGACTTCCTTCCCGCACCAGGTAAGTCGATCGTCCTGTAGGGTAGGGAGGGTGTTGTGTGTGCGTGTGTGAGTGAGTGTTGTCTGTGTGTGTGCATGTATGTGTGTATGCGTGTGTGTATGCATGTATGAATGTAGAAGTGAATGTCTGTATGAATGTAGGTGTGCATGCGTGTGTGTATGTGTGTGTATGCGCGTATGAGTGTTGTGGTGTATGCAAGAATGAGTGTTGTGGTGAATGCGTGTATGTCAGTGTTGGTGTACGAGTGCATGCGGGGTGCATGTAGGTGTCTGTGTGCATGTACATGCATGAAGTGATGGGGGTGGGGAGCGCTGTACCTGGAGAGGGGGTGGTGGGAGGGGGGTTATTGTTCTTGTTGGTGTTGTGGGGGAGTCATTCCCTGTCACCAGTAGCCTTTCCGCCAGGGTTTTCATGGCCATGCTACTGCCACGGAAACCCTGGTGGAGAGGCAGCTCCTAATACAGTGGGCGGTCTTCAGTGGACCGCCGGGTCAGAGATGCTTATCGCCGGCCCAGCGGGTCTGGCTGGCCTAGTGGTATGATCGGAGATGTGGCAGTTTGGCAGAGGCCAGCGCCACACTCATAATGTGGCAGTCTTCATCACCAGCCTGTTGGCGGGGATACTGCCACCGTGGCCCTGGCGGTCAGTAGACGTTCAGGGTCATAATGAGGGCCTAAATCCTAAATCCTTTGCAACACATTATAGCTCATGAAGATCCTGGAGTTTTAACATCGGTAAATTTAAAATGCCTGTGATGGTCTGCAGCCTCTTTGCCATACCTACACGAGAAAGCAAAGCAATTTATACAGGAAAATCACCACATGCTAATTATTTCAATAGTGGCTTGAGGGAATACTGTACAAGGCTGAATATTGCAGGAAGCAAATCCAAGATCATTCTGGGAGATTGTGAATGGCCTGAATAGGCCAGACAAATATGTGAATAACATCAATGTGTAAGAGTCTGACTGGATGGGCTACCTGATGGAAATGTTTGGGGTTTGCCTTGTGCGGACGAATTTTCATCAGATGATGATTTAGTAGAATACAACCAGGATGGGAGTATTCTCAGCCAAGAGGCAATTCTCAGAAGAGAGGAATCATATCTAAGCAGATAAGCAGATATCTTAGCAGCAGCAACTATACTTATCATACTCTCAAGAAGGAATCAGAAGCACAATAATTAGAGGCAAACGAGATAGTGCCCCTGGCCCTAATGGTATCTAGCAGGCTATCTTTAAATACAATCCAATGTACTGGGCCCAGTCGTTGTCAGCACTGTTTAAGGTGGTGGAGCTGACAGGCAATAATCTGGATAGCTGGCGTAGGTCTATCATTAACCCTATATTTAAGGAAGGAGATCATAAGGATCCTGGCAGTTACAGATTTATCGCCTTAATAGATGCAGTAGCAAACTACTATACATCACTCCTCCTGGAAGACCTGTTACAGTGGTCACATATGAAGCACCTCATTCCACTTTATCAGACTGGCCCAGGTATAAATACTAATATATTAGCCATCTCATTGATTGTGGACAAATGCAAGAGGAAACAACAGGAACTAAACCTATGTTTTGGGGGCTTAAGAGCAGTATTTTACTGTGTTGACCGCAGCATTCTATGGAGAAAGCTGTGGCAGCCTAATGATCTGAACAGAGTACTGCGAGGGATAGAGCAACTTTATACAGGAACTTGGGGCTGTGTAAAACTTGCTGACGTATATCGAGAAAGATTCCAACTAATAAGGGTTTAAAACTAGGGTGTATCCTTGCCTCTCATCTCTTCAATTTATTCATGGCAGTTTAACACCCATGCTGAATGACATTACCTCCCATCCCCCATGCTTGGGTTCCCTCCAACTAATAGACCTCGCTGATGCAGACGATGTTGTGCCGATGAGTATAACAAAGGTGGGATTGCAAAGATCGTTTAACGAGTTAAGGAACTATGTAAAAACTAACAAACTGGAAATAAACTTGACAAAAAAAAACAAAGTGAATGGGCTGAAAGGCTGGCTCTCTGAAAATCTAGTTAGATGGATCCAAGTTGGAGGAGGTTAAATCCTATAAATACTTGGATATTTACATCAATAGTAGATCTTGGGCCACATGTACGTATATTTGGAATTGAGATTCCCTAATTGCGATCCCATACAAATTGCAATTAGGGAATCGCAATTCCAAATGTAAGAAACTCCATTGAGTTTCTTTTGCGATTCCCAGTGGGTCGCCAATAAACCTGCCTCATTAATATTAATGATGTAGGTCGCAATTTGCGACCCACCGGGAATCGCAAAAATAACAGGGATAATGGCCTGTTGGTGTCAGCAGACCACCATGTCTGTGATTGCTTTTAAATTAAGCAATCTTTTTTTTAAACGCAGCCCGTTTTCCATGAAGGAAAACAGGCTGCTTTCAAAAAGAAAACAAATGAACGTTTCAGTTTCATTTTTGAAGGGTAGGCAGTGGTACATAGGACCACTGCCTTCTCTTCAAAAATGTTTTTGCATGCATTCACAAAGAGGGAGGGGTCCCTTGGTGACCCTGTTTCCTTTGCGCAAGGGTTAGCACCAATTTGAAATTGGTGATAACTGTGATTGTTTTGCGACCGCATTCACGGTTACAGAACAATCATACATACCATTTATAATCGATATTAGGAAGGGACACCCTGAACACACCCCTTCCTAATACCAAATCGCAAAATCCAAATTGCGATTTGGTAACAAGTTACCGAATTTCAGTTTGGGCTTTGTACATCCCCAAAAACATTTTTCTAGTCGCAAACGGGCCGATTCTACAAATCGACCCGTTTGCGACTAGAAAAATGCATTGTACATGTGGCCCTTAATTTCCAGAAACAAAAACAGTATTTGCCCAAAAAAAGGGCCAAGCCTTCTTTATGGCCTTCAGGATATTAGCAAACAAGCTGGATGGACCATCATACAAACCACTGTTAACTGTAATGGCGGCAAAAATACTGCCTACATTGTCTTTATGAAGTACAGCCCTACAAGGGAAAGATGTGGCTTTCCTGGCTAAATTACAGGTACTTGCTTATAAGAAAGTGCTTCAGCTCCCCCAAAATGCATCACCTGTGCAGGTACGATTGGAATTTGGTCTGATCAATGAAACTCTGGGCTAAAGTACGCATTTTTAAAAAGCTGCTACAAAATCAAGCAAAAAAAGACCAAACTTGATTATCCAGCGCAGTATGGTTGGCAGTAATTGATGATTATCAGTCGACATACAATCAATATTTGCATATACAAACGTAAGAGATTTATGGGATATCCAACTGCCATTGGCCTCCTTCAGCAAGCTATAAAACAAAGCAGCAAGACAATGTCTCTGTTGGTTGATAAAACAGCCGTTTGCATGCATGGATGGTCCTCAAATATTATGAAACCTTGAAACATGCAGCGTATTTGTCTTTGACTTTCTCCGCATATATGAAGAGAAAACTGATGTCTAGTTGGTTTGGTCAGTTCCCAACTTTGGCCACACAACCACCATGAAGATGCAGTAGTGATGTTTCATGTAGACTCTCTGGTTATAAGCAAGAAGACCTCACATATCTAACCTGCATATGTCCCTAGTTGTATATGTCCTGAGTTACGTTGTCAAAGCAAGCTTTTATCACATGTGGTATTAGAACGTGTGGAGGGGCTGTTATAAAAATCCTTGATCCAGCCAATCCTCAATTAAACCAAAGATAGGTTACGTTTTTGCATTTGCATGCACAAGCAATTTCTTATTTAAGCACTGGCTCTTTATAGTGCTGCAGCATCCTCTAGTTTGCACAATTTTACTCTGGGTAGGAGGACACATGGGTATAATAGCAGGGTTATGCGGCTAAAATAGTTTTATTGCAAGTGGTATTAGAGCGTGCAGAGGGGCAATTATGAGATGATCTAGCTAATCCCCAATTAAACACGAAACACGTACAATTTTAGTCAGATCGATTAGTCGCATGGGTATAATAGCAGGACTCTTTGCAGGCATTTTGGTCCCTTATTCTAGACATTTTTAGGGTCGAGCCTGCGTTGCATGCGCTCGCGCATGCGTATCGCAGCAAGACTCTTTTGTATTTGGAAAAGGGCTCGGAGCCCTGTCAACTTCACGTCAGTGTTTTTTATTGGTTCGTGGGCTTGCCTAATAAAATCTGCTTGCTTTCATTAGTCGAAGGCAGGCATAACTCATTCCTTTTCCGGTGGCTAGCCCTCCTCGAGCGCAGCGACCAAGTACAGAAAACATGCGAGGCTCGCTGTTTTCCATCGGGCTCGTGGACTTCCTTTTCTCTAATTTACGAGCGCGATCTCGCTTGGCAGAAGTAGAGCGCTTTATATAGTTAATTTCACTTTTTCAGGTTGTGTACATAAATGCACTTTTGCCCGATAGGTGAAAAGTCGGGTTAGGAGTTTACAACGCGATCAGCTCTAACATGAGCAAACGCGAGACCCGTTGCATTGTAAATGCTTGTTTTACTATTGTGGTATTGGCCAGACAAGTACACATGCAAGCACTTTTGGTCTACACGCTGGCACCTTAGCAGTACAAATCTTAAATCTCCGTTAATTTATTTAAGTGCAGTCAGTTAAGGCACCATGTGAATAAACTTAATGGCAGCTACTTTTTGTCCGAATTTCAGCCTCGTCTGAGGGGTTGATACTAGTATTGTTTTATTCTGTAGTATTAATTGGGTCTTGAAAGTTGTATGTTTTAAAGAATGTTCAATGGTTAGTTTTGTCTCTAGTGCTTTAGAATTGAAAGCTGTTTAAAAAAAATGGCATGTTGATCTTTAGTCTTATAAACATGACTATATACACGTTTTTGTCTAGATTTTAGTAATCATTTATTTTATAGACTTTTATAGAATGTTATGTATTGTACATAATGTGTTGATTGTTATGGTTTTTATTAACTAAACAATAAAGTTTACCCGCCTGTCAAATCTTGAACCCATTACCTTACACCCTTTTACACCCTTATCGGAATTCAAACTCATAGCTGGTGAAGAAAATATAAGTTTGAAGCCTACATATTGTGCATGAAAAACATTTCCAAACTCTTGCAGTAGATATCACAAATCTACGTAATGCCTATTTCCTAAGTGCCTGTTTGAATGTGACACGCAATTGATGCGTCCTCCTATAAATGCCAGTGCAAAATCTCCTGTACCTGAGAAGAATCTTGGAAAGAGAAGTTCCCAGACATCTTCAAGAGTATGTTGTGTAGAACCTCATCCTCTATACTCATCAGTAATAATTTTGCCCACAACAATCAGATCAATCCTCCACAATTGGTGCGCACAAATAATAGATGTTGTAACTTTAGTAGGGAGCCAAAGAAGTAAATTCCAACCTGCTTCCATACACTTTGGAGAAGGTGGGCTTTTGGCAGATGTGACATGGTGACAATGTTCTGTGTCTATTCAAGAAGAATCATTCTTCTGAATAACCTTTTGGTCACAACTGTCCTCCTCTGTATTTGGTAGGTAAGATCAATAGCAGACTGTATCTGCTGCCTGGGGATGATCTCAATTCCTAAGTAGGAATCAGTTCTACTGATGTGCCACATCACTCTTTACATAGCAAAATAACTTTAGTTCTTCATTGTTGCTAATTTATCTATGTTCTCTCAATGCAATTAAAATCATGCAATCTTTGGAAGTACATGAGCTCACACCATAATCACAGCAGAGGCAGCATATTATGTGTTTATTATGTTTCCAATGTTTATGGTGAAAGGCCTTGCGTGTTCTGTGACACAAAGATTACTTTTCCAGTAAGGATGGAGCCTGAGTTGTATTAGGTAATGTGAAGTCAGAAAATAAATCATCAGGATTCTTATCTGTCTTTAGTGAACCATGACATGGAATTGCTGATCTTCACATTTCTTTTTTGGGTGGCATTCTAGCCATAGGATTCCCAAACGCACCCAAAAACATGTGTGCTCAGCAATTCCTGCAAATTACGTAAGCCCAGAGGAACAAATGAAAATGTGCACACACCACCACACCACCACAGCAGCTAAAATCTTTTTCATTTTTACATTATGGTTTGTCAAGGGTAGCTCAGCTCCAACTGTTGTAAACTATGGTCCACCTCGACAAATGATGTGCTGAGTCAAGTTTTTCCAAGAGGCTAATGTGGGCCCATACTATGGTGAGGATCTCAACCTTGCCTGGGTCATTTTGCATGCTCTAAGTCAAGAATTTAACTTAAGACTTATTTCAGATGTTTCTTTGTTGAGCATGAGCTTTGTATTGACCAAGGTGCTACAGTCTTTTATTAGTTTCTTGTCATGCAGAGCCTTCATCTTTCTGAAGACTATGATACTGACACTTTAGTTTAAACAACTTTCTTTTAAATATTTGTAGCAGTACTGACCTAGATGGGAGGCAAAAGTAGGTATGTACCTCAAAGGTCCCTTCGGTTCCAGCTAATGGTATTCTGTTGCACTGGGTTCTGCCCCACAGCATGCCTGGATGTTTTGCTTTTTTGATCCCCTGGTTTGTAGACTTTTCACTGTGGGTGAGCTTTACTACTGGTATCTCACCTAAACTTTGAACGCCTCTGCTGTCCCTGCCATTGGAGGAGGGGTGGGGCCTGACTTTCAGGAGCACCATCGCACGCATAAAAGCACTGAGGAAACCCGTGTCGTGGGAAAACTTTGAACGCCTCTGCTGTCCCTGCCATTGGAGGAGGGGTGGGGCCTGACTTTCAGGAGCACCATTGCACGCATAAAAGTGCTGAGGAAACCTGCGTCGCGGGAAAACTTTGAGCGCCTCTGCTGTCCCTGCCATTGGAGGAGGGGCGGGGCCTGACTTTCAGGAGCACCATCGTGTGCATAAATGCGCTGAGGAAACCCGCGTCACGGGAAAGCTTTGAATGCCTCTGCTGTCCCTGCCATTGGAGGAGGGGCGGGGCCTGACTTTCAGGAGCACCATAGCGCGCATAAAAGTGCTGAGGAAACAAGCGTCACGGGAAGCGCGCAAGCGGCGCTCGGGCGAAGCCCGGGCCCGTCCTGTGCCCGTTCTGTGCCAGTCTGTGACCGGAGGAGGCCGGGCTGGGCCACCCCTCTGATCACCGCATTCGAAGAGGAATGCGGTAAGATGTTTTGAGCTGAATTATACCCTGTATTTATATTTAGCAACGCCGCACCCATTTTTAGGGTAATACAATGAATAATAATAACAAGGAATGACATGTGAGTAGTTCATATAAACTCCTGCTTATAATTTTTACATATATTATCCCTGGTTTTTACTCTTTGGACAGGGCACTTTGGCCCCTAATTTTCCTACACAATGGGTAAAAGGAAAAGTATTATACCAGGGGCTGATGGTATCCAGGGTACACATAGTCAATCATCTATAACCAGCTATCTATCATCAGTGATTGGGGCTATTGAAACTGAAATCGTGCAAGTGGAAGAAAAGATTGGGGTCGCTCATAATCTCACCCATAGAATTCCCCTTGAGCCTGTGGTGCATATTCAATCTCACCACAAGACTCAAGGGCTCCCCACTAATAGTCCCAATCATGATTTTCCTCAGTCCAAAGATAGTATATCTGGCCTGCAACTTTTTTATGTATGCGATGAAGCTACTGTGGACCATTTTATCACGGACCCTCCACCGTCAAAAAAAAGGAAAGAGGGAGTCTGTTTTATACATCCTAGAATATCAAAGCGGACTTCAAGGGTCAAGGGAAATATCCTTCCACAATCGGATTCTCTGGCAGATCTATCATTAGTTTCAGGACCTTCAAATGTTTCAGGCCCTGATATTAGAGATTTGAGAGTCCTTCAGGACGGCCACTCATTTATTTTGGATTCTACGCTTAAACCCCTTTTTTCAGCTTTAGAGGAGAAACTAGTAACATTAATAAACACTAAATTTGAGCAACTCCAGAATACTTTGCTTAAATCGATTACCCAAACATTCTCCTCAAAACCTGGTATTATTCCCACACAGGAAGCTAAGTTTGAATATAAAGATGCACGGCAAATTAATCTATCAACTGGTCATGATCAATCCCTGGTTTGTTCTACATCTATTCACGGAACTTACGGAAATCCACCCATAACGACTTTACCTACTTTGGCTGGTGGTATGGGCACTCCTTTCGAACGTGAAATGGCCTCCAAGTGATAGAAAATGGCGGTCACGTCTGCGGCGGTGCGTACCGTCACCGCCGGCGTACATCGCCATTGGCTCCTGGGACCCATAGGGTCCAATGTTAACCAATACAGCATTGCGCCGTGTTCTTCGACTGCCTACCGCGACGGTGTACAACGCCAGCGCAGTTACCTCACATCCCATTGTCCCGCTTTACAGGTCAGGCAGCCGCCATGTCAGGGGCCCACATGGTTTCATTTCCAACTGCGTCACTCATACCTAGGCCTAGACTCAATACACATACAGGTCACCTTTTGTGTATGATAGGTGTTCTGTGTAAACTGTGGGTACGTACCTCTGAGTTGTTTGACTCTGTGCTCACTGTTGTCCTTCATAGGCACCGTCCGCTGGGACATGTGAGGAGATGGCGGCATCCTCCGGTGTACCGACCGTTGGTGGACCTGTCGACAATGGAGGAGCGACATTTGATTATCACATACAGGCTTGACCGCGCCACAATCCAGGAACTGTGTACCCAGTTGGAGCCAGACCTGATGTCAGCAATCCGCCATCCCACAGGAATCCCCCCTCAAGTGCAGGTGCTGTCAGTGCTCCATTTCCTTGCAAGTGGTTCCTTTCAGACAACAGTGGCCATGGCATCAGGGATGTCCCAGCCTATGTTTTCCAACGTATTGTCCAGAGTGTTGTCTGCCCTTCTGAAACACATGCGGAGCTACATTGTTTTCCCTCAGGTGGAGGATTTGCCTACAGTGAAAGGGGATTTCTATGCCCTGGGACACATCCCCAACATCATAGGTGCCATTGATGGGACACATGTGGCTTTGGTCCCCCCCCCACAGGAGTGAACAGGTGTACAGAAACCAGAAGAGTTATCATTCTATGAATGTACAGATGGTATGTTTGGCAGACCAGTACATCTCCCATGTGAATGCCACGTTTCCTGGCTCAGTGCATGACGCCTACATCCTGCGAAATAGCAGCATCCCTTATGTGATGGGTCAACTCCAGAGGCACTGTGTGTGGCTATTAGGTGAGCACCTGGAAGCAAGTCAGTGGGAATGGTTGTCTGGGGATATCCCTCCAGGTTAGTGCGTGTCTAACAGTTGTCCATCACCATTTGCAGGTGACTCTGGTTACCCCAACCTGTCGTGGCTACTGACCCCAATGAGGAATCCCAGGACAAGGGCAGAGGAACGCTACAATGAGGCCCATGGGCGAACTAGGAGGGTGATCGAGCGGACCTTCAGCCTCCTGAAGGCCAGGTTCAGGTGCCTCCATATGACAGGTGGATCCCTATTCTACTCACCAAAGAAGTTGTGCCAGATCATCGTGGCCTGCTGTATGCTTCATAACTTGGCTTTGCGACGACAGGTGCCCTTTCTGCAGGAGGATGGTCCAGATGGCGGTGTTGTTGCAGCTGAGGCGCCTGTTGACAGTGAAGACGAGGAAGCAGGGGAAGAAGACATGCACAACAGGGACTCAGTGATCCAGCAATATTTCCAGTGAGACACAGGTAAGAATACAAACCTGCCTACTACATGTACTTTAACACTACTACCTCTCTACTGTGTGTCGTTTTCACCCAGTGTATGGTCACTGAGTTGTCACCTTCCCTTACGATTTCAGAGATGTGGGTCCCACTGTGTGACATCTGCTCAGATTCCTCATGGACTAGAGCTGTGTGACATAGGTATGTTGACATTAAACTTGAAAGAGCATTTTGTCACTGTAATTGCTAATACACTATTTCAAAATCACAGACAGACTCCAGATAGTTTTGTGCTTTAAGTGTATTTATTTAAGTGCTCAATATTGTAGGGGGTAGTGAAATGGTGAGGGGTGATGGCGGAGGAATGTCCATGGCAGAGTCCAGTCTATTAGTCTCATAGGTGCATTGCCCATATGGGCATAGGAAGTGGAGCTGGGGCAGTTTCAGTATGTTATAAATACAAGGTAGGGACTGGGAGATTATTGGTCCAGTGCACGGTCTCCCGAACTAAACCTGTAATATCGAAAAAAGGGGTACACTGTTCCATAAGCGAGAGGGAAACGAGAAAACTAATCAAATAAGAAATTGGCGAATCTATACTGAGTATTCTTAGGAGGGCCCTCAAGCACCCACTAGGGTGACAGGTATCATCATCGGGCTCACTCCTCTCCAGACTGGTGCTGCAATGCCTGGCGGGCCTCCCAGCATTCTGGGTGGCACTCAACCATTGTAAATTCGCTAGCAACGAGGGTCCCTCGTAGACAGGCGCGCGGCAGGGGGGTAGGTTTTTCCCGACGAATCAGGGATAAAAACAATTTGTTCTCCTTGGTTGATGCTAGCGCATCATGATGGGAGCCCAATCTCTAACATGGGATGGGCGACTGTACTGACCAATTGACTTAGACATATTCTGTCTTCTACACTGTAAGTGACTTGATATGCACTTAATTTATTTTTGACACATAGGAGAAGTAGTTTAAAAATCAATAGTTTTTTTGTGGGTCCTGAAGAAGCGTCACTGGATCACTTTGTGACCAACTACAGACGCGAAACATGTTGACCATGCAGGATTAGGCTAACTACCTTCCCTGAAATATAGAGTGTGACGGTACATTATTTCCAGTAAACACTCTTATATTTATTGTTTTTAATCTTGGCCTGAACCCAATCTCTATCACATTAAAATAATGGCTCAGGTTCAGAGCTAATTTTAAGATTTTTCTGTCATATTCTACACTCTCCTTTCCTTACTTAGTTTTGTTCCCAGACCCTCGTTGCTAGCGAATTTACAATGGTTGAGTGCCACCCAGAATGCTGGGAGGCCCGCCAGGCATTGCAGCACCAGTCTGGCGAGGAGTGAGCCCGATGATGATACCTGTCACCCTAGTGGGTGCTTGAGGGCCCTCCTAAGAATACTCAGTATAGATTCGCCAATTTCTTATTTGATTAGTTTTCTCGTTTCCCTCTCGCTTATGGAACAGTGTACCCCTTTTTTCGATATTGCAGTTTCAGTATGGACAGAGTGACAAAGTGGGACAGTAGGATGACAATCAGGGTGGTCTCATTTCTTGGCGGGGGTCTTGGCATTGTGCTCTGTCTTTGTCCTGGATCTCAGGGACCGTTTGTGGGGTGGTTCTCCCTCTGCAGGGGGTGCGGTGCTGGTGTAGTGGTCCTGTGGCGGGGCGTCCTGTCCACTAGCGCCGGCAGAGGTGGTGAGCAGTTCATCATCCATGCTAGTGTCAGGGGCACCTTGTAGTGCCACAGTGTCCCTCCTGGTGTTCACAAGTTCCTTCAGCACCCCTACAAGGCTGCCCAGGGTGGAGCTGATGGTTCTGAGTTCCTCCCTGAAGCCCATATACTGTTCCTCCTGCAGGCGCTGGGTCTCCTGAAACTTGGCCAGTACTGTTGCCATCGTCTCCTGGGAGTGGGTTCCCTTGGCCTGTCCGCCCCCTGTTGCAGAGCAGCCCTCCCAGTTCCCCTGTGTTCCTGGGCCTCCGTCCCATGGACCGTGTGCCCACTACCACTGCCCCCAGGTCCCTGTTGTTGTTGGGGTGGTGGGTTATCCTGGGTTCCCTGTAGTGGTGGACACACAGCTGATTGACGTGTCCTGGGGACGGAGGTGTGGGCCCGCTGGGTGGGTGCTGTGCTGGTGTTTCCAGAGGGTGGAAGGTCTGTAGTGGCCTGTGACTGGGTGATGGGAACCGACTGTCCCGAGGTCCCCGATCGGCCGGGCTGGTCATCTAGATCCAGTTGGACAGAGGTGCTGTCATCACTGTGGGCCTCTTCTGTTGGTGGTATGGACATGTGTGGACCCTCCTGTCCGGTGACGTTGGGTAGGGATCCTGCAGGGGTATAAAAGGATGGTTATTACATCTGTGTGTGTCATGGTGTGCAATGGGTGGGTGACCGTGTACCCCAGTGCTTGCATTCCTGTGTGAGACCTTGTGTGAGGATGGTTTAGGGGGTTGTATGGGTATGTGCAGTGGCCATGCTTTAGTGATGGTTGGCCATGCTTTAGTGATGGGTGGCCATGCTTTGTTGCTGCATGCAGGGCTTGGTGTTGGGATGGGTGGTTTGTGATATTGGGACATATGTGAGGAGTTGGGGTGATGGGGGTGGGGTGAGGGTGGGGGTATGTGATAGCATGCAGGTAGGGTGGGGGTTGTAATAGTTAAGATTTGACTTACCAGAGGCCATTCCTCCACCTACTTCTGCGAGGCCCTCAGGATGCAGAATCTCCAAGACCTGCTCCTCCGATGTTAGTTGTGGGGGAGGAGGTGGGGGTCCGCTGAACCTCCAGATGGTGTCTTGAGACCACGGAACACACCTTCCCCCGTAGGTCATTCAACCTCTTCCTGATGTCCTCCCAATTTCTTGGGTGCTGTCCCACTGTGTTGAACCTGTCCACTATTCTTCACCATAGCTCCATCTTCCTTGCAATGGAGGTGTGCTGCACCTGTGATGCGAATAGCTGTGGCTCTACCCGGACGATTTCCTCACCATGACCCTGAGCTCCTCCTCCGAGAACCTGGGGTGTCTTTGCCGTGCCATGGGGTGGTGTAGGTGATGTGTGGGGTGGAGTGTGTGGTGATATGTGTGCTGATATGTAGTGGTGTGTTGTGTGAGGTGCGTGGAAGTTCTGTGGGTGATGGTGTTGTGTGCCTGTGGTTGCTATTGTTCTTGCTGGTGCTCTCTCTCTGGCCGTCTTTCGGAATTTTTTGTCGTGGGGGTTTGTGGGTGATGTGGGTGTGTGTTTTATAGTGGTGTGGGTGTGTGGGAGTGGTGTGTGTATGTGTATCAGATGTGTGTATTTGGAATTGTCCAATGTGGTAGTGTTTTGTAAATGTGTGTGTATTTTGAGCGCGGCTGTGTGTACTGCCAATGGAATACCGCGGTTGAAAGACCGCCGTGTGGATTCGTGTGTCGTGATAGTGTGGGCGTATTTCTGTTGGCATGACGGGGGAGGTTTTGTTTTCGCCAGTTTATCACTGACCTTTGGTGTGGCGGACTTGTGTGGGTGTCTGAATTTTGGCGGATTCCGAAATGTGGGTCATAATAGCTGTGGCGGAATTCCACGGCCGCGGCGGTGTGTTGGCGGTCTTCTGCATGGCGGTAAGCGGCTTTTACCACCAATGTTGTAATGACCGCCAAAGTAGTTAATTATAAGCCAATTTATCAGCTTACGTGTTTTTGGCTGTTCAGGTGTAGTAGAGGCAAATGAACTCGAAAAGGTGCCATTGATGTCGCCAAAGTATCCAGAAGTAGTTTGTGCAAAAACTGGAGCCGTATTTGAAGGAGGAGAACTGGTAGGGGTCTCCTGTAGTGGTTCACAGTAAATGATGCCATCCGTCTGTGTAGAAGTTGTGTCAAGTTGATCAGTAATTTCTGTATTGTTTGTTGTAACAGATGTTAGTGGAACTAATGCAAGATCATTTTTCACCCTCCCCAAACTCAGAGAAGTGTCAGCGTTGCTGCTCAAAACTTGTAGAAGGACATCTTGACCAGTAGTGAGAGGGACTACTGCCTGCTCCTCTTGGTCTGCTGTGCAGGATCGGCCACATGGTGTAACTTGATATTGTCAATAGATACAAAGCGGTTTTCTTTAGCACCAGCCAACGGTGATAGAATGACAGTTCTAATTAAGTGTATTCCCAAGACTGAGACTGGTGCACGATAAGAAGGACAAACTCCATTTTCACAGCAACTTTTTCACGTACTAGATCCCCGAACTTAGGAATCCATCTGGTAGATGTTATTGGTACATCCTTAATTCCTGGGGCGGCAGCACTGGCAGAAGCGTTGTCATCACTGAACTGTTGTAATTCCTGCAAAAGAGTGCCATGTTCATTTATGTCAAAAGGTGTTGCTGCTGCCTCCACGCCAGGACCATCAAGATCTGGAACATACATTTGAGTTCCAAACAGGCACTCGTGTAAAGTACAACCCCCCCAGGGACCTTCTTGGCAGATTGTTAGGTGCTCTCTGGACTCCATATGGCTGGTTAAGCCAACTACGACCCGTACCTAATACTCTGGCTGTTAAGGACTGCTTTAAATCACGGTTTTGTTGCTCCATGACACTATTTCCCTCGGGATGAAATGGAGATGAGTAATGGAGTTGGACCCCTAATGAAGCCATGGTGTCCCTGAATGCCCTTGAGCCATAAGCAGGGCCCTGGTCCAAGTAGAAAGCCGCAACTGCATATGTGCCAATAAATACTTGCAAATCTTTAATAACAGTCCGAGCATCAGCCGAGCATTGTGGCCACACCCATAGAAATCTGGAGCAAGAGTCGACAGCGACTAGGATGTATTTGTATGCACTGTCCGGTGGACACACATTGTAAAGGTTTGTTGGAAATTAGGAGGGGTGTCTGCGGTGGGCGTTGGACGATGAAACCCTTAATTTGTTGGCAGATGTCACAAGAAAGGACATACTACTTGGTCTGTTTGTATAGACCTGGCCACTAATGACATGCTTTCAATAATGATATTGTAGCTGCCACACCAGCATGGGCAGATACAACCCCCTTATGCGCTGCCTTAATCAACTCTGGTCTTATGTCTTTATTGGGAATTACTCAAACTCCTGCATCTCGTATTTTTACTTCTGCGTTAAGGAAGCATCCCATTTGGTAGGAATATTTAGCAGGAAATGCTTTTGGATAGGGTGTGCCTTCAGCCGTAGCTTTCACAGCAGCCCATATGTCATTGTCCGGTTTTGTTCTAGAACAAGTTACTGCAACAACAGAAGCCGTAGCTACTGCTGATTTGGCTGCTTCATCAGGCAGTGTATTCCCAGCAACGTGTATTCCAATGCACTGGTGTCCAAGTGTATGTACAACATGGACATTTGGTAGCGTCTCCTTCAGATCCGCTACTTTCCCCTACAGAAGTCTGTGTTTGGTGGTGTTACCGTTAGAATCTCTGAACCCATTCTGGTGCCAGTAATGCACATATTCATTAAAGGACTGGACACAATAGTACGAATCAGTGTTAGCTGTGCAGGATCCATATGTTCCAGTGCCATCACCAGAGCCTTTAGCTCTGCTAGTTGTGATGTGCAATGCCCTAGGGTGTGCGTGAAAGTATGTTGTGGATACACACCAATTCATGAGTCACAGCACTCATGAATAAAATAGTGCGTAAAATCGGCTATGAATTCAATTAAAAAAAAACAAAAATAGCCTTCCTTAGCATCCTTTTTTTTGGGCAACGTCTCTGACAGTCACTGATGTTGATTATATCTTTGACCCAAAGTTACAAACTCAAGAATTCTTACAATATGAACTACAATACCCAGTTCCAGCAAATACATTGCCTATTGAGCAATATCAAAGAGTCATGAACGTCGATGGCTCAACACAACCTGCAACAGGCAAAAAGCATCAATACTCCGCTGCTTCCGCAGTCGTAAGTGGCTATATGGAGGGTAGTAACTTGCACTGTAGGGGACTGAGTCTGAACCCACTACAGGTGACACCTGTCGGCCTAGTCCGGCTTTTGCTCTGGCTAACTAGTTGTGCCTCATCTCCACCCAAGAGCAGGGATGATTGGGCAGTCGAGCGCATGACACAGTTGATTTCTCAGGGAAATCATGGTCACTCAGATTGCATCCGTTTCCATAAGTTACATTAGTCTCACATATACAAGGACAATCAGAAGCAGAATATATTTCAATAGGGTTTTATTGGAGCAACTGCATCTTAGATAATAAAGCATGTACTGCAATAACTAGGATGATAAAGCATGACAGGATTAAAATTGTGACAAGGAGAGTGAAGCATAAACAAAACGCTATCATATTGTCACTAGAATCGTTAAAAATAGCTCCTACCTAAGCTATGTTAGAGCACAGCATGTTAAGCTCTATTTCTGCCCTTCAGGTTCCCCTGCTAAGACATCATCCCTAATACCTGAGCCTGTAGTCAACATAAGCAGCTGTAGCGAAGCATTCAGCAATCAGCATACAGTCGTGGTCATCTGGCTGGAATCTCCCTCCGACGTACATAGGTCAAAGTAGTGTTTTTAGAATAAGATTCCAAGAAAGGATCCCTACGTAAGAGTGTATATGTTTCTTTGAACACTAGAGACAACGTTTGCCGGCAACCTATTTTACTGCAGCCTTGAGAAAAGCACAGAGTGAAAGAACTGTCTTGTTTAAGAACGCAGTGCTGACCTAGGCAAAGAAGAGCTAGATGGAGAAAATAAAACAATACCACAAATGTGTAAATATTAAACAAAGATGAATAAAATATATCTAGGTTAAAGTGCACAGCGGCAGGCCTAGTTCGCTAGAAGAACATGTATAAAGCTATTATAAAAATGGCTACACAACAAAACGTGTATCTGATATTAAAGCTCTAGATGTATTCTCAGTACAGTTTTCTCCTACTGGAGTGTCTTTCAGAATTAATAGAAGAACAAAAACAAACCTATCCATGGTACATTATCCTTAGTTTCCTTCACATCTCAAACTCTGTGTTGGAAATTGTTTAAAAGTTTACATTGCAGAAACTGCAGATTTAAGAATATCCTCCTCTCCCCAATTGTTAATTTCCTTCTTGAAACCTTTTAAACCTAAATCTTCCCCTAACCTTGCCCGTTGTGTTAGATGGATTATGTCCCTGGTGGGTATTGAAACCAGCTGTTTTGGAGCACTTTCAGCCAGGGGAGCTATGGCTTCTAAGGCCTTCTGGGCGGGTGCTCAATTGGAGGACATACTCAGATCGGAAGATTGGTCTAATATTTCCAATTTTTATTGTAAACCAATTTCAAATGTTGTTGATTCTGTTATTAATACACTTTAAACAATCTTCTGATCTTGTAATAAAATTCAGATTCTCCTAGCTTTAGTAAAGTCAAGTCTAGATTTTATTAAAGACACGGAGGCGAGTATTATCCCACCACTTCTTTATAACCCTCCCTATTCTGTTTTTCAGTGCCGGTTCCCCCTGCACCATCTAATATATTATAACGATGTCCGTCCTTCTACCAAGTTCATCCCACAAGATCTCCCTGCATCTTTGCCTCTGCATGTTTGCCGTCATCGATCCTCCTGCCATCCTTTGGAACAGAGAACATCATTTCTCTTTCAGTATGGGACTTCGCTAAATACCTTTTTACTCTGTTACTGGCAGATTCTATCGTGTTTGCTATTATTCCATTGTTCCGTTTCCCTTGATTGGCTCTCGCAAGAAAAGAGGACTTATTGCTCGCAGTTAAGACAGTTATCCCACATGGGATCTCCCTATTAGTTGTTTCTTTGTGACTTCATTTATTACTTTTTCTTACATGGGTTAATGGGAAATGTAGTTTATGTTTTAATATCTTGGCTGCTATTTAAGATAAAGCAAGAAAAGGAAGCATAATACTCGCCGCTGTGTCTTTAATAAAATCTAGACTTTCCTTTACTAAAGCTAGGAAAATCTGAACTATTGCAAATGCTTTATGATCCATGACAATTTGATTCACACCAAAGTAATATTCGCTATTACACCATGATTATTTGAACACTCTTGAAATGTCTGGGTGACCCCTCTAGGGGGTCCTCAGTAGCTTCACAATGTCAGCTATGGCATGTTCCATCTGCCAATGTATATTTGTAAGTTATTGCATAGTATTTAGTAGAATGTATAAATGTACTTCTTCTTTTCTAAGGAAAAAGTATGGACTGGACGATCATTTATTGAGGGTAATTATTGCATGCCAATGAATGGTGATTCCAAGCCCACTCAGTCTCCCTTGAGTAGGGCTTAGTCTGCTCCGCCTCACTACCTTGTGAGAGTCAAGTGCTGCAATGGGAAGTTTGGTTCCCACTGAGGACAATTGAGGAACTATTATTTGTGCTGGCCACACAACTAATGACCCAATTTCCAACATATTTTTAGTTGAAGGTAAAGCTTAGTCCTTTAAATTTAATTATTTTTTGGTTACAGTGACAAAGGTAGAGACCCAAGTGTTTGGACCAAATATAGGTTCAAGTATGTCTTGCTGCAGCAAATTGTGCATTTTGTTTTCATCTTGCTTTTGTATGATATATGGAATTCCTTTGTACCGTTGTGTGACCAGTTGTATTGAGTCGTCAATGTGCGGTTTCATCGGGTTTTCTTTGAACTTTCGGAGACCCCAAGAATGTTTAAGGAACAGTTTGTCTATGTTTCCTCCAGCTGCTTGTGACATAAAGGATGCTAGTCAGTCTATGACACATAGGAGTCCCATTTTGATGGCTCACTATTAGTTCAATAGACATGGCGGCCCACATTTACTAAGTCCTTTCACTGCCTTTACATCACTCAAGGCAATTCAATAGCTTAAATGATATTTAGTAAGGCTTGCAAAGCCACCTTGTGTGGCTTAGTAAATCCAGAGCAATGCAAGGCAGTGCAAATGGCTGCTTTGCGTTACTCTGCATTGAGGTGTTCCATGAGTGGAGTGTGGGTGTTCCTACACATCCACCCATGGATCTTGGCGCATTCCCAGATTTACTAGGGGTAGTAAATCTGGGAATGCGTTAAAATGCTATGCCTGCCCAACAGAGGCATAAAGAGGTGAAAATTAATATTTCCTCTTTCTAAGTGGGGTATCCTTTTAAGAGTTCAAGCTTGAACAACCTACAGACAAATATAGGTGCCACCTATACAGCTGATGAGGATTTCTCCCTAACAACAAGGACATCTCTGTAAAAAGGTGAATGGGACACCTTTAGGCGTACAAGAGAGAACTACTCAGGAGATCCATTAAATAAGTCCCTGACCTTGATACCCTGGGGGGGGAGGGGCCTCATCCGAAGAGCCACGTCTTGAAGTTCTTCCTGAAGATGGTGAGTGAAGGCTTGATGTCTGAGGTGCAGGGGGAGGTTGTTCCAGCTCTTTGCTGCAATGGCAATTACAAAAGCCAGTGGCTGAGGGCTGAGAACACTTATGACATCATTGGCATACCTTGCCTCATGAGACGGAAACCAAGTCCACTGTACAGGAGAGTTTCCTACATGCATCAGGCTGACTTATTGGAATTTGTCTACATGATTAACGATGAGGTTCCTCACCAGCTAGAAAAACAAGCATCTCTGCTTGTTTGATATTTTTGCATACCTACTCTCCTGCTTAATCGAGGATATAATTGTGTTTTCATTTTTATCAGTTTTTAATAAATCTGATATCAATAGAGTGTAAATGAGAACTACATTTCAAAAAATCTACTCAGTTTCTTATTTTGCTAATTTTATTCTATATTGAAATTGTCTTACTAATGTAAATAATTTCAGCCAAAATATATCAACAGAGTATAAATGAGAATCAAATTTGTGAAAATTTACTCATTATTTATTATTATGCTAACTTCATTCTATATTGTAAGTGACTTGCTAATATAAATAATTGTTGCCCTACCTTTATAATCCCTATTTGGCTTACCCTCTTTCCACCCCATAGGCGGGGAACATGTTTTGATAGAATAAGAAAAGTACCAATAGATGCATAATCAAGTCATCTGTCAGTTTGTCTACATGGTCTGCTGCTTAAGTTCAAAGTACCTCTATAAAGTTTTTTTGTTTTGATGGGTTCATTGTGACCTCAGATTATGTGTTTCATGTAGAATTCTAGCATGTTCTGCTGTGTCCTTATAAAGAGTGAACTTCATCTTGGACCTATGTAATGTACCATTGACATTTGGGGCGGCAATCTCCCTATGGTAAAGGGGAAACAAATGGCCATATTTACAAAGAATGATGCATTACTCCAACCAAACCACCCAAACCCCACGGACCGACCAAACAAGCCAGCTGGTACACCAGAGAACTCAGTGCGGCCAAAAGCAGGTGCAAACAACTTGAAAGAAGATTGAGCATGAGTTGGAACCACAACAACAGATACCTTCAAATCTGCCCTCAATGACTACCGCTGCCTAATCAAAGCCACTAAAACAGACGCCCTAACACGCCGTATAGAAACCACCTTAAAAAAAAACAAAGAACTCTTTGCCATCGTAAGAGAGTTTACCTGCAAGTCTGCCACCGAAAACTCCATCCCCCCCACAAGTACTATGAGATGCACTAGCCAACCACTTCCACAACAAAATTTAAACCATTTATAGAAACTTTGATCCCCAATCTTCTGACCTCCTCAACTTCCCATCGATCACCATCATCGTCCACCCGCTCACCACCTGGGAGCAACTCAGCACAATGAACACAAACTCACTCATGAACTCCAGCCACTTAGGTGCACCCATAGACCCATGCCCCTCCTTCTTTCCTTACTCAGGAGAAACAAGATCAGCTACCAACCAACACCTCGCCAGCCACAGCCACCATTCCCGAAACCTGGAAACATGCCGAGATCAGACCCCTCCTCAAGAAACCTTTCACAGACCCCCAATGAGCCTTAGAACTACTGTCCAATCTCTCTGATCCCTTTTTCCGCCAAAGTCCTGGAAAAGGCCACCAGCCTTCAAATCACCGAGCACCTGGAGAGAAACAACCTACTGGACCCATCTCAATCAGGCTTCAGAGCCAACCACAGCACCAAGACAGCCCTAATCATTGCAATAGACACCCGCAGCCTGCTCGATGTGACAGAATCAGCTGCTCTGATCCTGCTGGACCTCTCCGTAGATTTCAAAGCCATCTCACTCCACACACTCATCGACTGACTATGCCACCTAGAGCTCACAGGCGTTGCGCTCAGATGGATGGTATCCTTCCTCACAGGATGCACTCACAGAGTCCACCTCCCCCACTTCACCTCGCAAGCCAAGCACACCATCTGCAACATTCCCCGTTGCTCATACCTCAGTCCAACCCTTTTCAACCTCTACATGAACACTCTCGCGGACATAGTAAGATCACACAACATCAGCATCATCTCTTTTGCTGACGACACTCAGCTCGTCCTCTCCATCTCAGAAGACCCCACCCAAACAAAGACCAACTTCCACAACTGCATGAAGAACATATTCATCTGGATGAGGGACAACTGCCTGAAGCTCAACATGGATGAGACAGACGTTCTGATCTCCGGCAGACACACATTCCTCTGGGACAACAGCTGATGGCCATCGGAACTCAGACCCACCCCCACACCCAAGGACCATGAACACAACCTCTGCATCATCCTTGACAGTGAGCTCTCCATGAGATGTCAGATCAACGCTATCTCCTCAGCCTGTTTGCACACACTCTGCATGCTCCACAGAGTCTTCGAATGGCTCCCCATCTGCACTAGAAAGACAGTGACTCAGGCCCTCCTTACCAGCTGACTAGACTACGGCAATACGCTCTACACAGGCACCACCACCGAACTCATGCAAAAACTCTAGACAATCCAGAACGCAGCTGCAAGGTTGGTCCTCAACTTGCCCAAGTGAACTCACATCACCCAGCATGTAAAAGGCCTTCACTAGCTCCCTATCCAGAATAGATGCCATGTCCTCACTCAAATCCCCCGCATTCGTCAATGTCACTTGGGAGGGCGCTCCTACTCCGAACTCACCGCCAAAGCCTGGAACGCCCTCCCTCACCACCTCCGCACCACACCCTCACTGACCCATTTCAGGAAGAGACTCGAGACCTGGCTTTTCGAGTAACACCGTCAGCAAGCTACGGGATACCCACTCAGGTGACAAGCCGCGCTTCTCAAATACTTCTTGATAAGGCAGTGATGCACCAACATTACCTTCGCTGCGGCAAGACAGGTTACAACGCCATGGATGTGTCATTTTTACAATACGGCACACCATGGTGTAAGATCACAAGGATGAGTCGGAAATTCTCCATCAGTGGGAAGGATGCTGCAACACATCAGCCCCAAAAGTGGTGCATTGCTGTAGGTGGGCCTAAGACAAGCGCAACTTCAGCAATGCATCAAAAAACATAGGTGTATCAGTTATGACTGACGCAAGTACCCTAACTTTGGGGACCAATGTGTAATGGTGGAAAAGTCACCTTTGTGTAATGGTGGAAAAGTCACCTTAGACTCTATTACATTGGTCCTGGATGTAAGGCAGACAAGTATGAAGTATGGTTACTTGTCACATTACAGTGGGCATAGTCTACTTACGTGTATGTAGATACCTAAGTACGTGAGATATATTGACTGAAAGTTTAATGAGAGTGGATACCCGTACATGTTGGAAAGTAAAGTGGCAATTCATGGGTTACCTATCTTATGTGGGTACTTACCTGTTGTGCTTTGGAGGACACTTGGCAGAACTTGGGTACCCATTCCCAAACTGATTTGTTACAACTCTGGCCTGTCCCTTACATGGAGTGCACTGTGTCAGATTGCATTGCTTCAGTGGATAATAATAGCTCAGACAGTGACCATTCCAAGAGTGCTGGGGTGCTACAGCATTAGCTTCAGCTCCTTTAAGGAGTTGTCAGCCCGGCATGAATATTATAATACTCTCAGGGGGGTGCCACCGCCATGGAGGTGGCGCCCTCCCTGCAAGTTTGGGGGTCCCGCAGTGGGACTGCCAAACTCATACTTAGGCCCTTAATTTTGAATGAAATCCTTAATTTAATATATTAAATTCAATAAAATAATTTATTCTGAACTTTAAATTCAAAAATAAATCCATAAAGTGAAAAAATATATTGTGCATTAATAACTATTACAATTGATGTATAGAATCAATTAAAAGTAGGTTCATTATAGTTTAATACAAAATAAAGTTACATTAATTTATACATTCAAAGGTTGTTAAAATATTTTATAATTAACAAATAAATGTGTTTTAATTTTATACATATCCATTTACATTAAAATATGTTTGTTTATATTTTGAACTATTTAAACAATTTAATCAAAATTAACATTTCCTTTGGAAAGGTGATGCAGTATAATTGGCTAGTCATGTGTGGTGCTGGCCTTACCACTTTTTCTATTTGGTAATAGTAACTTACATTCATAAATGTGTCTCCACCACCTTTCGTAGTGGGTGGAGACATGTTAGTCTACACTTTTGAGTAACTTTACACTCAGATATTGTGAATAGCCAAAAGTAGTAAAGTTGCTCAAAAGTGTATGTGTAAATTACACATGTAAGTTATGCGCAAATGTAAGTTAACTTTGTGAATAATCCTAATCATTTTCAACAAAATGTACTACAAGTTAAATAAATTGTTTAAAAAATATTATTTATAAATTAAATGAACAGGCTTAAATTAATTTTTAATACACACTTTGATGAGTTCATCCACTCGTCAATTACAATGGCACTCTTAGTCTAACATACCTTTGTAATCATTAAAGATTGGCACTTATCGGCACTCATGCCGTTGGCCTGGCGGATCACCCACTATACTGCCAGTGAGGGCTGAGACATGCTTGATGGCTGCCTGAGGGTGGCTGGAAGCCCCCCAACTGAAACACTGTGAAGAATCGCCCGGAGTCGTCCCTGCAGTGTGGAGGGACCCACGAAGTGGTGGAGGCCTTCACATTTCCTGGCTCGACAAAGCGGTGGAGAAAGGGTCCAGGGACTGCCCAGGATTGGCCCCAAAACTGTACTTGACTTGAGGAGCTAAAAGGCATCGGTTCACCCGACTGCCTCGGGGCACCTAGACCCAATTGCACTGTAAGGGGAGAATCCTGCATATGCACCGCTCGTGGTGCGAGGAGAGGCCGCAAGACCCTGGAACACATGCCAGGGCCTGGGTTCCTTTCCAATCAGCCTAGAACAATATGGGAGCACCCATCTGAGCTCATCCTTGCTCTCCCAGAGAAATACTGCATGGATGTCCCACCTTCCAATTACTGACCAGTGGAGCCTCAGAAAGCACTGAGAGGGCCCATAAAGGTCACGGCACATCCACCTGCAGTATCCAGATATAAGGAAGGAGCAGCAATGAGCCAGCCAGTGAGACCCCCAGGCCCTCGCTCCAGCCATACGCGCCAAGTCTCCTGGCCGTGGGGGCCCCAGACCAATTCTCACACTCCACAACTCCTGACTCGTCCTCCTTGGGACTCAGCAGATCCCCCCAACCAGGACACGGACAGAGACTTTTTGCTGGGGCCTCCAACCCCCAGAGAGGGCCCCCCGACAACACTATAATTGCTACCTCTTTGGCCCAGAGCCTTGAGGGCCCCTAGTCCAGGACCCTGCATGCTGGCAGCCCACTGAGCAGAGCGGTGAATCCAAACTATAACTGTGACAAGCACTGTACGCAGAGAAAAAGAGCCCTTCCTGAGCAGCATAACCAGTTGTTGTGGAACTGTTGCCTGGATTTGGATACCTGGGTGCCTGCCTGTGAGCAGGGACTTTATAACTAGGTGAAACCCTAATATATAACATCTCTGGTTCTCTACCATAATTGCTGGCCTCTGGGCCCATTCTTCATCAGGTCGATATTTCCGAAGTGTGCATCCCAACTCCCACCTGACCATTCCTGGGCCCCGGCGGAGAGGCAACCATGGGCTGTCTTTGCACCCCCACTCCAGCCTCCTCTTCTTCAATAACTTCCCTCCCACAGTGCCAGAAACTCTGATGCCAGGGGCAACCCCAGCCCCCTCCATGTCCGAAAAACTGGATCAGGTCCTGGCAGTCATTGACCACTCCAGGGTGTCTAGGAAGGCCTGGTTTGTGATTCTGACCTTGGTTTCCTCTGTGATTACCACTGAAAACTTGTTGATAGGGTTGCAGACACTGAAAAACATTTCTCCACTATGGAACCCCAGACCGCGGACTATGTTATAGTGCTTCAAGATCTGGAAGCCAGAGTTCCACAGCTAGAAAGCTGAGTGGAGGATGCAGAGGGGCGCTCTCGGAAAAGCAAAATTCGGATACTGGGTCTTCCGGAGGGAATTGAGGACCAGGATCCAGTGAAAAACTTGGAGGGTTGGTTCAAATCATTTACCCGGACAAAGGCTGTAATGCCCATTTACTCCCTGGAGAGGGTACACAGGGTCCCAGCTCAGAGGCCTCCACCACCTGGCCAAATTGTTGCACTACTGGGATCGCAATTCTATACTTTGAGAGGCCAGACAAGCGGGTTCAATCTACCATAAGGACAAAACTATAATGTTATTTCCCAACTATACCCGTGTGGTGCAGCAAGCGAGTGCCTCATTTCTAGAAGTCAAATGCCAACAGGGACTCCAATACTCACTTTTGTTTCCAGTGCAGCTGAGGATTGTCTCCAATAACACCACTGTCTTATTTGTTGATCCCAGAAATGCCTGGGATTGGATGGATCAGCATTTCAGAGGTGGTATCTCCTGGCCCCCAGACAAGCTCCCTCAGCCGCATTAGCCACGGTGAAAACCCCCTCCCTACCGCAAACCTGCAGGCACATAATTTCCACAATGCCAGCCACTGTCATCAGATTTCTCATCCTGAACACCCATGGGATGCATATGGCCAGGAAACATTATGCCGTCTTTGCCTATGCGAAACGTCAGCATGCACAGGTGGTTCTCCTCCAAGAATCACATTTCACAGCAGAGAAACTGGTCACATTGTGCAAGCTTTGACATGGAATTGTTCCTGGCACTACATATTGAGCTTACCTGTGCGATGCACTGATATGGATCAGACCCGGGGTTCCTTTTCAAGAGCTCAGCGTTATGATTGATAAGGAGGATCGATATGTCCTATTGGAGGGTCGGCTAGATGGATGTCCTGTACTAATACGTAGCATTTATGCACCAACATAGACCAAAGTGCTTTCTGGGAGTTGCTATCTGTAAAACTGGCCTCTGTTGCACACATCCCCTGGGTCCTTGGTGGTGGCTACAATTGCGTGCTGACACCACCCTGGACAGGTCACAACCTTCATTACCACACTCCTCGATCACGCAAGCCACCAAACTCTGCGCATGGGCCCACCATTGGTTCTTGGCAGATGTGTGAAGAACATTGCACCCACAAGCCAGACTTTACTCATTCAATTCCATCCTGCACAATCTCTATGTTCGCCTTGACCATTTCCTCTACTTACGCTCACTCATCTCATTAGTCCAACACTCTGACTATTTAGGCTGCTTGATCTCTGATCACGACGCCTAGAGTATGGATTTGCAGTGGCATCCCTCAGTACCGCTCTGGTGCCTTCCGTATGATTCCTTGGAGGGCCCTGCCTTTTGCGAATCTCTGGTGACTCACATATGACAATATTTTGCTAAGAACAGCAATACTGCTTCCACTGGATACACAGAGTGGGATGCATTCAAGGTTGGCACCCGGGGAGCCTGCATGTAGGAAATTGTGGGGGTACATTGCATTCTGGAAAGGGAAATAAGGGCTACTGGGGCCCAACTTGCTGACCTAGGGAGCAAAGTGGACAGGGATACTATGGTTGCTCCTACCTATTTAGCAGTGAAAACCGAATACACTGCTGTGTTTTAGGACCAATGATGCTTTATTCTTACAGCACATGCAGCCAGGCTCCATAGAGAAGGGGATAGTGCTGGATGCTTACTAGCCTGGCTAGTCCGGCAGGATTCAATCATTGCCCCATCATGAAGATCCGCTCTCGTACAGGAGCTTTGCTACGTACCCAAAATGAGATTGTACAGGAATTATTTTCCCACTATTCTGCAGTTTATCAACCACCTCCAGAAGTTACTCTGGCCACCTTGTCGGATTTCCTGATGGACATCCAGCTCCCACTTATACCCCTATTGACTAAGTGGCAATTCACACCCTGATCACAGTTTAGGAGGTAACACAGGCCATCAGTGATTCGGCCCCAGGCCTTGACGGCCTCTCCATGGAATATTATGCCATGTTTTCTGCTGCGCTAGCGCTCAAACTAACAGCGATGTACCAGGCCGCCCTGGTGTTCAGTGAGCTGCCTAGCTCCCTACGAGAGACTCTTTTGACTTTCCTTCCTAAACCAGAGAGGGACACCGCACAGCTAGACTCTTACCAATCCACTGCCATCCTGGGTGCAGATTATAAGATACTGGGAAAGGTCCTCACAACCAGGTATTCCCAGGTACTTCCATCTCTGTTGCATATAGACCAGAATGGTTTCGTCCCTAGGTGTAGCATATCACAAAACATCCAGTGCCTCTTCCACGTCTAGGATAGGGTAGCTCGCTTATTTCCAAGGGCTGCCTGTCTTATATTCACCTGAAGAAAGCGTTTGATATGCTCTCCTGGGACTATCTTTTCCTAGTATTCAAACGCATGGGCATTGGAGGACGCCCACTAGTGTATACTCAGTTACTTTACTGGAATCAGACATCCCTGGTTTGATTTGGCCCCCCTCATCTCGCAACCCTTTTCAGTCCATTGTGGTACCCGACAAGGCTGCCCACTGTCCCCATTATTCACCCAGGCGATGGAGCCCCTGGCTAGTAGATTCCACGAGGAGGGGCAGATTTGGGACATTACACTGGAAAACTGCATGCATGCTGTCTCAATTTATGGAGATGATCTGCTACCTAATCTCCGGGACGTGGGGATGAGCCTTACCCAGTATAGTACTTTGCCCAGCTTCGCAGCTGCCTCCAGTCTGCAGGCTAACTGATCCAAGTCTGCTATTTACCCTCTTAATCCCAGATGGCAGACACAGGCCATCTACCTGGATACAACACAACTCACCTGGTGCTCAGAGGCAATATGCTAACTGGGGATTCGACTATATCATTCACTCTCAGACCTTTATGAGGGGAACTTACATAGGGCCCTTGCGGGCATTCACTCACAAACGACGTTTTGGCAATCTCTTCCACTTGCATCAATTGGCAACATAGTGCTTCCCGAAATGATTGTGTTGCCTCTGCACTCCTTTTTTGCAGAGCTGAATACCCTCCTATCCACACTCATATGAGGCCCTAACAGGCACAGAGTGGCCCTGCAGAAATTGTAGCTCCCAGTGGGCCAGGGCAGTCTGGGTGCTTCCTCTTATGAGGGGTACTTCTTAGCCACACAGCTACAGTAGCTCTCTCGCTGGACGGCGGGGCGTTACATGGGAGAGACTTGTGGTGATCGAGGTGTTCTCTAACCTGCAACTGAATGTAGCTTTCTCCTTCCTGGAGCTCTGCCTCCCTTCCCTTGACCCCTCCCGATAATGGTAGCACGTACCTGTATGCAGAGGATCCATTGCCTTTTTTGTGGCAAACCACCATACGTCCCAATGTCCCTCTTGCAGGCATGCCCCACTTCCCAGGTTTGTACTCCTCCATGGAACTGGTGCTATGGACTTCTAACTCCATACTTACGACTGGCGAACTCAATTCTGACGGCCAATTCCTCACCTCTAACCAGCTTACTACTGACTATAATCTCCCTCCCAAACAGTTCTTAAGGTATAGGCAGCTCTGCAATACCTGTAGTACTTTGTGGGACCCAGAACCTCCTCCCCATTCCGTCATACAAGCTATTCTGACAATAGGTGCAGGTCACCACTTAATTACCAAGCTATTTAAAGCCATCTGTACCCTTTGGGATGTACCCCTTACTACACTACAACATACATGGAAGGAGGACTTCAGGAGGGACATACACAATAAGGAATGGCAGCAGGTACTACTTTACCACCAGCAAGTATCATGTCATTCTTGATCCAAAAACATCCAGTTCAATGTCCTGCACAGAGCGTATCTTATCCCCCACTCGAATGAACTGATAGCATCCAAACACACACATAACTTGCCCATGGATCCCTGCCCAGGATGTGGATCTCAAACATGTCCTATGGCCATCCCCTACCCTTCAAAGATATTGGGATTCCAGTCATGCAGCCCTGCATGAGGAAACAGAGCTCATGGACCTGCAGACCTGGGAAGCATGTGACCTTGGTATCTTTAGGCATAGGAAACATCATAAAGTGCACACTTGTATTGCGGCATTCACCCTACTCCTAGCTAGGCGCACAATTACCATGCACTGGCGCTCCCCTACTCCACCTCTGGTAGAGACCTTGTATGGTGCCCTCAGCATATGGGGCACAGCCGAGGAGGAGGCACACTGTAGCGAGGAAACGTGTGGCCTCCGCAAATGGCCCATATTTCGGCTACCTTACTAAGTAACTTCCCTACAAAAGGTACATGATATGCACTTACCCCTGTGAAGCTCCTCGTTAGGCTCAATCCAACTTGCAACCTCTTGATGGGCAACCTCGCTTGGGCTTCCTAATATGTCATGTTCCACTCTTATATGGACCTACCCAACCTTCCCCTCCTCCCCCTCTTCTGGACTACTCCCTGACTGTATGTCCCTCAGGATATCTTGACTAAATGCTACACCCCGCTCTATGATAATCTTCATCCCAATGACACCCCTACACATGTAGACAAGATTCACTAACATCCAAGCATGCCCACCCCCTCCCAGCTGCGGCCCCTCCCGTAATCCAAGACCCATATATACTTAGTGCTGCAGCTCTCATTACACACAAGATGTATGGTATTCATGCGCAGTATAAGTGTATTGTTATGGATACAGTTCATTTCAGCCATCGTGCGATTAATTGCGCCTTCAAGATTGTTGTGGACTGGCCCTCATACAATTTACATGCACAATGCACACTGTATCCCTTGCCCTTCTTCCCTGCCCCCCCTCCATTGTTGTATATTTCAGAAAACCTAATAAAAAGATATTACATAAAAAAAACAGGAAGAATAGTAATAATAGTAAAGAAGATGGACGACAAATCTCAGTCTTACTTATGAGGAATACTAAGACAGCCAAGATAGCCCGTCTAGTTATGGACAACACCAAGGCAAAAACAGTGTAAAGAACATGCCCCTAATATGAGGAAAGGAAAAGAAAGAGTTGAAGTTCGGGCGATGGACCAGAACAAGACCTAGGAGGGAGACTCTGCAACTACCAATAAAAGGTTGAACATGACAAAGATCCACTCGTGCCCATCCGTACTGGGGGACGCTAGCAGGCACACACTAGGGCCAACTAGACCGGTAAAACGTGAGAAGCAGTCATCACAACCTGAGCAAAACTAAGAGGATGCTGAGAATGACAGCCCCTTTTACAGCACCCAGCGGGGGGGGGGGGGGGGGGGGGAGGGGGAGAGAGTGAGAGAGAGAGAGAGAGAGAGAGAGAGAGAGAGAGAGAGAGAGAGAGAGTGTATGTATCATTCTACGAATGTATTTAGCCATCTCAATAGACCTTTAAACCTTATAAAGCGCCTGCCTCGGTATTTACAGAAGGGGTCATTAGGTACAAACTACTGCTAATCTTTTTGTGAGTTCAGGGATCAATAATGTTCAGAAGTGATTAGTTTTATGAGAATACACTTCTATAAAGTAGTGTACTTGGCTGCACGGATATGCAGATTGCTACGGCCAGGGGTTTATGACTGATAGCAAGGTCAGGCTGCCCATTTTGCCACTCCGGCCACTTAGGCTTTTGCTCGGATGGCTGTTTTTCCAGCTGAATCAAATAGCTTGGCCAAACCACACCCAGATTACAGTGGCGTCCACCTACACTGTGGGCTGGCTTGGAAATGTTTGCCACAGCTGACTTTGGTTTCCAAATCCGCCGTGATTTGCAGACGGACTGAGCCCTCAGAAGCTTTACGAGCAATTGTAATACTATAGGTATCTGCTCTGAACGTAAAAACTTTAACATGCTAAATGGGGAAGAGAGGGCAGGATAAGGACCCTGCCTTGTATTAAATACGTACATGTACTTGTCATGTTTATGCCTGTGCGTTTTCCTTTGCCGGGTTTTGAAAAGCCTAAAGATTTAAAGAATAATAATATTCCGCAGAGGTCCCCGTGTACACTATTCAGTCCTGTATGTTCATTTAACTGTGTATAGTTGATGGCGGCAGCGTTATCAAGTTGTGATGCAATGCAAGGGTTTAAACACAACTTGAAGAAAATCAAAAAGTACAGACAGTGATACATGAAACTCTAAGCCACTTTTCAGCAAGCATTGGCAGAGCCAATTGATCTCACTGTGAACACTTTTGGCTTTGACAAAGCTCGTTTTTTAATGATTTTTTTCTAATGAAAGCATAAGAAACACTATTCAAAGACAGCAGCTTCAGATGTGCGCGAACTCTTGGCAGCCATTTTCAAATACAATTTCGTATGCTTTAAGAAAATCCTTTAAAGGATGCTGCTACGGATGAGCCTACATTCGAGGCGAAGAGCCGATGAGCTTTAAATTGATTACAGCATAAGAAAATTCACTTAAAGACTCAAAATCTCAGCCTGGATGTGAAACAATTGCCGTTAGCCAGATGGTGAAAAAACCTAAGTGATGCGGTTTAGCAAAACTACATCTTATTGGACTGAAGACTGGTGCCCCTTGGAGCTGGAAGACACCCACCAAGACTGGTAATGTACTAGATAAATATCTGTCTGTGGTCAACCAAATCAGTTCAGTCTCTGCATCTTGTTTTGGCATTCTGAACATGCTTTCCAAAGCCTTTATATGGATCCCCATTGAATCAAGTAAATCTGTAACCTGGATCTTTGTTACCAGCTGACTTGATTACAAGAATGCTTCTTTGCCATGCTGACAAGGCACTTCACAACACAGGTCCACGTACCTTTCCCAGAAAATATTTTTTCACTCTGCTTCGCTGGTCATGCCAACAGCACCTGGCTTCTTTCCCCTATTCATGTCAGCTGACTTTAGGGCAATGCGACCGGTGAAGCTGCATTGGGCGTTCACCAGGAGGAGAGGGCACTGACCTCAGAGGTGGCTGTGTTTAGCAATAATTTACGATTTTAAAACACCTGCTGCAGAGTTCCTTGTGCGCCCAGGTTTCAGGCAGCATAATAATGTCTTGTGATTAATGTTCCTGCTAGAGAGAGATATTGGAGTTTTGTCTAGTGGCAATTCTGACTCATCATAAAGTACAGCAGAGTGTTAATATGCCTGTGGCAAAAAACAGATCTCTATTTTCTATTGATTGCTGGCTCGATTATTAAAGCCAGATTTTACCAGCACTTTAAAACAATTGAAATGAAGGTGAGAGAGGGGCTATAGAGAAATGAGGGACACATTTGGGGCAATAGAGAGATGAGGGACACTTTTGCCAGAGGGAATCCGAGGAGGAGGTAAGGAGGTGAGGACACAAAAAAAGATTGTTGCACCAGGCACCACCAGTGCTAAAGCCGGCCCTGATTCGTTTCACCATATTGAGGGGACATTCCTTTTCCTACCTGGCAGCCACCAGCTGTAACTATCTCCCCGTGGGTCTGTGACTGATCACATCCCTTTCTGTTTTAAAAAAATAAGCCCAAACCTAGCTATTCTCGCACTGTCTTTCCCTCCTTTACAATCTGGCATCCATTTCTCTGTGCTCAGATACCCTCTTATGGTGAGTGAACGCATCACAAATCCAGTTATCATAAGTTAGCATAGCATCCATTACATCCATGCACATGTACGCATAGAGATGGGCATCTGGAAATGATTAAAAAAACATTTTACATTGGAAGCCCAACAATGTGTTAGCTGCCAGTGGTCAGAGCAAATGGGTCTGGGGATGCCACCAGGTGCTGGGGGTGATTTTAATAGAGGGGAGGTGGGGAAGCAGGGAGACGCATGGAGAGAAATAATTAAATGTTCCTTGGGTGGGATAAACACAATGTAATGTAGGAGAGACATTAAATTAGAGTAGGGAAGTGAACTACACAAGAAAGCCATCCAATCAAGAGTAAGGGACTGACTCAAAGTCCACTCCATGCATTATATTATTCACCACATAATTTTGTAACTCAAGCAGTCCATAGGAGAGACATACAAAGGAAGAGCTGATGGTTTACCTGCACATTGCCTTTGCTTGAATGTAATGTGTGCAGAAGTATCAAACAAAATAATGCTTTTTCTCAACATCTTCTATTGTCAGTGCCACATATGATATATTGAGAAGGCAAAACTATCATAACCAATCCATATTGCTGAGACACCTGCTACACATGTGCATGCATGTGTGACCACCAGCTTGGATTGGTTTTTCTTTCGCTTTAAGAGAAATCACTCCAAGATTGACGCTGCCCATATATTTTCATACACTGTGTTCTTTTTTCCAAAATAGATACAGCACGGATGCTGCACTCTGGGTCATCTTGAAATTAATATTCTTGAAGCTTAAGAATAAAAATTCCAAGATGGCCACTTGTAAGTGCACCAGTAATCAGAGTAGAGCATGAGGGGGAATGAGCAAGCAGATGCTGTGAGGGACTAGTTCTTTAAATCAAAATGTGGGGCAGAAAGGAGAGGGAAGGGCAGAAAGAGACTGGCTTGTGGGAGAGAAAATAGTCCCTCACTGCAAAACAAAGCCTGACATGAGCTGTAAATCTACATCTACAACTCATCCAGTCCAAACCAGCGAGTCTGAAATGCTCCTTGGGTAGGTGACAAACAAGAATAGGGAGTATATCAAATGAATCAGCAGCAAGGAACTGAGATAAAAAGCCCAATCTCAGTCTATATTTGATATAATAGGTCTATTGCCAGGCTATTTGTAGATGAGACCTAACAATGGCTAAAGAAAGTGTGAAAATTGTATGTAAAACACTCACGCATTCTTATGTTGTATAGTGGTGTAGAGGAAAGTTTCTCCACCTGGGAAAAAGTTTTAGGAGTGGAAAGTATATAAAAAATGAAGACTTCCAACTCAGTACAATCATCAAAACCACAATCAGAGGTACCTTTACCGACAGACCTCTGGAACCCTGACGTGACTTCTGCAATGCAATCCCAGACTTCATTGCCCCTTTCGCCATTGGCTCGACTCTGTACATATTCCTAGGAGACCTCAATTATTACCTTGAGAACACCAACAGCACCATCACAGGTGACCTCCTAGAAAGCATGGCCAACTTCAGACTCGAGGAGCTTGTCACCGACCACACCCACACTGCAGGACACATGCTTAACCCCTCCTCCCCTCAAGCAATAGAGTACATTACACCCACACCGACAAGCTCACCTAGACTGATCACCAGTGCGTCCATTTCACCATTTGTAGACTTCCCAACATCCCCACCTTCATTGCCAGTGAAACACAGTGCAGCTGGTCAAAGGTCTCAGGGCACAATAGACCATTGCCTGAATTCCAGCCTACCCACCATCACCGTAGACACAGAACAGGCAGTGGAACATTTTGTGAACTGGATCACAGCAAGCTCCAACAAAGTTGCACCAAGGAAACCCACCAACCCTAAGAAACAAACAAGACACCCTTAGTGGTTCATGGCAGAACTGAAAACCCAGAAACGCAACTGCAGAAAAAAGGAAAGAAGATGGGGTGCCAGTAAGACCCTCGAGGACTGAAAATGATTCAAAGACACCCTCAACCGTTACCACCTTCTTTTGAAAAACACCAAGGAGACCACCCTCGTCACCCGCATAGATGACCACCACAACACCAGCAAGAAACTGTTCAACATAGTCAAGGAGTTCACCAACCCTTCTGCACCTGAAAACACCATCACATCCTTGCAAGTTCTCTACGACACCCTCTCGGACTTTTTCCACACAAAATCAGCACCATCTGCCAAGACTTCACACCTCAGCCCCCTGCAGAGGATAACATCAACCACCTCACGCAGACCGACACCCACCCACACCAGCTCACAGCGTGGAACACCCTCACTGAGAAAGAAGCAGCATCCATTATGAGATTCATCCACCTCATAGCCCCAGCAGATCCCTGCCCCACCACACTTTTAACCTCAGCAATCAACCCATCAGCAGAGACCTCATCAGGATCCCTAACTCCTCGATCACCATGGGCCACTTTCCCCAGAAATGGAAACGTGAAGCCGTTGCTGAAGAAACCATCCACGGACCCAGGAGAACTCAATAACTACCAACCCATCTCCCTGCTCTCTTTCCCAGCCAAGGTCATAGAGAAAGCTATCAACATCCAGTTAACCAGACACCTTGAGAACCTCAACCTTTTGGGCCCCTACCAAGCTGGCTTCAAAGCAAAGCACAGTGTCGCGTAGGCTCTCATTATCCTAATGAGACTACTGGATTTTTGGGTGGCAAGATCGTTCACAGTGTGGGGGACTAAGTCTGACCCACGGCGAAGGACCCTTGTCACCCCAAATCCGGGTTGAGCTCTGGCTAACTAGCAGTGCCTCATCTCTCCCGAAGGGAAGAGACAATTGGGCAGCCGAGCGCATGACATCTTAGCACTTCCCAGGGAAGTCGTGGTCACTCAGGTCCTAACCAGTTCTCTCATACACAGTGTGATCTCATATATAAATGACAAAGGCAGTTTGAGTTTTAAGAAGTGGTTTAAGAAAATGACTGCATTTTAGATAACAAGGCGTGAGCCGCAATAACCAGAACCATACAACACAGTAGGATTGAAATAGTAACAAGGAGAGTGAAACATAAGAATAATGCTATCATAGTGCAACTAGATTACGTCCGTTCTCTAAGTTATATTTTGAGCACAGCATGTTAAGCTCTAAGCCTGCCTTTCAGGTTACCCCGGGAGGACATAGACACTCATACCTGAGCAAAGGCCTGTGATCGGGATCAACATCTGCAACAGGGCAGTCAGCATATAGTTGTGGGTTCCTGGTCGGAATCTCCCTCTTACGTGTACCAGGACTAGGAAGTGTTTTTATAACTAACACGCCGGTGTTCTAAGAAACGTCCCTACGTAAGAATGTGTACTTTCTACGAACCCTAAAGACTAAACTTCTACCACGTCTATAGGCAATGCACCAGACTGTATCTTGACTGAAGCACAGAGCGTGCAAGAATGTTTTGTTTGAGAACTTCAGTGCTGAAGTAAGCTAAACAGTGTGATAGAAGAAAATAAAACAAGACAGTGAAACTGGTTATTGTAAAATAACAGTGTGAGGCTAAGTAAAATGCATCTAGTGCAAAGTGCACAGAGGCCTAATACTTTAAGCAAGCGCGCAGAAAGCTACATTAAAAATGGCCACACTACACCCTCCCCTTGTCGGTAGAAAGTGGTTTAAGCCAAAGCTAAAAATGCCTTAAGCTAAAAAGAAATTAAAACCCTATACCCGGCAGATGACAAAACCGGAAAATCCACGCCAAAGACTATCAAGGAGCAGGTGTGTTCCAAAGCCCCAGTGTCAACCAAGGCGGCATCCCGTACAGAGCCTGTGAACGAGTTAATATCAACTTCCTCCAGGAAGGGTATCTCGTAATCAGCCTCACGAAGCAAATGCAGCCGCAGTGCGCATGTCTGGTAATGAGCCCTTATCGGGAAAATCAACAGCTCAGCATCAACCACTGGGGGGCGCTGCTGTGAGAGACAGACGTCCAGTGCATATTCCAAATCGCACCGACAGCACCGAAACACGGGCTGCACACAATCCAAAATTGGTCTGAATGACAGAGACCAGTCACACCCCAAATGTTCCAGGAGTGTTGCTCCAAAGTGCTGCATCATGCGTTCACGACACAGCTGCGCTGATGGGAGCGCCCACATTCGTCCTTGTTGCGGCGGCACAGCCATTGCGGAAAAACAACAGCAACAGCAAAATGCCGGCTAATAAAGCCAAAGTTATCGGAAATCCCCCAAAAATGCTTCTGAAAATTGAATGAATAGCTGAAGGTATTAAACCAAATATGGAAGAGAAGGTGTGAACGAAACCAACACCAACGGCTTTGAAAAAAATTTGCTAATCCAGCCATACTGGACACATTAACTATACGTCCCACGAGTTCACCAAAGTGGCTCGGAAAGTTGGTATTTAACAGGGACTGTATTTCTGCTGATGACCTTGCCACCTGACGTGCGTAGGTCTCGCGTGCAGATGTAAGGGCCACATGCTTCTGAAACAATAAAGCCTTTAGTCTACTTAACTTGTCGAAATTCACCTTGGAAGTAGCAATGTGAGGCCAGATATCTGCTACCTCCCTTAATTTAGTGGGGGGAAACAACACACTCCTGCAGCAAGTAACGACCTCAGTGACCGAAACAACAAAACTATTCCGGCATGCATGCCACAACAGTCTTCACTATTGAGGAGGACATAGCTGCAGTTTGAAAACACCTGGTATGTGCGTTTAATCAAGGGGACCGGAAATCCCTTCATATAGCAAGCCAAGTTCGCAACCGAGGCATTACAGGCCCCATTCAAGGACAGCTGCTTACAAATCATCGAATGGCTGACTGAAGTCTCGCATTCACTACCGCTAAGAAAGACCTCTTTCATACCATTGAGACATTTGTACAAGAAGGGAAGCTCCCACACCTCATGGATATAACTATCCCACAACTTCTCGTATCTGCCTACCGGCACATGTTTCAAACAAGAAGTGAATTGTAACGTAGAAATAGGCAGATTAATAACCCCGTGTATCAGCCAATCTGCAGACGGTATTTCGGCCACGGTAAAAGGCAATCTTTCTAATTTTTCAATGTTGAGCATGACATAAGTCGCCTCCTTCTTAGCCATTAGTTGTTGTTGTTGCGTTATATTAAAGGAAAAAAATATCTCCCTTGCACTGATGTGCTGCCACGGAACGCGACCCGCCTTTAATGTCTGAAGTGTCCATCCCAACTGCATAATGGACTGGGTCTGACTTTGTCCATGATATAAAGAAGACATATCAGATCGTATAATGTCTATAGCAGAAGAAACAATGTTGTTAATTGTATATATTCGGTCGGACAAGGTGTGAATTCCATTATCCACAACAGCTAATGCCTTTTTCAAATTTTCCTGATCTATCTGCCTTAACCGGGATGCAGCCTCCTGCTGAGAAAGTTTCCATATTTCATTGTATACTTCGTACAAGAAACGCTTCCTACATGGTGTCTTCAGGCCTGACAAAAAATCTTGTAAGTCAGTGTTATTAGACAGGAGAGTGAGATGTGTCTTAACTGCATCTAGCGAGGATGATTTTAACCATTGTTGGCACAATTTTCCCACACTATATGTAGTAATTATTTCAGCATGTTCTAGTGATATATAGCAAGGGTCTGCCCGACTCGTCCTGAAACCCCCCGAGGAGGTGACAAAACGTCGATGACACCCGTTGGTGTCTATAGGCCACAATAACCACCTGCCCGGACGTGTCAATGAAGTGTTAAATGTACCATTCTTGACCCAGTCTGAAAGCTCACTAAAAGTGCCATTTATGTATTTCTGCCAGTTATTAATTTTTGCAGGGACAGGTATACTAGGCATGTTCAATTCTCTAATCGTTGCTAAGCCCAAACAGCTAGTCTGTTGTACTGTCTCATTTAAAATAATCATTTAAACGGGAATGAGACATGCTCTAAACAATGTTTCTCTACCCTTTTTTTGCCAATGTTTGGTTCCCCAAACACTTTTCAGATCAACATTATTTGACCAATATTCATAACCTTCAATCAACAGTAGGGAAACAAAAGAATCTGAGTATATGAACTTCGTATTAGTCAACAACATTTGCTTATCTTTAGACGGAGTTAACTTAAAACAATATGACTTAGCATTCATTTGATGATGCCCAGAAAAATACGTAAATTTGTCAGAATACGTTTTGGAACTCCCTTGCAGGGGAGTTGGGCAATGCTCCCATTGCGTATAGTCAAATATAATTTTTGGACTACTTGCTTTGTGTATAAAATGGTGCCCATAATAATTATAGAAAAACATGTCACCATAATTGTCTTTAAACTGGTAAACATCTTCATTTTCATAGACAGTATAATATTGTAATTCAGTCATCATGGAATCGACTGTCTTTACATCCCAATCATCAGATACAATGCCTGGTATTACTATATCATTCATAGATAACTTTAGGACATACAGTATTTGAATTATCTCAGTGGGACCGTATGTATAAAACATTACTTTTTCCCCACACAATCCCATCCGGAATTGGCACCGCAGAAATGTTCACAAAGGACAAGTCTCTTCGAACCCTATGTGATGAAAAATGTGGCTTCAACACCTCCTCCACCTGTTCAACCGCTGATCTCTCAGGAAGAAAATGACCATGTATTAACAGAAAAAAGCTAATGACAAACCCTATCCAGAGAAAAAATGATTTTATAGTCAATTATAAGCCACAGATAGTTCCAAGGAAAAACAAAATACGTATCTTTAAGCCAACACATCAGCCTACGTGGACCCGACAGGTCAGTAGTCGAAGAGGCAAACGAGTCCGTTAGACCATCGTTGTTGTTGGCAAAGTACCCAGAGGCAGTTCGTGCAAAAGGTGTTGACGTATTCAATGGAGGAGTTGGTGTTTCTCGCAGTGGTACACTGTAGATAGCACCATCCGTCACGTCAGTAGTCATGGTGACTCGATCAAACGTTTCTAAATTATTTGTTGTCAGTAACGCAAGATCATCATCCACCCTCCCCAAGCTCGGAGAGGCAACAGTGTTGGTATAGATAACTTGAAGCGGAACATCTTCCCCAGTAGTGAGAGGGATTCGGAAACTACTGGACGTTCCACCTGGTCTGCTGTGCAGAATCGTCCACATGTTGTAGCTTGACATTGTCAATGGAAACAAAGCGATTTTCTTTTGCACCTGGCAATGGCGGTAGAATAACAGTTCTCGTTCCGTGTATCCCCAACTCAGGGACAGGTGCTCGATAAGAAGGGCCACATTCTTTTTTCACTGCGACCTTTTCAAGTACAAGATCCCCAACTCTGGGGATCCAACCAGTAGATGTTACTGGCACATCCTTAATTCCTGTGGAGGCAGCACCTTTAGAAGAGTTTTCTTCACGGAACTGGTGTAATTCCTGCAAAACAGTGACACAATTATTTATGTCAAAAGGCGTTTACGCCGCCTCCACACCAGGACCATCAAGATCCGGAACTAACATTTGTGTTCCGAACAGGCACTCATATGAAGTACGACCCCCCAGGGACCTTCTAGGCAGGTTATTTAGTGCTCTCTGAACTCCATACAGGTGGGTTAGCCAACTACGACCCGTACCTAAGACTCTGGCTGTTAAGGATTGCTTTAAATCGCGGTTTAATCGCTCCAGGACAGAATTTCCCTCGGGATGAAATGGAGACGAGTACTGGAGCTGGACCCCCAACAAAACCATGGTGTCCCTGAATGCCCTTGAGGGTAAAAGCAGGGCCCTGGTCCGAATGGAATGCCGCAACTGCACATGTACCGACAAAGACTCGCAAATCTTTAATAACAGCCGGAGCGTCAGCCGAGCGTTGTGGCCACACCCACACAAATCTAGAGCAAGAATCTACAGCGACTAGTATATATTTGTATGCACTACCCGGTGTTAGTGGACCGCAATGATCCAAGTACACACATTGTAATGGCCTGTTTGATATTAAGAGGGGTGTGCGGCAGGCGCTTAGCTGCTGAAACTTTAATTTGTTGACAGATGTCACAACAAAGGACATACTGCTTAGTTTCTTTATAGCGACCAGGCCACCAGTACCAAGCCTGTAATAGCGAAAGTGTGGCGGCCATGTCAGCATGTGCAGATCCCTCATGCGCTGCAATAATCAATCGTGGCCTTACAACTTTATTGGGGATCTCACGTATGACTACGCTAGGTATTTTAACCTCAGCATTGAGTATACTTCCCATGAAGTATTGGTATTTATGAGGAAATCCTTTAGGATAGGGCGTGCCATCAACCATAGCTTTTATGGCAGCCAGAATCTCTGTGTCTGGTTTGGAACTCGAACGAGTCACTGTAGCCACAGTGGCAACTGCCCACTTTGTGGCTTCATCAGCCAAAGTATTCCCAGCAACGTGTATTCCAACGCACTGGTGTCCAAGAGTATGTACAACATGGACTTTGGGTAGCGTCTCCTTCAGGTCTGCTACCTTCCCTCACAGTAGTCTGTGTTTTATGGTGTTGCCCTTTGAATCTCTGAACCCATTCAAGCGCCAGTAATGTAGGTATTCATTAAAAGACTGGACACAATAATACGAATCACAAACAATCAGTGTGAACTGTCGGATCTGTATGTTCTAATGCCATCAATAGAGCTTTCAGCTCAGCCAATTGCGCTGTGCAATCCCCTAAGGTTTGTGTATTAGTATGTTGGGGGCAGAATTTCTCCCCCTCCATATGGCCGCTCACTACCGCACATGCAGCAGAATATTGGTGTTTTGTTCCTACTGCGGGTTGCGCAGAGCCATCGGTGTAAATGACTACTTGATATTGAGCAATACGCAACGTGTCAGAGGGAACAGGATATTCAACTTCATATTGCAGAAACTCTTGAGTTTGTAATTTTGGGTCAAAAATGTAATCTATATCAGTGGCTGTTAAAGACGTAGCCCATTGTATCCATTGCGGGTGCAATGCTTTTGCGTTGGGAACGCTAGCTTTTGTAACAGCCTCTAGGGCAGGAATAGGGGAAACAACAATAATGCGTTTACCCTGGGCAAGAGGTTGTTCTTTAATAACAGCCATCTGTACAGCAGTGAGAATTTTCTCTGTGGGTGCAAATCGTTGTTCAGCAGCCGAATACAAGTGGTACTTGTATCCAGTCGAGACTGTCTCACCTTCATTAAATGTGACATACGTAAACCCAATGGCCCCAGCTAACACCCTAATGACCAAATGCATCTTATTGTCCCGTGTAGGTAGATGTTTTGCTGCTAGGAGATCTGCTTGTAACTCCTGAAGAGTATGTGTATGTTCAGTTGTCCAGAATTTGCTTGGAAAATCAGGATGGATTAATTCATATAAAGGTTTTATGCGTGTAGCATAATCAGGAATGTATGTTCTGCCAAAATTTAGAAAGCTCAACAATGATTGGAGTTTCTTAATCGTATTAGGTGGTTGCAATTGTGCACACTTTTCTAAAAATTGTGGCACTAGGCTCTTACCTTCATTCGACAGTTCATATCCCAGGAAGATGACGCTGAGGAATGCAATTTTAGATTTTTTTAAAGTTAAATTTGTAGCCAATTTTGGCAAACCCTACAACAATGTGGGCTACCCGTCTTAAATGTTGTAGCAATTCGTCATCCGTGAGATATATATAATCTACATGTGACAATGCTTTAGGGTCCAACTCGTGTAAAATTGCCGTCACACGAGCCGCAAACAGTCCCTGGCTATTCTTATACCCCTGAGGCACACAACAGAATTTTTTCTGGGAGCCTAACGCGCTAAAGCTGAAATCCCTGCTTTCGGGTGCTATATTCTGGGAGAAGAATCCAATTGAGATGTCTAAAGTTGTTTTATATTTTTTCCGCACAATGTTATTCATCAGCGCGGCGCTATGTGAATTTTGTATAGCGTATGTACGTGTATGTCCGGTCAAATGTCTGTAGTCTAACACTATTCTATATGAATGGTCCGGTTTAGCTACAGGGGATAAGGGATTATTCATCGGTGAGACACAGGGTTCAATTACCCCCTGGTATTCCAGTTGTGTAAGTATTTCTCTCACCGGTGCCCTTGCTTCATGTTTTATGGGATACTGCGGTTGTGGCTGAGGTTCACCTTTAATCGGAATTACATGATATGGAGAATCCCTATCCCACCCTACATGATTTCTGTCTAAGGCAGGTGCTTGTGCTAGAGCCCATTTGATGCAATAGGACTCTGCGAGTTCCCCTGGAACAAGTGGTGAGAACGAAGGTTTAATAACCTCCTCCCCAACTGGGCAGGTGCGGACAAAGTCAGACGGCCAATCCTGTTCAGCCAGCAAAATGTCATATATCTTGACTACTCGATCCCAAAATATTGCTTGTATAGTGCGTTCAATGTCTCCTTCCAATTGTAAAGTCACTGTATACACCCTTTCAGGTTCAGAGACACGCATATCTGCTGTTTCAACCTGTATGAAGTCATCAGTTGCTTTCACCTCCAGATGCTCTAAAAGATTCCGCAAACTATTGTGACCTCTGCCGCACTGTCTAGCAGTGCTTGTGCCCATGTCTTGTTCTTCAAGAGAACTCTCTTCCTGTGTGGCATGTCTAACTGAGACTGCCGCCACCTTTTTCTTTTTAAACTGTTGTTTTTGTTGTATCGGTTTCTCTTCCTTCTTGACAGAAACCTCCGAAGAGCGCTGTGATTCCTGTCTTGGTTTCACATACTCTGTTCTCCACTCTGACCGCCCACCTCTCTCATTTCTCTTTTCCGATGAGTCCTGAAAGGAACGAGATTGGCGTGTATCAGTGAATTGATATCTATCAGGCGTTTTCAGGTTATCCCTATTTCTAAGATTATACCTATTCTGCGGGGTCTCCGTATGTGGAGATTCTCCCCTTTCTTTTTTAGGTGTCTGTTGTTATTTCTCCCAGCGCTTCTTATTACCCTCAGGTTGCTGCTTAGCATTTTCTTTACTATTTTTTTCCTTGAAACTGAGGTTTTTGCGGTCTAGCCCCTAGGCTATCTCGACCGATACTGGAATATGTTTCTGCTATTATTTTTGGCAATTCCCGCTCTTGATCTAGTTGCGGGACGTCACGAAGACGCATACACACTGCAAGTGCTACTGCCTCTCCTTTAAGATTACTTAGTATTATTGAATAAACCGTGGCAAAGTTGCCCATCAGTTGCATTCCTAAATCTAAGGCTGGGGCAGCCCGTATTCATCCTGAATTTGTTTAAGCACTTCCGGTAGGTTGGCCAAAGTCGGTGTACCGTGTGCCGTTGTACAGAGCGCGACAAACACCGTGCCCCATGTATTACAATGTTCCACTGTGGGAACCATGGCAAATGGTAAACACATAGTTAATATTCTATGTTTGTCCTGAGGTCCCGTATGGGGAAATACCACCTCTAGCGTATTGATTTTCTGTGTCAGCCAAAAGGGAGTCTCCTCCCATTTTGCTGGATCTTTACCCATGATAGAATGTACAGTCACTGGGTTTATACCTGGTGTTACTGCATCTGGTTGCGCTGGAGCAGCACGCGCTGGGTTTGTATTTAGTGTCTGCATCACAAATTGTACTAAGTGTCTATATGTAGCCGTTAAGTCCGGCATATTTGCAACCGCAGGATGTGATGTATATGTGGCCAATAAAGGCCAGGTCGGACCATCATTACTCAGTGGACCTAACCTTACTGGCAATATTGTATGGGGTAGGGCACCATCAAGCCAATTATTATGTTCTTGATAAGATAGAGGTATCTCTAGGTATGCGTACGCCCTGTACTAGCCAGGCGCGTTCGCAACCGTATATGTGTGAAATGTATTTGTATTCTCATCAACTGCTGGAAATGTGACCCAGGAGTAGAAAAGTTCTGTTCTATAGGCTGCGTGGGCGGCCACCACAAATGTGACTGGACCACCCTGGATCGTAAGACCATGTGCAAGCAAATGTGCTGTGAGCGGCTGTCTCATATTAAGAGCTATTTGTATTACCTGGGGATTCGCCATTAGAAAAACAGCAATAGTTCAGAGAAGGCACACCAAGACGGGGTTTTTCCTTTTAAGGTTCAAGCTTGAACAAGCATCCGCTAAAATTAGGGTTACCTATATCGCGGTGGTGGAAGTCCTCAGTGCCACGGACGTCTCCGTTAAAGGAACTGAGGGATCATTATAATATATGAGACCGAGAAAAACTGGTGGACCCGAAAATTAGAGCCAGACCAATCGTTGGCAGCGCCATGTCACGTAGGCTCTCATTATACTAATGAGACTACTGGATTTTTGGGTGGCAAGATCGTTCACAGTGTGGGGGACTAAGTCTGACCCACGGCGAAGGATCCTTGTCACTCTAAATCCGGGTTGAGCTCCGGCTAACTAGCAGTGCCTCATCTCTCCTGAAGGGAAGAGACAATTGGGCAGCCGAGCACATGACATCTTAGCACTTCCCAGGGAATTCGTGGTCACTCAGGTCCCAACCAGTTCTCTCATACACTGTGTGATCTCATATATAAATGACAAAGGCAGTTTGAGTTTTAAGAAGTGGTTTAATAAACTGACTGCATTTTAGATAACAAGGCGTGAGCCGCAATAACCAGAACCATACAAGACAGTAGGATTGAAATAGTAACGAGGAGAGTGAAACATGAGAATAATGTTATCATAGTGCAACTAGATTACGTTTGTTCTCTAAGTTATATTTTGAGCACAGCATGTTAAGCTCTAAGCCTGCCTTTCAGGTTCCCCCGGGAGGACATGGACCCTCATACCTGAGCAAAGGCCTGTGATCGGTATCAGCATCTGCAACAGGGCAGTCAGCATATACTTGTGGGTTCCTGGTCGGAATCTCCCTCTTACATGTACCAGGACTAGGAAGTGTTTTTATAACTAACACGCCGGTGTTCTAAGAAACGTCCCTACGTAAGAATGTGTACTTTCTACGAACCTTAAAGACTAAACTTCTACCACGTCTATCGGCAATGTACCAGGCTATATCCTTGACTGAAGCGCAGAGCGAGCAAGAATGTATTGTTTGAGAACTTCAGTGCTGAATTAAGCTAAACAGTGTGATAGAAGAAAATAAAACAAGACCGTGAAACTGGTTATTGTAAAATAACAGTGTGAGGCTAAATAAAATGCATCTAGGGCAAAGTGCACAGAGGCCTAATACTTTAAGCAAACGCGCAGAAAGCTACATTAAAAATGGCCACACTACAACAGCACTGAGACAGCTCTAGTCGCAGCCATGGATGACATCAGAATGCTGCTAGACCACAGAGAAACAGCAGCCCTCATTCTCCTCAACCTCTCAGCAGCCTTCAATACTGTATCCCACCACACACTGATCAACAGACTCCAATAGATCAGAATCCAAGGAGCATCCCTCAAGTGGATGGTTTCCTACCTTACGGGAAGAACGCATAAGGTCATCATCCCCCTCTACTCCTCAACCTCTAAGCACCTCACCTGCAGTGTACCTTAAGGCTCAGCCCAACCCTTTTCAATATATACATGAAACCCCTTTCCAACATCGTCAGGAGCCATGGACTTGACATCATATCCTTCTCCAACAACACTCAACTCATCCTCTCCCTGACAAACAATCCAATGACTATCAAAGACAGGTTAAAAAGATGCATGAAGGAGGTGGCCGTCTGGATGAACAACAACTGTCTCAAATTCAGCACAGACAAGACAGAAGTACTCATCTTCGGGAAAGGCAAGGACACCCTATGGAACAATGAATGGTGGCCACCCGAACTAGGCCAACCCACAAACCTTCCGAATACACCTGCAACCTCAGCATCATCATCAGCAGTCAGCTATCCATGAAGAAAGAGGTCAGCACTTTCCCCTCCGCCTGCTTCCTCAATTTCGGAATGCTCAGAATAAGAATCACTATGAATGTTGGTATCTTCTTTAGTAAGCCACCACCCATATTGCTAAATAATTCATAAATCTTCACAATTCCTTTTCCAATCTTACTAAACCATGAACCAACTTTCTTACATACACCAGTCTCTCCTAAATCTTTAGCTTCATGCACAATATTAGCTATGTTAACAATATGTTTCTTAACTGGCTTACTGTTATCTGGAATAAACGTACAGCACAGTTGGATCTTAATTAAAAGCCACACACCACCTTCCTTTGTTAGTAAAATAACTAAAGCAAGCTGGTTCTGAATAATCATTGCACAAAAGGCTACAATCTCCTCATTAATTTGAGTTAATGCACATGCAGTATTAGTAGCCAAACAATCTGCTGAAGTAGAGACATTTCTAATCTTCACATCATTTAAAGCTACACCAATAGGGAGAATCAACACACCAAAAATATCCATAAGAACTCGACCAAACTCATGTTTCCCTTTCGTAAGACTCACTCCACTCATTTCATTTAAATCATTAGTATGGTACACCTGGGGTCAAACTAGTATTAAGTAGCATGAACCAACACAGGTATTTGAAATTTTAAAACAAGACAGTTTACCGGAGATGTGATATCTGTAGATGTAGGATCATTACCCAACATAAAACCTCTATCAACTATATAAGTACACTCACTCACTCCAACCATAACTGAAACATCCCCTTCATTGAGTTTCTCACATCATACATTTACCTCTCTTCTTTACTAGCAATTCTAAGTCAAGGCAGCATATGTGAAATTCTAGATCTAGGTGGTCATTACAACCCTGGCGGACAGTGTTAAAGCGGCGGTAAGACCGCCAACAGGCCGGCGGAAAATAAAAATGGAATTGCGACCGTGGCGGAAACCGCCAACAAAGACAGCCACTTTAACACTTCGGCCGCCACGGCGGTACAAACAAACAGCATGGCGATCACCGCCAACAGACAGGCGGAGGACAATGTACCACCCACAGTACCACAACCTACCATTCTGCCACCTTTTCTGGGGCGGATTCACTGCGAACAAAAACACGACGGAAACAGGACTTCGAAGGGAAAACGCTCACTTCTACACACCCCACGAGGAACCAGGACGCCATGGAACCAGAGCTTCACATTTTCCCTTCCCTTATCTTCTTGCTCCTCTACCAGGAGCACGAACGCCGGCGGCGAAGACCACGGTGAGTACTGCACCTACGACATAGGGGAGGGAAAAAACAGGAACACACACACGCAACACGCAACACCCCCACCCCCACCCTCACCCACTACAACGCACACACACTAATACAGCATGATACATTACAGTTACACCCCCCAAACCCCCCAAAAGAATGCAAAGACAAAAGGAAATGAGTGTAACCATTGAAATATATTAAAATCCAATACACAAAAATATATGTACACTATTAACAAATATATACACCAAGAATAGTAGTCCAGGTATTGCACCATTGAAGTCCGTGGAACACTAGGCCCACAAGGCATGGGCGAGGCCCAAACTCAATACCCGAACATGACGGAGACAACACTGCCAGGGGCATCAGATAGCAATAAAACAGGCACCTCAGGGAAAAGGGAAAGGGGGGGCACCTCAGCTGGTTGAGTGCACGACGCCAAATCTACAAGAGGGCCCCATGCCCACTGTTCAATCCTGAGGAGTGAAAAGCCACCGTCTCTCAAGTCTCTACAGTGGGTGGTTTGCCCACTGTTCAATCCTGGGGAGTGCAAAGCCACAGTCTCTCAAGTGGACAACAGTCTCCACTGGTTCTGGAGGGGGCTTTGTGCCCAGAGTGCTGCATCCTGCCAAGGACTGAGGTAGTGGATGCCTTTCTCCACTGGTTCTGGAGGGGGCTTTGTGCCCAGAGTGCTTCATCCTGCAAAGGACAGAGGTAGTGGATGCCTTTATCCACTGGTTCTGGAGGGGGCTTTGTGCCCAGAGTGCTTCATCCTGCCAAGGACTGAGGTAGTGGATGTAAATCTCCACTGGTTCTGGATGGGGCTTTGTGCCCAGCGCGCTTCATCCTGCCAAGAACTGAGGTAGTGGATGCCTTTCTCCACTGGTTCTGGAGGGGGCTTTGTGCCCAGAGTACTTCATCCTGCCAAGGACTGAGGTAGTGGATGTAAATCTCCACTGGTTCTGGAGGGGGCTTTGTGCCCAGAGTGCTTCATCCTGCTCATGGCGGACACAGTAGCGTCAGTGCCATTGGTGCTCATGGGCCAGCGGTGCTTGTGGCGGCGGTGTCCTGTTCAGCGGTGCTTGTGGCGTGGTGTCCTGTTCAGCAGTGCTTGTGGCGCCGGTGTCCTGTTCAGGGGTGCTTGTTGCGGCGGGGTCCTTGGCAGCGACTCAGCTGCTGGCGGTCCTTTCTGGCCCAGCGGGGCTGGCGGTCCTGTCTGGCCCAGCGGGGCTGGTGCTGGCGGTCCTTTCTGGCCCAGCGGGGCTGGTGCTGGTGGTCCTGTCTGGCCCAGCGGGGCTGGTGCTGGTGGTCCTGTCTGGCCCAGCGGGGCTGGTGCTGGTGGTCCTGTCTGGCCCAGCGGGGCTGGTGCTGGCGGTCCTGTCTGGCCCAGCGGGGCTGGTGGTCCTTTCTGGCCCAGCAGGGCTGATGGCGGTGGCCTCCTGGGCCGCGGGGCTGATGGTGGTGGCCTCCCGGGCAGCGGGGATGATGGCGGTATGATGGCGGTTGCCTCCTGGGCAGCGGGGATGATGGCAGCCTTCTCCGTCGTGCTGCTCTTCCCAGACTTGCTGAGTTTCTTGTGCCCCTTCCCCACCTTGGAAGGTGTCGCAGCTGACTCCACACTCCCACCTGTACCCCTGGGAGCGGCTTTGGTGGCTGGAGTCTTCCCCCTCTCCCATCGGGCACTGGCCAACTTTTGATGCTTGACAGGTGGGGGACTGTCCGTTCTGTGGCTCCTTGCCACACTGGCTGCCCTGCTGCCTGGTGCACTCCAGAATCCGGTGACTACTGGCACCACTGGTCCCGGATATGTTGTGGCTGAGGTGCTAGGTTGGGACCTGGAGAGTCGGGCCCTAGGAGACTGACGGGGTGGGGGAGGTGAGGGAAAGAGGTCAAGGGTGGACAGGAAACGTTTCTTGGGAACACTGGGACGGGTAGCTGGAGGGGGTTTGGGAGTGGAGGAAGAGGTTGTGGTTGTAGGAGGTGTTCGTTTGGTGACTTTGGGTGAAGGTGCATGCGCTGGAGGCTGTCGTGAGGTGGATGGCTGTTGGGTGGGTGTGTGCCTGCGTTTGTGTATCTTGGGAGGTGGTGTCACAGAGACACTGGGAGAGGACACGGGACGTGTGAATGGTAGTGAGGGTGGTGACTGCACGTGATCGGGGTGTGGTGGTGTGTGTGCTGGTGATGGAAGTAGTGGCTGTAGATGTAGTGCATGCAGGTGTGAGTGGAGAGGAGACTGGGAGGGAGGAGGGAGACGAGGAGGAGGGGGACACAGTGGAGGCAGTGGATGTTGGTGTGTCTGCATGTGTGTGATGCTTGCGTGAGTGCCTGTGGGATGTGTGGTGCTTATGTTTGTCAGAGCTTCCCTTGTGTGTTGACGTGTGTGCATGCTGGTCTGATGGCGTGCTTGGGGTAGGCTGAGGTACAGGGGTGTGGGTCTGGGTGGAGGAAGTTGGAGGGGGAGGCTAGAGACAGGGACAATAGCTGCCATCAGTGCTGAGGCCTGAGTCTGAAAAGCTTGCTGAAGGGCTGACTGACCAGAATGAATGCCCTCCAGGAATGCATTTGTTTGTTGCAACTGCCTCTCTACACCCTGGATGGCATTCAAAATGATAGACTGCCCAATAGTGAGGGACCTGAGGAGGTCAATGGCCTCCTCACTGAGGGCAGCAGGGGTGACTGGGGCAGGGCCTGAGGTGCCTGGGACAAAGGTGATGCCCACCCTCCTGGGTGAGCGGGCACAGGGCAAAGGCTGAGGGGCTGCTGGGAGGGCGGTGCTGGTAGGGGGGTGGCGGCTGTACCTGTAGATGCGGGGGGCATAGATGTGGCCGCCACCACAAGGGAGCTCCCATCAGAGGACGAGTCCGTATCACTGGTCTCAGTTCCTGTCCCCGCCGTGGAGCTCCCCTCGCCCTCCGTCCCACTGGTGAATTCCGAGTCCATAGTCTCGCCCTCCAGGGCCATGTGGGATGCAGCTCCCTCCTGCTCCGGTGCCACTGCTCCTCCGCCTGATGATGCTAATGCACACAAGAACAGGGAGACCACAAAAAGGGGGGGGGGGGGCGACAGAAGAAAGACATGTTGAGTGCATGCATTACCGGTACCGTTGGCAGACACGACAGACACAGAAGCCCCCTGCACTACACCGCGCACTTGGGGTCCACTGTTCAATTCCTGGGACATGGCCTACAAGGCTATGGCTGACATCTGCACACATGGATGTCACAGGAGCCTGACTAGGTGTAATTGGCACTGTACACAGGTGGGGTGGGGTGCCACAGGGTCTGCCAGAAGAAGTGGACCTAACTAGCACACTCGCCCTGGCCTAGGGAAACCCACAGCCCACCTCCCCCACCTAGACACCTCCACTGCACACTGAATCAGCTGAATGAGAGTGTACTCACCCTCTTGTGGCTGCTGTGATGCCCTCAAGCACCCATCCAACTCCAGGTTCGCCACCGCCAGGATCCTGAACATCAGGGGGGTCATGGTGCGACGGGCACCCCTCCCACGTTGGGAGGCGATTCCCAGCTGGGCCTCCGCCGTCTTCTTGCTCCAGCAACAAATGTCCTCCCATCTCTTACGGCAGTGGGTGCTCCGTCTGTGATAGACCCCCAGGGTCCGGACCTCCTTGGCGATGGCACGCCAAACATCCTTCTTCTGGTGGGCGCTGACCTACAGGAGTTGTACAGGGGAAAAAGAAAAGTTATTACCAACTGCACAGTCATGGGCCCCAATCCCTACCCTTGCCGTGTGGCACATCCTCTCACCGTCGTTTCATGCACGCCTCAATCCCACCCCCCATCTTTCATCCACCCCACTCCACACAGGCACAGCCCATACAGCATGCTCCCAGTGTACTTACCTGTTTGTCTGGAGGACCGTAGAGTAGCGTGTACTGGGGGAAGACTTCATCCACGAGTTTCTCCAACTCCTCCGATGTGAAGGCAGGGTCTCTTTCCCCTGACGCACGAGCCATTGTCTCTTCCAGACTGAGGTCACAGCAGCACTTGCAGTGTAGGTCCTCTCCTGTCGAAGATCAGGTATTGAGTGACTGAACAGATAGAAAATGGCAGTCACGTCCGCGGCGGTGCGTACCGTCAACGCCGGCGTACATCATCATTGGCTCCTGGGACCCAAAGGGTCCAATGTTAACCATTGCAGAATTGCGCCGTGGTCTTTGACCGCCTACCGCGACGGTGTACAACGCCAGCGCAGTTACCTCACATCCCATTGTCCCACTTTACAGGTCAGGCAGCCGCCATTTCAGGGGCCCACATGGCTTAATTTTTAACTGCGTCACACATACCTAGGCCTTGCCTCAACACGCATACATGCAAATCTCGGATTATGAATCGTGTTCTGTGTAAGCTGTGGGTACGTACCTCTGAGTTGGTTGACTCTGTGCTCGCTGTTGTCCTTCCGCTGGGACATGTGAGGAAATGGCAGAATCCTCCGGTGTACAGACCGCTGGTGGACCTGTCGACAATAGAGGAAAGACATGTGATCATCACCTACAGGCTTGATCATGCCACAATCCTGGAACTGTGTGCCCAGTTGGAGCCAGACCTGATGTCAGCTATCCGCCATCCCACAGGAATCCCCCCTCTAGTGCAGGTGCTGTCAGTACTCCATTTCCTTGCAAGTGGGTCATTTCAAACAACAGTGGCCATAGCATCAGGGATGTTCCAGCCTATGTTTTCCAACGTGTTGTCCAGAGTATTGTCTGCCCTGCTGAAACACATGCAGAGCTACATCGTTTTCCCTCAGGTGGAGGATTTGCCTACAGTGAAAGGTGATTTCTATGCCCTGAGACATATCCCCAACATCATAGGTGCCATTGATGGGACACATGTGGCTTTGGTGCCCCCCGCAGGAGTGAACAAGTGTACAGAAACCGGAAGAGTTATCATTCGATGAATGTGCAGATGGTGTGTTTGGCCAACCAGTACATCTCCCATGTTAATGCCAAATTCCCTGGCTCAGTGCATGATGCTTACATCCTGCGGAATAGCAGCATCCCTTATATGATGGGGCAACTCCAGAGGCACCATGTGTGGCTATTAGGTGAGCACCTGGAAGCAAGTCAGTGGGATGGTTGTCTGGTTCTGGGGATATCCCTACAGGTTAGTGTGTGTCTAACAGTTGTCCTCGCCATTTGCAGGTGACTCTGGATACCACAAACTGTCATGGCTACTGACCCCAGTGAGGAATCCCAGGACAAGGGCAGAGGAACGCTACAATGAGGCCCATGGGTGAACTCTGAGGATTATAGAGCGGACCTTTGGCCTCCTGAAGGCCAGGTTCAGGTGCCTCCATAGGACAGGTGGATCCCTATTCTACTCAACAAAGAAGGTGTGCCAGATCATTGTGGCCTGCTGTATGCTTCACAACTTAGCTTTGCAACAACAGGTGCCTTTTCTGCAGGAGGATGGTCCAGATGGAGGAGTTGTGGCAGCTGTGGAGCCTGTGGACAGTGAAGACGAGGAAGCAGAAGAAGAGGACATCGACAACAGGAACTCGGTGATCCTGCAATACTTCCAGTGACACACATGTAAGAATACAAACCTGCCTACTACATGTACTTTAACACTACTACGTCTCTACTGTCTGTCGTTTTCACCCAGTGTATGGTCACTGAGTTGTCACTTTCCCTTACGATTTCACAGATGTGGGTCCCACTGTGTGACATCTGCTTTGTTTCCTCATGGACTAGAGCTGTGTGACATAGGTATGTTGACATTACAATTGAAAGAGCATTTTGACACTGTAATTGCTAATACACTATTTCGAAATCACAGACAGACTCCAGATTGTTTTGTGCTTTAAGGGTGTTTATTTAAGTGCTCAATATTGGAGGGTGCTGTAAAATGGAGAGGGGTGATGGTGGAGGAATGTCCATGGCAGATTCCAGTCTATTAGTCTCACGGGTGCATTGCCCAAATGGGCATAGGAAGTGGAGCTGGGGCAGTTTGAGGATGGACAGGGTGACAAGGTGGGACAGAAGGATGACAATCAGGGTGGTCTCATTTCTTGGCAGGGGTCTTGGCATCGTTCTCTGTCTTTGTCCTGGATCTCAGGGACCGTTTGCGGGGTGGTTCTCCCTCTGCAGGGGGTGGGGTGCTGGTGTGGTGGTCCTGTGGCGGTGCCTCCTGTCCACTTGCGCCGGCGGAGGTGGTGGGCAGTTCATAGTCCAGGCTAGTGTCAGGGGCCCCTTGTTGTGCCACAGTGTCCCTCCTGGTGTTGAGGACTTCCTTCAGCACCCCTACGATGGTGCCCAGGGTGGAATTGATGGATCTTAGTTCCTCCCTGAAGCCCAAATACTGTTCCTCCTGCAGCCGCTGGGTCTCCTGAAACTTGGCCAGTACCGTTGCCATAGTCTCCTGGGAATGGTGGTAGGCTCCCATGATGTTGGAGAGGGCCTCATGGAGAGTGGGTTCCTTGGGCCTGTCCTCTCCCTGTCGCACAGCAGCCCTCCCAGTTCCACTGTGTTCCTGGGCCTCTGTCCCCTGGACTGTGTGCCCACTGCCACTGCCCCCAGGTCCCTGTTGTTGTTGGGGTGGTGGGTTAGCCTGGGTTCCCTGTAGTGGTGGACACACTGATGATTGACGTGTCCTGGGGACAGAGGTATGGGCCCGCTGGGTGGGTGCTGTGCTGGTGTTTACAGAGGGGGGAAGCTATGTGGTGGCCTATGCCAGTGTGAGGGGAACCGACTGTCCAGAGGTCCTAGATGGGTTGAGCTGGTTATCTAGATCCAGTTGGACAGAGCTGCTGTCATCACTGTGGGCCTCTTCTGTTGGTGGTGTGGACATGTGTGAACCCTCCTGTCCGGTGACGTTGGGTAGGGGTCCTCCAGGGGTATAAAAGGATGTTTATTGCCTCTGTGTGTGCCATGGTGTGCAATGGGTGGGTGACTGTGTACCCCAGTGCTTGCATTCCTGTGTGGGACCTTGTGTGATGGTGGTTTGGGGGGTGTATGGGTATGTGCAGTGGCCATGCTTTGGTGATGGGTGTCCATGCTTTGTTGTTGCATGCAGGGCTTGTTGTTGGGATGTGTGGTTTGTGATATTGGGACATTTGTGAGGAGTTGGAGTGATGGGGGTGAGGGCGAGGGTGGGGGTATGTGATGGCATGCAGGTAGGGTGGGGGATATAATAGTTAAGATTTGACTTACCAGAGTCCTTTCCTCCATCTACTCCTGCGAGGCCCTCAGGATGCAGAATCGCCAAGACTTGCTCCTCCCATGTTGTTAGTTGTGGGGCAGGAGGTGGGGGTCCGCCGCCAGTCCGCCGAGCCGCAAGGTGGTGTCCTGAAACCACGGAACGCACCTTCCCCCGTAGGTTGTTCCACCTCTTCCTGATGTCATCCCTATTTCTTGGGTGCTGTCCCACTGCGTTAACCCTGTCCACTATTCATCGCCATAGCTCCATCTTCCTACCTGTGGAGGTGTGCTGCACCTGTGATCCGAATAGCTGTGGCTCTACCCAGACGATTTCCTCCACCATGACCCTGAGCTCCTCCTCAGAGAACCTGGGGTGTCTTTGCTGTGCCATGGGGTGGTGTGGGTGATGTGTGGGGTGGTGTGTGTAGTGATAAGTGGGGTGATATTTAGTGGTGTGTTGTGTGAGGTGCGTGGAAGTTATGTGGGTGATGGTATTGTGTGCCTGTGGATGCTTGGTAGTAGTTTGTAGTGTCTCTCTCTGGCCTTCTTTCGGTATTTTGGTCGTAGGGGTTTGTGGGTGATGTGGGTGTGTGTTTTATATTGTAATGGGTGTATGTGTATCAGGTGTGTGTATTTCGAATTGCCCAATGTGGCAGTGTTTTGTCAATGTGTGTGTATTTTGAGCGCAGCGGTGTGTACCGCCAATGGAATACCGTGGTTGAAAGACTGCCGCGTGGATTCGTGGGTCATGTCAGTGTGGGCGTATTTCTGTTGGCGTGATGGTGGAGGTTTTTTTTTCGCCAGTTTATCACTGACCTTTGGTGTGGCGGACTTGTGTGGGTGTCTCAATTTTGGCGGATTCCGAGCAGTGGGTCATAATAGCTGTGGCGGAATTCTGCGGCCATGGCGGTGTGTTGGCGGTCTTCAGCATGGCGGTAAGTGGCTTTTCCCGCCAATGTTGTAATGAGGGCCCTAATGTCTACTTCTTCCTGTAATTCAATCTCCACTGATTAAGTATAATTTTTACTAATTCTCACTCTCGAAACTCAATTGCTTTAGTAGCATGTTACTAATTCTGACTCTTTTCTCATTAAATTCTTTAATAAATGTACAATCTGCATCAATTATTTTACACACACTCCTTTCATCAGTACTGTTAGACATATTAAGCTTCATAGCTTAAATAGTGTCATGTTTATTAGCAAGAACCGGTGGCCAGATGTATCAAGCTTTTTTGCATTTGCAAACGGTGCGCATTGCAAAATTTGGCAGTTTGCAAATGCAAAAATACCTTTCACAATGTATGAAAGGCATTTACAGTGCAATTTTAAGGAATCTCTAAAACAGCGACTCTCCTTTCCGCCAGCCTTTTCATGGCGGTTCATACCGCCATGAAAAGGCTGGCGGGAGGGGGACTCGTAATCCCCTGGGCAGCGCTGCAAGCAGCGCTGCCCTGGGGGATTACAACAGCTGGGACCAATGTGGCGGGAAACCGCCGGTCCCGGCGGTGCGACCGCAGCGTTTCTGCCACGGTCGTAATCCCATGTGAAGCACCGCCAGCCAGTTGACGGTGCTTCTGTCGAAACAGCCCTGGCGGTCTTTGACCGCCAGGGTTGCAATGAGGGCCTAAATCTTAGTTAAATGCTTAGAAACACAATAGCTCCAACTGGGGCTATCACAACGTCTTGACTAAGTCATTCACAACAGTTCGATGCCACTTGCGAGTTACTGCGGGCCGGTCACAGAGTTGCATGGACCCCAGGCACAGTACCTTGGAAAATGAGGAAACAAAGACATTGCATGGTGTCGGGGAGGTGAGGCGTTGCTGGAGCCGGTGAGGCATTGGTTCCTTACTGCTGGGCAGGGAAGGTGAGACGTCAGTTCCTTATGGTTGCAGGGGAGGTGATGCATCGTAGTCTACAAAGCATCAGTTTTTTACGACAAGACGGGGTCAATCAACCCAGCAGGGCCAAATGCGAAGCGTCAACTTTGCGGTGTTGAGTTAACACCACAGGGCCACAGGTGCTGTGGCGGAGTCGGGTGTCACAGACGTCAGTGACATGGTACTTGGGACTCATGCTGTGGTGGGACTTTGGAGGCACTGTGGCAGTGTCGAGCATGCAGCGTCAGTCACTATTTTTGCACTCAGCAGGGACCACAGCTCCGGTGTAGGCAGCAGCGCTGAGTCAGACATCAGCGCCGGTTCCGAAGTTGCTCTGGAGCTGATGTGCTTGGCACCAACTGGCAAGTCAGGACTCCCAGCAAGAGAGCTCAGGTGCTGGCAGATGAAGTCTTTGATGTCCCTGAGACTTCTTAACAGGAGGCAAGCTCAGTCCAAGTCATTGGAGAAGCTTTGGAAGCAGGATATAAAAAGCAAAATCCAGTCTGTTCACTCTCAGGACACAAGCAGCAAGCAGCAGGACAGCACAGCGAAGCAAGAGGCAGAAAAGCAGTCCCTCCCTGCTTCCTCCTGGCAGAATGTCCTCAGCCCAGAACGATTCTAACTTTGTGGGGTCAGTGGTCAAGTGCTTATACCTGTTTCTGCCTTGAAGTAGGCAAACTTCAAAGAAAAGTATTTGTAGTGCACAAGACCCTTCCTTTCATTTCTTGGCCCCAGAAACACTCCAGGGAGTTGAACTGTTTTGTGTAAGGACAAGCACAGCCCTGTTCAGATGCAGGTGTTAGCTCCTCCCACCACTCTGGCTCAGGAAGACCCATCAGGATATGCAGGGAACACCTCCACTCCCTTTGTGTGACTGCCTAGCGTGAATTCACAAACAGCCCAACTGTCATCCTGACCCAAACATGTAGTCCACAGACAGGCAGAGGCACAGATTGATTAAGAAAGAAAATGCCCACTTTCTAATAGTGTCATTTTCAAACTTACAATTTAAAAACCAACTTCACCAAAAGATGTATTTTCAAATTGTGAGTTCCGAGACCCCACACTTCATATCTCTATCTGTTCCCCATGGGAAATTACACTTAAAACGTATTTAAAGGCAATGCCCAGGTTACCCTACAGGAGAGATAGGCCTTGCAATAGTGAGATCCAAATTTGGCAGGATTTCACTATCAGGACATGTAAAACACACCAGTATGTCTCCTACCTTTTAAATACACTGCACTCTACCCATGAGGCTCCCTTGGGTCTACCTTAGGGGTGACATACATGTAGCAAAAGGGAAGGACTCCCAGCAAGAGAGCTCAGGTGCTGGCAGATGAAGTCTTTGATGCCCCTGAGACTTCTTAACAGGAGGCAAGCTCAGTCCAAGTCATTGGAGAAGCTTTGGAAGCAGGATATAAAAAGCAAAAAAGCAAAATCCAGTCCTTTCACTCTCAGGACAGAAGCAGCAAGCAGCAGGACAGCACGCCGAAGCAAGAGACAGAAAAGCAATCCCTCCCTGCTTCCTTCTGGCAGAATGTCCTCAGCCTAGAAGGATTCTAACTTTGTGGGGTCAGTGGTCAAGTACTTATACCTGTTTCTGCCTTGGAAGTAGGCAAACTTCAAAGAAAAGTATTTGTAGTGCACAAGACCCTTCCATTCATGCCATGGCCCCAGAAACACTCCAGGGGGTTGAAGACTGTTTTTTGTAAGGACAAGCACCGCCCTATGCAGATGCAGGTGTCAGCTCCTCCCACCACTCTGGCTCAGGAAGACCCATCAGGATATGCAGGGCACACCTCCGCTCCCTTTGTGTGGCTGCCTAACGTGAATTCACAAACAGCCCAACTGTCATCCTGACCCAAACATGTAGTTCAGAGACAGGCAGAGGCACAGAATGGTTAAGCAAGAAAATGCCCACTTTCTAATAGTGTCATTTTCAAACTTACAATTTAAAAAACAACTTCACCAAAAGATGTATTTTCAAATTGTGAGTTCTGAGACCCCAAACTTCATTTCTCTATCTATTCCCAATGGGAAATAAATTACACTTAAAAGGTATTTAAAGGCAATGCCCAGGTTATCCTATGGGAGAGATAGGCCTTGCAATAGTGAAATCCAAATTTGGCAGGATTTCACTATCAGGACATGTAAAACACACCAGTATGTCTCCTACCTTTTAAATACACTGCATTCTGCCCAGGAGGCTCCCTTGGGTCTACCATAGGGGTGACATACATGTAGCAAAAGGGAAGGTTTGGGCCTGACAATTGGGTGCACTTGTCAGGTTGAAATTATAGTTTAAAACTGCCCACACAGACACTGCAGTGGCAAGTCTGAGACATGTTTACAGGGCTACACATGTGGGTGGCCCAATCAGTGCTGCAGGCCCATTAGTAGCATCTGATTTAAAGGCCCTGGGCATACATGATGCACTATACTAGGGACGTACCAGTAAATCAAATATGGCAATCATGGATAAACCAATCAGCAGTACAATTTAGACAGAGAGCCCTTGCACTTTATCACTGGTTAGCGGTGGTAAAGTGCCCAGAGTCCTAAAACCAGCAAAAACAAAATGCAGCACACAGTTAAAAACAGGAGGTCAGAGGCAACAGGTTTAGGGATAATCTTGCAAAAAGAGCCATTTCCAACACAGATAATGAAAGGGGTTATTTTACATACTAGGATCCTAGCGCCCCCCCCCCCCCCCCGGGCCCAACAAGAACCTCAGGTGTACCACTGTTGTGTATTTACCCCAGTTGAAGAACCCACAGCTGTTCCCACCAAGATGGGTCTCCTGCAGCAGGACTATGTCTGGGTCATGTTGTGATATAAATGTCATTATACTTCCCCTTTTGATACTGCTACACTGGCCACTTACCTACCCTGAGATGACCCCTGTGTTGCTGGGGGCCCGACCACTCTATCCTGGATGCTGTTCCCATAGCCATTCTGTGTCTGCCCTCCCCTGTCACCACCACAATGTTCACTGTCTGGTTAAGTGTATTCCCCTCCCACCAACAGGAACAATCCCCCTCCCCACATCGTTGTCCAATGAGCTTAAAATTACTCCCCCCAATGCTTGAGGCACCTCTTGCACCCCAACGTTTGAAGGCTGTCCTAGCCTGTCCATGTGGCTTGTCACCAAGCCAGTGCTGGGGCAGGTTGCATGCCGCAGAAACTTCTTAGTGAATCAAATAATTATGTCTCTGGGCAAGGGGGTTACCTCCAGTGGTCCCCCCTCTTCTTGTTTATCTCCTATTGCCGAGGTCTCCCCATGAGTAGTGTTTATGTAAAATTCCAATGCTTCCCATTTATTGCCTGGGGACCATGCTTTAGGGCTCTGAATTACAGCTACCACCCAAGTCCTCTCTGACTTTGCCTTGGATTTGGTGGGGGTGGACCCAGGCCCTAATTTTGGTCTCTGCCATTTCCAGCCCTCTGTGTGGTGGCCCCTGGTGTGACCGGAGACATGGTGACCTATGGAATCCTACTAGTTTCAGACTGCTACTGCAGTCTTGAAAAAAATGTGTGCCATCAGTGTTGGTTATTCAGAGCTCTGTGGAAAACAGGAGTATATATTTGAGGTTTAATTGTCTCATTTGACATTTCTCTTCAATGTATGTCTCTGCTTCTGTACTTTGTGGTATTTTCTGGGTATATATTTATGGCAACCCATTCCAGGGCAGCTAGTGCGGACCTGCCGGCCTCTAGCTCCAGGACTCAAGTGCGTCCTTCCAATATGGGGTATCTCTTCATTGCCCCTGTGTATGTCGGCCGGGGCTGCTCCACAGTGACCACACTGTTGCCGACCCGGGAGCCCCTGTCCAGCTCTCCAACACCTTGCTCTGCTGCGGATTCCACGAATGCGGGTGGTTTCACTCCCATGCTAGTTGATCCTCAGCGGGTCTATGGCCGACCTCGTGAGCCTCTGTGGGATACCTCCACTTCTGCTCCCATCTGCACAGGAAGACTGCTGTGCAGTGGGCTGTTCTGCCACTAGGCCTGGAGTCTCACTGCCCATCTCTCAGTGGCCTTCTCCTCAGTTTGCTGGTCCTAGTAATGGGTCTCAGGACTGGGCCTGGGATTGTGTCTCAGTGGGCCCCATATGGTTCTAATGCCCCACATTAGCATTATTGCCTCCAGGCGCACCCAAACCATAGGAGAACTGGTTCTGCTGGCCATGATCGCTGGAGCTCTCGGATCACTCGATTGGCTCTATGTGTCCCCCGGCCGTCAGCACACTCAAGCTTGACCCTGTAAACAAGTGTTTTTTTGTCATCACTACTTCATCCTCAGTCTTTTCTCTGTTCGTGTGAAATACATGGATCCAATGTGGCAAACCTCCAGAATTCACAGCAGTGTTTGCCACCAAAATCACCTGGTACACACCTCTCCATCGAGGCCACAGGCAAAGTTTTTGAACAGGTTTCTTAATCATGACCGAGTCACCAGGGTCTAGGCCATGGCAGGTCTCTTCACTTGCTGAAGTGCCATATTCATCTGGCGATAGATAGGCTTTGTGGCAAATTCCTATGTTGTGGAGGCGTGTGCGGAGTGTGTGGTGGCAGACGGTGTCAAAGGCTGCGGAGAGGTCTAGGAGGATGAGTGAGACGGTCTTGCCTTTGTCGACTTTGGTCCTGATGTCATCAGTGCATGCGATGAGGGCGGTTTCCGTGCTATGGTTTTTGCGGAACCCGGATTGTGAGGGGTCAAGAGTGTTGTTTGCTTCGAGGAAGTGGGATAGGTGGGCGTTGACTAATTTCTCTGCAACCTTGGCGGGGAAAGGGAGGAGGGAGATGGGGCGGTAGTTGGAGAGGACCTCCGGGTCGGCTTGTTTTTTTTTCAGGAGAGCGGTGATTTCCGCGTGCTTCCCGGGGTCTAGGTAGGTCGTGGAGTCGAAAGAGGAGTTGATTGTGTTGCAGAGTATGGGACTGATGGTTGGGCTAGCTTTGTTGTAGATGCGATGTGGGCAGGGGTCGGAGGGGGAACCGGAGTGGATGGAGTTCATGTTTTTTTCAGTTTCTGCGTGTGTGGTGGGGGTCCAAGTGGAGAGTGTGGTGGGGGTCATGAGTGGGGGTTGTGTTGGGTGAGTAAGGGGTGTGTGTGGTGGGTGTGTGTGGTATGAAGCTGTTGTGGATGTCCAGGATTTTGTGGAGGAAGTGGTTGGAGAGGGCGTCACATAGGGGTTGTGTGTGTGTGGGGTCTATGTTGCTGGCTTTGGGTTTTGCAAGTTCATTGATGATGGTGAAGAGTTCTTTGCTGTTTTGAGAGTTGATGTCAAGGCGTGTCTTGTAGTGATCTCTTTTGGCGGTGCGTATGAGTTGGTGATGGGTGCGAATGGTGGTTTTGAGGGTGGAGAAGTTGGTTGTGGAAGGTTCTAGTCACATATTTTCTCAGCTTGGCGGCATTTGCGCTTGGAGTCTTGGAGTTCAGGAGTGAACCATGGGGCGTTCTTGATGTTGCGGGTGGCGATGTGTTTTCTGAGGGGGGCTAGTGTGTCTGCGCACGTAGTGATCCTTACAAGAGTTCTTACAAGGATCGGAGCTCCTGTTTTGGTGTGCTTCAATTTGGATTGAAGCTCTTCTTTTCTGACAACATCTGGTTCCTGAAAATCACCTGGAATTTCCTTGTCTGGAGTTTTAAAAGAGAATTTGGCCTAATCTTGGGACAGTAAGACAGATGGTGGTCCTTTCTCCAAAGTGCCATCATCTGTTTTCTTGTTACTTTGTATTCAGTCAAAGTTGTTTTTCTTTGGTGACATTACCTGTCCTCTAGTGAACAGTCCAAAATGCAACTCATTTCTGGGGCCGTTGGTAGTTTCTTCAAGGCTTAAAATGGGCCATTTTGGTGAATGAATCTACGGTCACCATGATTACTTGGTTACCAGAGGAGGTAGGTAGAGACCATATGAAATCCGTGGATAGAGTACATCAAGGAGCGGAAGGAACCGGTAAAGGTCTTAATAAACCTGCCACCTTAGTTCGGGGTGTCTTAGTCTGGGCACAGGCTGGGCATGCTGACACATAGGTTTCATTGTCTGTCTTTAGCGAAGGCCACCAAAAAGATCGCTGAAGCAGCTCCTGGGTCTTCCTGATACCTCGATGACCGGCTATAGGAGAATCATGGCACATTTGCAGGGCTTCTGTCTGCACTTTCTTGGTAGGCAGGAAAAGAGCATGTTGATGATAGAAGTAGTTGTCCTTCTTCTGCAAATAAAGGAGTCACTCTATCCCATTCTGAAGCAGACAGAAACTGGTACTCGGATTGAATGCGTTCTTGAAAAGATTGAGTAGCTCCGATGATCCTGCTAGACTCAATAAGATGTGGAGAGGAGTTCTGGGCTATGTCAGGATATCTGCGGGATAAGGCATCTGCCATTAAATTCTGGGAACCAGGTATGTACGTGATCACGAAATCGTACTGGCTAAAGAAGAAAGCCCATCGAGCCTGACGACTGTTGCGACACTGAAAGCTCTGAAGACACTGGAGATTACGGTGATCAGTCCTAGCTTCAAAAGGCTCTCTGGAACCCATCAGGAAATGCCTCCATTCCTTACAAGCTACTTTGAGAGCGAGTAGTTCTCGTTCCAGTACAGAATAATTTCGTTCAGCCTCTGATAGAATATGAGACAGATAAAAGATAGGATGTTCCAATCCATCATTGTCTTTCTTCTGCAGCAGAACTGCTCCAATAGCTCTGTCTGAGGCATCAGTCACGACGATAAATTTCTTGGTATTGTCAGGATGACGCAACACGGGTGCTTGGGTAAAGGCTGTCTTTAATTCTTGAAACGCGTGTTCAGCCTCCTTGGTCCAAATGAAACCTTTCTTCAGGTTCTCTTTCTTAATTGTTTGTGTTATGAAACTTTGTAGGTGGGCAAAGTTCTGAATAAACTGACGATAAAAGTTTGATAAACCAAGAAAACATTGCGTTTCTTTAATGGACGTTGGAGAAGGCCAATCTAATATGGCACTGACCTTGTCAGGATCCATGGATATTCCGTGTTGGTTAATACAAAACCCGAGATACCTTACTTCAGATTTATGGAACTCACACTTCTCAGGTTTACAAAACAATTGTTTTTTCTTGAGTCTTTCCAGGACTTGCAGGACATGATCTACATGGTGCTCAGGATCACGGGAATATATCAAGATATCATCCAAATAAATGACTACATATTGATTGAGTACATCAGAGAACACTGAATCCAATAAGAAGTAGAGGAATAACAATTCTGTGGACAAAATGAAGACGTTAGGGATATAGTTCGTGTTTCCCAATTGATATAGGGGTTGTGTCGGGCTAACCAAGGAATTCGCAAAATCATGATGTGATTTGGTGAGGCTATGAGATCAAAGGCAACGTGTTCTTGATGCCCCCCAAATGTCAAACAAAGAGTAGGAGTTGAGGCCACCACAGGTCCTGAGGTTAACGGAGAGCCATCCACTGTGTGAACCTCCTCAGGAGTTTCCTTAGGAATGCGGGGAATTCCTTTACTCGTAGCCCAGGTCTCATCCAGATAGAGTCCACTGGCTCCACAATCAAGGAGAGCCAGAAGATGTTCTTCTTGATCTTGTGAACTTTGTAACTTGACTGAGAGGATAAACAGGTTGGACATGCTTTCTTTGGAGGAACATATTGATGGTTGTCAGCTCCTCCCGTCTCCTTCCTCCTTACAGGGGACGGGAGCTGGCTTTTCCCGCAGGCCTTGAGGGACATACCGGACAACTACGGATCAGGTGGCCAGCCTTACCACAGTATAGGCAAAGTCCCCTTCGTCGTCGTTCCTCCCTTTCTGACTCCGTCAATGGCCCGCGAACCAGATCTATCTGCATGGGCTCTTCATGGGGAGGTGGAGAGGCTTCAGATGAACTATCTTCCGTTCGCCGACTGCTAGCACAGACTGGTATGGAGTTCTAGTTCTACGTCTTTCCATCTTGCGCTCTCGAAGTCTATACTCAATGTTCATAGATTGATCCATTAATTGTTTCAAAGAACAAGCTGGAGAAGAGTGTACAAGCTCATCTTTAATTTCTTCACGCAAGCCTCGGCGGAAAAGGGTTACGAAGGTGCGTTCTACCCAGGAGGTTTCAGATGCCAGCTGTTTGAAGCTGGTTATATACTGCAGTACATCCTGATTACCCTGCTGAATGTCACATAAGGCTTCTTCAGCTGCTGCTTCTACCCCAGGTCTCTCAAACATTTGTTTGAAAACAGTCAGGAAAGCGGAATAGTTAGCCAGGACTGGGTCATCTGCAGAAACCAGAGGAGTCGCCCAAGCAAGCGCTGGACCAGACAAGGCGCTGATCAGATAGCCCACCTTAGCCTTATCCAAAGAAAACTGGAGTGGACGAAAAGCAAAGAAAACCGTAAGGGCGTCCAAAAATTCCTTCATCTTGAATGGATCTCCGGAATATCGAGGAATAGTAGCAGATACGGGTGGTATGTCCATTGATCGGGAAGACAAGACCTGTCGTAGCGCAGTGTTCTCTGCCCGTAACTGTTGTAACTCTTGGGCTTGTTGTTGGACAGTCTGTAACATAGCTTGAGCCTCTCCCTGTGGATCTTCCATGGCGCTCTCGCAACGCAGAATCTTTTGGCGTTGCAATCTGTCACGTACTGCGCTGGACTTCTCACCTCTGGATTTCAGATTGGCGAATACACCAAGTCTTCTACAGGTCCTGGATACTCCCAGATAAGGGCGACCCCTTCTAGTAGCCACGGTGCCGCTTGACAGGCTACACCAAAGCAGACCGTACCCTCCAGAAGGAGTCCCAGAGGGAAAAAACCCCAACACTGGGGAAAAAACCTCTAACAGGAACTCCTGAAGGAAAACAAGAAAAAACAGGACTTGACAACAGGAAACAAAAATAGGCAATATCCAGGGTAAAAGGCAGGAAAAAAGGAACAGGCAAAAATATCCCAAGGCAAAAGCAGGAACAAAGAACAGGCAAAAATCTCCCAAGGCACAGCAGGAACAAAGAACAGGCAAAAATCTCCCAAGACAAAAAGCAGGAACAAAGTACAGGAGCGAACAGCACAACCAGAAGGAAGTGTTTGCAACGCAAGGAGGAACAAGACTGACTGACGTATATACTGAGAAAAGGTAAGTGACATCACAGGAAAGGGAAGTAACACCATCTTGGATTGGGAAAAGCCCATAGACCAGTATAGGAAAAAGGAAGTAGTATAAAAGAAAAACAGAGCATGCTGGGACAAAAACACGAAGAAGACAAGATGGACACAACATGGATAGAGACAGGCAAAAGGACCAACAAAAAACCCACCACCAACAACAAAAGAAGAAAAAAAGGCTACAAGTAAGTGTAGCGCGACCGGGAGCGAAATATATGCTTCCCAGAAAGCATAGTAAAAAAACGCAGGGAACGGCGCTCTGAATATCGGTAGCGCGTTCCACCCGCGAGGACAGAAAGAGACGCTGCGTCAGAGTGCGGCGTTACACTGCGAAGTTATAGCTGGTAGAGTTGGAGCTGCCAGGAGGTGGGCCTATTGGCAATGACGCGTACATCCCGAGGATTTGGTCTCATTGACAGAATAGAGAGCCCACAAATTTAAATCCTCCTGGTTCGCGCTTGGTTGTCAATATGGCCACCCTGGATGACTTGCTCAAGGTGATTACACAGATTCAGCAGGAGTTGGTGGAATCAAGAAACACAACAGCCGCTTTAGCTGATGAGGTTGCTCAATTATAAGACAGATTGGAAAAAAAGGAACAAAGTCCTTTGGGAACAGGTTGGCAAACGGCTCCATCTCAAGTGTCAGGAACTAAACCCCCCAACTAACATTTCACTCAACGTTCCCACACCAATTCCTTTAGCTGCACCCGAAAGATTTTCAGGTGATCCAATTAAAGTACAGACTTTCCTTACACAAGTGGAACTTAATTTCACTTGTAGACCAAGCACCTTTCCAGATCTACAATCACAAGTAGAATTTTTAATCTCTTACCTATCAGGAGATGCGGCCATATGGGCAGTTCCCTTAGTACATCAAGAAAGTCCATTACTCTATAATTGAAGAGGATTTGTGCAAGAGTTTGAAAATGTCTTTGATCGAAGAGCAGTAACATTGTCTGCGGATCGAGAACTACTAGAATTACGGCAAGGATGTAAGGACTTAGTTTCATACTTAGCTAATTTTAATTGATTAGTAGCTGAAATAGCCAGTCCATAAGAAAAAATAGCAGCACTTTTTTATCAAGGTCTCAAAGACGATTTGAAAGATGTCCTGACACAAATTGACCCTTAACCAACTGGTTGTTCGTAACTCATAAATCTTGCTTTAAGATTAGATCATTGGCTTGCCGAGAGGAAAGGTGAACGGAGAAAATCTGAAAGAAATAATTGGTGTATAGATAAGGGAAAGGTCCACAACCAAATAACGAACATATCCCAGAACCAATGGAAATAGGAGCAATCAGACAACCCTTGACCACAGAGGAAAAAGAACAATGCCAGAAAAATGGACAATGTTTGTATTGTGGCCGTAAGGGCCACTTTGTAAAGGAGTGCCCAGTTAAACCAAAGAATAAGATCCCTATTACAAAGAAGACTTTAGCAAGTGTAGATACTGAAGTGGAAAACTAGAACACCCAAGGTGTAAAGAAGGGTTTCTCTTGGGTGTAATCGTTAACCCTTCTCAAGAGATAAACCAAAGTCAAAATTTAACTAAATCACAACATTTAAGAATTAATCTGGAGGTACAGGTACAAGGACCAAGTCATTTAGGCAAGGCTTTAATAGACTCTGGCACTACCGGCAATTTCATAGACACAGAGATAACCAAAGTCAAAATTTAACTAAATCACAACATTTAAGAATTAATCTGGCGGTACAGGTACAAGGACCAAGTCATTTAGGCAAGGCTTTAATAGACTCTGGCACTACCGGCAATTTCATAGACACACATATAATTCAATCATGGAACATTCCCTGTGAGAAAAAGAAAACTCCAGAGATGTTGCAAGCAGTGGATGACAAAATACTATCTGGAGGACCAGTAATTTTACAAATTCTTCCATTATTAATAACATGTTATGAACAAAATCAAAAGACTAAACATGTGGAATTGTTAACGTTTGATGTGATTAATTCCCCTCAGCATGGGATAATCCTTGGTATGCCATGGTTGAGTTGTCATAATCCTCAGGTAGACTGAAGAGAAAGAAAAATAACATTTTCATCTCCTTTCTGTAATACGAAGTGTCTTAAGACAACAGACACTAAAATGTCCATTGAATCCTATGTAACTACAGCTGCTTAGACAAATATAGTTGTACCCTCTAAATATTAATTTTTTACTTATGTTTTTGATGAACAAGAAGCAGAAGTTCTATTCCCACACAGACCATACGACTGCCAAATAGATCTCCTGCCCGGGACTGTACTTCACAGTTGTCGTATCTATGCCTTATCCGAACAAGAGAATCAATACCTCAGGAAGTATTTAGAACAATTCTTGGCTAATGGATTTGTTCGTCCCTCCAAATCCCCAGCAGCTTCTCCTCTTTTCTTTGTCCCCAAAGCAAATGGAGATCTTAAAATTTGCATAGACTATAGAGCACTAAACAAAATCACGGTAAAGAACAGGTATCCTTTACCGTTGATTCCAATCCTTTTGGAACAATTTAAAAAGGCAACAATCTATACAAAATAAGACTTAAGAGGAGTGTACCATTTGGTCAGAATGAGAGCTAGTGATGAATGGAAAACTGCATTTAAAACCCGGTATGGCTTATTTGAATACACCATAATGCCATTTGGACTTTGTAATGCCCCAGCAGCTTTTCAATTTTTTCTGAATGACGTCCTTCGAGAATATTCGGATCTTTTTGCAATAGTATACATAGATGATATACTCATTTATTCCAACAATGAGAGTGAACATGAACAACATGTTAAAAAGATTCTCTTGACTCTTCGAAAACACCATTTATTTTGCAAGCTAAGCAAATGTGAATTTCATGTCACTACCGTTGAATGTTTTGGTGTAATATTTAATCCAAAAGGAATGACCATGGCTGAAAGAAAGGTTCAAGCTGTCTCTGATTGGCCAACCCCTAAAAAGTACGAGATGTGCAATGTTTTCTTGGTTTTGCCAATTTTTATTGTAGGTTTATTGACCATTTTTCTCAAACTGTATCACCTATACTATACTCAGACTACTGAGGAAAAAAAAACCTTTTTGTGGTCTCCAGTGGCAGACAAAGCATTTATGACTCCTTTTTCTACAGCTCCTATCCTGACACATCCGGATACTGACCGCCTATTTATTGTAGAAGCAGATGCCTCTGATCTTGTAATAGGTGCTGTACTCTCTCAACGCAATAAAGAAACTGGCCAACTCCATCCAGTGGCTTACATGTCACATGAACTAAATGAGGCGGAGCAAAATTATGTAATAGCATAAAAAGAGCTCCTAGCAATATGTGATGCTTTTAAAGAATGGAGGCATTACTTATTGGGTGCAAAATATACCAACACAGACTACACAGATCATCGTAATCTACAATTCATGAGTGCAGCTTGTCTTTTAACACCTAGACAAGTACGGTGGATGTTGTTTTTCGCTCAATTTGACTTTGTAGTAACCTTTCGCCATGGTAAAGATAATCGTAAAGCTGACGCTTTATCCAGACAAAACTCCACGATGTTACCCATAGCTCAACCTCCACAAGCTATAATCGCCCCAGAAAAGGTTCTATGTATTATTAAAACTGAAGACTTCTTTGAAAACATTTGTAACTACTTTACTATTGAGAAATTGCAAAAATGGGTTCAAGCAAAACCTAATAGAACAATTAAACAAGGCTGCCCTTTCATGACTCTCGCTTGTTTGTCCCAAAATTGAATCTACGCTAGTTAGTTTTTTATTGGCTACACACAATCCTGATTGCAGGTCATCCAGGAATTAAGACACTTGAATTAATCCAAAGATATTTTTGGTGGCCCAATGTAGTAAAAGATATTAAAACAATGCCAACAAACTGTGAAATATGTGCTCGGACAAAGATAAGTCATCCAAAACCCAAAGGACTCCTACAACCTCTCCCAACCCCAAGTAAACCATGGGAACATATATCTTTAGACTTTATTACTGGAGTTCCACCAGAACAATATCATTCCGTCATTCTAGTAGTTGTAGACAGTCTCACCAAATGCGTACACTTCATCGCTTGTGAAAAATGACCTACTTCTAGTGATTTGGCAATGATACTCTTAAACCAAGTCGTTCGTCTTCATGGACTGCCTAAAGTGATACTTTCTGATCGGGGTCGCAATTCACCTCACTGTTTTGGCGAACGTGGTGCAAAGCTTTACAAGTCACGTCCACTCTGTCTACCAGTCATCAGAATTATGATAAAAAACATTGCGAAGGCCCACAATATAAGCCAAGAGACAAAGTGTGGCTTTCAACTCGTTACATCACCTTTAAAAAGAGACATATGTTCCACCCTAAGTACATTGGTCCTTATACTATACTTCAACAAGTAAATCCAGTTACATATAAATTACAAGTACCCGCATCATTACATATTAACCCAGTTTTTCATACTTCCCTTTTGAAAAAAGCACAAAAGACCTCTTGTTCCCGTCCTTCTCCAGTTTTGGTACAAGGGGAATGGGAGTATGAAGTGCAGCAAGTTCTGGATTCTAGGTTCCGAGGTAGTACCCTATGGAACTTAGTGGCATGGAAAGGCTCCGGCCCAGAAAGTGACTCTTGGGTTCCAGCAAAAGGAGTCCATGCTATACGCCTGGTGCAACGTTTTCATCTCCTCCATCCTCATAAACCAGGCCCTAGAGCGCGCTTGGGAGGAGGTAATACTATCAACATCACAGCAGTGGGCGCTCTAGGACCTGCTCCTATTTGGTATCCATCATCAGGACGGAGGTTACCTACATGCCGTCAAGTCTAAACATATAAAAGAGCATACTATGTTTGTAATGACTAGTTTTTGATCTGCTCAGGGATCGAGAATTGTCTTTGGATTCAGGTGTCTGCGCGCTATGTGCACAGTGTGTAGTGTTTGGAGGAAGCAGGTGAATGTTTCAAACGCTTTGTGCGTGCCTTTGTTTCATCCTCAGAGCGCTGGAGGGGACCTTGAGTCCCATTTGTTCTTGCGGCGGCCATCTTGGGCGGGGCACCTCTATTTAAACAGCCACACCCAGTCCTCAGTGCTCACTATTCTGGAGTTCATACAAGGATCGGACAAGTTTTCTTGTTACTTTGTATGCAGTCAAAGTTGTTCTTCTTTGGTGACATTACTGTCTTCTAGTGAACAGTCCATATTTAATAGCTACTTTAAAAAGGTCAAGTTAAGGTTATTTTTGCCATTAGCAGATACACAGTCCATACTTAATGAACTCTCTGATTTAGCAGCAAGAAGAAAAAGGAGGCAAATTACATAGCATTCGAATTCACAGAAGAATTCTAATGTGTAAATAAATGTTAAAGTTAAAAGAAAGTTGAATGCAATGGCAAATTGGTGAACAAAACAATTTAATGCTACAATTTGAAATTGTGTTGTTGAATTACTGGAAGTATGAAATAACATTTCTTTTAGGGAATTCTAAACCAACCCTCCATTCAAGAGGATTACAAAGGGTAATCATTTATGGTCTACAGATTTATTTTCAAAAGAATCTATGATTTATATTTTCTGTTTGGTATCTGTGTTTCTTGTCTTCACATGTCTCCTTCCCAGCTGTTTCCTTCCCTAATTCCCTTCCCCCCACTTGGCCACTCTAAAACTCTGTGCTTTTATAGCTGGTAGAGTTGGAGCTGCCAGGAGGTGGGCCTATTGGCAACGATGCGTACATCCCGAGGAGTTGGTCTCATTGACTGACCAAGACCACCGCCAGGAAATGAGCTTCTTCAGAATGTCCCCCTTGTGTGCCACTGAGCCACCTTGTTCACTATAGACTTCCATTGCTCCTCTTCCTATGGCCCCATGGACACTGGACCTGTGCTACAAGGCAACTGCACTGCTACACTGAATCTTTCCTCAACCATCACCCCACTCTATTGCACTATCCCTTCATCATTATCACTTCAATAAACACCCTTGAACACAACTTGAGTATTCATGCTTTATCAGACAGAAATAAGCAATGTATTGAACTGTATTATTCTGTGCAAATGTCCTGTAATGTGTGAATCCATCCAACAAATGTGTTTCAGCAGTCTGTAGTCATCAGATCAGTACACATTTGTAACCACACCAACATCTACAAAAATGAAAAGGTATAAGTGACAGTCAATTGTAATGTAAAGGTAGTGATTGGCACAACACACCTGGCACACAGCACTTAACTAAAATAGAGATATGAACAGGTCAACAGTCTTACCTGAGTGTCATTGGAAGTACTGCTGTATGATATGAGTCCTGTTGTTCACATCCACCTCCTCTTCCTTCTCGTCACTGTCTTCAGTGTCCACTGCTGCCACAGGTGCATTGTCTCCTCCCTCCTCCTGCAGGTAGGGCACATGGCATCTGAGGGACAAATTGTGCAGCATGCAGCAGACCACCACAATCTGGCAGACCTTCTTAGGGGCGTAGCATGGGGACCCACCTGTCAAATGGAGGCACCAGAACCCAGCTTTCAGTAGACCAAATGTGCGTTCTACAACCCTCCTGGTGCAGCCAGGTCCCTCATTGTACCGATATTCAGCCCCTGTTCTCAGATTCCTAACAGGGGTCAACAGCCAGGACAGGTTTGGGAAGCCAGAGTCACCTGGAAGAAGTGAGGGACACACATTACCCATGTACAATAGCATTGAGTACAACTCCGGTAGGCATACACTCACATACATTGTGTGGAGACTCAAGCTCACCTATGAGCCACACTCTGTGCATCTGTAGTCATGCTGTCACCTGTGGGACACTGCTATTCCTCAATACATTGGCATCATGCACAGGTCCAGGAAACTTGGCAGTGAAGTGGGAGATGTATTGATCAGCAAGGCACACCATCTGGACATTTAGAGTGTGGTAACTCTTCCTATTCCTGTAGACCTGCTCATTTGCCCTGGGAGGGACCAAGGCAATATGGGCCCTGTCAATGGCTCCTATCACATGTGGTATGTGTCCCGTGATGCAGAATCCAGCCTTCACAGTGGGCAAATCTACAACCTGGGGGAATGAGATGTAGCTGCTCATGTGTTTGAGCAAGGTAGCCAAAACCCTCCAAGCACGATCTAAATCATTGGCTGTAACATTCCTGCAGCCAAGCCCACTGTCACCTGGAAAGAACCACTTGCCAGGAAGTGTAGCACTGACAGTACCTGTACAACAGGGGGAATTCCAGTAGTGCTACGGATAGCAGGAATTAGATCAGGCTCCAACTGTGCACACAGCTCAGTGATTGTGGCCCTGTTCAGACGATAGGTGAGTATGATGTGCCAGTCCTTCTGTGTAGCCAAGTCCATAATGGGTCTGTTCACGGGTGCTTGCTTCCTTCTCCTCATCCTCCGCAGTGGTTGGTATCTACGTGAGCCAAAATCAAAATCTGTGTGACTACAGGCAGTATGGACACACAATATCACAGTACACAGAGCATGTATGTATGTAGAAGACTGGAATTGTATAGCTGGGTACAGTCTATACCAATGACGCACATAAGTTAGTCCAACATGAGCACTAGCATTAGGAAATGGCAACCGCCTGTCCTGTATGCAGGGACAGGTGGAAGTGACCTCACTCCGCCGGCGTTTGGTTTCATGGAGGAAGGCGGTCTACACTGCTGTGGAACTCCTCATTGGCTAGCATGGAGCTCTATGGACTACAGGAACCAATGATGATCAACGTCAGCAGTGACGATGTTCACCGCCTCAGACGTGACCGCCATTTTCTCTCTGCCACTTTACCTGATTCCTGACTTTCTCCGGATCAACATTTCCACTGCGTGTGCTGCTGTGATCTATGTCTGGAACCTGCGATGGCCCGTGCTACAGGGTAGAGGGCCCCAGCCTTTACATCGGAGGAGCTGGAGAAGCTTGTGGATGGGGTCCTATCCCTGTATGGGCAGTTGTATGGGCCTCCAGACCAACAGGTGAGCACATCATGGGTACGTTGGATGCGACATGGCTGCAAGTAGATGTATGTGTGTGCTGGAAATGTGTCATATGGGCGGTTTGATAGCATTTAATGTGTATGCAGAGGTAGGGGTCATGTGTATGCTTAATGTGGGTAATATGCAGAATGAATGCCATCTGTGTTACATAATGGATTGTTGATTTCATGGTATCCTTCTGTCGTCTCATCTGCAGGTCAGCGCCCATCAAAAGAAAGGGTTGTGGTGTGCATCGCCAAGGATGTGCGGACCCTTGGGGCCTATAGCCGGTGGAGCACCCACTGCAGGAAACGGTGGGAGGACCTGAGATGCTGGGCCCAGAAGACCGCAGAGGCCCAGCTGGGGACGGCCTTCCAATGAGGGAGGGGTGCCCGTCGGAGCCTGACCCCTCTAATGGCCCGCATACTGGCAGTGGCCAATCCTGAGTTGGATGGGCGCATGAGAGCAGCACAGCAGCCAGAAGGGGGTGAGTACAGAGTGTGTGGTATTTATTTTTCGTTGCCTGGCATGTTGTTTGGGTGCAAGGTTCTAGTCAGTGGGTGCCCCAATATGCCGCTTTGGCTTTTCCAGTGTGATCCTGTTTAGCTATGTAGGGTGGTATGTATATTAGGTAAGTAGCTAGCATACCATGGCAGACAGGGCTTAGTGAATCCCAGTAGGTGCGCAGATGGTAATGTTTGGGTTCTTTACTGCGCTTGTACCCAGGTAATGGTTTGTCATACTGGTCCATAGTGCACTGTGTTTGTACCAGTGAGTGATTGTGATGTGTATGCTATATGTGCTGTTGGTGCTGTGATTGGCCCTGTGCTCCCTTTCTTTCTCCCCCTCCCTCTCTCTTTTTCTCTTCCTGTCCTTGTGTGCATTAGCATCATCTGGTGAAGGAGCAGGGGCACCGGTGAGTGGGAGAGCTGCAGCCCATGGGACCCATGAGACAGAGCGCACAGACACCAAGGGGACCAGTGGGTTGAACGGCGAGGGGAGCACCACGGGGGAGACAGGAGCCACGACTACAGACTCAGATTCCTCCTCTGATGGAAGTTCCCTGGTGGTGACAGACCCCTCTGGGACCACCCCAGCTAATAGATCTTCCGCCACCCCCGTACTAGCACCGCCCTCCCAGTAGCCCCCACCCAGTTGCCCGTGCTCGCTCACCCAGGAGGGTTGCCGTCTCCTTCGCCCCAGGCACCTCAGGCCCTGCCTCCGTCAGCTTTGCTGCCCTTAGTGAGGAGGCTATTGACCTCCTAAGATCCATCTCTGTAGGGCAGTCAACCATAGTGAATGCCATCCAGGGGGCTGGCATCCCAGATGCAGCCATGCAGTGCCTACCTGGAAGGGATTCATTGTGGCATGGCTGCCCTACAGAGATCGTTTCAGGCTCTTGCCTCCTCTCTGACGGCAGCCAGTGTCCCTGGCTCTTCTGTCCCCCGTCAACCTACCTGTTCCCAGTCCCAAAGCCCTCCCCCAACCCATCCCACGCACACAATCTGACAAGCATGCACCCAGAACAACAGACAGGACTCGCACAGACAAATACAAACACCGCAATTCAGTCCAGAAGCACACACACAGCCAACACACACATGTACATACTACAACAGCCACTGCCTCCACTGTCTCCCCCTCCTTCTTCTCCCTCACAGTCACATCAACACCCACGCCTGCATGCACTGCATCATCAGTCCCAGGTCCTGCCACCTGTACAGCCTTGCCCACAGTCACCACAACAGCAGGCATGCTGACATGTACCCCACACACCACATGAGCAGTCACCACCAGCATCACAACTTCATGCAGCACACCCACCTCACTTGCAGACACCACCACAACATACATACACATGTCCTGTTTGTCCTCTCCCACCCTGTCTGCCCCCCTCCAATTACACATAAACGCTCAGACACCCAACAGCCATCCACATTACACACAAACACTGTCCATGCACCTGCACCCAAGTCCAGCACATCTACTCCTACAATCACTCCATCTACCTCCACTCCCAAACCTCCTCCCACAACCTGCCCCATTGGCCCTAAGGAGCTTTTCCTTTCCCGCCTTGACCTCTTCCCTCTCTACTCCCCGTCCTGCCCGTAAGAGGAAGATCCCTCCCTCCGAACCCAGTACCTCTACCTCCCATTCGACTCCTGTTCCTCCCCCTAAGACTTCACCTACCAGTAAGGGGCTGTCAGAACACGGCTGATGGGCGATCTAGGGCCCACCACAGCTAAGTTACCTGTGCGCTCATTGTTACCATTGTGTGCCAAACCATCTTGTGGGAAAGCTCACGAGGCTGCCTGCAAAGCTAACTGGTGGTCTCGTTGTTCATTTTCTTATTAAACTGTGCTATTACCCCATCAGATATTTTATGGTAATATATGGTATGTCGTGAATGTTAAACAAATGTTTGTTCCTCCATATAGCTGTTTGCTAGCGTTGTGCTGCTTCATTGTAGTTTTCTGAAAAAGACTACAATTCCCAGCAGGCTGTACAGCCACCATCTTAGGTGTGGCACCTAGTATAAAACTGGCCCCACCCAGCAAACGATGCTCACTATCGCTCTGGGGTCCCTGGTGCAGTCTGGTTTGCTCTCATCTGGGTGAATACATTCCTAAGGGTATTTTCCTCAATCTAGTCAGGCAGCTGTCATCACAGCTTTGGTGGGAGTCTCTCCTGTTATCAGCTGCTGTCATCTCGCTCATTAATCTTCCTGTGAGCCTCTAGCACAGTGTATTTCCAGAGCAGGCCCTGCTCTGAAGGTAAGATTATTCTTTCTAAGAAAGTGCATCTGGGTTGATGTAGCTTTCCAGTTATTTGAGTTTTGTGTCCTGAAGTCTGTGTTGATTTATTACAGGGTCACTCTGAGTTCAGCATCTTCCAGGCAGAATGTTTTCATACAATTAAAAGTGCACTGAATTCTTTTGAAAATATTGTTTAGCCTGCAACTAACTCTGAAGTCAAGAGTTTTATAAACATGATAAATAGGATTACAAGTTGAAGAGTTTTATTGCTGACTTAGGATCTTCATGATGCAAGCATAGGGCAAGTGGGTGAATGTTGTGGCATATATATCTTATATTAAGGAAGGTATCATTAGACAACCAATTGCATGTTTATTAGGGAAAGGCTCAACAAACCCCACTACTGAAAGTCCTGGTGCCTTTTCATTTTCTCAATCATCTTTCCATACTGCAACTCAAAATTCAAAGTAATCAGAAACCCTTTCGCCAGACTGCAGTTCAAGTATGTGCAGAATTGTTAACGTGCTTTGTATTGTTTTCCTGTGACCTATTGGTTTTCTCAGATCTCCTTCCCTGCTGATCCCATCCCACAACCTTCCCCTCATCAGATCACTCTAAAAATCTGCGCTATAAGAGCATTTGGATTTGTAGATATCTGGAGGTGGGCCCTGTTGAGCTTCATACAGACCCCGTGGAAATGTAGCCCTGACAGGGGCACAAGAGTGGCACTCCGGCCTGCCGCCCCAAGCCCACTCCTCCGCCCCCTAAATGGAAGGGTAAAGAGCCACCCCCTCCCAAACCCAAGCCTAAGTACCCCCCAATAAGAAACCCTTGCCCACCTCCTCGCCCCCCGCCCCTGAGGTTCCTACCTATATACAACATGATGCCCCTGCCAGTGAAGTGACTGGGCAGGTCAGGAGTCAAGTTGGGCCATGGACGTTGCCCTGTGGCTTTCCAATGACATTGGACTGGCTAATGGCCATTTCTGTAAAACAAAATATATATATATATATATATATATATATATATATATATATATTTATATGGACAAAAGGTCTTTGTTCTGGTTTTCTTTGCTCCTGGGTTATGTTGTTGTTGAATAACTCTGCAGATGTTTCTCGTGTGTGGTATGAGTTTTTGTTGTGTGTTGTGTGTGTGGTTGTGCCACTCTCCCCTCCCTCCCTTGAGTGCTAGGCGGCTGTACTCACCGTTGTCGTCTTCGTCGGCGTTGGTGCTCCGGGACTGCCATCATGTGGTACAGCAACGGCAGGACTTCCAGTTCAGGTTTCATGGCGGCCGCAGACTCCTCTGTGTCCCTGGAAGTGAGTTTCTCCTTTTATATGATGCTTTTCCCCCAGGCTTTTGGTGGCAGTGGTCCCGCCCTGAAAATCCTGGCGGTCTGCCATGTCATGATATGGTGGGCGGGTCGTTGTCTTCCGCCTGCCTGAAGAGGGCTTCCGCCGTGGTCAGTGGATGGACCACACTGGCGGTTGGGGTGGTTCATTGGCTGTCTATGGGAGGGATCACCGCCATGGTCATAATTTGGTAGTCTTCACCGCAAGCCTGGTGACAGTACTGCCGCCATCGCCGGTGTGGCAGTCAGCTGACCGCCAATGTCATAATGAGGGCCAATGACTTATAGCCTGTTCGAAGTATTTAAAAAAGCTTGGCTACAGTGAAGACATCACATCACTTCTGGTTGTGTAAGCCTCCACCCACCTGATGAACAGAGAAACAACCACTAGGATATACATTAGGCCACTGCATAGTGACATCTCAACAAAATCTAAGTGTATTCTAATTTTTTTAAATGACTCATAGTCATACTAGATCTCCATAGAACACCTATGACACAAATGATCTGCTATAGTTCTGAAATGGGATTAGACCAAATTGTTTTAAATGTCCTAACCATAGCATTATGGCCATCATTTATAAATCCATGTAAATATCTTGCTATTGGTAACATTAGATCTTTCGTCACTTGACATCCACATATCACTTTTATCTTTTGATCACCATACTTTCTTTGATCTTTTCTATTCATCCTCTGGCACTTCCTTTTTTAGTCCCCTAAGCTCATTAAGAGACTCAATTGACGTTGACAACAACCTATTGCATTTTCCATTTCACATTCCGATTTTCTCTTGTTGCCAATGTGCCAGACGCAGTAGCACAGAATTTTGCAACCTCTTCCGCAAGGTTATTACCTACTGAAAATATGTTGTGTCCACTCTTGTGGGTGGCACATATAACAGCAATCTTCTTTTGGACTTATAGGGCCTCCAATAAATCTAGAATTCATGGCCACTCCCAGCAAAAGTTAAGAAATCTCTTTGTGACTACAAATGGTCAAAGTCATCGACCACTCCAAAACCATACTGGCTATCCATATAGATGTCTCTACTGAATTTGGACTCTGCTTGATGAGATTGTGCCCCATCACAATCATCTCACTTTCAGCAATTGTCAAAGCAGTCACTGCAGTGACAGTGAAAAAACACAAACTCGACATATAAAGTGGGATAATAGGGCTGTTTCAACAAGGATACATGAAATAACCAAACAACATTGTTGAAAGTGTGCCTACTTAGGCAGCACATCTCCTGATCACATCTTCCTTCTTGAGGAACAAATCAATACATTTTGCGAGTAACTTCTACAGTACCATAAAATGAAATCTATTTTGTATTATTTTCTGGAAAAGGAAAAACACTAGCTAAAAAAGTGACCATGAAAGTTCATTCATGGAAAATAAAAACAACACTTATCTTCATCAAGCATTAAAATGAATGTAAGTGCAAGAAGGCTGAGTCCCAATAATGCCAATTCGCAGTCTGGTAATGTTTACCTAAACACAGATGAATAAAAACTATTTCTAATTAATGAAAAACACCGTCTGAAAGGTATCAATGAAATGAACAGATGGCAACCAGTCGTATAGTACTAAAATGCAGATGTTTGTTTTTGGCCAGTACGATGAATTTAATAGCTTTCGACAGGACCCACCTCCACTCTATGACCTTAATAATATGTTTGGCAGTAAAATTAAGGGGCATATTTATACTCTCTTTGCGCCGGAATTGCGTCGTTTTTTTTGACGCAATTCCGAAGCAAAACTAACTCCATATTTATACTTTGGCGTTAGACGCGTCTAGCGCCAAAGTCCATGGAGTTTGCGTCATTTTTTAGCGTGGACACCTACTTTGCGTTAATGGTATGCAAGGTAGGCGTTCCCGTCTAAAAAATTGACTCCGAGGCATGTGCGCCGTATTTACACTCCCGGGCAAAATTCACGCCCGGGAGTGGGCGGGTCGAAAAAAATGACGTACGCCCGCTTTTGCGCCGTTTCTTAGCGCCTGGTCAGGGCAGGCGTTAAGGGACCTGTGGGCTCGGAAGGAGCCCAGAGGTGCCCTCCCATGCCCCCAGGGACCACCCCTGTCACCCTTGCCCACCCCAGGAGGACGCCTAAGGATGGAGGGACCCATCCCAGGGACATTAAGGTAAGTTCAGGTAAGTGTTTTTATTTTTTATTTTTTTGTGGCATAGGGGGGCCTGATTTGTGCCCCCCTACATGCCACTATGCCCAATGACCATGCCCAGGGGACAGAAGTCCCCTGGGCATGGCCATTGGGCAAGGGGGCATGACTCCTGTCTTTGCTAAGACAGGAGTCATTTCTATGGGGGTTGGGAGTCGAAAAAAATGGTGCAAATCGGGTTGAGGAGAAAAATTTGCCTCAGCCTGACTTGCCCCATTTTTTGGCGCCCAAGCTCCATATCCCCCTACGCCGGCGCTGCCTGGTGTACGTCGTTTTTTTTCACGCACACCAGGCAGCGCCGGCGGCTAACGCCGGCTAACGTCATTGAATAAATACGGCGCCCGCATTGCGCTTCAGAATGGCGTTAGCCGGCGCTAATTTTTTTGACGCAAAACTGCGTTAGCGCAGTTTTGCGTCAAAAAGTATAAATATGGCCCTAAGTACTTGAGAGTGATGCTAAATGGCTGCTTTAGTATGAATCTTCATTTTTTCAGTACCACAAGGATCATTCCTTTGAATGTGCCAGCATCACACTGCGCTATATTATATTATTATACTAGATGAACAGGGACTGGCTAGTGGGGCCTCGATTAACTAAGGGAGTTATAATGCCAGTTATTTTTGTTCAGCATTTCCAGAATGCCAGTTGCAACACATTCAAAATGTCATTATCCTCCTAATGAATGAGCTAACGAAATACTCTGCTTCTCCTTTTTTCAGATCCCTTTAAGTTCTCCTAATGAAAGCAAGAGTTGCTTTTAAAATATTATAACTTTTAAATGAATAAATAAATACACAGCATATGTAATAGCCTGTTCTCTTAGTTCAGCAGCTCTCCATCACTTGAGAGACCCCGGATACAATTTTAAAAAGCAGTTTGTTAATTATCAGTGTATTTTATTTTTCATTATTATGAATGTTACTCTGGCAAAGGTGTTAGAGCACTGACAACAACAACTGATCCGTTCCGGAGAACTGCCACACCGTTTGTGTAATTTCACTCAGAGGGGATAGATACTGTGTTCAATGAGTAGTGTGCCACAATTTTATATATTAAGCACCCAGCTCTATGCGCTCAACAAGGTACTCTATGGCGTGACTTACCTAATGCAGTGGTTCCCAACCTTCTGACTTCTGTGGACCCCCACTTTATCAGTACTGGAATCCGGGGACTTCCACTGAATCATTATTGGAATCTGGGGACCCTAATGAGTCATTACTGAAAGCTGGGAACCAAATCTGTTAATATTATTTAATTTTCTAAGCAGTTGCGGACCCCCTGCGGAGGCTTCTTGGACTCCCTGGGGAGGCTTTGCAGACCCCTAGGGGTCCCCAGACCACAGGTTGGGAACTACTGATCTAATGTACAAAACTAGGTTTTCCTACATTGCAAATACACTTTCCCTGCCATGTGTCACTGCAGTACTTTTAAACTGCAGCCCAATCATTTAAGATGTCCTTGCAGGAAAGATAATTGTTAATTAAGTATGTCCAATGTACAGCAAGCAGCCTATTCATCAAAGCATTTTTAAGTTGTAAAGTTTTTCACCAGCAATACCATTTTACGTTCTCACAAATGTTAATAATATAACACCAGCTGTAGATCTTGCCCCATGGCTCCCCTCTCTACATTGTATGGATTTATCAGCCACTATTGAGGTAAAATAGCCAAATTCGTTTTTCCCTCACTGTAGTGAATGTCCTCCATAGGCTAAAATGGTGAGACTTTATTTTAATTAACAAAGTCCCCTTACCTGTCAGAAACCTTGAGTTTGGTATCAAATTGATTATTATAATAAATCTCATAATTCATAATTGTTGGATTTAATATAACTAGTTCCGTTGAAGAGTTTCAAAACTCTACCTAAAAGTTGCCAACTTCAGCTCTGTAGTGCCCTTCTGTGATTGGCCATACTCTGCCTTGATGAGGTGTGAAGTGGCCTGGTTGAACACAAAGGATGTGCCTGGGGTAGGAGATCTGCCTTAGCAGATGGAGAAACAGGATTGGGAGAAGAGCAGCCAAACTGGTCTTCAAAGGCAGGGAGGTACATTTGGAGCAGCTGAAGACCACCCTCCTTCCTGCAACCACAGACAATTTGGTGCCCTCTTGATTAGATTAGGAGAAGGCAGGAGAGGGGTGTGTTTAGGATTTTAGCCACACCAGTGGGTGGGCTCAGCCAGATCTAACCTCCAAAAATCACTTTCAGCCATGTTGGATTTTTGAAGAATGGTGCTCCCTGGGATTGATTTTTGCCACACTTCCCAGGGTGTGGTCATCAAAGAGGGAAAGAGCCTGCCTGAAATTGGACAACCAGTACCCCCCTGCTTTCCACCCAGGAGCAAGGATAAATATAGCAGAGCTGCACCCGAACCTCAGATCCCTACAAGGAACAAGACAAAGAAGAAGATGGATTGCCCTGCTGGACCCCTGACCTGAACCTGGACACTGCACTCTGAAGGACTGCATCAGCTGCACACTTGGACTTCACCACTAATAGGACTTTGCCTGTCTTCTACAGCTTCATGAATGGACTCCCTGTTTGCTACAGGTACAAAGGAGCTGCCCAAAGTCCCCTGCATCAAGTCCTGCAAGAGGAGCCCAGCTGACCAGCGTCCAGTGGCCATTTGAGGACTCTGCACAGGTATATTCTGGGGATTGTAGTCCCAACGCCCAGGGAGCAACTCAGAGGTTCTGGAACCATGGATCAAGTTGTGGACACTTCAAGGACCCAAAAGGACCTCTGGAAGAAGATCCTGAAGTTTGCAGACGTTTGGGGCAACGTCATAAGTTGAAGAGCTGCATTGTGGGAGTTGTAGTCCCAGACCCCAAGAGGCAAACCAGAGCCTCTGAACCCTTGGCTGGTGATGTGGACCACTTTCCCGAACCAGGAAACACTTCTGAAAGTAAGTGTAACAGTATACCTCGTGGGTGGCCTGAACTCTGGACTTTGTCCCTTTCCAGTGTGACCTTTTTTTTTTAACCTTTTGAGCACTAGTTGCTTCAATGCGCTAGAAAACATTAATTCTTTAAAAAATCATATCTCTGGTTCCCCTTATCCGATTTTAATCATTTTGGTATCATTTTAAAGATACAAATATAATCTATTATAATAAATTGGTGTTGGATTTTTATTATGTTCTTGGGTTTACCACTTAACTGTTTTGTGATTTGTAAATGCTTTACACACCTGTCTCCTAAGTTAAGGCTTGTCGCTCGTTGCCAAGCTACCAAGGATTGAGCTGGGTTTAATTTATTGAGACCTAACTGGACCTACGTGGAAGTTAGTGGCCTGTTGCTAAGTGTAGGTACTTACATGCCCTTACCAATAATCCACTTTCCAACAGGGATCATTTAATTTTAAGTTTGAGCCTAGTATTTCCTCATGGGCACAAATAACTGTCACAGTTGAAGCCACATGTCCCTGCTTTGGGCCAGCTGCGCACCACCAACTCTTAAAGGGAGGAGAGGCGCAAAGGCAGGGGCCAAGGTCTATTTTTTTTTTACATGCTCTCCTATGCCAGTCCACCTCCCTCACCTAGTCGTGGTCAGGTTTCTAAGTGCAGCAGCATATAAGCTGCACTCAAGAACCTGTTTTGCCTGTAATTAAGTTTCTTAATGCCATACTTACCTTGTTTCCTTGATGGCCTTGTTACTGCTGACTTTTCTTCTGCTCTAGTCATGCAGCTCCCTGTCCTATGAGCTTTGGAGGGATTCCCCCATCTTTTTTTGGTGTCTGCTCCTGCCCTTTTGTGTGATAATGGGTGTCTCTGCAATTTTAGGAAGTTTTCTGTTCTCAACGCACCATGGAGACAAGGGTAAAAAAGCATTTACCAACAGTTGACTGATCTTCTAATTTGGTAAGATGCATCCACATAAATAATTTTGGATTTTTACTTTCCCTTCCTGCATTGGTATCTCATGACCTAAATGGATGTAGACGTGTGGATGATACAAAAAGAAAGAAAAGACTGTATGGGCATGCACAATCAGCAAAAGAAGGAAAAGACTGTTCGGTCTATTTTTTATGCTGCATACAATGATTGAGAGTGAAAGTTAATTTGTTTTTTTCTATACAGCTTTGAGGCACTTATGGGAACATTTGTAATCACTGATTTTTTGTGGATTACTTTTAAGAGACTTTAAAGGAATGAAGTTATTCCAGTCTTATGTCACACCCTTATGATGGTCCCGTCATTTAGCACTTAGGTATTACTCAGCAATGTAGGGAAGTCAAACAATTAGAATGTTTGGTATTCAAATTAATTTAGTATCCTGTATTCCTTAGTTCTATCTACAGGATTACACTGCATTCATTGGGCTCCTGCCAATCGAGAAAAAGTGGGAAAGTGGGAGGTACTAGGTAAGACACACACACTACCAGTCTTTAAGCTATTTTGAGTTATTCTTTGAGTTATTCGTGCTTTAGAGATTAAGGCTCTAAAAGTCTGCCATGCTTTGTTTTTAGACACATGACAAACCTAGAACACTGAAGGAACCTCTAGTGTCATGGAGTGATGCTGTTACCTTAAAGGGACCCGGGAATGCCATCTTTGTGTTTTCTCTACTTCCTTTTTCCCCTGGATGCTGTTATCACTTGGAGGCTTTTCTTAGTACTCTGGTGGTTGCAGGGCATTAGGTAGTGTAGGGAATCAGCTTCTGCAATTTTGATTGCTCAGCCAGCTACTGCAATTGCTATGCTAAGATGTTACAGAACACAAGCCCCAGTTTGATATTCTTGTCTGAGTGAGATGGAGTCCCAGAACCCTTCCCTGACTGACATAATTGCAGTATAAGTCTCCCTACAGAATTAAACCAAGTATTTAAGACAGGGAGTATAAGAGTCTCATAATGAATCACATACGTTTGCACAACGGTTAAATGATTTACAAGGAGGTTCATGGGATACGGGGACTAGACCAAAAACTAGTTCTAGTAGGAAGGTTCCAATCAAACCCATTTTAAAATTCCTCACTTTTACTTTTTCAAATGCACATACCGCAGACATTAAAGGAGGTACAACAGGTGGGGATGAAGTGACAACCCCAGTCATTTAGGTTCTTACACTACATAGTGTTTCGCTGGCCCCTCCTGAAAGGTTTTATGAGGAATCGTCTAAGGTTGCCACCTTTTTAAATCAATGTCAGTTGTACTTTATGAACAAACCAACATATTTTCTGAATTACTAATCTTGAGTGGCATTCATCCTTTCTTAGCTGGGGGAACAGCAACTACATAGTTGATTCACATAGTGGAAAGAGATGATCCAATATTATATAATACTGAGTTTAAGACCAAGATGAGAAAGTTGTTTCATAAACATACATTTATGCAATCCATAGACACTGACCCATTGCATTTGAAACCTGGAAACAAAGATTTAATCACTTATTTGACCCTTGGTAAACTAGAGCTGCTTTTTTTTATAGAGGATTGCAAGATGACTTGAAGGCTTTACTGGCTCAAGTAGTAAGTAGTTGATCAACCTGATGATTGTGATGACCTTATTGACCTAGCTGTCAGACTAAATCACAGGTTGATAGAAAATCTGACCAAGGGAGAGTTGAACCCAGAATATTTGTAGCTTGAGAGAAAAAGACTGAAAATATGGTTGCAGAGGAACCAGAACCCATGAAAATTGTGCTAGTCTGTGGTCCAGTTTCTAATGGAGGAAGACAAATGCATGGAGACAAGAAACTTTGCCTATATTGTGGGAAATAAGGACATTTTCTTAGAGTTTGTAATATTAAGCCCAATGAAAGGTCTAGAATTAATTCCACAATCACTGAAGAGCCAGAAACTTGTATCAAAGAGACCAATTTACTGGGTAATTTGGGTCTAAATGTCTTTTCTGATTAGGGCAATACTAATTGTGAACTCCCCAACAAACTTTCCACATATCCATATGTTTAAAATGTCAAATAAACAATAGCATTTCTATAGACCTATTGGTTGATTCAGGTGCCACTTTATGATTGAGAATATTTTTTCTATAGATGGGAGAGAAATTTTGTCTGGACCTGCAGATTTTCCAACTATTCCATTAGCATTGGAAATGGCTAATGAACATCAGGAGTCAATTTGCTTTGATATTATAGCTGCCCCCTAATTTCGAGCTATCTTGGGGTGGTTTGGTTATACTAACATAACCCATTTATTGACTGGCTTTCTGGGACAATAACCTTCCCTTCTCTCCACTGTCAACAAAACTGTTTCCTTTAGTGCAGGTACAAAGACAATGTGTGTTGTTAAAGAACAACTCGGAGGTTCCTGTGAAATGTCATAGTTTTTTGGATGTTTTGTTTGAGTGCTGGATTGATCTTCAGCCTGGAGCACAATTTCCATGCAGTTGGATTAATAGTGTAACAGAGCAAGAAAATCTGCATTTGAGAAAATATGTAGGTGAACTCTAGGAAATTAGGTTCGCCCGTCTATTCTGTTCTCCGGTGACTTCTACAGTTTTTTTTGTACTTGCAAACGGGAGGATAGCTCCAAGCTTGCATAGACTAAAGAGCCCTTAGCTCTGTTACTATTAGGAACAGGTGCTTTTTCCCTTTAGTTTCATCTTTGTTAGTTCAAATGAAAAAAGGATTTTATTTTCAATAAATTGATCTTAACAGTGTGGTGTGGGTTCAGGAGGGTGATGAGTGAAAGACTGCATTCCATTCCGAGTTTGGTCTATATGAAACCCTTTGGGCTTTGTAATGCTCTTGCTGCATTTCCATATTTCATAAATGAGGTGTTTTAAAGAATACATTCATATCTATGCTGTTCTGTATATCAATAATATACTATTGTTCTTCATTTCCCTAAAAGACCATACTGATCATGTTAAAAACATTTTGAGGAAGGTAAGGGAACATTAGTAGTAGTAGCAAAGTTAGAGAAGAGCATTTTACATGTTGAAGAGGTTGGGTTTTTGGACTTCATCATGTCCTCAAAAGGTATGAAAATGGATATGATGAAGGTTGAAGCCATTAAGATTTGGAAATACCCTCAGTCAAGGAAGGAAGTGCAAAGTTTTCTAGGCTTTGCTAACTTCTATCAGCGCTTTATAATCAGTTTTCTACTTTTGTCTCTCTGACTACCAGACTCCTAAAGAAAATGATGCATTTTCAGTGGGATATTAAAGCAGAAAAACATTTTAGGCCCTAAAGGAAAGATCTGTCACAGCCTCAATTCTTAGGTATCCAGATCAAACACAGTCCTTTGTAGTGGAAGCAGGCACTTCTCAAACTGCAGTAGGAGGAGTTTTATCACAAAGTCATCAGGTTACAGGAAAGTTGCACCCAGTCTCTTATTATGCATATAAACTCAGACCTACTAATGTTGCATATACTGTGGCAGGTAGGGGCTCAGGACATGGTAACTATACTTACTGACCACGGCTATCTACAATTTTTAAGATCTGCTAGGGCTTTTTCTGCACGTCATTTAGGATGGACATAGTTTTTCTCAAATTATTATTTTGTTATTACTTTCCAGCCTAGAAGAAAGAATGGGATACTCTCTCTCATTATGGTCATGAGCCATGTGAAGGAATGTATAATGATCATCCACATATAGTTCCTGGTTATTAATTGCTGAGGATTGTAATAACTCCAGACTTTTGACTCTAGTTCGACAAGAGCAAAACACAAAGGAAGGTAAAGAAGTTCTAGAGCAACATGACAATGTAGAAAACAATCAGCTACACTATGTCAAAGGGGGTTTATATTTGTCTACTCATGGTCTTCAGGAATAGGTACTTGATTGGATTCATTCTAGTAAATTAGATGGTCATCCAGGAGAAACAAGAACCCTGGATCTGTTACATAGACATTTTAGATGACCCACCATGGTAAAAGATTCATAAAGATTTGTAGCAACATGTGCCATAGGTGTTCAGGCTAAAATCGCACATGTGGCCCCTACGGGCTACCTATGCTTATTCCTGCTCCCTCTCAGCCATGGCACACAGTGTCCTTCGATTTTATTGTTGAACTACCACGTACACCGAAGAATTCAATACAATGTTGGTAACTGCTGGTCATTTGACTAAAACAGCACATTTTACACCTTTGAAGGGCCTGCCTTCAGCTAAAAAATTTGCAGAGGTCTTTGCACAAGTTATAATTTGTTTACAAGGGGTACCTTCTGAACTTATTCCTGATCATGGTTCACTGTTAATTTCTCATTTTTGGAGAATTATTTGTGAGTTTATGGGCATTAAAGCAAGACTTTCTTCTAGTCATCACCCACAAACTGATGACCAAACGGAGAGAGTGAATCGGTGTGTAGAGCAGTATATTAGGTGCCAAACCTTGCAAGACAGTTCCAACTGGGGGGACACTTTGTGGACTCAGAATTGGCATATAATAATTCTGTAAATTAATCTTTGGGTTTCTCCCTTCTTTCTGTACCTATGGTTTCCCCCTATGGGTAGTGACACACAGACACCCTAAACTGTAGGTGCTGCACATGATTTCCCAGAGAGCACAGGAGAATTTACAACAAGCAAATGATACATTGAAGAAGTATGCTGATAAACATAGAACTCCTGAGAAAGTATATTCAGTTGGGGATCAGGTGTGGTGCAACACACAAACTACAATATTGATGCATTCTATTTTTCTGGAGTACTGCACCACCCTCCTTTGTATGGTCAACATATCTGAAGTGTGGCTTGAGAATACCGAAAGTACAACTCTGCAGTTGGGGCAAAGGTATCTGTTTACTGTGATAAATAGGATATAACATAAATAATCAGGAAGCTGGCCACTTCTAAGACATCCATGAACCAGCAAACAATCTGCCTCCATCCTGCTGCCACCTATATTTGTTCCAACTATCCTCCATTTGGCTGAGGATTGCAGGGAGCGGGCCCTTGTTTTTTCGCAAGAGGATTTAGAAATGCCCTGAATTTCATGGACTAATAGTTGACTTTCTGATCTCTCTAAATACTCTGCTGTGGAAGTCTAAGTTGGTGAATCATTAGTGTTACTGCGAGGGCCATCCAACATTTGGTTCTACTGCAGACTAGAGAGGTCTAAACCCTGTGGAGAAAGGAGGTGTTTGGCACCCTTTAAAAAGGAGCCTTGAATTTAAACATTTTACAAACCCATCTAGCGTGGGTAAAACTAGTGGAAGGAAAGGCTGAGATTCCTGTTGATAACTGATCTGATCAAGAGATAGTGTGAACAGTAGGGCTCATATCTGGATGGGTGGTAAATAGTGATCACTTCTTCCTTGACTTAATTAATCTCATTATTAGGATCTACCAAGGAATAGTGAATAAGAATGGTGACCAGCCCACTACTCAAAAAGGGATAATCAGTGATAAAGCTGTTTACCCTTCTGAGCCAAATAAGCCCACTTGGAGAGCGAAAGATGGTGAAATAATTCTTAACCTCAGTAGGGAATGCCAGGGGCAGAAGGAAGAGGATTCCCTGGTGAACATAGTAACATGTGAATTATCCTCCCAACTGAGAGAAAATTTCAAGTTATAACCATTTCTGGGCTTCCATAGCATGACAAATTAACAAAGTGCACAAAGTGGAAGCATGAGAGGCTTATGAACAAAGAGATGCCTAGTAATTCAAGTGAATACTTTCCTAAGATTCATTTGACTATAGGTATATCATGGTTCTCAAGACAAAGATCCCCAAGGACTCAGATCTGAAGCCACTCTTCTTAGCATTAACAGAATCTCTTTAGGAGATTGTTAGAAATGGGGTTTCTGGTTGGCTAGGGTATGCACCTCAGCCACGAGTTAGTGACTTATGAGAAACACCTGAATCCTAACATAACTGTCAGTAGTGAAACAATATACCCTAGGGCATCTGGGCATGAAATACAATAGTTTGGTTACATCATGTGGCATAAAACACCTTGTAACACTGCATGTACCTTAATCAGCAAAATCAACAGAGATCATGACATTCCTCCTTAGTACATATGGGTAGGCACTCATAGTAGGCACATTATGGTAATCCTTCGATACTTGTGACAACATATGCAGCAGGGGCACAACAAGTCCTGCGCCTATATTAAGTATGCTGTGGTAATCAAATCTTAGTGCCCAGCTGCTAGTGCTCCTCAGTGACCAGGAATATGGTACCCCACCGCGCTTTCCTGAAGTGGACAAGGGCTTGGTTCTGTGGTACCGATGAAATGGCCCCTACCAGAACTGGGCCAAATGGCAGTGGGGCCCTGAAGACGCGCAAAGAAGGGCAGGCAGATCCCTCAGATGAGGGATGCCTTCAAGCAGAATGTAATCGGATACCGGGGCGGACTCTTTGACCCATTCCTCTCGATGTACCTCCCCTGGTGGGAAGGGCTGGGCCAGAGAAGCTTTCCCTAGGGAGGCAGGCTATGCTGGTAATCGGGCCGTGGCTCAATATTTTTGTGAGACTCCTTTCATTCCCTCAGGCGACAGGGTTGAAAAGGGAGACCCGCACCACTCCCCTCGCTGGTACCGGGACAGGTGTCCTCCACACACTGCTGTTCATGTGAAGGGCAGCAGAAAGCGCTCAGAACAAGAAGTGAATTTAGCAAGCACTTACTATTGCTATGAGAATCCATGAAGTAGAGTTATGAAGGGCTCGCCATGCACATGCAGCCCAAACAGAGTGAGATTGTGAAGCGCTCAACACGTGCTATTTCACAAAAGGCTCAAGTACAAAATATAGCGCTCCCCAGACGCTATAGTTGCAGGGCCAGGAGTAGCGGATGAACAAGCGAAATCCCACACTGGCCCCTGGGAGAAAACTGAAGGGAACACAAGGCAGGCAGCAGTGTGCAAGGAAGCCAGCACAGTAAGGCACTGAATGACGGTTACTCCTGGTGGTCCAGCAGTACCTATGTAATCCAGAATCAGGGACCAGGCTGGCAGCAGGGCAACAAGCAGGAAAGCAATCCAGGGAGTCCTTTGTGCCACCCAGTATCAGCAGGTATCAGGGCAACACAAGAAGAGCAGTCCAGATGAGTCCTTGACATTCAGTCCCATTTCACAAAAGTGCTGTAAAATCATGGGGTAGGAACCCCTGTACTTATGCTAACAAAAAGTGCCTTTATTTAGAGGGTAACTTCAAAAGAGCCCCTTCAAGTGTAGCACAGCACCCTTTCAATCCAGCCCTGTCTGCAGACATCAGTAGGGGGTAATCAGCCCATTGTGTGATGGCAGGACTCAGCCTATTGACATGTAAGGTGTGAATGACCCTCCCTCTCCCCAGCCCAGGGTGACTATTAGTATGCAGATGCCTCTTCTGTCACACCCAGCCCCTCCTTTGTGATGGTTGTCTGGAAATTATGCACCAAATGGAACGGTCACTCTGCCCCAGACGTGGATTGGAGTCAGGTTGCAAAGCACTGGAGTTATAAGCACAGACAAATGCCCAATTTCTAAAAGTGGCATTTCCAAAATAGTAGTGTAAAATCCACTTACACCAGTAAACAGAATGTCTCACTACAATTCCAAACATATCAAACATGCCCACGCTACTTCTTACAGATCAGAAATTACCACTTAGACATATATAAGAAAATTCCCAAAGTAAACCTATGAGGGGAGCAGAACCTGCAGTAGTGAAAAACAAAAAATAGGCTGTTTGTCACTACTAGGACATGTGACCCATAACAATATATGTGCTACCGTTTACATACACAATACCCTATCCATAGGGTTATTTAGAGCCTTACCTTAGGGGTGACATTGGGATAGTAAAAGAGAAGTTAGGCCTTGGCAAGCAGCTTCACTTGCCAAGTCAGTGTGGCAGTAAGCTGAGCATGCAGGCGCTACAGTGGCAGGTCTGAGACAAGTTTGAAAGGCTACTTCTATGAGTGGCCCAATCATCACTGCAGGCCCACTAGTAGCGTTTGATTTACAGGCCCTGGCTATATGATATACCACTTTACAAGGGACTTACAGGTAAAATAAATAAGCCAAACAGGTGTAAGCTAATTACAGCTCACTTTAGGGGAGAGAGCACATGCATTTTAGCACTGATTAGCAGTGCAGTGGTAAAGTGTCCAGAGTTCTAAAGCCAACAAAAAGAGGGTCAGAAAAACAGGAGGAGAAAGGCAAGAAGTTTGGGGATAACTCTGCAGAAAGGGCCATTTCCAAAAGACATTATCAAAAACCTAAAGCCAAGGGGAATTACTCGACCAGGACAGAGCACTTTTACCAAAATGATTATAGGGGTTCTATCACTAAATGGGATGTGAAGATTGCATGCTGCTCTATGGGAATCAACATAAGGATGCACACTTCTCAGTGGCTGTTTCCCTATATTGAGCAAAGCTTGGACCAATTGAAGGACAATAAATTATTCTTTTTTCTAGACCTGAGGGTACTGGCAAGCTGGTGTGACACCCAGTCATTAGTTCAGGGACATCAGTTTCACTGGCAAATTATGTAAATTAGGTATTTAAATAGGAGGATCAAATTCAACATATTTTGCATAAGATTCCACCCCTGCTCTGAAACACAAATACTTAAGTGTATATAGATAGCAACCTAAACAGGTGTCAGTCCATGGAGTAGAATGTGTAGAAAATATAATATCTATTAAGCCAGCTTCAGAATGAGGGAGCTAAGATATCATTTCATAAAGTTCTTTGAGGTAAATGGGATATACAATGCTTGGGCCATACATTTCATGAGCAGGCATTAAAGCCACAAACAAAACAGGCAAAACACTTTTGAAATAAAACAGTCCTGCAACATTAAAAAAAAAACTGAAGTCTACTTGGAATCACAAATACCTCCAGAATATTTATAACACATTGTAGTGAACTAGTGGCTCATAAGGTCAAAGTACTTCAAAGGTACCATACATATGAATGAGGGAAGTATACATTTCAGAGTAAAGAGCTAAAACAATGTTTTGCTCAAGCCCTAAGTTTAGCAGTAGCTGTGCAGTGGCAAGAGTTCTATTTGGAGACAAGTTTTTCGACCAATTGTAGTATCCTCTGTGTTCCCATTCCTTGTATGTCTAGGTTGGTATCTGGAATGCTGAACATGAATAATGTAATAGAATGTTGGAGTGTGGTGGGGAGTGGAAGTAAGAAGACAGGGACAGTTGGAGGAGTGACGAAGCCTTGACAGGAACTACCTGGTATTGCTTTATCCTAAGGAGCTTAATTGAGTGACCAGAGGAGATGTCTCTGCTTCTGCTAGCGCTGTGGTTAAGGCATTAGGCATAAAACTTGTGACAAACCACAGCATTAGGTAATTGTAGTCTCCAGCAAGAGTCAGTCCGTAAGAAGAGGGTTTAGAATTTGGGGGCCCAGAAGTGCAACTTGTTCATAAGAGAGCCTAACCAATGTCTTGGATTCCATACCTGGGCGTTAGAGAGGAGGTGTTGGCTATGTAGACTTTGGCATCATGAAGGAGGGTAGTAAGCTGGTGTTCAATTGGGACAAATCTGGAGACGTTGAATAAAGATTACCCAATCTTCCTGGTTAACTTAGATTACCCAATCTTCTGGAGAAAGTTCCCCCTTTCTATTAACCAGACTGCTGGATCAGTTCGCCAACACCCCAGTCTACCTCCATTGTTGATTCTTTCTTGACTTACATCGTTCAAGCGTCTCTGGAGAGTGGCCCTTGCTATATTGCGGTACCCTGTTGACCAGAGAGGGCTTGGACCTCCTAATTAAGAGGCCAATGTTCTGGAGCGCCAATTTCATTGGCTGGTCTGATGGTTAAAGGGGGTATCCCTGGAGAATACTCGACAATCGCCCCAGCAATGTCTTTGGTCAATATCTACAGCTTGGCTCTTCCAGGATCCAAACTCACCCACGGTGTACCTCATCTGGTCTTAGTGGCATTCGGATGGCATTCCCATCTTCATGAACTCGCAAAATATCCCACCTCGTATGCTCTGAATATCCTACAGCTGGGCTATTCAATGCAAGCACCCCACCTGAATGAAAGAGAGTTGGCACAATGGGAGGTGGCAGGGGTTGACGTCCTGAGAGACCTTTTTCAGGATGGGCAAATAGATGACTCTACAGGTGGGCCAGTTCTTGTTATGCGGCTTCATAATCGACATCCTCCACAACCTATCATGCATCTTCCCACACAAATGCTACACACGATACGGAGAGGTAGGCACCGTATTAACTAGCTATACAGAAATCAGCACACCTCACTCCTCTTCAATACATGAGGGACACCTGTGAGGCGGAATTTGGGATGTTGGTACATGATAATGAGTGGCTTGGGAACCTTGCTTATCCATACATTGTCTCTCAAAATGCCACATTTAAAATTACACAATCTTTTATCCTTCTTGGGACATACCTCTGGGAGCTACAGCCTCCTGTCCTGTTGATTTACACACATGCTTTGGGACTGCCCATCTTTGACTAAGTTCTGGGAGCAGATCCTCCAGGCTCTGGCAAACTGCACTCGTACACATCTGCTGACCTCCTGGGAGGTCTATGCTCTATGTATATTCACGTGCCCTACACAAAACAATGTTGCAGTCCGTTTCACACAAATGGGGCTTCTGCTGGCCAAAGAGGATATCACAACCCAATGAAAGGTGACATGCCTGCCATCAATAGCATCATGGTATTCAACTGTATTGTGTTGTATTATGCTGGACCCCGGTGGAAACCAAAGCCCTGAATAGAGAGGAGGCTAAAGGCCTTCACAAACATTTGATTGCAGAGGACTGGGACACCTTCTGGACAGTCCACAGAGATAAAACTCACATTGAAAAGCTCTGTAAACACAACTGTTGCCTATACAATGTACATTTCTTACCATAAGTACATATAATAATACAACCTCCATGAATGTCAAATAGCCCCTCTGATTATTTAACTGAATGTCATAATTTAACTCTGCTGTTGGACAAATGTGAGGCAAGCGATGCTTTAATTTCTCATGACTTCAGGACACTGTATGCCTACCCTCTTACAACAGTCATTTCTATCACCAATGTCCTTTTTTGTGAGTTTTTTGTATTTATCATACAATAAAGAAAGTGTACATTGAGATGTGTGGATTATGATCTTCTATCATGTACATACAGCACAATCAGGCTTTCCTGCGTTCAGAGTTTAATTTTTGGGGATTTTAGTGGTGTTTTCTCAATGTTTTACAAACCTTTTTAAATCAGTGCTTATCAGTGTTTATTCAATTGCCCAACCCTCAAAACAGATAAAAACTGTGTTTTTCCAATGTTTACAAAATGTTTTGGTTTTCTACAGTGATCATTATAAGGCACACTTTTAATTTAGAGGAGAAATAATGCAGGGTATGTAGAGTCTTCCTAAGGGCAGTGTCTCTAATAACCTTTAGGTGGACTTTTTAAGCAAGTGATGTTGCACTTAATTTATTGATACAATAGAAATGTGTTGGACTATCAAAATATGCAACACATCTTAGAGTGTCTCATTGATATTCAGGTTTGAGGATCTGACTGGCCATTGATGGCTAATATAAAGGCCTTTTCATGGCTGCTTGCTCAATTTAGTTCCACATACTAGCATTTTCAAAGGCAAGTTGAGCAGGAGACCTTTGGCACTGCTCTCTACCTGCCTCATTACACACCCTTTTGTAAAACGCTTCTGAGGCCTCACAAGCAGAGATGCCTGCAGCTGTAGGTGATAGCATAGAGGCCTCCTCAGTAAACATCTTGCTTGGTCTCTCCAGCCTTAGCCCTGCTCTTTATCTCCAAAATTGTTTGGTGATGTGCAGCTCTAATCAGAGGGACGGAACAATGAAGAGGCAGAAACCAGGTCATTTGGTTAGAGCCAGTTTGCAACCTAAAACCACAAACTCCAATTTTTCTGTTTTTTGGAGTTTACCTCCCTTGGTGGGACACTTCAAGTGTGGAAATTGCGCATTGTGCCAATTTACAATAGAGTCTAAAGAATTTGCATATGATAATATTAAAATTTAGTTGAAGCAGTTATCTAATTGTAATTCTATCAATGTTGTATATGCCAGTTTTGGCCATGCAATGAAATCTACATTGGACAAACAATGCAAATGGTGCACACCCGATTTTTTCAGCACCGCAGTCGCCTACGATGTCAGGTTGCTAACGCCCTATTGGTGGATCACTTTATGGAGAAAGGGCACAGTGTAAATGTCCTTCTCTGGCAGGTAATCACCGTTGTCAAACCACCAGAGAGGGGCGCTGAATTGGGTGCACTTGTTAACAAGTAGGAAATAAAATGGATACTACGCCCAATAGTCTACATTCTGGTTTGAATAAAATGGTTTGTACCTTCTAAATTGTTCACTGTAAGTATGTTATGGGTCTCTATATACATATAATATTGGGACTTGTTTTTGGGTGATAGCTGCCTGTGGCGGTATTAGAGCTGTAAGATATCAAACACACTATTCACTGCTTTTGTTTTACTAATCACTTATGCTATTTCCATTTACTGAAGTTGGCACTGCTTTGTATTTTTAGAATTTTTTTGCTTTGAAATGTTCTATATGGGGTGTGTCGTCCTACTCTATTACTGGAGTTCTAAGGAATTGTTAATTCAATATTTACTCATATGTGTGCTATTTCCTGACATGAGAAATACTCCCTTCTAAGCTGACTGCCATGCTTTCTCCAATTTTTTTTATTCCATTTTCTTCAAAATGGCCACCACTCTAATTTAAAAGCCTGGTTTATAATCTCTGGGCACACTATGGCCCTCATTACAACATTGGCGGTAAATGCTGCTTACCACTGTGCAGAAGACCGCTAACACACCACTGCGGCCGTGGAATCCGCTACAGCTATTACGACCCACAGGCCAGAATCCGCCAAAATCTAGACACCCACACAAGTCCGCCACAGGTCAGTGATAAACTGGCGATAACAAAACCTTCACCGTCAAGCCAACAGGAATACACCCACACTATCATGACCCACGAATCCACGCAGCAGTCCTTTAACTGCGGTATTCCATTGGCGGTACACACCGTCGCACTCAACATACACAGACATTTACAAAACACAACCACATTGGACAAATCAAAATACACACACCAGATACACATACACACACCACACCAACACACTCAATACAATATAAAACACACACCCACATCACCCACAAACCGCTACGACAAAAATTGAGAACAAAGCACAGAGAGAGACACCACCATCAACAAACTAGCATCCACAGGCACACAACACCATCACTCACACAACATCCACGCACCTCACACAACACACACAAACACATCCCCTCACACAACACAACACACACCACCTCACACATCACCCACACCACACCATGGCACCGCAAAGACACCCCAGGGTCTCTGAGGAGGAGCTCAGGGTCATGGTGGAGGAAATCGTCCGGGTAGAGCCACAGCTATTCGGATCACAGGTGCAGCACACCTCCATAGCTAGGAAGATGGAGCTATGGCGCAGAATCGTAGACAGGGCCAATGCAGTGGGACAGCACCCAAGAACACGGGATGACATCAGGAAGAGGTGGAACGACCTACGGGGGAAGGTGCGTTCTGTGGTCTCAAGACCCCAGATTGCAGTTCAGAGGACTGGCGGCGGACCCCCACCTCCTGCCCCACAACTAACAACATGGGAGGAGCAGGTCTTGGCTATACTGCATCCTGAGGGCCCCGCATGAGTAGCAGGAGGAATGGACTCTGGTAAGTCAAATCCTAACTATTACATCCCCCACCCTACCTGCATACTATCACATATCCCACCATCATCCTCACCCCATCACTCCAACACCTCACATATGTCCCACTATCACAAACCACCCATCCCAACACCAAGCCCTGCATGCAACACCAAAGCATGGACACCCATCACCAAAGCATGTCCACTACAGATACCCACACAGATCCCCAAACCAAATATCACACAAGGTCCTAGAAAAGAATGTAAGCACTGGGGTACAGGGTCGCCCACCCACTGCACACAATGGCACACACAGATGCAATAATCATGCCTTTACACCCCTGCAGGACCCCTACCCAACGTCACCGGACAGGAGGTTCCAGACATGTCCACCCCCCCACAGAAGAGGCCCACAGTGATGACAGCAGCTCTGTCCAACTGGATCTAGATGACCAGCCTGGCCCATCTGGGACCTCGGGACAGTCGGTTCCCCACACACTGGCACATGCCACCACAGAGCCTCCCCCCTCAGGAAACACCAGCACAGCACCCACACAGCGGTCCCATACCTGTGTCCCCAGGACACGTCAAGCAGCAGTGTGTACACCACTACAGAGAACCCAGGCAAACCCACAATCCCAAGAACATCAGGGACCTGGGGGCAGTGGCAGTGGGCACACGGTTCAGGGGACAGAGGAACAGGAAAACAGGGGAACTGGGAGGACTGCTGTGCAACAGGGGGAGGACAGGCCCAGGGAACCCACTCTCCATGAGGCACTCTCCAACATGATGGGAGCGTACCATCATTCCCAGGAGACGATGGCAACGGTACTGGCCAAGTTTCAGGAGACCCAGCGGCTGCAGGAGGAACAGTATTTGGGGATCAGGGAGGAACTCAAGTCCATCAACATTACCCTTGTCACCATTGTAGGGGTGTTGAAGGACCTTGTGAACACCAGGAGGGACACTGTGGCACAACAAGGGGCCCCTGACACTAGCCTCGATGATGAACTGCCCCCCACCTCCGCCGGTGGTAGTGGACAAGAGGCACTGCCACAGGATCACGACACCAGCACCCCACCCCCTGCAGATGGAGAACCACCCTGCAAACGGTCCCTGAGATCCAGGACAAAGACAGAGAACAATGCCAAGACCCCCACCAAGAAATGAGACCACCCGGAATGTCATCCTTCTGTCACACTTCGTCACCCTGTTCATCCTTTAACTGCCCTAGCTCCACTTCCTATGCCCCTTTGGACAATGCACCTGTGAGACAAATAACTGGACTCTGCTATGGACATTCCTCCACCATCACCCCTGACCATTTTCCAACCCCCTCCACTAATTTGCACTTAAATAGACACCCTTGAATCACAAAACAATCTGGAGTCAGTCTGTGCTTTCACAAATGTGTATTTGCTATAACTAACGAAAATAGCAATGTCCATTGTATTGTCAACATACCTATGTCACACAGCTCTAGTCCATGAGGTAACATAGCAGAGGTCACACAGTGGGACCCACATCTGTGAAATGGAAAGGCAAAGTGACAGGTCAGGGTCCATACACTGGGTGAAAGTGACAGACATATGATAGGTCTAACAATTGTATAAGATGTAGGAGGCAGTGATGTCTTCTTACATGTAGCTCACTGGAAGTATTGCTGGATCAGGTTGTTTCTGTTGTCGATATCCTCTTCTTCTGCCTCCTCTTCTTCACTGTCCACAGGCTCCACAGCTGCCACAAGACCTCCTTCTGGACCATACTCCTGCAGAAAAGGCACCTGTCGTCGCAAAGCCAGGTTGTGCAGCATACAGCAGGCCACGATGATCTGGCACACCTTCTTTGGTGAGTAGTAGAGAGAACCACCTGTCATATGGAGGTACCGGAACCTGGCCTTCAGGAGGCCGAAGGTCCTTTCGATCACTCTCCCAGTTTGCCCATGTGCCTCATTGTAGCGTTCCTCTGCCCTTGTCCTGGGATTCCTCACTGGGGTCAGTAGCCATGACAGGTTGGGGTACCCAGAGTCACCTGCAAATGTCGAGGGACAACTGTTAGACACACACTAACCCTTAGGGACAACCCCAGACCCAGACAACTATTCACAGGGCATAGGGTCCTTGTCCTCACCTATTAGCCACACACGGTGCCTCTGGAGTTGCCCCATCACATAAGGGATTCTGCTATTCCTCAAAATGTAAGCGTCATGCACTGAGCCTGGAAACTTGGCATTCACATGGGAGATGTACTGGTCGGCCAAACACACCATCTGCACATTCATTGAATGGTAGCTCTTCCTGTTTCTGTACACCTGTTCACTCCTGTGGGGGGTGCCAAGGCCACATGTGTCCCATCAATGGCACCTATGATGTTGGGGATATATCCCAAGGCATAGAAGTCACCTTTCACTGTGGGCAACTCCTCCACCTGAGGGAAAACGATGTAGCTGTGCATGTGTTTCAGCAGGGCAGACAACACTCTGGACAAAACGTTTGAGAACATAGGCTGGGACATCCCTGATGCAATAGCCACTGTTATTTGAAAAGACCCACTTGCCAGGAAATGGAGTACTGACAGGACCTGCACTAAAGGGGGGATTCCTGTGGGATGGCGGATAGCTAAAATCAGGTCTGGCTCCAACTGGGCACACAGTTCCTGGATTGTGGCACGATCAGGTCTGTAAGTGATAATGATGTGTCTGTCTTCCATTGTCAACAGGTCCACCAGCGGTCTGTACACCGGAGGATGCCGCCATCTCCTCACCTGCCCCAGCGGGTGTGCCCTATGGACGAGAACAGTGAGCACAGAGTCAGCCAACACTGAGGTAGTAAAAAAAGAATTTATTGCACACATTTGTCAGTCCGCTATGTGCCTGTCACTGTGTGTATGCAAGGCCTAGGTATGTGTGACGCATTTAAAAATAATGCCATGTGGCCACCTGAAATGGCGGCTGCCTGACCTGTAATGTGGGACAAAGGGATATGAGGTAACTGCGCTGGCGTTGTACACCGTCGCGGTAGGCAGTCGAAGACCGCGGCGCAATCCTGCATTGGTTAACATTGGGCCCTATGGGTCCCAGGAGCCAATGATGATGTACGCCGGAGGTGACGGTACGCACCGCCGTGGTCGTGACCACCATTTTCTCTCTGTTCACTTACTTGATACCTGACCTTCGACAGGAGAGGACCTACACTGCAAGTGCTGCTGTGACCTGTGCCTGGAAGTGACAATGGCTCATGTGTCTGGGGAAAGGGCCCCTGCCTTCACTTCGGAGGAGTTGGAGAAGTTAGTGAATGGGGCCCTCCCCAGTACACGCTACTCTACGGGCCTCCAGACAAACAGGTGAGTACACTGTGAGCATGCTGTATGGGCAATGCCTGTTTGGAGTGGCGTGGATGGAAAATACAGGGGGGGGGGGAGACTGAGGCCTGCATGAGCCGATGGTGAGTGTATGTGCGTCAGGGCTGGAACGTGGGCCAATGACTGTGACGGTCAGGACGGTTAAAGATCATCCTTTTCCCCTGTACTATTCCTCTAGGTCAGTGCCCACCAAAAGAAGGATATCTGGTTTGCCATCGCCAAGGACGTCCGGACCCTGGGGGTCCACCACAGACGGAGCACCCACTGCCAGAAAAGATGGGAGGACCTTCGACGCTGGAGCAAGAAGGCGGCGGAGGCCCAGCTGGGGATGGCCTCCCAAGGTGGGAGGGGTGCCCGTCACACCATGACCCCCCTGATGTTCTGGATCATGGCGGTGGCATATCCGGAGTTGGATGGGCGCTTGGGGGCATCACAGCAGCCACAAGGGGGTGAGTACCGTCACATCCATCTGACTCTGCACGCATTAGGAGGTGTCTGGGTGGGGGAGGTGGGCAGTGGGTTACCCTAGGCCAGGGCGAGCTTTGTAGGCAAGGACCCTTTGTGAGGTAGGCTATGTGGCACCCCAACCCCACCAGTGGTAAGAGTCATCTACACCTAGTCATGCTCCTGTGACTTCCATGTGTGCAGCAATCGGGCATAGGCCTTGTACCCCATGTCCCTGTGATTAATTAGGGAACTCTAAGTACATGGCGTAGTGAAGAGGGCTGCTGTGTTTGTAGTGTCTGCCAACGGTAGCGGTATTGCATGCACTGAACATGTCTTTTTTCTTTCTTCCCCCCCTTTTTGTGGTCTCCCTGTTCTTGTGTGCATTAGTATCATCAGGCGGAGGAGCAGTGCCACCGGAGCAGGAGGGTGCTGCATCCCACATGGCCCTGGAGAGCGAGACAACGGAGTCTGAAGTCACCAGTGGGACGGAGGGCGAGGGGAGCTCCGCGGCGGGGACAGAAGCAGAGACCAGCGACACTGACTCCTCCTCTGATGGGACCTCCCTTGCAGTGGCGGGCCCCACTGTGCCCACCGCATCAACAGGTACAGCCGCTAACCCCCCTACCAGCACCGCCCTCCCAGCAGCCCCTCAGCGTGTGTCCCGTGGACGCTCACCCAGGAGGGTGGGCATCTCCTTCGCCCCAGGCACCTCAGGCCCTGCCCCAGTCAGCCCTGCTGCCCTCAGTGAGGAGGCTATTGACCTCCTGAGATCCCTCACTGTTGGGCAGTCTACCATTCTGAATGCCATCCAGGGTGTAGAGAGGCAGTTGCAACAAACAAATGCATACCTGGAGGGCATTCATTCTGGCCAGGCAGCCCAACAGCGAGCATTTCAGGCTCTGGCGTCAGAACTGATGGCAGCCATTGTCCCTGTGTCCAGCCTCCCCCTCCAACCTCCTCCACCCAGACCCAATCCCCTGTACCTCAGCCTATCCCAAGCACACCATCAGACCAGCATGCACATACCTCAAAACACAAGGGTGGCTCAGGCAAACATAAGAACCACACATCCCACAGGCACTCACACAAGCACCATACCCATGCAGACATACCAACATCCACTGCCTCCACTGAGTCCCCATCTTCCAAGTCTCCATCCTCCCTCCTTGTCTCGTCTCCACTCACACCTGCATGCACTACATCTTCAGCCACTACCTCCATCACCATCACGCCCATCACCACACACCGCTCATGTGCACTCACCACCCCCACTACCATTCACACATCCCCTGTGTCCTCTCCCAGTGTGTCTGTGAGCCCTCCTCCCAAAGTACACAAACGCAGTCACACACCCACCCAACAGCCATCCACCTCACAACAGCCTCCAGCCCATGCACCTTCACCCAAAGTCAGCAAACGTACACCTCCTACATCCACTACCTATTCCTCGACTCTCAAACCCCCTCAATCTACCCATCCCAGTGTGTCTAAAAAGCTTTTCCTATCAAATTTTGACCTCTTCCCTGCACCTCCCCCCCCCCCGTCCGTCCCCTAGGGCCCGTCTTTCCAGGTCCAAACCCAGCACCTCAGCCACCACATCACGGGCACAGTAGTGCCAGCAATAGCAGGATTTTGGAGTGCGCCAAGCAACAGGGCTGCCAGTGTCCCAAGGATCGAGGGCAAGGACCTTCCCCCACCTCCAAAACAGAAAAAGTTGCCCACATCCCGGAGGGAGAAGGCAAAAACCTGCCACCAAGGGCTCAGGCAAAACAAAAGTGGAAAGTGTGAAGACAGCTGCGCCACCATCCAAGGTGGGGAAGGGCCAAAAAATCAAAGGCAGGTCCACACCAACCTGCACGGTGGACAAGACCGCCACTGGCACCACCACCTGCACTGCCGCCACAGACACCGCCACCAGCACCTCAGACACTGAGCCCTTCACCAGCACCACAGACACTGAGCCCTTCATCAGCACCGCAGTCAGTGAGCCCGCCACCAGCACCGCTGCTACTGACACCGCCGCCAGCAGCGCAGTCAGTGAGCCTGCCACCAGCACCGCAGTCAGTGAGGCCGATGCCACAGAGTCTGCCGCAAGCACCGCCGCTACTGACACCACCGCCAGCGGCCCGCAACATTCTGAGCCAGTGGCACCACCACAGACATGGCTGCCACCCCCAGTAGTCAGTTGCACGAGGCTGGTGGTCAGTTCCAGGAGCCTGGCCAGCTTGCATGTTGCTCCACCGTCAGTGGAGTGTCACATCCACTACCTCAGTCCTTGGGAGGATGAAGCACTCTGGGCACAAAGCCCCCCCTAGAACCAGTGGAGAAAGGCATCCACTACCTCAGTCCTTGGAAGGATGAAGCACTCTGGGTACAAAGCCCCCTCCAGAACCAGTGGAGAAAGGCATCCACTACCTCAGTCCTTGGCAGGATGAAGCACTCGGGGCACAAAGCCCCCTCCAGAACCAGTGGAGAAAGGCATCCACTTGAGAGACTGTGGCTTTGCACTCCCCAGGATAAAGCAGTGGGCAACCCGCCCACTGAAAAGACTTGAGAGGCTGTGGCTTTGCACTCCCCAGGATAAAGCAGTGGGCAACCCACCCACTAAAAAGACTTGAGAGACTGTGGCTTTGCACTCCCCAGGATGGAGCAGTGGGCAACCCACCCACTGAAAAGACTTGAGAGACTGTGGCTTTGCACTCCCCAGGATAAAGCAGTGGGCAAACCACCCACTGAAAAGACTTGAGAGATTGTGGCTTTGCATTCCCCAGGATACATCAATGGGCATGGAGCCTTCTCGTGGAACTGGCGTCATGCACTCATCCGGCTGAGATGCTCCTCCTTCCCTTCCCCCTGAGCTGCCTGTTTCATTTCGATCTGATGCCCCAGCAGTGTTCTTTCAGTTTGCAGTCTGGTATCGAGTGTGGGCCTCGCCCATGCATTTTGGGCCCAGTGGTCCATGGACTTTGAATGGTGCACTATCCGGACTTGTATAGTTGGTGTACATAATTGTTTATACTGTATTTAAAGTTTTGAGTTATGGATTTTTATTGATTACAATTGTTACAATAATTTCCTTTTCTCATTGAGTTCTTCCAGGAGGGGTTGGGGGGTGTAAATCTATTGTTGCAGCATGTATTGGTGTGTGTGTTGTTGTGGGTGAGTGTGGGGGTAGGGGTGTTGTGTGTTGCGTGTGTGTGTCACTCTCTTTTCCCTCCCCCCTCCCCTGTGTTGTAGGTGCAGTACTCATCGTAGTCGTCGCCGCCGTCGTTTGTGTTCCTGGTAGAGGAGCAGGAAAACTATCACAGGGAGGATTTGGAGTTCTGGCTCCATGGCGTCCTGGTTCCTCGTGGGTTGTGTAGAGGTGAGTGTTTCCCCTTCCAAGTCCTGTTTCCGTTGTGTTTTTGTTCGCGTTGAATCCGCCCCGGAAAAGGTGGCGGATTGGCCTCTCATAATAGTGTGGGTGGTATATTGTCTTCCACCTGTCTGTTGGCGGTGACCGCCATGTTGTCTGTTTGTACCGCCGTGGCGGTCGGAGTGTTAAAGTGGCTGTCTATGTTAGCGGTTGCCGCCATGGTCGTGATTCCTTTTTTTTTTACCGCCGGCCTGTTGGCGGTCTTACCGCCGCTTTAACACCGACCGCCAGGGTTGTAATGAGGGCCTATGAACTTCCTGCTGACTGCCTCTTTCTCTAATATAACTGTTTCTGTGGACCTTACTGGTCCCTCTGACTGACTCCCTGCCAGATTTGGTCGACCTGAAGTAACTCAAAGTAACCATTTGACACTTGCCCAAGTGTTTCTTGAAAAAGTTTCCAAGTGTCAGATTTGTTGAATTTGCCAATGCTTGTTTATAGTAAAGTGGACAAAATATATATTTACTAAACCTTGTAATTGCCGTATCCCCGGAACCCTCTGGGGGAATCTTTTTTATTGTAGTGTCTAAAAATACATAAAAATACACTCTATTTTTATAAATTGATGTCAGATTTCTTGAGTAGTTTTCATATTTAATTGTTTTGATACTGTACATTTGTTTCCTTATGTAAGCCTTGCAGCTCAGTGCCACAGCTATCCTGGGTTGAGCTAAAGAGTTTACCAAACGAAACCTACTGGTCTTAAAGAGGTTGGTAAGTGTATTGCACGGTGAGGTTGCATAACCACACCATATCATATATCCCATTTCCTCACAGGATGCAAATGTAGCCCCATGTATGGACATCCAGGACATGCAGCCAGACTGGAAAGAGGAATTTGATTGCTGTGAAATGAGACAAGCAGGAAATTAAGAGAAATAAGTTGCTTTTTAGACCATTTTCAAGGGAAATGTAGAGAGGGGATACTGAAAACAGGAAAGAAGGAAGGAAGAAATGACGGGTAGAATAAACAAAGAAAGGAAGGAAATATAAGCCAAATTTTCTGTAGGCACGCAAAACACCACCGCCATGATTTTTACCATGCTAAAAAGAACAAACACATAGCCGTTGATTTTTACAATTCTTGAAAACATTGGAAAGCACTGAAAAACCTCATCAGAATTCACAAAAAATAGAAACTGAAAACAAAAAAACATAGTAAACCTACAACCCCATTCCCATATACAAACACACCCACCATCACAAGCCAATTCACCCACCTTCATATAGCCACGCAAGCGTCATCACACACTAGCACAAACCAGTATATGTCAACAAAACCACCTTAAAACATCTACATAAGCCATCATATGCCAAAAATACCAAAATGCTATGCCAACACAACCAACATCATATGGCAGTTCATCCACCACTATACGTCTACACAATAAATATCATATACAAACACATCCACTACCATTTATTAATGCAACCAGTATAATACGTCCATGTACCCACACAACCACCATCATAGGTCTTCACACCCACCAAAATACACCCATACAATCACCATCTTAGGTCAAAACATCCATTATCATACTTTCACTCAATCCACATTTTTTGCCAACTCAGCCAGAATCATAAATGCACACAGTCAGCTTCACAAGTCTATACTCACACCTTCAAATGGCAATTCAGCCACCATCACACATCCACACAGCTAACATACCCATAACCATACATCAACACAAGCAACATTATAAGTCCAAGTCCACACACCCACCATAATACATCCACACAACCAACCATCATATACCAACATACTCACTATCATATGCTCACAAAACCAACACTATGGCGGTGATTCTAACCGCGGCGGGCGGCGGTCGCCACCCGCCATGCGGTAACCGCCAAATGACCGCACCGCGGTCACAAGACCGCGGCGGCCATTCTGGCTTTCCCGCTGTGCTGGCGGGCGACCGCCAAAAGGCCGCCCGCCAGCACAGCGGGAAAGACCCAGCAACGATGAAGCCGGCTCCGAATGGAGCCGGCGGAGTTGCTGGAGTGCGACGGGTGCAGTAGCACCCATCACGAATTTCAGTGTCTGCTCGGCAGACACTGAAATTCTTTTTGGGGCCCTCTTACAGGGGCCCCGTGGCACCCCCTACCGCCATCCTGTTCCTGGCGGGTCATGGCGGTAGGGGGTGTCAGAATCCCCATGGCGGCGGAGCGCGCTCCGCCGCCATGGAGGATTCTCAAGGGCAGCGGAAAGTCGGCGGTACACCGCCGACTTTCCGTTTCTGGCAGCGGCTGAACTGCCGCGGTCAGAATGCCCAGCGGTGCACCGCCAGCCTGTTGGCGGTGCTACCGCGGTCATTCGCCCTGGCGGTTTTTACCGCCAGGGTTAGAATGACAACCTATATGCCACACAAAAAAGCTAAATTATACCAAAAATCCACAAAGAATAAAAACAAACTGAAGATGAAGAGGAGTTAAGGATAACTAATATGCTAACACTGTGTTACTAACATGACATACTAAGTCCACCTTAACTTCCACCCCAAGCATGTGGACATTCCAACTTTTCAAACCAAAAATGAAAACACTACAAAATATTAAACATCACAAATGACATAAGACGCCAGCACACCCACAATATGCAAAAACACCCACCTTCATCGTTGTGTCCACCTACCATAATATGGCAACCCAAAATCAAATATAACTGCGTGCTCTCTATCAGACAACCGTAGAAGGTTTACACGCTAATACCCACCACCATGAGTTGTGTCCATACACTCACCATCAAATACGCTCACCTCCATTAATGCACAATACATGTATATATTACACAGTGACAGTTACCACTGTGTTGTTATGGTTCAGCTGCACTTTATTGATTTGGCTATAACTTTGGCTCACATGGACAGAGCTCCATCTAGTTTGGCACTTGTTTCACATATGAAGCTAAGATAGGGTATGCTAAATTTCATGCTGTTATGTCGCTGTGAATAAAAGGTTCGAGAGTCAAAAAGATGTGTTTTTTCACTGTGGGACCCATAGAACAGCTAAAGCCTAAAAACTGATTTATGCCAAACGTGTCCTAAACATAGAAATTTACACAAAAAGTGAGAGTTCCGTGGTTAGAGGTAAATCAAATTGGTATTTTCCGAGATATTAGCATGTATAAATGGTGCTAGATGGGCTTGAAAGGGTTAGCACTTTTGAATATACTCTCAAAACTGTGTTTTCTGTCTATCACATTTTAGTTTTTTTCAGAATGTGAAAGGGGTACCAAAAACCAAATGATTCAACCATCTTGAAAATCATGATCTTTTTTTTTAGCAACATGGGAAAAAAACTTACAACTAAGGGAAGACACTTTGACAGGTGATCGATGCCAGGGAACACTAAGAGCATTCAGAGGCATGGAAATGAGGTAAAAGACAGAAAAATAACCTTGCCAAACAAAATCATGATTTACTATTTGGAAGCAGGCACTGTTCTCCCAGCTTCACAATTTCCGAAAGACCATGAATTCTAAAAATTACAATTTTATGAAATTTGCAAATTGTATTAAACAAGGTAAAAGAAGCAAAGCACAGAGACTGCGTCTGGCCACGTGCCTAGCTGTGTGTCCGTTGCCAGTTGTATGTTTCCAAAAGCAGTGTGTAGACGTCACAAAGGTGCAGCTCACTGCACACAGCAGCAGGTTCTCAGGTAGGCCTGCTGGAGTGGGAGCTGATGGCTTGGCTGCAGGGCAGGCCCTGTCCCCAGAGCCTACTACACAAGGCTGAAGGCCTTCTACTATATATTACATCAGTGGTAGGGCTGGATGCTGCATGTCACATAATGTCATGATATATCAATGAAAACACTTTGTTAAAGGTAAGGTATAGTTACATTTTCTCACAAAACATGAACATAGGTTCACAAAAACCATAGAAATTCACTAAAACAGTAGTTAACGTGAAGGTATGGCTCTGAGGCAACACAAATAACACAGAAACCATAATCTGCAGCCTACCATCCTCTGTGCATGGTCTCATCAATGATATCAGTGATAATATCTTAAATGACATCATTGATGATATCACTGACGGTAAGAGCTGGGGTCAAATAGTGCATTTACAACTTGCACATACATTTGTGTAACAGCTATAGGTTCTGAAATTGCACTTATGAAATGTTTGTGTACTTTAATGTAACGCCAAAGAGTCTTTATCCGTTCTTTCACTTATACTTAAAATGTATTTTAGGTTTCCCCTTGCATCAATAATTAACTTTAGTGTGCTAGTGCCAGCATTTTGATATTAGTGTCTCCCTTATGCTATGGCTGCCTGTTCCTGCAACATACTGGCGCAGGGAATTTTGCTAATGCTACCATCCATATGTCAACGCGTCATTCGTGTCAAAAATTACCTCCAGTATGTCGTGGCCAGCATTGGCCATGGTTATTTGTTCCCCATATTACATAGTTGTTTTCCCATTTGCTAATGATTACCTCCAACATGCCATGCCAGTATTTTGCCATGTATGCCCACCATACCACATATCAATAATTACCTTCAGTATGCCAGGGGCTACTGTAAGGGTCCTTACTCCTATGCCAAGAATTACCTCCAATAAGACACCAGCAGCAGGTTGCCATGCATGCATCCATAAGCCAAGAACTATCTCTAGTATGCCAGAGCCAGTGCCAAATTCCAAGCAACACAACACACAAACACTCTCACTTGCTCACACACTCCCCATGCTCACATACTGCCTCATTCACTCAGATTCTCAACCTGTCTTATTCATTGTTTTACTCACTGTCTCACTCACATGCTCACCCTGTCTCATTTACTCTTTCACTCACTGTCTGGCTCACATCATATCACTCATTGTCTCACTCATAGTTGCACACTATTTTCCCCTTTCTCATTCACTCACAGTCACTGTCTCACTAATATGTCCTGACTCACCATCACTCACTCATACTGTCTCCCTTACCCTGTCCCACTCACTGTCTCACTCACATGCTCACACTGTCTCACTCCCACTCTTTCTCACTGCCCAGGCCATCTCACTGAATCAATCAATCAGAATTTCAGTGAGAGTTTCCAGACGCTGAAGTCTCCAGTGTTGCTGCTTCGGCAGATGTGGGTGTATGGGTGAGGTAGAGGGAGGTAGAGTGTAGTGTTGGTGGAAGTTCAGGCAGTGGTTGATGTATGCTGGTCCTTGGTTTTGCATGACCTTGTAGGCGTAAGCCAGGATGTTAAATTGACATCTCCTGTGGACGGGGAGCCAGGGGAATTTCATCAGGTGTGGGGTGATGTGGGTGCATCTGCGGAGGTCAAGTATGAGTCTTGCTTGCTGAGGTCTGGATAGTTTGCAGCCTCCTGAGGACATGAGAGGTGATTCCTGTGTAGAGTGGGTTGCCATAGTGCAAGTAGCTTGTGACGAGGTCTTGAGTGACGGTGCTTCTGTTGGAGATGAGGAGCCCTTTGAAAATCTTCCGGAGCATATGCAGAGTAAGCAAGGAAGCGAAGGAGACTGCATTGATCTGGTTCTTCATGGTGAGTTTCTAGTCAAAGATGATGCTGAGGTTTAGGGCATGGTCAGTGGGGGTGGGAGTCGGTCCAAAATCAGTAGGCCACCAGGAGTCGTTCCACTATGATGAGTTGGTTCCGAAGATCAATACCTCTGTTTTGTCAATGTTGAGCTTGAGGCACTTGAGTTGCATTTAGTTAGTGCTGCTGGTCATTCACTGGTGAAAGTTAGTGTCAGTGGTGGGAGAGTCTTCATATACTGAGAGGATGAGCTGGGTGTCATCTCTATAGGAGATAATGTTGAGTCTGTGGTTTCTGATGATGTTGCCAGAGGGGTTATGTAGACATTGAACAGATTGGGGCTGAGGGATGAACCTTGAGGGACACCGCAGATTATATTCTTGGGCTCTGAGGTGAAAGGTGGAAGATGGACTTTCTGTGTTCTACCTGTGAGAAAGGCAGAGATCCATTTGAGGGTGTCAATTTGGATTCCAATCAGGGTGTGTTGGGACACGGTGTCAACAACCACAGAGAAGTTGAAGAGGATCAGGGCCTCCGCTTCTCTCCAGTCGAGGAAACTTCTTATGTCGTCAGTTGCTGCGATCAGGGCAGTTTCGGTGCTGTGGTTTGAGGGGAATCGGGATTGGGATGTGTCCAGAAGGTCGTTCTCGAGGTGTTCCATGAGTTGGTGCTTGATGGCCTTTTCAAGGACTTTGGCTGGGAAAGGAAGCAGGGATAAAGGCCAAGAGTTCTGGAGATCGTTGGGATTGGCAGAAGTTTTCTTGAGGATGAATTCGACTTCTGCATGTTTCCACTCTTCTGAGAAGGTAGCAGAGGTGATGGATGTGTTGAGGATGGCTGTGAGTGTGTTGCTGATGGTGTTGTTGCCGATGCTGAACATGTAGTGTGGGCAGGGTCTGTGGGAGCTCCTGTTTCACACTGTTTCCCCATTCACACTCATTCACATTCACTGTGTCGCTCACATGCCCACACTGTCTCCCTTAACATCTCATTGAAATGCTTACACACTCCCTTGCTCTGTTTGCACACTCACATGCTCGTACACTATTGCACTCATGCTCACATACAGGCTCACTCCCCCTTTCACTTACTGTACCACTTATTCATACACTCAGTCACACTCAAACATACTTTCACCACCACACACATAGGTATTTAACTTAGGAGCATTTTTTATTCTTAGATGCCTGTTTGGTTCAGCTTCAGTTCCTCAGCTGCAGGTTCTCCAAATTGTTTTCCAGCCTCAAGCAGGAAGCTGAGAGCTGAAACTGAGCATTGATCTCCTTTGTACATAGACTATGCAATTGCTCCCCACATTTTGTACAGCATAATTTCAACATGTGGGCAGAGCGTGAACTCCTCTCTGTGTGGTGCTTCTAAAAGCTCTTTTTTGTGACGCCAGCCGCGGTCGGGCAGGCAGTGCGCTTTTCAGGAAGCCGGAACAGCCGTGGCCGGTTTTTCAGTGCTCGTTTGCATTTTGTGATGCGGTCCGGCCCAGGAGGCACATTTCGTGCTCTGGGTTACGCCATGGCCCCTGGCAGCCTCCCTGACTTCCCTTCCCACTTACCTTACTTGGGTCCTTTTTATTTTTTCTTGTTTTTTTCTTGTTTTTCTTCTGTCATCACGTCTTCTGTCTTCTTGGTCGTCCATAATGTCTTCTTCTGTGGTGGTTGTGTTCCCAGCATGCCTTGTTCTTTTTCCTTTTCTTCGTGGCTTTCTTTCTCATTCATTTCTATGTGGCTTTTCCCAATCCAAGGTGGTGTTGCACGTTTTTCCTGTATTGTCCTTTCCTGCTTCATGGTATATAAGCACTGCAGTTCCCTCCTTCCTTGTGTTGCAATCACTTCCGTCCTGGTGGTGATCCTCGCTACTGCATTTTTCAGATTTCTATTTTGTCTTTTTCATTGTTTTTCCTTTTTTTCAGGAGTTTTTGTGACAGAGGTTTTTTCCCATAAGTTTGGTTTTTCCTCTGGGACTCCTTCTGGAGAGTACGGTCTGCCTTGGCGTTTTTCTAGTCAGCAGCACCATGACGACTAGAAGGGGTCTCCCTTATTTAGGCCAGTCCTGAACCAGTAAGAAACCAGGCATCCCTCCAAGTACTGCAGCCTACAGTGGAAAAGGACGTGCAGACCATGACAGTTTTTGATGCTCACAAAAGGTCTGGCAACAGCTTAGCCCCAAACCCAGCCCTAAAAATCAATATAATTCTTTAAAAAATAAAGCTGAACGTAACTTAAGTTTGGCTAATATGTTTAGAGTGGCTTTGCCATAAAACCTAAAATGTTAAGAAAATCCCAAGTTAGCTTGCAGAATTGATGAAGTTATACACAAAGGCTTTACCACATACATGGCCAGACTCATCCTTGACCTTCCCCGACAATCCCGTATCACACCACACTTGAGGCAACTCCACTGGCTCCCGTGCACAAAGCTCTATACAACCAAGGACACGCCTACAGTAACCAACACCTGAATTTCTACCAACCGTCAAGAAGACTACGTTTTGCCTCCCTATTGCTTGCCCATACTCCAGGCATCCACCAAAGCGGAAGTGGATGACTTGCCTTCTCCCACATAGCAGCAAAAAACTGCAACAGCCTCCCTAAGCATCTCCGGATCATGACCTCTCATCCAGAAGTCCGAAGAACCCTCATGACCTGGCTATTTGAATGAGACGGTGAGACCTGCAAGCACCTGAATATCCTTGAGTGTGAATAGTCACGCTTTACAAATCCTGTTTGATTGATTAACACATCCTAACCATGTAAGGAAGAGATGGCATCCTCTGAAATACAGAGTCTCTATGACTGGAAACAGAAACAGGATACTCTATGAGTGGAAACAGAAAAACAAGAATGCTGAAGCAAGCCTTCTCTGGGAATACTCCCAAAATATGAAACTCAAATTTTCCTCACATCAGGACAATTCCCTTGCATGTGTCATTCAAGAGAGACATAACGTTCCTACTATTTCAGCAGCATCTCCCTTCATAATCCCAACAATAAAATGGTGGGCCCACCTAGAATCACTTAGCAGATAAATGGAGGCCACAACGAAAGTGCAGACACAAACTGAGAGGAGGACAACAGACTCACAAACATTTTTATGACACAGTTTCCCTTGGATATCAAAGCTAAGCTAGGCACGATACATGCCAATCTGAAACAAAATCTAACTGAAATAAGAAAAGAAATAGATGATCTGGGAACCAAAGGCAATTCCTTGGACACCACACAAGATGAAAGAAGCCTAGAGTTGGAAGAATATAGCACCCATCTCTTTACCCTGGATGATCAGCTCATTATTCTCCAAGAAAGGCAAGAAGTCCTAGATGATTGCACCCATCGCTGCAATCTGAGATGTGGCACAGGTGAATGAGGGGTCTGACATACAAATATGTGTGCAAGACCTCATTGAAGTAATCTTCAAACTCAATAGGGAGGCTCTTATTCGAATACAGAGAACACACAGAACAAAAAAGAGAAGCCAAGTCCCAAACAAACTGACACGCAGGCTTGCCTGTGTGCATCACTATAAGGAGAAGGAGGAGTGTGAAAGGGAAGGCCCATCTGATATAACGGTGCAGAGGTTCAGATTTTCTAAGATTTATCCTCCATCACCCTGGCTGCTTCCTCAGAGATAAAAAACAATGAGGGCCCAATTCAAAAAGTTAAACCTAGACCAAAAGTCTAAGTTTATGACTTTCTGTATTCACAAAGACAAGCTACAAGTAGTATCTTTACGTCCGCGCTCAGGCGGAATCTCTGCATTCAGGGCGGAATCTCGCACTTGGGGCAGAATCTCCACCCCGAGTGCATAGATTTCACTCCCCATCCACAGTGGAATCCCTGCACCTAGAGAGGAATCCCTGCACTTGGGTGGAATCTCCCAAGAGGAGATTCTGCCTTAGTGCAGACATAAAGATACTACTTGTAAATTATCTCTGTGAATATGGAATAGTAGTAAAGTTAGTCTTTTAGTCTAAACTTAGACCAAAAGTCTAACCTTACCATTGTGAATTCGGCCCTGAATACAGATGATGGTCACCTTTTTCAATTCCACTTTGTATGGCACAGACGGAAGCGGGCCACAAAGTCCTTGATGGGGGTATGCAACTTACTAGATCTTAACCCAGCAGAGAAAGACCAAGACAAAACATGTCAAAGAGCCCCACACTGCCACAAAATCCCAAAATAGCGAAAAATTAACAAAGGGGAAAACGCACTCCACAGCACAGAATAGATGCCGGTGGGATGCAGGGTGGTGAACACCTTCAATAGCTCAGCAACACCTATCCTCAAAGCAATGAGGAAGAAACTAAACATGAGTCCCAGAACAACAGGAAGTTTCCAAAATGAGAGACGAACAGAGGGCCTCATTTAGAGTTCGGGTAACAGAGTATGCACTCTTAGCATTGTGGAGTTATTTATTATCATCATGCCAAGGGTACTCAACCTGCTGAATTTACAGATGTCTGCCAGCTTAGAGGGCAGCTTTTGCACTGGCAGGAAATGCCCTCAGTGCAGTTCCTATCAATGTATTGAAAAAGTGAAGAAGGGCTGTGTTGCAGAGCAGCATGGCAGTCTTTCAGTGAAAAAAAAATCCCAAAGTGGGATATTGTATTGAAAAGGAAAAAAAAGCAATGACAAGCATGACAATATTTCTCTTTGGTTGGGGAGAAAACTACGAGGTAGGTGTCGTGATCCACCAAAATTGTCCCTTACAGGTAGATAGCTGTATGAAAGACAGGACAGATGAGGGGGCATGGCCAAGCCACCAAGCATGGTGGACGTGAGCTGCTAGAGCTCTGCGCCACTTTCGGCTTATCCGGAATCGCTGGAGGGAACTGGGGAGACAATCTGCTCCCTGACCGGCTGGGCTGGGCCCGGGGGACTCTGTGACTGGCCGGAGCCGTAAACAGGCTCTCGGCGGGCCCGGGCGGCAGAGTGAAGCCGCGGCTGTGTGGGCCGGACCCGTGGGCTAGGCCGCAGGGCGGCCCAGCCACATGGAGAAGAGCAGCCGAAGCAGCTGGAGCTGATGGCCTGGATCGTGGCATCCCCGGGGCGCCCCCGCCTATCAACAGCTGCGACCTGAGGGGGGGGAGTGGACTGGCGGGGCCCTGGCGATTTTCGCCCTGCTCCTGACTGCGGCAGTCAACAGGGGGATGATGCCCCCCTGACAAACGGGGCCCTGCGCTGAGAGACAGCAAGAGAGTTGCAGAGGGGGGAAGCCCTTGGCCCCCCCTGGACCTGCGGAGGTCGGAGGGCCTACGCCTGCACTGGTGCAGAGCCTTGCTGACCTGCTGGAATCCCGCAGCAGCTGAAAAAAAGACCCGAGAGACAGGAGTGTGCGGCGAAGGACTGGAGGAGGGGAGACACTTGGCTGGGCTGCTCGTGCTGTTATGGGGGGATGACCTAATACCCCCAAACAAGCGGGCTCGGCTTCTCTCCGGTCAACTCAAGTGCCTGGGCGAGCGCCTATCGTGCTGAAACCCGCAGAACCAGCTAAAGATCAGGAGTGCGGGGACCACTGCATGGAGGGCAACGCTTGGTGCGATTCTTGTCTGGACCTGCTGCAGGAGAGGATCCGCGGTGTGGAACTGGAGACGACTGCTGGCACTGTTGCCTGGCGCCGGGCAGCGCGTCCCAGGCGGTGGATTGCCCACTTGCCCCCCATAGCTACAACTGATCCCGAACTGAAGCGCTGAATACAAGCGGCGGCGAACAAAGTGGTGTGTGACGAGCAAGGGCTGAACGGAGACCCTCTGGGACCTGGAACATGGCCGGAACAGGGCGCTTGCAATCTGGTGCCGGCACCGGGAAATCACAGGACTCGATAATCCAAGACGGCCAAAAACTAGATGCAGTGCTTGCTGCAGTAGAATGCATTGGAGACTCACTGGAGCGTGCCCGCACGTCGCCAGAAGCCAAAATAGACAAAGTGGCAAGTGACCTTGTCCTGCTGCATGCAGACCATCGCAAGCTGGCAGATAAAACCAGTGAGGTTGAGGCCAAAGTTAACGAGCTAACGACCGCGACCGCCCAGCTGAAAACAGGAATGGAAGACATACAGGCCAGGGTGACGGAACTGGAGCGCCGAGTGGAAGACGCAGAGGGCCGCTCTAGGAGGAACAATATTCAAGCAGTGAACTTGCCGGAGGGTGCCGAGGGTCGGGACCCGGTGACCTACTCGGAGAGTTGGCTGCGGGGGCTGGTACCGGGGGGCGAGCTCACTCCCTTCTTCTCTGTGGAAAGTGCCCATCGAATTCCGGCGCGGTCGAGACCGCCGGGGAATGCTCCGCAACCATTCATCATTCTCCTCCACTATGCAGATAAAGACATTATACTACGAACAGTGAGAGCCGGCCTACCCCCCTGAGTGGACGATGCCCAGATCTTGTTGTTCCCAGACTATACCCTAGCTGTGCAAAGGGATCGAGCCTCCTACCTGCCTCTGAAACGCAAGCTGGGAGCACTTGGTCTAACTTACTCGTTACTGTTCCCCGCCAGGCTGCGTGTTGTGGCGGAAAATAAATCACATTTCTTCGCCACACCTGAGGCAGCATGGGAGTGGGTTGAATCATCGGGACTAACTCCTAATGACACAGCTGAACGAGCTAGGCCGGAACCTCAAGCCAAGCGCAGTCGAGCCCGACGGGACCGAAGGAGAAATGAAACTCACACTGGACCTACGAAATGTGCTCCAGACCTGGAGCAGCTAATCCAAGAGAGAAGGGAGGCGATCCATACTGCCGCGGCGATAAGTGGGTCCCCCCGGTCTCGGGATCGGACACAGAACTCTCACAGCCGGCCAGCGACCGTCCCCTCACGCCAGACCGCCTGTCGGAGTCGGGTATCGTTGGGGGTCCCCCTGTGATGCCGGCCACCGCAGACAAACTCTTTTAAAAGATCTCCGTACAACGTCAAGAGACTATGCACTATGGGAACTGCCCAACTAACGGTACCTACATAAATGTGGCCTGTGAAATGAACAGGCAGCGGAACTGATTGATGAATGTATGCGTTGATCATCATGTGGCTGTGTGTACACTAGATGACGTGACACCCTCCCCCATGCGCTGCGCTTCCCTGCGACTGGAGACTGTGAGGTTTCCCTTGTGTTTCCCTCTATTCTCTCTGTTATCCGCTACAGCCAGATAAAATGGTTTGTGCTAGAACTGCTCCTACACAGGTTTGGCCTACTCCCACGCTCGTATTAGTGGAGACATATAATGTGTGGATGTGTGATCGCACGTTCCTGTTTTTGTTGTTATGTTTTGGGCGGTGACCTGTTGTCTAACTACTCCGATGGCATTAGTTTTGTTCTGTTTTTGCTGGTGGATACCTATTAAACCCCTGACTGTTGGTTGGGAACGGAAGAATGGTGGTGTGGCGCTGCGCGAAGGGGGGGAGCGGGAAGAATCGAAAAGGGACTTATTATCTCTGGCATGGCTACATACCCAGCAATTACCTGGAACGTGAGAGGCATTCACATCCCAGGCGGCGATATGCTATCTACTCCTACCTTAGAAGACACTCAATTCATTTGGCGTTTTTACAAGAGACACACCTGATGGAGCCGCAGATCCCTCGGCTGCGCCAGTGCTGGAGAGGGCAATTATATGCGACTGGTCACACGGCTTATGCCAGAGGTGCATTAATTTGGATTAGAGCTCGTACCCCCTTTGCGGCGGAGGAGCAGGTTATGGACCCACAGGGAAGATTTGTGCTAGTTAGGGGGAAGCTGCCGGGTAATACAGTTGTACTAGGCTCTATATAAGCCCCCAACACAGACCAGACTGCCTTTCTGCAGGGCCTATCTCACCACCTGGCAGGTTGGAGCAGCCTTCCATGGCTGCTGGGGGGGGGACTTCAGCAGCGTGTTTGATGTCGAACTGGATCGTTCCTTCCCTGCGCTGCCCACATCACCGGTAGTGACTGCTTCGCGCGGTCTAGTGAACTGGACCCAGCAGTGGCAGTTGGTGGACATATGGCGACAGCGGCAGAGAGGGTTTACTCCTTCTATTCTGCCCCACACTCCCCACACGTGCGCCTAGACAGAATGCTTTGCACCGCAGGTTTCGTCCCAGTTGTAGTGGACCTGGATTATCTGGGGCACACACACACAGACCACAACCCACTAATTGCGCGCCTGCGCTGGGGTTCCGTTCAGTTGTTCCCACCTGGAAACTGAGGCCACAGCTGCTGGAAGACGCTGCTTTCAGAGCGTCATTGAGCGCTACAATCCCAGAATTTTTTTAACATAACGACGGCACGGCCTCGTCTGGCTTGATAGAATGGGATGCTTTCAAAGTTTACATCCGGGGGCACTGTCTGGGAGCCCAGTGTAATCTGCGCCACTCTGTTGAACGCAAGCTTACTCGGGCAGAGCGGGTCCTGCTGTGACCGGAGGGGGAGGTAACTAATAACCAAGCTGAAGAGTCGAATTTGCCGGCAATACGCGCTGAACACCTGTCGCTACATGGAGCGTCTGCGATGTCTAAACTACACGGTACACTCTGCCAGAACCCATGCCTCAGCCGACAAGGCGGGTAAGCTTTTGGCCTGGCTGATCCATTGGGACTGTGAGAGGAAACCGATAGTGGAAATTCGCTCACAAACAGGGGAACTGATACACACACCTGGGGAGATACAAGCAGAATTCATGAGACACTATGAGGCACTCTACGCTTCAAGGCACCACCCGGGGACAACTCCAGTGCTGAGTTTCTTGCAGGGGTGGAACTCCTGCACTTAGAGAACAACCAGATTGAGATACTTGATGCACCCCTCGATCTCAAGGAGATCAAATCTGGTATCTGTGAGCTAGCGTCTGGCAAAACACCGGGACCAGACGGGTTGTCAGTTGATTTATACAAGGCCTTCGCGTTGCAATTGGTGCCCAAGCTGCTTCGTGTATACGAGGCGGCTGAATGGGAGGGTCATTTATCGGCCACACAGAGAGAGGCGCTGCTGGTCTCCCTTCCCAAGCCCGGGATGGATCCGGTGGAGATGGGCTCGTATAGACCTCTGGCAATGCTGAACATCGATTATAAATTACTAGCCAAAGTTCTGGCGACGCGCCTCGCGACAAGTATTCCGGGTCTGATACATCCGGACCAAAACGGGTTTGTGCCGGCCAGAGACACCTCCATCCCACAAAATCAGAAGGTTATTTCGGGTCATGCAGTATGCGAGGCGTGATTGGCCACGAGCGGGCTGCCTTGTTCTGGATCTAGAGAAGGCCTTCGACTCCCTAGAATGGCCCTACTTGTTCAGAGTGTTACATCACTTTGGTATGGGACCATCCTTCACTCGCCTTGTTAAACTATTATACACTAAACCGCAAGTCCGGGTGAAGCTTGGAACCGAGATATCGGAGCCGATCCAGTGCATAGGGGTACTAGGCAGGGCTGCCCTCTCTCGCCGTTGTTGTTCTCACTCACTATGGAGCCACTAGCGGCGGCCTTGCGCAGAGAGGGGGGCAACTGGGGAATCCCCTTGGGAGATGGCCTACACATAGTGTTGTTATACGCCGACGACCTCCTTCTAAACTTTAGAGACATCACACAGATCCCACTAGAGGCTGGCTCACTCCTACAACAGTTTGCGTCGATATCCGGACTCAGGGTCAAGTGGTCCAAGTCGTGCCTCTTTCCATTTGACCCGGGACTTTCGGAACCGAGACTTGACCTGGCCGGGAGTTCTGTTCCGTGGCAACCATGCATGTTCAGATATTTGGGCATCCAAATCTATCATCGTGAGGAGGATATATTTGAGGGCAATCTTGCAAAGGCGGTGTCCTCGGTCAGGTCACAATTGTTATTCTGGAGGACACTACCGCTGTCAGTGGCGGGCAGGATAGCACTCCTAAAAATGGTGGTCCTACCATGACTCTTGTATTTCTTTTCTAACCTCCCGCACTACGTTCCCCGCCTTCTTCAGGACACTGGAGACAGGACTGAGGGAATTCATCTGGAATGGTGGCCGTTGCAGAGTTGCCCTAAAAAATTGTACCTGCCACCTGACAAAGGTGGACTGGCGGTCCCTAACCTGGAACATTAGTACCTGGCCGCCCAGCTACAATGGATATCCAAGTGGCTGGCGGACACCCAGCTCGCAGACACGGCGTCAGAGGGGGACCCCTGGTCGCTCCAGCAGATACAGCACTTATTCCACCCGCTTACTCGTGCGCAGACCCCACGGCAGCTGTTTCTTAGGGTGGCCCACAGATGTTACCGCAGATCCCTCCGCCTCACAAAACCAGTGATCCCCTTTGCGCCGGCCCTGGCGCTGTCGGGCACGCCGAGAGGCCTCAGAGTCACATTAGACTTTGAGCTACGCAAATGGCACAAAGCGGAGTTGCACACACTGGGCGACCTCTATGAGGAGGGCCAACTGCTCCCGTTTGCCAGGCTCCAGGAGCTGGGCCTGCCGCCTGGTCAGTTCCTACTGTACTGCTCCTTGTTGAGGACTCTGGAATCCGGGTGGGGCGACATCTCGGTGGCCCCTCCTACTCACTTGCTGGTTCAGTACCTCCAGGTGGTGGGTCGGGGTCATCACCTGATTAGCTGCTTGGCAGATGCTCTGAGAACCCACACCGCCCTCGAGAGCGAAGCGTTACGCGCAGCATGGGAAGCGGACACAGGCGACTCGTTTGCAATGGAACGATGGGGGGTTGCTCTCTCAGGCCACCTTAATGTGCCCCGCAATTATCAATTTAGCTTAATCCAGTACTATATAGTGCATAGAGCCTACCTCACGCCAGCCCGAGTGAACAGATACTTCGCCCGCGGAGACGCGGCCTGTCCCCGATACCAGGAGATAGGGGCAGACTTGTTACACATGGTGTGGTCCTGTCCTAGCTTGGGCCCCTATTGGAGGGTGGTAATTGACAACCTATCTGACTGCATAACACAACGAATACCCTTCACATGGGAGGCATGTATACTGGGATTATTCCCCAGAAGCAAGCAGCGCAGAGCAGAGGTGCGCTTCACAGACTTAGGGTCCATAGTGGCAAAGCGACTGGTGACCCGTAGGTGGAACTCTCCAGATCCACCACTGGTGCAGGCTTGGAGGCGCTCTCTCAACGTGTGGGCGGGAGCAGAGGGCACGGCGTTGAGGCGGGAGGAGATCCTGGGACTGCGTCAGTTCCCGCTGTCTGCCTGCTGGGAGGAGCTGATGCTGCGGCTGCGGAATATGGGAGGGAACCCAGTAGAAGGTTTAGACTAAAACAAACAAGTTTCTATTGTAGAACAAATGCACTGCATGGGGGGGACTGAATGCATGAATTGGCGAGATCTGCTATGACGCCGAGAGGCGAGAAGACAGCACACATTAGACCAGGTACCTGACCCGCCCCTTCCACCAACAAACCAAACTGTTGCACTGTAATCTACAACCCGACCGGGGAACGATCATATGCGAAACAACTGTATAGATGTCTGTAACCAGCAAATGTTATTGTTGTTTTTCCTTCCTTATTCAAAAGTTAGTTCATATAAAGTTCATGATATCTGCTTGTTTGACAAAGACACCCCAATGATACACTTGTGATGAAGCAATATGACGCCAGCTAGCACTGCCAGGTGATATCTTAGTCGACAGATGTTAAGCATGTTATTAACCTCTCAGTATGCACCTGAAAAACAAGCCGATAATGGTAAAAAACACTAATCAAGGAAGCAAAAATGGACAAAAACTGCAGACAACACAACAAGCGAACTAAAAATTGAATATCAGCAAGTATATGCTATACAATATGCTACATCATCTTATTATCAACTTACCAACTAACACTAAATGCTGTAACCATTACACACCACACTATGTTGTAAAAATGATAACATCATAAAATGAAGTATTGTAATGATAAAATTTTAATAAACAGATTTATGGAGAAAAAAAAATGAAAGACAGGATAGATGGCTAGCTATTAGATGGGTCCACAATGGGGAACCACTGATGCTTGCAGAGATTTAGGAGCCCAGTCAGAGCCAAGAGAAGCAGTGATTTATGAGCCCAGTCAGAGCAAAGAGAAGTTCCTTACCCGCATGGTTAAAATTATTGTGGCCTGGGCCCTGGGATCTATAGTAATTGGAGGAGATCTGAACCTTGTCCTAGGTGGCATGATGAAAAAAAACCAGAACAAGACAGGGAAGCCAGTAGTCATTTTCCTAGTGGGCAGGACACAACTTGAGGACCTAAGAATGGTGGATTTTTATGGACTAGTCACCCACTGGTGCTACACCTTTCCCACTATTTGGAGGCGCACAAGAGCTATGCAAGGATAGACTACTTATTATGAGATGAATGGTTACTGGATAGGGAGGCCTACCAATTGGCTAAACTAGGCAAACAAATATGAAGTAGATAAGAAACCAGGAAGTTTTTCTGCCTACCCTCTTGAGAACATGCAGTTGAAAAGTCACATTGTGGAAGTAAAGGGAAAAGTTAGTTGATTAATAATAGATGAAGCCAGTAAAGCTAGGTATTTCCAAAGATTTTACTAGCACCTCTACACAGAAACCTGGTAGGCCCTTAAGAGATAACACAGTTCTTGACGGAAGCACAGCTACCCAAGGTATCCCCAAGCAAAATTAAGAAGTGAGAAGAACAGAATAAAATGGAGAAATTATTCCAGGCCATCTGGAACCTGCACATGACTAAAGCGTCAGTACCAGATGGGTTTATGGTCACCTTCTATAAGGTCTTTAGTGCATATCTCTTAAATACTCCTCCCTTTTCAAGGTTTTTCAAACAATGATCCAAGATAAGAAAGTGGCACCCAAAATGACAGAATCAATTGTGTCCTTCATCCCGAAGCTGGGTAAACATTCTGATGATTGTGCCTCTTGCCGCCCAATTTTGTTACTAAATATCAGTGTTAAAGTGTTCACCAATCCAGCAGCACTGCACCTCCAGACTGTACCAGGAGAAATCATACATCCTGACCAATCAAGCTTCATCCAAGAGAGACAGGGCTGTGATAATACAAAAAAGCTCTGCACTCACCAGTCTCTGTGGACACAAAAACATTCAATAGACTAGACTGGGACCTTATGGCAGCCGCTTTGATCAGTGGGCTTTAGAGAGGGCTTCTACAGCTGGCTACGTGCAGGCTATCAAACTCCTCAGGCAAAAAATAGAATCAATAGATCCTTATTGCAAAGGGGATCAATTAGTAAGTGTACTAGATACGGGGTTCTCCGCTGTCACACCTTCCATTCATTCTTACCCTGGAGCCTCTAGCACAGAAAATTAGACTCAACACTAACATTAAGGGGATAAAATCTGGAGCTCAGATAACTGAACTCACGATACTGGCTAATTACATCCTGCTCTTTCTGACCAGACCAATCGTTTTAACACATAATTGCATTTTATGATGGAATTTCAGTCCAAACAAAGTGTCTCATGTTTTAAAATGGACAAGTAAACCAGAACTTTTAAATATTTCAACCTCCAAGGACAACATTTGGAACGTACAAAAATGTACCCCATTTAAATGAGCATAAACCACACATCGATATTTAGGCATAGCTATGGCTAGTAGCCCAATAAGAAAACTTGATCCTAACCTCCAACATTTAAACTGGGCGGCAAAAAGAGGAAAGTGGCAGCTGGGGATATAACACACTTTCTCCATTAGTTAGCATAGTAGTCATTAAAATATCGGTCCTCCAGAGGACAATATATATGTTTCAAACATTGATCCTGTACATCCTTTAAGATTATATACCAGAACTCCAATCCTATTGTTCAGATTGTACCTGACATGTTAAAAAAGGAAAGAATAGGTGATATGAAAGCACACTGAAACAACTGCAGTGTAGTCTGTGGGTCCCCAATTTTCTTAACTATTATTATGCTGTCCATCTGCATATTCTGGTGAACTGGACCAAAAGAGAAACGGAGAAAGGTTTGGAGTCTAATGGACCATACACTGAGCGCAGGACGACTATGGGAAAAAGTCCATAGAGGTCCCAGACTCTACATATCACAAGTAACAAGAGCCAAATTACCAGTCTGGAATGAGCTGGCGGTTATTTCATCTCTCTTCATTCTCATAATTTCCCTCACCATTTACTTCCCTATGGGTTAATAAGGATTCACACTAGAAGTGGATAGGCTGGCCTTTCATCAATGGCAAGAGGGGAGGTGCAAAACAATGAGAGTTATGGTTGCACAGGGATAAGTGAACTCATTCACAAAACTGAAAATATGATAAAGGCTAGGGGAAATTTTGATATCCAACTTAGTCACTGGCTCTTGAACCCCCAAAATGTACAGGGAGCTATCAGAGCATTTTCACTATTTCAAGAAATACCTACTGACATTTGTGGATGAGAAACATGCCACAGCATGCAAATATAACTTCTCAACATCACTAAGACAGGAGGAAACTTCACGTTTCAGAAATTGTGGACAAAAAAACAACGGAATGACACATTGATTAAAACAACAACTTTACCACGGACACAGGTGAGAGGGAGACCATGATGGAACTACTCTATATGTGGCACTACACCCTCTCAAAGCTAGCAAGGACTGGTAATTCGAAAAAGAAAGGATGTTGGAGTGGTTAAATTATTTGGTCCTGTTCCCAGGTTCAACCTTTCTGAAGAAAGGTGCTAGAAGTGATCAAAGAGATCACAGGTTCTGAGTTGGCAACTTGCCCAGAGTGACAATCCTGGGCACACCATTGATGGAAGAACATCCCTTCCATAAGGGAGGAGGGGACAACTCATTTCACATTTGCTCCTGCTGCTAAATCAAACTATTCTAGCCCTTTGGGGCCTGGTGATGACTCCCACTAAAAACAAATTGCTGGATAGATTATGGTGGCTACTTGGGTTGCAAAAGCTATCTACATTTGTCCAGAGCAGGGCAGAGGTTTTAACAAAGATGAGGCCCTCTCTTGGAATACTTTGGTAGAGACATTAGAGAGGTTAGATACCCCAAGAGACCCATAGCACTCCATACTCTAGTGGAAGCGATTCTAAAGCTCTATCATAAAGCGACTCAGGGACAACAGGCCAATTAAACTGTCTGCGCACTGTAGAGGATTTGAACTTTGTAACCATGAACCCTGGAGGGAGCATGGGAGAAGAGAAGAGAGGCTGCGGCGGTGGGGGCGGGGATAAGAGAAGCATCATTTGAAGAGTTCAATGTTGGGGGTGGAGGCAAGGAAAATAAAGAGAAAAATCTTGTTTGGCAGTTCTCAAAGTTTGCTGTTACATAATGTAAATGTGCTCTATGGGATTACTTCAGAAAAGTTATCACTCATCATGTAACATTTCACACAGCTATACGTATAATTAATTAGCATCTGAAACACATCTCAGCATAAGATTTCTCAATTGATAACAGAAGTAGGAGCTAAGGTTGTCTTATTATGGTGGCTTTAGGATAAGAAGAAAATACAGCACCTAAACTGGGTGCTTCGGAAGGAAACCCATTCTTGGGTGTCTAGATTAGTGTCAGCACTTTATGTGAAGATTAGTGTCAGCACTTTATGTGAAGATTAGTGTCAGCACTTTATGTGATAGGGCACCCTCAAGCCTGTGTCTACACTGAAGTTCTAGGCCACTCCAGTGGGGATAACCAACCTGCTACCTTCATCACATCTCAGAAAGTGTCTTGAAAATAGAGATCCTGGAAGTGAATTAGACATGTCTGTGTGACCCCTGACACTGCATTCTCAAAACAGAACTTATCTAAATTCCAAAGTTTCAAGATATAAATCATGTTTACTTAGATTTGAATTTCCAGACCAAGACTTAGCATACTTTTCCATCCTGTTAACATTCTAGTAAAGCTTCACCTTCCCACTTCTTTTTTATACTCACTTACAATCTGGCTTTGAGCCTCCTCTCCTGTACCAGACAATGGAACAGTCCGATGGAAGGCCAGCTGATGGCAGTGGGTTGGCAAATGGGATTAGAGCTGGTGAATGGGGTTAGAGATGACTGGTGTCCCCAGACGTGAACAAGACCCACAAAAGTGAAGCGCAGGGGACACAGCTTCCACAAAGTGGCAACCAGCATGAAGAGGGTGCGGCTATTGTGGAGAGGCACTGTAGGCCCAGATAACAGAGCTGTGTGAGTCAAACTCTGATTTAAACTAGTGGGCCTCCCTGATGACCACTACTCAGGATGGCGGTGTGGGGTGGCCACAGGGGTGAACGAAACAACCTGCCCAGAAACAAGAAGCAAGGATGCGAGGACCAGGGAGGTTCCCAGGACTGCTATAGGCACTGCATCAGATGATACGGGGCAAGAAGAGGTAGCCCATCAAGGATCCACAATAGTGGGACCTGCCAGTGGAGAATGGTCTTTGCCCATGCAAAGAGAGGGCCCTCCATTTTCAGTTCTTGCTGACCCGCTAAAGAGGCACTCCACTGCTTGAAAAAATACAGCAGGAAACAAGCAGGGCATTTTTGGGCCCAGGGGGCATCCAATACCACGACTGGCATGGCATCCTAAAATTTTTGGCTGCACTCTTGCTCTCAGAACACACATCCAAGACCCAAGATAACAGGCCTAAGCAGAGGAAGGTGGTCATTATACTAATGCCGCAAGGAACCCCTCCATCGCATTAAGGCCCTCATTATGACCCTGCAGTGGGTGATAAAGTTGCAGTAATACCGCCAACAGGCTGGCAGTAAGTACCACCAAATTATGAACAGGGCGGTGATAACTCCCATAGATAGCCAATGTACCACACCAACCGCCACGGCGGAAACAACAGCCACACGGTGGTAGCCGCCAACAGTCAGGTGGAAGACAAACTACCGCCCACCATATTTTGACCCTGCAATCCGCCACCTTTTCGGGGGCGGTACCAACGCCAACGAAAGCCTGGCAGAAACAGAGGTCAGAAGTGAAAGGACTCACCATTGGAGACACAGGGAAGTACCACGCCGCCATGGATCCCGAACTGCATGTTTTCCCGATGATCTTCTACGTTATGCTCCACCTGGAACACCAATGCTGCAGAAGACGACAACGGTGAGTACAGCCGCCTAGCACACAAGGGAGGGAAGTAGGAAAATGAGAGTGACACACACAGGCACCACACACACCCGACACACACCATACACACAACCAGCTGTGTAAGAAAAACAATTTGTCCCCGAAAAACGGCAGAATAATGCAAGGGCAACAGGAATTGACTAAAGTGATTGTAATCAGATCAACATCAAAATTAATAATTCAATTTGTCAATAAAACAGATATGTACACAAAGGAAAACTGCCCAGTCCAATGTTCAAAGGGTCCACATGGCCACAGGGCACAGTCTAAGGCCCAATTTGAGTCCTGACCACATTCGGATAGTACACTGCAGGGGCATGATTTTGCAAAGAGGCAGGCACCTCAGTGGGGGAGGGACACCTCAGCCAGATGCGGGTACAAGTCCACTGGTTCTAGAGGGGGCAACATGCTGTAGGAGGCTGTCCTGGCTTATAGTGGGTACCCGATGGTACTTACACCTTGTGCCAGGTCCAGTTATCCCTTATTAGTAGATTAGTAGTGTTCTAGTAGCTTAGGCTGATAGAGGTAGCTATAGCAGAACAGCTTAGGCTGAACCAGGTGACATGCAAAGCTCCTACTATACCACTTATATCATATAGCACTATATCATCAGGAAACACAATACTCAGAGCTACTAAAAATAAAGGGACTTTATTTTAGTGACAATATGCCAAAAGTATCTCAGAGGATATACTCCCTTAGGAGGTAAGTAATATACACAAAATATACACACAAACCAAAATCAGGTAAGTAAACAGTTAGAAAAGTAGTGCAAACACAGTAGAACACAATAGAATGCAATAGGAGACAATAGGCATGGGGGAACACAAACCATATACTCCAAAAGTGGAATGCGAACCACGAATGGACCCCAGGCCTAGTTTAGTGTGTTAAGGGTTGCTGTGAAAACACTAAGGGTGTCCAAAATACCCCACCCCAAGACCCTGAAACGTAGGAGTAAATTTACCCTACTACACCAGAAAGACAGTAAAGTCGAGATAGGGGATTCTGCAAAGGCAACAACTGACTGAAAAGCACTGAAGACGGATCCTGGACCTGAGTACCTGCAAAGGAAGGGGACCAAGTCCAAGAGTCACGTACGTGTCCAGGGGGGGCAGGAGCCCAATAAACCCGGGATGAAGGTGGAAAAGGGCTGCCTCCGGGTGGAAGAAGCCAAAGATTCTGCAACAACAGAAGGTGCCAGGAACTTCTCCTTTGGTCAGAAGATGTCCCACGGCGTGCTGGAGGATGCAGAGTTGTTTCCACGCAGAAAGACCACAACCAAGCCTTGCTAGCTGCAAGAGTCGCAGTTGAAGATAATGGGTGCTGCCAGGGCCCAGGAAGGTCTAGGAGGTTGCCCCTTGGAGGAGGAGACAGAGGAGGCACTCAGCAGCACAGAGAGCCCATGCAGAAGCAGGCAGCACCCGCAGAAGCTCTTGAACAGGCGTTCAAGAAATCTGAGTATGGCAGTCGTCTCAACACAACAAAAGAGGGTCCCACGAAGCCAGTGGTCAACTCAGCGAGTTGAGAAATGCAGGACGGAGTGCTGGGGACCTGGGCTGTGCTGTGCTTGAAGGAATCCTTGCAAAAGTGCACAGAAGCCCTAACAGCAGCAGATCACGCACTACACAGGATTACTGTCTGGCGCGGGGAGGCAAGGACTCACCTCCACTTAATTTGGACAGAAGAACCACTGGACTGTCGGGGTCACTTGGATCCAGCTCCTGTGTTCCAGGGACCACGCTCCTCAGGTTGAGAGGGGACCCAGAGGACCGGTGATGCAGAAGTTTGGTGATTTCTTCTTGGCTTCCAGTGCAGGGTGAAGGCAGACAGCCTTCAGAGCATGCACCACCAGGAAACAGTCAAGAAAGCCTGCAAGATTAGGCGCTACAATGTTGCTGGTAGTCTTCTTGCTACTTTTTTGCGGTTTTGCAGGCGTCCTGGAGCAGTCCGCGGTCTATCCTTGGCAGAAGTCGAAGAGGGAGATGCAGAGGAACTCTGGTGAGCTCTTGCATTTATTATCTGAAGAGGAACCAACAGGAGAGACCCTAAATAGCCCTCAGAGGAGGATTGGCTACCTAACCAGGTAAGAGCCTATCAGGAGGGGTCTCTGACATCACCTGCTGGCACTGGCCACTCAGAGGTCTCCATTGTGCCCTCACACCTCTGCATTTCAAGATGGCAGAGGTCTGGAACACACTGGAGGAGCTCTGGGCACCACCCCTGGGGTGGTGATGGACAGGGGAGTGGTTACTCCCCTTTCCTTTGTCCAGTTTCGCTCCAGAGCAGGGGCTGGGGGCTCCCTGAACCGGTGTAGACTGGTTTATGCAAGCATGGCACCATCTGTGCCCTTCAAAGCATTCCCAAAGGCCAGGAGAGGCTATTCCTCTCAGGCCCTTAACACCTATTTCCAAAGGGAGAGGGTGTAACACCATCTCTCAGAGGAAATCCTTTGTTCTGCCTTCCTGGGACTGGGCTGCCCAGGCCCCAGGAGGGCAGAAACCTGTCGGAGGGTTGGCAGCAGCGGTAGCTACAGAGAAAACCCCAGAGAGCTGGTTTGGCAGTACCCGGGGTCCATGCTGGAGCACTGGAAAGTGGACTATATGGTGTCCGCCGGTCGTGGTGGCTGCACTGTGGTGGTTGTTGGAGGAGGCTCCTGGGCAGCCCCTGCACTCACTGATGGCTGCATGGTGGTGGTTGTTGGAGGAGACTCCTTGGCAGCCCCTGCACTCACTGATGGCTGCATTGTGGTAGTTGCTGGAGGAGGCTCATGGGCAGCCCCTTCACTCACTGATGGCTGCACATCCACAGCTGGCTGTGGGGGCCCCGTGCAACTGGTGGTGGTGGCGGTGTTTGCCTGACAGCTTCCGCTGGCGTAGAGTGCCTCGTCTCCTCCTGTTCATGGGTCGGGGATCCCTTACCCTTCTTGGCAGGGGTGGATGGGCCCTTCCCCTCACTGCCTTGTGGTGCAGGCTCCTTCCCCTTCCTCACAGCTGGTGCAGGCTCCTTCCCCTTCCTCACAGGTGGTGCTGGCTCCTTCCCTTCCTCACAGGTGGTGCTGGCTCCTTCCCCTTCCTCACAGATGGTGCAGACTCCTTCCCCTTCCTCACAGCTGGTGCAGGACTCTTCACTTTCATCCCTGGTGGTGCTGGCTCCTTTCCCTTCAGTGTTGTAGGTGTGGTATCCTTGCCAGCACGGGTAGATGGTGCTACCACTGTCCCCGTGGACTGTTTGGCTGAGGTGCTGGGCTGTGTCCTTGGTACCCTGCCCATACGTGCAGGATGGGGGAGGGGTAGGGAAGAGGTCAAGTTGTGAAAGGAAAAGCTTTTTAGGGACGTTGGGGTAGGAGGAGGGAGGAGTAATGGGAGTGGAGGATGAGGGAGTGGTTGTTGGAGGTGTATGTCTGCTGGATTTTGGTGCAGGTGCATGGGCTGTATGCTGATAGGAGGTGGATGGCTGTTGGGTGCCTGAGTGCTTGCGTTTGTTTCCTTTAGGAGGGGGGACAGACACGGTGGGAGAGGACACAGGGGACGCGCGCATGGATGTTGTGGAGGTGTCTGCCAGTGTGGTGTGTGTTCTGTTTGGTGTGATGATGCTGATAGTGGATGTAAATGTAGTGCATGCCGGTGTGAGTATGGACGTAACTGGGACGGAAGTGGAGGAGGAGGGTGAGACAGTGGAGGCTGTGGAGGTTGTCGTGTCTGCAACGGTATGTTGTTTGTGTGAGTGCCTGTGGGATGAAGTGTGGTGCTTGTGTTTGCCTGTGCCACTCTTGTGTGTTGCCTTGTGTGCATGCTCATCTGTCTGTGTGCTTGGGATGGGTTAGGGTTGAGGAGAATGGGACTGGGAAGTGGAAGTTGGAGGGGAGACGGTAGAAACAGGGACAATGGCTGCCATCAGAGAGGAGGCAATAGCTTGAATCGATCTCTGTTGGGCTGCCAAACCACCATGAATGCTCTCCAGGAATGCATTGCATTGCTGCATCTGGGATGCCAGCCCCTGGATGGCATTCACAATGGTTGAATGTCCTACAGAGATGGATCTCAAGAGGGCAATAGCCTCGTCACTCAGGGCAGCAGGGCTCACTGGGGCAGGGCCTGAGGTGCCTGGGGCGAAGGAGATGCCCACCCTCCTGGGTGAGCGGGCACATGTAAATCACTGATGGGCTACTAGGAGGGTGGTGCTGGTATGGGGGGTGGCGGCTGTACCTACAGCTGGGGTGGTCACAGAGGTGTTGACCACTACCAGGGAGCTCCCATTGGAGGAGGTATCAGACTCTGTGTTGTCCCCTCTAGTCTCCATCGTGGTGCTCCTCTTGCCCTCCGTCCCACTTGTTCCCTCAACGTCAGTGGACTCTGTCTCCAGGGTCCTGTGGGATGCAGCTCCCGCTGTCACTGGTGCCTCTGCTCCTCTACCAGATGATGCTAATACACACAAGGACAGGATGACATAACAAGAAAGGGGGGAGAGAGACAAAGGATACACTGGGTCAATGACTGCACCAACACCAACATTGGCATACACAGCACCCTCACACAGGGAGCAGGCCTACGCACTATGCATTGCACTACCAGTGAAATGGCTAGTCACCAAGGCATGAGGAGGAGCACACACCGCCAACTGCATCACACCTGGGACCCACGCAGCCCTGCTTAGAAGTGAATACTAACAAGCTAGGTTACCTGTATTTGCCATGCAACCATTACCCTTCTGAGGACCAACGCTGCTATATCTGGCCTGGCCTTAGGGGCACCCACTAACACACAACCACCACCCGGATACCACCCCATCAGCCATAAATCGTAAAGATACTCACTGTACTCACCCCCTTATGGCTGCGTGATTCCCTCAAGCGCCCATCCAGCTTAGGGTACACCACCGCCAGTATGCGGGTCATCAGAGGGGGTCAGGGCCCGATGGGCACCCCTTCCTCGTTGGGAGGCCATCCCCAGCTGGGCCTCAGTGGTCTTCCTTGCCTAGTGTCTCAGGTCCTCCCACCGTTTCCAACAGTGGGTGCTCCGCCTTCCATAGATCCCCCGGGTCCGGACGTCCTTGGTGATGGCAAGCCATAATCCTTCCTTTTGATAGGTGCTGACCTGCAGAGGTAATACATATAGGAGAACTCCATTAAACAAACAGTCCAGCCTGCCACACGTATGGCCCACCATACCAGATCCCATCACCATTGCAACACACGTAGGCCAGCTCACAACATGTACACCGCCAACAGACAATCCCCCCACCCACCCTTACACGATGCCTTCACACACATCTCCATGCATTCATGCCACACCTGTTGGTCTGGAGGCCCATACAGCAGTCTGTACTGGGGTAGGACCCCATCCACCAGTCGCTCCAACTTCTCAGAAGTGAAGGCTGGGGCCCTTTCTCCGGTCACACGGACCATGGTAGGTTCCAGACACAGATCACAGCAGCAGATGCAGTGTAGGTCTTCTCCTGTGAAAGTTCAGGAAACAAGTGAGGATTGAGATAGAAAATGTCAGTAACGTCTGCGGCGGTTTACACCGTCACCGCCGGTGTAGATCCTCATTGTCCAATGTACCCCATAGGGTCCCATATAATCCAATGAGGAATTCCTCGGTGGTTCACGACCGTCTGCCGCACGCGCACAACGTCGACAGATTTACCCCACTTCCACCTGTCCCTCCACACAGGACAGGCGGTCACCATTTCTGGGGGGGTGAACAGGCCTATCGATAATTTATGCATCACAGGATAAATAGGCACATACTTTTAAATTGCACTGCCCCAAAACATGATTGCATGATGTGGACTGCTGTTGTGGTATAGTTGTTCAAATTGTGACAGCCTACTCACTCTTGTGTCCCTTAGATTCCTACCGCTGTGGGTGAATAGGAGGTGGAGACATATCCCCGTGTACAGACCCCTGGTGGACTTAGCTACACTGGAGGATAGGCACATTATCCTCACCTATAAACTGGACAGAGCCACAATCACAGATCTGTGTGCCCAGTTGGAGCCTGACCTGATCTCAGTTATCCATCATCCCACTGGGATCCCTCCTCTTGTGCAGGTTCTATCAGTGCTCCATTTCCTGGCAACAGGCTCTTTCCAAGTGACAGTGGGCTTGGCAGCAGGAATGTCACAGCCAATGTTCTCAATCGTGCTGGCAAGAGTCTTGTCCGCCCTGGTAAAACACATGTGCAGCTACATTGCTTTCCCCCAAGTGGAAGATTTGGCCACTGTGAAGGCCAGATTTTATGCAATGGGACATATCCCCAACATTATTGGGGCAATTGACAGTACACATATTGCGTTTGTCCCCCACCCCAGCAGAATGAACAGGTGTTCAGGAATCGTAAGAGTTTCCACTCCATGAATGTCCAGATAGTGTGCCTGGCGGACCAGTACATCTCCCACATCAATGCTAAATATCCTCGGTACGTGTATGATGCCTTTGTCCTGAGGAATAGCAGCATCCCAAATGTGATAGGCCAACTACAGAGGTACAGGGTGTGGCTTATAGGTGAGCCTTGGTCCCCACCCAGTGTATATTGGTGTATGCCTCTGCTGTTAGCCAAATAGGATAGTGTGTGGCTAACTGTTGTCCTTCAATACTTGCAGGTGACTCTGGCTACCCAAACCTATCGTGGCTGCTGACCCCTCTGAGGAATGCCAGGACAAGGGCTGAAGAACATTATAATGAGGCACATGGGTGAACCAGAAGGATAATTGAGAGGACCTTCGGCGTCCTGAAGGCCAGGTTTAGCTACCTCGATCTGACAGGTGGATCCCTGTGCTACTCACCCGAGAAGGTCTGCCAGATAGTAGTGACATGCTGCATGTTGCACAACCGGGCCCTCAGACGCCATGTACCTTTTCTGCAGGAGGAGGAGACTGGAGATGCCCCTGTGGCAGCAGTGGACCCTGAGGCCAGTGAGGATGAGGAGGCAGAGGATGAGGATGTGGACAACAGAACATTAGTGATCCGTCAGTACTTCCAATGACACACAGGTGAGACAGTGCAACGTCACATTTCTATGACTATTGTTGTGTTCTGTGTGGCATTGGCATGCTTGCATTACCCACTTGTTTCCACTACTTACTGTCACCTATGGATTATCATTTTACAGATGTTGGTGATATGACAACAATGTTGTGATGTGATCACAACAGCCAGCAATAGGCCATTCATTCTATGCTCTCATTATGTACAGTTCATTTGCAATGGATGTAGCTGTTTCAGTCAATACAAATTTGCAATACATGAAATACTAGTAGTTGAGTTTTATCCAAGGGTATTTATTGTAGTGCTTAGAGATTGAGGGGAAAGTGCAATGGAATGGGGTGATGATGGAGGAAAGTCCAGGGTATTGTTCCAGTCTGTTTGTAGCACATGTGCAGTGTTCAAGGGGACAATGGAAGGGAAGCAATAGCAGTTCAAGGTAGACAAGGTGACAGAGTGGGACACAAGGGGGACAATCAGGAGAGTCTTATTTCGTTGTTGAATGTCCGCCGTGGTGATTTGTGGGTCATAATGTGATGGGCGTTGTTTTGCTGGCGTAACAGTATGTGTTTTGTGGCCACCACTTTATCACTGACCCTTGGTCTGGTGGACTTGTGTATGTGGCTGAATTCTGTTGGATTGGTGTGTGTGTGTCATAATATGGTGAATGGATATCTGCCACCGCAGCAGTAAGTTGACGGCCGCCAGCGTGGCTGTAAGCGGGATTTACCGCCAGTGTCATAATGAGAGGCCTAATTGGTTCACCCACCTCTGAACAGGGGCCCACTCTGTTTGAAGGCCCCCTCTTTACAAGAAGTGATCCACAGTGATGACAAGCACAGACAACCACAGCCTGCCAGGGGGAGTTGTTGGGGGTTAGTGGAGCCCTGCACCCCCCAGAGGAGTCAAAGGAGCGCAACAATGGTTCAATTGTTGGTCTTGTGCCACAGGGCACAGATACAAGCAGCAACCATAGGACCCAGGCTCTCCATTACCAACTTTGAGAAGGAGGTTAGCTCCTAGGCACAGCACAATGGCGATGTACAAAAGTAAGAAGAATGCCAAACTCAGGGACATATTTGCAAAATAAACAGCCTCAAAGACTGATCATCCAAGTGGGCCCATGCAGGAGTTGCATCCCACTCCCCTCATCAAGGAAAGCAGGGGCGCTCATAAAGCAGGAGTTCTTGGAGGAGCTCTTTCATAATCTATGCAAAGACATTGCAGCACTGAAAGTGGACTGCTCAAGGGAAATGAAAGAAATGAAGCAGGAGATTGGCAAGCTTGGCCACAGGATCTCCTCCATCACAAATAGCGGCAATGCCACCAGAGAAAATGAGGCACCAAGGCAGGAGACTTTGAGGCTCACGGAACAAAATATTGACGTACAAACCCATATCGAGGATCTGGAGAACAGATTCAGGTAACATAAAATCCACATCAGGGGTATTCGGAGGGCACTAACAGGCACAGAATCATATGATATTCACGCTTTCAAACAAAAAGAAGAGATCATCACAACAGCACTGCAAACAGGCACCATCATGTTCGAAGGTAAAAAAATCAGGGTATACCAAGACCAATCTCTGGTCACCAGGCAGAAAAAGAAAGCATTTTCACCAGTAACTGAATTCCTGAGGCACGCACAGATCAATTACAGATGAGGGCACACATTTTCTCGCATTTTCCAATGTGAGGAGAAGATGTGCCAGCTGAAATCCAACACAGAGGCCAAAGACATCCTGGGGCTGGATGATGAGGATTATCCACCCCCTCCTCCATCACAGCATTAGGAAGGACCTAAGAAGCAGCAGATGGAGATGGAAAATGGTGGCCAAGATCAAAGGGGCAGTAAGCCAAATGCTTACACTAATCACAAAACTATAGGGAAAGGTAAACACTGGGGACCTCCTGCTTGAGTAACAGATCTCTGAGCCCAGATGAGTGATGATGGAGGGGTGCTGGGGTGAAAAGGAATGATGAGGATGCTTCACCGAGGTCCGGGCAGATGGATGGAGAAGGGTGCTGAGCCCATTTGAATGGGTAGGCCACTTTTCAGGTCCACAATCCTAGGGATCAATTCTGAGAAGTTGGGAATTCCTGGAAGAAGAGTTAGTTGTTTTTCTCTGTTGACTATGGGGGGGTGAAGCTTAGGCATGAGCATCACTGACTCTCAACATGGAACCAAGCTCACAATCATAGCAAAGAAGGTAGGCACTAAAAATTGAATGCAGCAAAGATGTATATTGATGAGGTGGAAGAACATAGTTAACACTCAAACTCCACTTAATGCCCCAACATACCCTGTGGATTATTAGTCTCAATGTGCGGGGCCTTAATGCCCATGACAAGAGACTGGCAATACTCTCCTCACTGTGTGACATGGGCTGTGACATATTCCTTCTGTAGGAGAATACACTTACACTTACTAGAAAAGAAGTGGTTCAGGTTAAAATCCAAGTGGTACTCTCAGCAATATCACCCCAAGCCCTGTGAAAAAATGGGAATAGCAGTTCTCGTACCTAACACATTCAAGGGTGAACTATTAGGATCATTCTCAGAAGAGAGGAGGAAAGTGCTGGCCATTCACTTGATGGTGGGATCTACCACACTCACACTGGCCAATATCTATGCACTCAATGAGGGCCAAGAGGCGTTCATCAGACATGTAGGCAATCCAGTCCCCAGAAAAAGTGATCATAATTAGGAGCGATGTGGTGAGAGACGGAACCCCTTGACCACTCAGCCCAAAGATTGGGTCAGTTGGGAACCAATTCTCATGAGGGTTGATAATGGTGAAGAGAAGTGGGTAAGGGCTTCACCCCTAATCCTGTGACTTTACATTTTATTCTGAGGCACACAACACCTTTGAGAGGTTAGATTACTTTCTGGAGACGCCTTCACTGACTTATACAATCACAGAGGCATAGTTAGGGGTGATTTTACTTTTGTTCACTAACAATTCCAATAGCTAGAGTGCCACGTCAGTTGAGGAGCTGGAGACTGCAGAATATACTCCTCCACAACGCACTACATCTGAAAGAGATACAGTAGTCGTTCTCTAGGAACCAGGCAGAAAATGAAACAGTAGAGACATCAGGTAAAGTCTCATGGGATACCATTAAAGTGGTTGTGCACGTAACCCTCGTTGTAATATCAACTAAAATAAACAAAGCTAGAAGGGGAAAAAAGAGGAATTGAACTCTTGACTAAAAGAATTATAACCCATCAATAAAAGATGTGGGGGCAGATGCAGCAATTTCCGCATTTGCGATTCCGAAATTGCGAGTCTGTGCGGCTCGCAATTTCCGAATCGCAAATGCGGATGCAGAATGGTGTCTCAGACACCGTCTGCGAATCGCTATGGGGTCGCAAAGACCCACCTCATTAATATTAATGAGGTGGGTTGCATTTTGCGACCCCATAGCGACTCCCTGCACTCACAGGGATGGTGGCCTGCTGAAGACAGCAGACCTCCATGTCTGTGACTGCTTTTTAAATAAAGCTGTTTTTTTTGTTGTTTTGCAGCCCATTTTCCTTAAAGGAAAACGAGTTGCAAAACGGAAAAAATTACGAAACCATTTGGTTTCGTTTTTCAGAGTAGGCAGTGGTCCATTGGACCACTGCCTGCTCTGAAAAACATTTTGGCAACATTCACAAAGGGGAAGGGGTCCCCTGGGGACCCCTTCCCTTTTGCGAATCGGTTACCACCAGTGTGACACTGGTGGTAACTGCGTATTGCTTTGCGACCGCGTTCGCGGTCACAAAGCAATTTAGCATTGCGGTGCGAGTTGCAAGTAGGAAGGGGACATCCCTTCCTATTTGCGAGTCGCATTCACATTTTGCGAGTCAGTACTGACTACAATGACTACATGCTTGCTACATTTGGCCCGTGGCTCCATAAATATATTGCATGTGTTAGTGGCTGTAAGAGCACGGAATAAAATGCTTAGCACTGATAAAGCAGAATACTCACCTCTTCCTACGAATCAAAAGTATTGCTCAGGGAGTAATAGAGCCAATAAACTATTGGCATGCTTGCTGAGAGCTAACCTACACAGAGATAAAGTGCCACCCATAAAAGAGAAGCAGGATGAGACATACACTAAAGTAGAGGACATAGCTCAAAAATTTGGAAATGACTACACCTCTTTGTATGCAGATGATCATGTCCCAGAAAAGGACATACAAGAGTGTCTTGAGCACTTAGAGATCCCTCAGCTCTTGCAGCGGGTCTTTCAGTCTTCTTAACTAACTATTCACACTAGAGAAGGTTATTTCCATTATTTCACAGCTACAGTTCAATAAAGTTGCAAGCCCTGTGGCATTTGTTTCCAAATTTCTACAAAACATTTTGCCAAATCACAGAACAGACTCTAACCCAGCCAAATACCTCATTTGCAGAAATGTAAACCCTCACAGAAGCAATGCAGATTGCATTTATCATGATTATCCCAAAATGTGTGAAGGATGCAGTGTTGTGCACTTATTATAGGCCGATACATTTAAAAAATGTAAACACACACGTTTTTACAAGAATCACACACGTTTCACCCTTACATGCCTGGCCTAATGGATCATGCAGGGCAGAAACTGAGGTGTTAATACTAAAAGAATAGAACATGTTCTTGGCAATGTCAAAAGAATGCAGAAGAATGTCATCAAGTGCTTCTCAAATTCAGTTCTTGCCTAGATTTAGAACATGGTTTGACAGTGGTTTACTGCAGCAGTTTAAGGTTACCATAATGCACTAACACATAACCAGTGCTGACTAGGAAAGGCACTATGAAGGTATGCTCTCTCCTTCCTGCTCTTTGGTTGCTATGTGTTTTTGTAAAACACACTATCATCTGCGACGGTATCAAGACACTGAGCAGGTGTGTGTGCCCAGACCTATTTATGGTAGCTTGGTTGATTGAATAGCCAGGTCTTCAACGTCTAGTGGAATTCAAGAATAGATTGGGAGGTTCAGATTTGGACTGGGAGGCATTTCCACAGTTTGTGTATTTGTTGCCACTGGTGGTCTCTGAGTTGTGGTGTGATGTGATTCTGTGTGGGAAATCGAGGATAAGTCTGGCTGTCAGGTTCTTGATAGCTTGTAGTCTTCCAATGAGTTGACTGGTGATCCCGGCATAAAAAGTGCTTCCATTGTCTAACATGCAGGTGACTCGGGTGTGAGCGACCATTTTTTCACTGTTCCTTGGGTGCCACTTGAAGAACTTCCTGAGCATCTTCAGGGTGTGAAAGTAGGAGGCAGTGATTGCATTGACTTGTGTGGCAATGTCCAGTTAGTTGGTGATGATTATTCTGAGGTTCTTGTCATTGGTGCTGCGTATGTATCTGAGTTTGGCCGGCCATCAGCTGGAGTCCTATGGTGATGTGTTCTAGCCAAACATAACTGCTTCTGCATTGTTGGTTTTGACCTTGTGACAGCTGGCTTTCACCCCATTATCAACTTTGTTTATGCAGACAGTGAACTTGTTTCTTGTGTTGGAGGTCTTATTAAAGAGGGAGAGTATGAGTTGGGTGTTGTCAACTTAGGAGAGGATGCTCATGTAATGTGCACGGATGTCTCTGGTCAGAGAGAACATGTATGCATTGAAGAGAGTGGGATGAGTGATGAGCCTTGACAAACTCCACATATGAGATTTCAGGCTTCAGAAGAATAAGGTGCCAGGCTGATAGATTGTGTTCTATCTATTAGGAATGAGCAGATCCAGCTGAGAGCGGATCCGTGGATACCAATCTTGTGAAAGTATCTGATGAGGATAGGGTGTGAGACTGTGTCAAGTGCTGCACAGAGGTCCGGGCGAATGAGCGCTGCAGTATCTTCTCAGTCAAGGATCAAGCAAATGTCCTTTGTGGTGGCAATGAGTGCTCTTTCCGTACTGGGGTTGTGTCTAAATGTGGTCTACATGGTGTAGAGGTACTGGTGGTTGCTGAGGTGGTCTGTGAGGCACCAGTTGATTAGTTTCTTTCATTACTTGTGAAAATATAGCAGGAGGGAGATGGGTCTGTAGTTGGAAAGTATGGCTAGGTCAGCAATGGCTTCTTAAGCAGGGTCATGAGGGTGGCATGCTTCCAGGTGACTGGGAATGTGGCTGAGTCAATGTGCACTGAGGATGGGTGTTAGTGCTTCACTGATTGGTAATGGTCCTTTGGTAAGGGCATAGTGGAGGTAAGGGTCAGATGGGCCTCTAAGTGGATGTTCTTCATGCTTTCAGAGATTTCGACACTGGTGACAGTGGGCCACAAGGTCAGGGTTCACTTTTCGTTCATGGTGGGAAGCTGAGTTACGACAGTGACAGGATCTGGTTGATGGTCGAAGATGCTGTATTCGGAGGTGATTTTCTTACTAAATAATTCTGCAAAGATCTTTGCTGCAAGTGGCAAGAGGCATGGCGAAATCTTTGAGAATGGCAAAGATTTCCTTGCTGTTGTTAGTGCCAGTGTTAATGGGATTTGCAAGAGCTGTGCACTTAGTAATCTGTTTCTGCTGTTGGTAGCGCCTTACAGCTGATTTAAAGATATCTTTATCTGTGGTGTCTTGAGTTTTCTCCACTTGCACTCCAGTTGCTTGCACTGGCGTGTCATCAGCTTGAGTCCCTCTGTGTGCCAACTGGCCTGTGGTCAGGCTCGTTCTGTTGAGTTGCATTTGAGGGGAGCCAGGATGTCTGCACCTGTGGTGATCCAGCTGTGGAGTTTCTTGATGGCTTACGGCAAGTTGCTGCTGGTATGCTTCAGTTAGTGTGCAGAGAGGGCAGAAGCCCACTTCTCTTCTGTGATGCTTTTTCAGCTGTGCTGGCAGTTTCGCTAGTGGCAGGTCTGCAAAGTTTTCTAGAAGGGCGGTAGAGTTTGTGCGATCTTCTTTTTAAAGTTATGGTCTTTGAGGAGGATCAAGGTACTGGCATTGATAATGACGGGTGTGATGAAGTCCGTGATATCGCTGGTGAAATTGGTGCTGGATACTGATGGTCTGTATACAAAGGTTTCACCCAGGGAGAAGTTATCTGGGATGCCTATGTTGAATGTGAAGAGTTTGATGTAGCTGGTGGGGTTGCCTGTGTAGGTGGGGCAGCTGATGGTATCTTTGAATATGATTGGTGAACGAACAGATGTTGAGGAGTATGCATGAGAGTGTGGCATGTTGTGTGGGTGGTGTTTGGTCTGTGTGAAAGGTGTCTGGTTTGTGTGAGTATGAGTTAGTGTGAGTGCTGTTGGCGCAGGAGTGAGGAGTCTGGGTAATGGGAGGGTGCATGAAAACTTGCAAGAAGCACATGCAAATGCTCTTTCCATGCTGTCTGGTGCGGAATGGCAAGAGTTCAGGGAGATGGAGCTGGGGTTCAGAGCATGGAGGAGTGCAACAGTGTAGCAGTCTAAAGAGGGAGAACCAGGGTTTCTGGCACTGGGTGCAATCCAAGCCTGGATGGCAGCAGATGGGCTTGCCATTGGTGCACCAGGCACTGGGTGCAGTCTAAGCATGGATGGGCACAGGCGGGCTTGGAATCCGCACACCAGCAGTGCGTCAGAATTGCAGCTGCCATTGAGTAGGGCCTTGAGAGGGGGAGGAGCACAAGGGGCTGTGTGTGGGAAACCAGTGATGTCACTTCCTGTGCAGATGCATGATGAGATATCCAGTGATGTCACTATCAGTGCTGATGGGGGATGGGAAATGAAATCCTCTTGCTTGGCTTCTTCTTTTAAAAACGGTCTTGGTGGGAAAATTGGGACACCACTTCCTATGCAGATGGGTGATGGTAATCCAGGGATGTCACTTTCTGTGAAGATTGATGATGAGAGATCCAGTGATGTCACTTCCTGTGCTGATGAGTGATGGGACATGAAGTCCTCTTGCTTGCCTCCTTCTTTTAAATATGGTTTTGGCAGGAAACTAGTGATGAAATTGTCTTAAACATGGAGCCAATGCAAGATAGGGTGAAAAAGAGTCACAACATCTTCAGAGTCAAAATTGGCCTGGAGACCAAAAAGTTTTGCATATACCCAGAATACATCTCAGCCTGCGTAACTGACCCAATGATATTAATCCCAGTACTGGTAAAAGAGATGAGGAAATTCATGGTGATCTCTAGGATTAGTCTCTAGTTCAAGAAATTCATAATACTGAAAATAAAACCCCTGCAAGAGAAGTAATATCTGCTCCAAGAACAATGTCCATTTAAATGGGCTCCCGAGGCAGTCCCACATTTGGGAATCAAACTTACACCATCACCCACAACAGTGGCTAAAACCAATTTGAGGCACTGCTGCCTCAAACCTGAAAAGATACTCAATCGTGGCATAGAATTGGTGTTTCATGGCTGTGCTGCATTGCCAGGTTAAAATGAACACCTTGATAAAGATACTCTTTATCTTTCAGACCCACCTACTCCAACCGCAACCATGCACCCTCAAGAAAATCCAGAAGACCAGAGATCTGTTAATTTGAGCAGGGGAGAAACCTTGAATTGGCAAAAAAGAGCACCTATATATCCTGACAATGGCGCTTGGGGATACTTGATGTAAATATATACTAGTAGGCGAGAATGAACTAAAGTCTAATTCAGCCATTTCCTACTGCTGGAGTTTTCAATACATTATCTCCTGATCACCTAGGGCCCTGAAGTACAAAGCCCTATGTGACTGCAAAATGGATTTTACAATGCCCAAAAACCCTTTTACGAATCAAAAAAGTTGTTCTGGTTTGTAAAAGGCATTTTGAGACTCCTGTAATGTACCTTTAACGCATATTGTATGACTCTTTAGATGAAAGTAGAATGTTGTTTTGTTCTTAATGTTGTAATTGGAGAGGTGACATTCTACTTCAGGCAGTTGCAAGGAGCTGGCTGAGGGAGAAGTCACGCCTGACCTTTTGGCTAATTAAACCTTGCTATCAACATATTTATACATGATAACATTTTCATTACAACATAAATGTGGTGACTAGTTGTGAGCCGGCTCCGATTGAAGGTTGTGGCGTGATTTTCATTCCAAATCGAACTGTACTGGCTGAGAAAAAGGGCAGCAGCTCCAGCAACAAGACTATCTGATGTGTGGAGACCTGCACACTTCAAAGGACAACTGGAAGCATGTTCACTTCAGGAATGAATAAGTACGACAGACAAGAGGTGTGGCCAGTGTCTGTTATGGGACATATACCTATTGAGTTTGTGAAGTACTGAGAAGGTAAGCCCTGGTGGACAAACTGCGCAGTGTTAGCTTGAGCCGCACAGCCCTTTTGCTTGAGTTATTCAGGCCATTCTCTGACTATGAACTTTAAGGACGTTTGAAGAAACAGCTAATCGAGCTGGCTGCCCGCTTGTGTGCTCTTCACCTGACTTGTCCACGTGAAACTCTCAAGAGTGTTATACCTGTCAAAGCCACGTGCAGAGTTCACTGTTACAGCAGTGAACGAGCACTGTAGAGCGACACGTAACTTATGGTGCTTGGGCTCATGCAGCGCATCGGCTCAGGACTCTGAAACAGTGTAGAGCAATCCTCAAGGGCATTATACCCTTGAAGCAGTGCATAAGCACTGTTAAAGCAGCAGGTAACATAGTGTTTGCGCTTGTGTGATACACTGACTCAGGAGTTTGGAACAGTGTGGAGCAGCGTATTGAACAGTGTAGAGCAGCGTACTGACTTAACAGTCTGCGATATACTCGGAGTGGTGATCACTTACTGTTAACAGCAATCGGAACAGGGCACTCTGGATTGGTTCAGAAAGGCATGTCTGGATCCTTGAAGAGGAACACTTCTGGGTGGAAAATAAATATTTAAAGGAAAGGCCCTTTATGGGCACGTGGTGAGAGTGGTTAAAATAATCTTTTGTGTCTAGAAGAGCTTACGGAAACTCTCAGCATTGAAAACTATTCTGTGAATATTTAGTAGACTTTGGTAAAACTCTCAGTTAAAACACTTCTCATTATTGAAATTACTGTCAAATCTACACTATATTCTAATTAGTTAAAAGTATTTAGGTATATTTAGGCTTTGTAATGGAAGTGCGCTCTATTGCACCGCCACCTCCATTTAAACTCAACTAGGGGAACCACCTATTGAATGGGAAGAATGGTTAGATGTGTTTGATAATTATCTTGAGGCATTAGATGGTAAAACATTTTGCCCCAGCCAAAAAAAGCAATTTCGCTGAATGTATTAGGAAAGGAGGGGCAACATATATTTAAATACTTACCTGCATTGCCTATTAAGGAAGGTCAGCCTGACATGCATGTGTTAGCTGAGACACGTAAGGAACTGGAGCTAAGGTTTGCAAAAGGGTGAAATATTGTAATGAAACAACACATATTTTACACACAACCACAATGTGTTGGAGAATCCATTGACAATTTTGTTTCCAGGTTGAGAGAATTATCAATAAAATGTCAATTTGATCCAATGACAGATCATTGTGCAGTGTATGAGTCATAAGATGCAGGAGAGATTATGAACTGTGAAAAACTCTACATTGAAAGAGGCCATAGAAATAGCAAAAGTAGAAAATCTGAATATTGTATGAGGGAGATGGATAAGAGGAAAACAAAAGGAGAAGCAGCAACAGTTGACCAGCAAACAAGTGACGCATCGGTAGTGAGCAAGGCTGGAGGTATCATAAGTAAAGCAGGCAAAGGTAGTCAGTTGATGAAAATATCAAATAAAATGTGTGGAGAATGTGGCAGCTATAGTCAAGCTACAGAAGCAAAAAACTGCTTTGCAGTAGGAAAGGGGAGTAGGAAATGCAGACAGAAGGGGCATTTTGACCAAGTGTGTCGCCACTCTACAAAAATGAAAGTAGCAGTGCTGTTGGATGAACTCCATGAAACCATACATATGGGTAGAGATAGGGTTTATTTATTGAGGATGAGAGGGCATAAGGCAAAGGCCAAGAGCAGAGTTTCTACAACAAGGGAGGTTGATTGGGTTAATGGTCGATTCAGGCTTGTTATACACTATTGTCCCAAAAAATGTTTCACATCGGAATGGCCAAAGATATTAACCCTGGGGTCCATCAAGGAAAAGAAATAGATATTATAGAATATATATTTGCTGATATTGCCTTTAAAGGAAGAAAGTTAAGAGTCAGGTCCACCATTTCTAGGGTGGGTTCATCAATATGATTTACACATAGTGATAAATCCTCGTACTACTAATCCCATTATGGTGGGGCAGGAAGTGACCTTAGAGGATATCATCAGGGATGAAGATAAAGTATTTCATGATGAGAAGGGAGAGTTGAAGAGTTACACACACAAAATTAAGTTAAAACAGGGAGTAGTTATGGTACAACACAAAGTAAGGACAGTACTGATAATGATGAGAGAAGAAGTCAAGAAACTGTTGCAAGAAATGCTGGACAGTGGTGTAATAGAACCTCTGAAGACTTCAAATTGGATATTTCCGGTAGTTATTACTCGCAAGACTGATGGCAAGTTGAGATTTGTGTAGACCTGAGGAGCTTAAATCAAAATGTGGTGGCAGATAATTTTCTCCACCCTAATATAAATCAACTCCTATCCATGTTAAAAGGTGGAAATTATTGATTAAGCTAGATTTAAGAAACACTTACCATCAAGTCAAACTACATGAAGACTCAAAACCCCTGGAAGCGTTCATAACCATGGAAGGCACCTTTCAATTTACGAGGATGCCTTCTGGGCGATGTTCAGCTGCCAGTGTCTTTCAGAGAGTATTGACAGATATGTTTAGAGGTATGAGCAACATCATTTACTTTCAGGATGACATTTTGGTCTTTGGAGAATCTGTGGAGAGTCACAATTTCACATTAAAACAGGTTCAAGACAGGGTTTCAGAAGCAGGCTTGACCTTGAGAAAAGAAAAGTGTGTATTTATGGGCAAGGAAATTGAACACCTTGGCCATACGTTGTCAGCAGAAAGGGTCAAACCTAAAAAAAATGTGCTAGATGATATTAACTTAGCCCCACCACCTCAATATAAGGGTCATTTGAGGTCATTTTTAGGTCTGATAGATTATTATTCTAAGTTCATGAACAACTTTGCTTCCAAGACTGAGAATCTCAAGATGTTGTTAAGAAAAGGGGTTAATTTGTCTTGAGCTGGTTCACAAAAAAGCTTTGAAGACATAAAGAAAGAAGTGTATGATGCTGGCATTTTGGTTCTCTTCGATATAAAAAAAAGTCCATAGTCACTGTAGATGCAAGTGCATGTGGGATAGGGATGGTATTTTTGCAACTTCATGCAACAGGTGAAAAGACAATTGCATTTGCTTCATGTTTCTTGACATCTACCGAACGCCATTATTCTGTCATCGAAAGGGAGGTTTAATAAGAGATGGATAATTTCAGGACATATGTGTGGGGAACTCAGGTGAAAAAAGGGTCTGACACAAAACCTTTTGGGAGCAGGCAAGGGTTCAGCCAGACTCACCTGGTTAGCTGCCAGGTTGCAAATATATGACTATGTTCGGGAGTACATACCCGGCTGGAAAAATGTACAGGCAGATTGCCTACCACAGCAGCCATTGGATTGGGAATCTGTTGATACAGAGCTGTAATGAAGAGTGAGAATGAGGCTTCTGTTGCAAGTGTGCATGATGTAGTGCAGTGAACGTTGGGGGTGGTAAGGATGAATTGAATGAAGCTATGTAACAAGATGATGTTGAGAGGAGGATGAAGAGAAAGCACCCTGCTTATGGTATTGAGAACCTTTGGAAAAGTGCTGGATGAATTGTCTATAGTATGTGACGGTGTCTTAGTACGAGGTGAAAGGGTTATATCCCCAGTTGAGGTTAGAAAAAAGCTATTCTATATAGCCCATGAAGGATATTTTGGACAGACTACGTCTAAAAAACATTTACTGAGCAGAACTTTGGTGGCTGGGAATAGACAAATATATTGTGAACTGGGTAGAAAGATGTGCAGAATGTAATCAGAGTGAGAAGAGAAGTTGAGAGTAAGAAGGCAGACAGAATGTGGACATTTACAAGATTTGGGCAAAGTGTGGCACACAGTTTGCGGAGACTTTATTGGTCCAATTGGCAGTGTTAAGTATGATCAAAGATTTGCTTTTGTGTTGGTTGATATACATTCAAGGTGGTTGATTGTGAAGTTCATGTCAGAGGTAACAACAACATCCACCATAAGGGTCTTATCTGAGATCTTTAAAGATGAGGGCTTTCCGTAATGTCTTATTACAGACAATGGTACACAACTGGCTTCCCATCAGATCAAGGAGTTTTAGAGGCATGTGGAGTGAAGCATTCACGTTCCACCCTTTATAAACCCCAAGCAAATGGGATTGTGGAAAGGGCCAACAAAATTGTTAAAGGGGCCATTCAATTAGAGTTAGTTAATAAGATGAGTGTGGAAAGAGTGATGAACGATTTAGTCTGGGCATATCGCACAAAGGATAATGCCACAGTGAATGCTTCACCTTTCGCTTGATGTGAAATAGGAGGCCTAACACCAAATTGACACCATCTTGGTTGAAAGCTTTATTGAAGGGTAAAGAAGGAGTACTAAGAAGTGATAAAAAGACGGTGCCAGACGTTAGTAGACACAAAAACAAGATTGTGCAGATTGCGTAAAAGTCAAATTTGGAAGTACAGTCGGCGGGCTGAATAAGTTTCGGGGACCATTGCAAGTTAAAGAAGTTCATAAGTGGCATGTGGTCTTAAACAATGATGAAAAGTGGAATTACAGAAGACTAGCAATGTTTGGTACAGAGAAATGTGTGTGTAAGTATAGTGGGGAAGAGGATAGGTGCAGTGGGTTCTTAATTCTGAATGACAAAGATCTAATTTCCACTTCTCCTGAGTCGATGTTACTCTGAACTTGGACACTAATTGCTCCTCCAGGATATCAGAAGTGGAGGAAAGGAAGTCCCTGAGAGAAATGTCAGTTTCAGTTCAAGTTCAGAAAGAGCTCAATGGCAAAAACGAGCCCCCTAGTACTTACTAGATTATGTGAGATAGGTTTACTTTTTCCTTTTTGTATTGAGGATTTGTATGTTTATTCTACAATGTTGTAACTTTAGATTTTGTAATAGTGCATGTTGTTTTGTTCTTAATGTTGTCATGGGAGCGGTGACATTCTACTTCAGACAGTTGCTAGGAGCTTGCTGAGGGAAAGATACCCAGGACCTTTTGGCTAATCAAACATTTCATCCACATATTTATAGGTGACAACTTCTTAATTACAAAAGAGACCTTTTACGAATTGCAACTAGGAGGTATTGTAAAAGGGATGCCCAGTTTCAATCTGTGATTCAGAAAGGGATTACCAATGATTTGTGACTACATAATTGTGGCTGCAAATCACTGATTAAATAGCAACATCTCAAAAAGGGTGGCTTCTGATTTACAGAGGGGCGGGTGACCCCATAGGGCAACGTATACTTTGACAATTGTTTTGGCACCCTCCAGGGGAGAAGGTCCACTGCTTGCTCTTCCTGATGTCTTCCCGAATACAAAAACTAGTGTTGATGGACACAGGCTGCTTTCAAAGAAAGGTTTTTCACTTGCAAGTGCAAACGCATGGATGGAGGTCTGCAGTCCCTTGCAGGCCTCCATTGCTGCATTTGCAGCCAAGCACAGGGTGTCTTAAATGTTAGCCTGCCTCATTCATATTTATTAGGCAGGTGCTTTTACAACTACCAGCAAATAGACAATTTGCAATGCAAACTATTAGTGCATGGGCCTCATTAAAACTGCATTCCTATTCACAAACTAGCCTGTGTGCAAGCTACACATCCCTGGTTTGAAAATGGGAATACTATTTCAGGCCCTAGATCAGTCGTTCTTAACCAGTTGACTTCTGTGGGCCCCCCACTTAATTATTACTGGAACGAGGGGAGCCCATTGAATCATGAGTGTAATTCAGCAACCACCACTGAGTCATTACTGAAAGCAGGCCTAAGCTTTTCAATGATTTGAACTGCAAAACAGTACAAAAAATACAGAAACAAGCATTTATCAAACAAATACATAAATGATGACATATTTTTTATTTAATTTACAAAAATTAAATAAATAAACATTTTACTTTTAATGGGTAATTCAGAGCTTTTCTAAATTCAACTGAGGATACTCATTGTGCATATTTCCACTGAACCCATGAATCAATCTAAGGATTCTAACTTAATTATGAGCCTCCAAATTAAAATTCCTTCACACTTATAGAATGTTTTAAAAAATTTAAGTTTTACATTTTGCTTCTTTATTTATATAGACTATTAGGCTGCTAATATCATTTCAATTTCCAAGTAGTCGCAGACCTCCTATATAGGCTTGACGGACCCCAAGGAGTCCCTGGACCACAGGCTAAGAAACACTACCCTAGATCTTTAGCCCTATGGTTACATCAACTGCTCTATTTGCTGTGAGATCTCCGGGACCCCAAACTTTTTTCAGTATTCTGCACCTTCTAGCTATCTTTCCGTCCTATCTCCACAGGTACATTCTCTAGCAGATGTCTGTGGTCTTTCTCAGTTCCCTCCATTCAGATGGAATAGCTTCCCTAAAAATGTTATGTAGGCAGTGATCCAATGGTATATGTCTTTAACATGCAGCTGCACTGTACTTCCAAGGGAGTGCGCTCCCCTCCCCTGCTCCAGCCAGACGTACCTTCCTTTCCCACCCAGTGAAACCTGACATAGATGGAAAACACAGTCTGTTGCCACCCAGATGCTGGCTTCATGCTAAGAGGCAGTATCTTCTCTCCTTATGCAACCTACTCCACCTGCTGTTTTATAGGCTTGCTAATGTTTCCTCAATGAATTACGGAGGAATGCCCCAACCAAGCATCTCACCAAGGGATGCCACGTCACCTCCGATTTCTGTGACCTGAGACGGACATTCCCATGTATGGTTACTGAAAAGCTCCCTGATTAAGTAAAGCTGTGAATGCTTCACCTCAAAGTGCAATAAGACTGGGCACCTGAACCTAGGAGGTTTTATCCTTTCTAAGAAATACGCACATGAAAGCGACAGAGGTTCTTATCTGTTGACACGTTTTCTGGAAAAAGTGAGTATGAATTACCTGTTCGTTTTTATTGCATGTTGTAATAGCTTCTGCAGTAGGTTTGCTTAATAGGTAGCATTATCAGATGTTCGTACATGTTGATCATTAACCTGTAGTGCATTGCTTAAGAGATAGCGATGACAATGTTCCATGACCATTTGGTACTTGTTCGCCAGAATGTACCAAGATCTCTCTTCTTATTACACTATCAATACCTTACTGATATGTTACCGGGAACGTAAACAGTCTGGCATAAACCGAACAACTAATCTTAGCTGTTGTCTTTTGTAATTGCAAGTAGTAGATGCCTATTACACACAAATTGACTGTAGGTGATTATTGACCTTACCAACATTCATGGCTGTATGGGTATTACACTGTTAGAGTCAATTACTAAGGTCATGCATTTCAAAACAAAAATATCTTGTTCTTTTCACGGCTCAGAATAATTTTGTACTTTTTTTGCTAAAGTCTCCAGTCACAAAAAACAGCATCAGCATTAATGACAGTTTTCATTACCTCTTCATCCCTCTTCTTCGTCCTATTCGTTACTGAAATGAGGTGGTGACGGTCAGACGTTGTGGAAAAGACTGCTTCCTTGGAAGCATGCATAGCTCACAATATGATACAATCCCCAGCTTTATCAGCACATACTAAATGGCCCGAACCAGTGTTCTAATATTAAACTCTAACCAATTCCATGCACCTCTATAAATTATCCACCCATTAAGGGTCTGAAGCACCATCACATTTAACAGCACACATTTTTAACAAGATTAGATTAGCAGTTCCTATTCGTTATGCCTTAATCCTAAATCACCATCAACTTCCTTCTCAATCTGCCTGCTCATGGTACAGGCTGGCACCTATTGCCTTCTTGATTTGGTCTTTCTCCTAGCTTCTCATTTCCTAACCTTCTCAGCCCTCCCCTTGTCTTATCTTGAGATCTCTTGTGTAGCCACCATAGAAACTCTCCAAGATGTGTTCTTTGTGTCCATCTCCAACCCTATTTTTCATCCTTTCTTCCCCACCAATCCTCTAACGCCTACATTTCCTTCATTAAATAAATCTTGTTTCCAAGGAGGGATTGATGTACCCTATCATCTCAAAACAATATGATTAATTTATACCCTATTTCCACGTGGTTTACCATCCCGATATAGTGCATCCTACAAAAATCAGATATTACCCCATTCAGGTCTTTACACGCCCTGTAAATGGATGCAGGCTTCCTAGCTTGTCCACAGACTCCTGTGTAAAAGCTGATTCCATAAAATGTTTTGTGGGGCCTTTTACTAGTACATTGTCAGATCTCTGTCCATCATCAATAGCAGTTTATTAACAGTTGAACACATCAGGTGGTTTACTCCAAAGTGAATTACAATCATGTCCGGACTTTACTGATTTGCACTCAGCTCTCAAAGTACTGACAGGCGCCCTCCCCAATACATTCCACCTGAGCCATGCCATACCACCTTCAATTACTCCTCATACAAGCGAGGTTGCTGCCCATACATTGCTATTGAATCTTGGTTTTCTTAAAGGGTACCGAATTTAATACACAGAAAGCTATTAAAGAAGGCTTTCAAGAGAGAAAACCGGCACCAATATATTTATTAATACACTGCCTTTGCTCCAATTGTGGCACTCATGTTTTTTATGCATAGAAAAAAGAACATGGCCACCACGAAGAAAAACACAATAGAAGAAACAGGGGGTGATTCTGACCCCGGCGGTTCACTACCGCCGGGGCCAGGGTCGGCGGGAGCACCGCCAACAGGCTGGCGGTGCCCCGCAGGGCATTCTGACCGCGGCGGTTTGGCCGCGGTCAGAAAGGGAAAACCGGCGGTCTCCCGCCGGTTTTCCGCTGCCCTGGGAATCCCCCATGGCGGTGCAGCTTGCTGCACCGCCATGGGGGATTCTGACAGCCCATACCGCCATCCTGTTCCTGGCGGTTCTCCCGCCAGGAACAGGATGGCGGTATGGGTTGTCGTGGGGCCCCCGTAAGAGGGCCCCACATTGTATTCCAGTGTCTGCATTGCAGACACTGAAATACGCGACGGGTGCCACTGCACCCGTCGCACCTTCCCACTCCGCCGGCTCAATTCTGAGCCGGCGTCCTTGTGGGAAGGCTCTTTTGCACTGGGCTGGCTTGCAGCCTTTTGGCGGCCGCCCGCCAGCCCAGTGCAAAAGCCAGAATCACCGCAGCGGTCTTATGACCGCGGAGCGGTGTTCTGGAGGGGGGAACTCTGGCGGGCGGCCTCCGCCGCCCGTCAGGGTCAGAATGACCCCCACAGTGCTTTCTACATCGTAATAATTGTGGTCAGTTACAAGGTTCCTCTGAGCTAATAGATGAATGTAACTGAACTGGTACCACTTACCTAACACGAACAAGGTATTGTTTATGAACTTACTCTATGATATAGAGGAAACAGAAAACACAATTATATCACTTTATTTTTGGATGAGGTTGCACGACATTATATTAAGAGAAAGAGCCTAAATTAAATAAGAACAATAATAGATGTGTAACAATAAGACGGAGTCCCAAAACGTAATTAGCGATATTAATGTAAACGGTGCACCTTATACTTATTATGACGACGTACATTTTATTTTGAAAAGTTCTACTATTCATTCATGTCCCAAATGGTGTGAGAATGGTTACAAACCTATTGGCTGTCACCAATTGAAAATGTTGTTCTGGCCACAATGACAAGTTTATAAACTGTTCCAAGACCTGGTTCAAGAGTCAAACATGTTGTGGGCCACCTGGGCTCAGGGGAAAACAATGCAACCCTAGAAGAGATTCAAGAGTCATACGAAAAGGGCAGAGCGTTCCCTTTATGGACAAGAGAAAAGTTCAGATCAGTACCCTAACTCCAAAAATCACCAAAAAGCAGTACTCAGACTGAATTATCAACACTCTGGGATGGAAAGAATAAATAAATAAATAAATAAATAAAACGTCGAAAATCACCATAAAATAAACTAACCACGAGGTTTCACTTTATGGGCCCTGTTGAAAATGCTTTCTTCCAGAACCAGCTTTGCAAAGCTAAAAGCCTTGTGGGCTCTACGTTGATGTGGACTGAGCACACAGCACGGCCAGAGGCTTCTCTGTGCACTAAATTCCTGCGGTGCACTACCAGGTGTGATGTAGAGTGGTGCGTGTGGTTTTGGGCACTTTGCTCAGAGCTTGGCTGGAGGCCACAGCCTGCACCCAATGTGTCATGTGCTGACTAGTAGGCTGTTAAAAGTGTACAGAAGTAGTGGGCCCGGTTGTGGTTCAAGACTACACCTTGTATACAGAACCTACTGTGCATAGCTGATCTTCAATTGCAGAGAGTTTGAATCAACACCCTGCAACTCAAACTTGCTGTACATATGTAGAGGGTTCCTGAGACACAGGGAATGGGCACAGGGTGTAGTCACTGGCCATATGTCACACTCTGCTTCCATAGACTACTGCACAAGTTCTCGCCCTGCACCCAGAAACTGCAGACCACAGCTGAAGGCTGACCCAGGCAGCTCAGGGCCATGCAAGTGTGGTGCTGTGCATGGCTCAAGACCATTTGCAGTGGAATCTTGGGTTATGAGGACTGAGTGCAGGGCATAGGAAAATGCCAAAGCCTACTCTGCCTGGGACAATAAAACGTGTTCTACTGATTTTGTCTAACTAGAGCACATTTGAAAAGTCGTATAGCGTAAAATGTTGAAAGTTGGAAGATGCACATTCACGTCAAGATAAATGTTTCTTTAATTCATATGTGCATGTCAATAAAAACGTATGTTTTTTGGTAATGTCTTACCAATATTGTACCACTTCAAACATCTGTACAGATACATTAAAAATTAAATTTAAAGTTCACAACATGTAAACATATTGTTAATTTAATTTTATGTGTACCCCCGGTTGAGGCATTAGTACATTGATGATGGAGATGTGTTCATTCAGCTCCTTAACTAGAATTAGTGATTCTGAAAATAACATTTTTCAATAAGGAATTTGATGAGGGGCTTTGAAAAACAGACAGTACTCTCAGGTAAAACAGAAGTAATCGATCAGTGGAATATCCAGACACGACAGTGATGGTGAGGTTCTAAGAAGGGTTTCACCACAGACTTGACATACCAAATTTGGCACAAAACAGAGTCACTCTGCAGACAATTTGAAGTCAATGAAGGGAACCTAATAGTGTCAAAAGAGGTTTCGGCTGAATGATGGGCCCCTTTGAGGGATCCTGATCTGAGAACTGATTATATCTAATCCAGGAGTTGTTCCCAAAACGAGGAAAAGGGAATTTATACTGATCCCCCATCTTTTGTGGGTAGAGAGCGAGCCAGTGAATTACTTAATTGCTCAAAGTGAATGTTCAGTGACATACTCCACTACTGGCAAAGCAATTGTTGTTGTACGGAACTGTAGGATGGGGGCTCAGATAGGCAAGGCAGACATTAAACTGGCATTCAAATTACTGCCAGTACACCTGGATGATTTTCCTTTTCTAGGGGTACAGTTTGAAGGACAGATATTTATACAAAGTCAATGCCTATGGACTGGTCTGTCGTACCATTTTTGACATGTTCAGATCAATTCTAGAGTTGGGGTTGAAGAAGGTCTGAGCAAGTGCCACACTGCCTTGATTTCTTTTATTAGGAAAGGAATGTTGGTGGTGTTGGCTAAGTCAGGGAAAAGGTGGTTTGCCCAGTGGAGACATATAGATAGTACTTTGCAGTTACAGGGCAGAGGCAAAGTAGGGCTTTTCTACATGGCAGTAAAATAACAGATAGACAGGTGTTGAGCATATTGGGAAAGTGCTTACAGCAAGGTTGTTGACCCCCAAAACATCTCTGGAACACACTCATTTAGGACTCATGTATAGATGAAGTCTTACAGATAGGGATGGGGGTATAGGATGAGGAGGCTGGGTAGGTGGAAGTCTGGCAAAGCTTTGGGGGGAGGGGCAGGTGGTAATTGGGGATAGATGAGCAATAATGGATTAACCCTTCCTGGAAAATGTAGAAGACTCTGAGTGAGAGACAAGTATGCAAACAGGAAGTGGAAAATCAACTCTCCAATAAGGGCTGAATAATATTGTTGTGGTTCCCAAATACACTTGCATGTCAGAGTACAGCTGCTTCTGATTCTCAATTGAGTGGGTGCATTAGAAAAACTCCAGTCACCTAGTCCCATGTGAAATATTTAATTTATCATGTGATTCTCTCATGCATATGTGTGCTCTCAAACTAGAAGACACTAATGCACATGTGCATCAACAAAAGCATGGGTGGCTTGTGATCACTTTTGCGTAGCAGACAATAATGATCGTATAATGTGCATGCACATTCTGGAATTGTATGTGATTCTCAAATGTATATGTTTGAAAGCACGTAGCTTGCCTGTGCCACTATGTCTCTGGGAAAAAGAATGTGAAAGGGTGATCATTTTCTGATGGTCACAAGATGGTGGCCACATTTTGTGTAACATTTAATACAATTCATTTAATTCCTGCACTGCAAAGCATGTGAGTGGAGTGCATCTTTGTTTATAGCATATATTCAACATTTTATGATTATCTTTTAAAGATTAACGTTTTAATAGTATTATTTTGCTAACCAGTCTTGTATGTACTTATATTTTATGTAATTAGAATTTAGAATTTATGTAATTTAAAAATATATTGGTGTTTTACTAACTTGGCTGGAGTGAAGCCCTACACATATAATTTTCCTTTTCCATTTAACATTCATCGTCGAGTTGTTTTTTCTTAAATGTTTCTTTTGTGATGCAGGCATTAGGAGCAGAGGCAGAGTCAACAAGAAGCTCACTGTGCGGGAAAGATAAGACAGCCTTGGAAGAACTATGCAAGGACGCAGAGAGGAGTGTTCTGAAAGCTTGACAGTCGTAACTCTTTTGGATTTGCTGAGGACAAAGACTATCAATATGGGATGCATCAGGGGTTGGAAATTGTAAATTCCAATTCATTTTACTTAGGGTTTCATTCGAGAAGCTTTAACTGTGATGTCAACATATTGGGAAATTGTGATTTAAGGAGGGTTTAGTTAGTGAAGGTTCAGACCCTTTCCTATCTTTGGAGCTGACCGGAACCATCTGAGCTATAGACCTCATACTTTGTCGGGCTTCACGGCATTACACCTATCTTAACAGAATATGCTACTGAAATTCTGTTTGTAAACCTTTCTCAAATGTTTTTAGTGTTAGACCTGAGAGCCTTAGGGTGGTCATCTCCCAACGTTTTGCCTGCCTCCCTCCACTTTTCTGACACTGTTTTTGTTGGTTTTAGGGCTCTGCAGACTTTACTACTGCTAACCAGTGCTAAAGTGCATATGCTCTCTCCCTTAAACATGGTAACATTGGTTCATGACCAATTGGCACATTGGATTTACATGTAAGTCCCTAGTAAAGTGCACTATATGTGCCCAGGGCCTGTAGACTGAATGCTACTAGTGATCCTGCAGCCCTGGTTGTGCCACCCACATAAGTGGCCCCTTAACCATGTCTCATGCCTGCCATTGCAAGGCCTGTGTGTGCAGTTTTACTTGCCAATCCCTAAACTCCCCTTTTTCTACATATACGTCACCCCTATGGTATGCCCTTAATAACCCATAAGGTAGGGTGCTATGTAGTTAAAAGGTAGGAAATGTACAAGTGTGGTTTATATGTCATGGTAGTGGAAAACTCCTAAATTGGTTTTCCACTACTGTGAGGCCTGCTCCTTTCATAGGATAACATCAGGGCTACCCTTATATAATGTTTGAGTGGTAGATTCTGATCAGAAAGGGGTAACCAGGTCATATTTAGTATGGCCAGAATGTTAATACAAAATCCTGCTTATTGGTGAGATTGGATTGTATATTACTATTTTAGAAATGCCACTTTTAGAAAGTGAGCATTTGTCCTCACTTAAAATCCATCTATGCCTTACAGCCTGTCCCCAATCCATGTCTGGGTTGGGCTGGTTCACAGCTCCCTTGTGCATTTCACCCAGACAACCACAAAAACAGGATACTCAGTCCCACCTGTACTCATCTGCATACTAAATGGGTCTTCCTGGGCTGGGAGGGTGGAGGGCCTGACACTTACATTTCAAAGGTGAGTAGCCTGCCTTCACACAATGGACTGCCAAACCCCCTACTGGGACCCTGGCAGACAGACCTGCACTGAAAGGTGACCTGGTGAACATCAAAACCACTCTTTGAAGTCTCCCCCACTTCAAAGGCATTTTTGAGTATATAAACTGCGTCCCTGACCCCAACAAATCAGACACTTCTTGACCTGAGCCTGCAACCTGTCAAGAGGAACTGCCTGGCTGCCGGAAGGACTCATCTGCACTGCTTTGCTGAGAAGGACTGCTGCCATGCTGTTGCCTTGCTGCCCTCTGACTTTGCTGGGAAGTGCTCTCCAAGGGCTTGGATTGAGCTTGCCTCCTATTTTCTGAAGTCTCAGGGCCAATAAGACTTCATCTCTTTAAGGAACTCCTTGTGCGCCAAAAATCGACGCACAGCTTGCCGGAAACAACGCACAGCCTGCCTTGCGACAAGAAAAGTACTGCATAGCTGAACTGGAACAACGCAGCCTGCCTTCCCGAGTGAAGATTCGGTGCAGCACCTGCAAATTTGACACACAGCCCTACCATATCGATGCACAGCCAAACAAGAATGACGCAGCCCTACTTCCTGAGTGAAGAATCGATGCAGTGCCTGCCGTGCATCAGAAAATTCAACACATCGCCCCACCGGATCAATGCAACACCTGTGACTTTGTCCCGCACGCCCCGGATTGCCACGCATCGTCCCTGGGTGTCAAAAAGATCACCGCATCGCAGTGGCCAACCAAGACTGCGTGCTGGAAATCGACATAAAGTCCCTTGGATGGTGGAAAGAAATGACGCATTGTCTGTGCTGCATTGGAAAATCGGACACCCGCCCTATTTTTCCACGCATTTCCAGGGGCTTTGTGCAAACAAGAGATAACTGTTAATTTGTAAGATTTAAGACTCTTTTTATTCTTGCAAAAGTAATATCTCAATTTGTGCTTATTGAATCTTCATTGTTTTGACCTTAATTTAACCAGATATATTTTTCTAAACCTGTGTGGTGTATTTTTTGTGGTGTTTTCACTGTGTCACTGTATGATTTATTGCACAAATACTTTAAACATTGCCTTCTAAGCTAAGCTTTACTGCTCAGTGCCAAGCTACCAAAGGGTGGGCACAGAATAATCTGGATTGTGTGTGATTTACCTTGACTAGGATTGTGGCCCCTATTTGGACATGGGAGAATACCTCTGTCAACTAGAGACCCCATTTCTAACATTTAGTAGTAGGATAGTTAGAGTTTAGTTTAAATGGTTAGGCAGGAGAGTTTGGTTCTCATGACTAAGAATCATATGCTTTTCCTGATTTTTTGTATAGTTGCAATAGTTTTAGGGCCAGATGTATCAAAGGATTTTGCATTCGCAAACAGGTGTGAATCAGTAAATTCCACCGTTTGCGAATTCTAAACCGCCTTTCACAATGGATGAAAGACATTCGCAGTGCATGGTTAAGGAATCGCTAAAATAGTGATTCCTCAAAATTGCGGCTAGATTTTGCAAATCACAGTCTGTGATTCACAAATAACTAATCGCAGAACAATATATCAAGCATTCGCAAATTGGGTTTTTGCATGTGCAATTTACCACAAATTGAAATCAGGTGGCAAACAGGTGCAATCTATATAAAGAGGCCCAGAATGCATCAGCCCTTTTCAACAATGGCTGCACTCTACGTCATGGCGAGGAGGGTGAGGATCCCAGCAGGTTTGAGGTGAGGGAGGAGGAGACAGGAGCGCATTTTCAGAGTGCACATTACCCTATTTGATCAGACAGAGGAGGAGATTTATGACAAGTACAGGTTGAACTCTGCCATTATACTTGACTTACTAGCTGGTTTACAACCCCTACTGCAGCGACACACACACAGAACCAATGCCATACCCACTCATGTGCAGGTATTATTCTCCTTGCCCCTCTTAGCTTCAGGAAGCTATCAAGGGGTCATAGCAGCAGCTGGAGGTGATCTCAAAGTGTGCTTTCAAACTTCTTTAATACATTCCTAAATGCTATGTTAACAAAACTTCATCTGCACATATAATTTCCCAACACCCCACAGAATTTGCAAAAAAATAAATTATAAATTAGATTTCTACCAGGAAGACCAATTTCCACAAGTCATTGGCTGCATTGATGGGACACATGTAGCAATCTGTCTACCATCTGCAACAGAGTATGTATATAGGAATAGGAACAGTACACATTTTATGAACATTCAGGTCATATGCAATGCCTCCAACATAATAACTGATCTTGTGAACAATGTTGCATGACATATATGTGATGTCACAGATAACAAAAACTCATTTTACACTCTGTCATTCTAGGAGACAGTGCAGATGCAGTGCGGTCCTTCTTCTTGACACGTACCTCAATCCTGCCACGCCAAGTGAATGGAGATACAATGAGGCACACAGGAGGACATGAAGCGTGATTGAGAGGACCTTCGGCCTGCTGAAGAGTCATTTCCGATGCCTGCATAAGAGTAGGTGTGCACTGCAATACAGACTGGAAACCACCTGCAAAATGGTGGCCACATGTGCAATGTTGCATAACATCCCAACAACAAGAGGCATACCATTCGAACCCACAGAGACGGACTCCAATGATGATAATGACCCCTTGCCACCCCTTCACCCAGCAGACAGAACCAGAGCAGCAGAGGGCAGGCAAAGACATGCGGAGATTAAGCGCAACTATTTCTGATGTAAGTAATGACAAAACCACAACTACTTTCATTTTTGCTGTAGGTATCGCATTTATTGCCTTGACTTCAGGACATATATGTGTGAATAGGACAAAGATATTCAAAAGACACAATCATGTCCCAATTACAATGCGATACTATTGACATCATAGTATCAATGCATTGCTACATAATATGCAAGGCCCTGCGCTTCTCAACATTACTTATTACGTCCTAGCACTCCACTTGAAAGCTAAGTAGGCTCAGTGGCACCTCTTGTAGCAGGTTCAGAGACAGAACTGTGTCTGGAATTGCAGCACCTAGGATCCATCACAGGGGCTGTGACACTGCTGAGGCTAGAGAGCTCCTATCTATTCCCACCACCCAGATCACTGTTTGCCTCACTCCGGGCTGTCTGCATTGTCTCCAATACATTGGTGACTTGCACCAATCCTTGTGCAACGTCCTGACTGCAATTTGCCATTTCCACTTGCATGCCCACAGCATGTCATGACAGCAAAGCAGTTGTGTTAGTGAGTCGGTTGACAGATATGCTGAACCCATTCAACCTACCCATCAATTGGTGATGGCACCTACGGTGGGTGACATGCTCCTGCTGCATTACAGTGCAGAGTTCCTTAATGGCATTTGTCATCTCCCTTACATGTTCTGCTGTAGCTTGCTGTCCCTCATTCACCTTGCACATGTTGTGATTGAGAGACACCAACTGCTTGTGCATTGATCTCATGTGTTTACATTGCAGGTGCTGCACTTTCAACATGGAAATTTCAAGACCATCGAACAGTGATGGGCCCTCACCTTCCTCTGTGCTCCGCCTTCTTCACGAAACCTCCTGAGGAGAGTAGACTGATGCTGGAACAGAGACTGCTATCTGTGGGTGCTTCTACCCTCTAAAGGTGGTGTGAGTACATCTTCCTGCATTTCATCGGAGTCCAGAGTGAACTCGGGGGGGTTGCACTCTTGCCCTGCTTCTGGTTGGTGCTGGTATGATGGACTCACTGGTGTTTGAATCTGACTGTGGCTGACTTTCGTCATTCCCACCTTTTCCAATTTCTGCTGCATCAGGGCCTGGCCTGCGCAGCATGTCATTCTTGATATCCACCTTGCATTTGTAATCTTACAGTTACTATCATGATAAACATTTCCTCTGGCATAGTGTCTCTAATTGTCTGTTGTGTTGTTTCTCTGTTTGGTTTTAAACTATACTGCTATCTATGTAGTAGATGCACTTTTGGGGTGTGGCCTACCACTTCCATTAGGCATTGTTGTGTTAAATGGAATATGTGGCATGGACTATTTATCACAGTGCATAGTGCCATTGCCATTTTCAAAGGGACATTTGTACATGCACATATGGTGATTCAAATTACTGCACTTACCTTTGATGGTGCCAGGTGTGCCTGAGGTGTCTCGGTCAGTCAAACCATCTACTGCTTCAGGCAGCAATGTTGACTCCACCATGTCTCCCAAGGGGGTGGACGGTGTCTGTATAGGTGGTCCACCACCAGTGCTCCTTGCTTCCTTCAGCCTGCTTGCTGCCCTCTCTTTGGCATGTAAACACAAGTCATACCAGCGCTTGTGTATCTCCTCAATTGAATGCTGCGCAACACCCACCACGCATATTTTGGTCTGGATGTTAGTCCACATTTTCCTCTTCTCACTTTCTGGGACCTGTAGTGAGTGTTTGCCAAATAACTGGTCATGGTTCCTGACCACCTTTTCTGTGAGCACCTCCAATTCCTGCTCACTGAATATAAGTTTTCTTTTTCTCCCTCCTGTGTCTTTGCCATTTCCATCAGTGGAGATTGCGTTCGCCTGGTCCTGGCTGACTCTCCTGAGTGCCTCCCTGGTGCTGTGCTGGGTCTCTCTGCCTGCTCCTGTGGCTAAGGCTTCTGGTAACAGCTTGCACTAACTCACTTCCTGTTTGTAATGTCATCAAGCTGCTCCAGAATACTAAAATCACAATTTGCGATTTCCAAATACCGATTCGCTATTTTACCGCATCACAATTGCGGATTTTAAGAAATCGCATACAATTCTGCTATGGTGTTGTTACATTGCATTTTGCAAATCCCAGTTAACTATTCAGTAAAAATCGCTATTTGGTATTCGCAAAAGTGAACCTTCATACATCTGGCCCTTAGGTCCTCATTACAACATTGGCCGTAATTGCCACATACCGCCGTGCTGACGGCCACCAACATACCGTGACTGCGGTGGTATACCGCTACGGGTATTATGACCCACATAGAAATCCGCCACTATACAGACACACACACAAGTCCGCCAGCCCAAATGTCAGTGATTAACTGCCGGTACCAAAACTCACACCGTTATGCCAACAGACATACGCCCACAGCATAATGACCCACGAATCATCGCGGTGGACAATCAACCGCGGTAAACCATTGGTGGTACAGACTGCCGCGCTCAAAATACACACACACTAACAAAACTACACCACATTGGACAATTCAAACTACACACACCTGACACACATACACACACCACACCCACACACCCAATCCAATATAAAACACACACAATACCCACAACCCCTTACAACGAAAAAAATATTGCCAACTGAGAGAGAGACAAGCCAGGAGCACCCACTGAACCTGAGCCACATAACACCATCACCCAAACACCATCCATGCACCTCATAGTACACACCCCAACACATCACCCCACGCCCCCTCACACATACCACTCACACTACACCCATGGCACCACAAAGACACCCCAGAGGAGGAGCTAAGGGTCATGGTGGAAGAAATCATCCAGGAGCGCAACAGCTATTCGGATTACAGGTGCAGCAGGCGTCCATTGCAAGGAAGATGGAGCTACGGTGGAGAGTCGTGGAAAGGGTCAATGCCGTGGGACAGCACCCTAGAACAAGGGATGACATCAGGAAGAGGTGGAACAACCTACGGGGGAAGGTGCGTTTCGTGGTTGCAAGACACCAGGTAGCTGTACAGAGGGCTGGCGGTGGACCCCCACCTCCTCCCCAACAACTGACAACAAGGGAGGAGCAAGCATCCTGAGGGCCTCGCAGGAGTAGCAGGAGGACTGGACTCTGGTAAGTCTAATCTTTACTACCCCCCCACCTGCATGCCATCACAAACTCCTACCCCTACCTTCACCCCCATCACTCCATTATCTCACATATACTCACCATCACAACCCACCCATCCCAATACCAAGCCCTGCATGCAACACCAATGCATAGACACCCATCACAGACCTACATGGACACCCATCACCACAGCATGCACACTAGTGACAATCACTTAGCCAAACCAAGCACAACTCACACAACCCAAAGCTGCCTTGCTTATAACAACCATAGAGGGAAACATACCCATGCACAAGATGGCCCACGCAGATACAATAACACTGCATTTACATCCCCACAGGACCTCCACTCCACGTCACCGGTGAGGAGGTGCCAGCAACATCAAGCCCCCCCCGAAGATGCCCACAGTGATGACAGCAGCTCTGCACGCCTGTATCACGATGACCAACCTGGCCCATCAGGGACCTCTGGACAGTCAGTTAACCAGCCACAGTCCCAACCCACCACAGAGCCTCCCCCCTCAGGAAACACCACCACACTACCCACCCAGCGGGCCCATACCGCTGTCCCCAGGACACATGAATCAGCAGTGTGTCCACCCCTACAGGGACCCCAGGCAACCCCACAAACCCAGCAAGACCAGGGACCTGGGGTCAGTGGCAGTGGGCACACAGTTTAGGGGACAGAGGCACAGGACAACAGGGAAGCTGGGAGAACTGCTGTGCGACAGGGGGAGGACAGGCCCAGGGAACTCACTCTCCATAAGGCACTTGCTGGGATCCTGGGAGTATCCCACCATTCCCATGAGACCATGGGCCAGATACTGTACAAGTTGCAGGAGACCCAGAGGCTGCAGGAGGGACAGTACCTGGGTATCAGGGAGGACCTGAAAGACATCCACACCACCCTGGTCACCATTGCAGGGGTGCTGACAGACATAGGAAGCACCATGAGGGAGGCACTGGCACACCAACTGGGACCTGACACTAGCCACACTGATGGACAGCCGTCCACCTCCGCCGGCGCTTGTGGACAGGAGGCCCTGCCACAGGACCAACAGGCCACCAGATCCCCAAGCCCTGCAGAAGGAGAACCACCCCGCAAACGGTCCCTGCGATCCAGGCAGAAGCCAGAGAACATTGCCAAGACCCCCGCCAGGAAACAAGACTCTCCTGATTGTCACCCTTGTGTCCCACTCTGTCACCCTGTCCACCTTGAACTGCCATTGCTACACTTCCTATGGCCCCTTGGACAATGCACCTGTGACACAAATAGACTGAACTCTATCCTGGACTTTCTTCCATCATCAACACAGCCCAGTGCACATCCCCAATTACTTTTCAGCACTTAAATAAACACCCTTGGAACTATTACAAGTATGGAGTCTGTCAATTATTTTAAATATGTATTATTCCACAAACTGTTAACAGTGCAATTCAAATGTACCTTAATATTTACTTAGGTATGACCTGTAGTGGGCAGCAGTAAACACAACAGGAGCCAGAGTAGGGCACAGAGATCTGAAAATAGAGATGCCAAACGGTACAGTAAGTGGCCATAGAAATAGGGAAATCAGGCTGCCATGTTCAATGTCAAACACAATACTGCAATGGAAGGTGAAGTTATAGTGTCTTACCTGTGTGTCACTGTGACACTGTTGAATGAGTGTACTTCTGTTGTCTACATCTTCTTCCTCTGCCTCCTCTTCGTCCCTATCCACAGGCTCCACCGCTGCCACACGACCATCTCCAGACTCATCCTTCTGCAGAAAAGGCACCTGGCATCTCAAGGCCAGGCTGTGCAACATGCAACATGCAACGATGATCTGGCACACCTTCTTGGGTGAGTAGTGCAGGGATCCACCAGTCAGATGGAGGCACCGGAATCTGGCCTTCAGGAGGCCAAACGTTCTCTCAATGATCCTCCTTGTTCGCCCATGTGCCTCATTGTAACGTTCCTCTGCCCATGTCCTTGCATTCCTCACTGGGGTCAGTACCCATGAGAGGTTGGGGTACCCAGAGTCACCTGTAAATATCGAGGGATACCTGTTAGCCACACACTCACCCTTAGGGCGAAACACACACTCATATGCCTACATCAACTGGGTGGGGACCATGGGCTCACCTATTAGCCACACCTGGTGCCTCTGGAGTTGAGACATCACATATGGAATGCTGCTATTCCTCAAGATAAAGGCATCATGCACAGAGCCAGGATATTTGGTATCGACAGGGGAGATGTACGGGTCCACCAAACACACAATCTGCACATTCAGAGAGTGAAAGCTTTTTCTATTTCTGAACACGTGTTCAGTTCTCCAGGGGGGTTTGGGGGTTTGACAAATGCAATATGTGTACCATCAATGGCACCAATGATGTTGGTGATATGTCCCAGGGCATAAAAGTCAGCCTTCACTATGGGCAAATCCTCCACCTGGGGGAATACGATGTAGCTGCGCATGTGTTTCAGCAGGGCAGACAACACTCTGGTCTGCACGTTTGAGAACATTGGCCGAGACATCCATGATGCCATGGCCACTGTCGCTTGGAAGGAACCACTTGCCAGGAAATGGAGCACTGACAGGACCTGTATTAGAGGGGGGATACCTGTGGGGTGGCGGATAGCTGAAATCAGGTCTGGCTCCAATTAGGCACACAGCTCTTGGATTGTGGCCCTGTCAAGTCTGTAGGTCAGGATAATGTGCCTGTCCCCCATTGTGGGCAGGTTTACCAGGGGTCTGTACACGGGGATGTCTCCATCTCCTATTCATCCTCAGCGGTTGAACTCTAGGGTGAAAAGCAGTGAGCAGAGGGTCATATTCACACATATTTTAAAATATATATGCATTTCTTCCTTAACAGAAACAGTATGTGAACTCAAGTGTCAGTTGATGTGCCAATTTCTGTTGACGCAGGGATGGGAGGTATATGGTGGGCCATGAGTGTAACAGGCTGGACAGTATGACTCATAACTTTTTCTATCCATCTTTTTCTGCAGGTCAGCGCCCATTAGAAAAAGGGTATTTGGCGTGCCATTGCCAAAGAGGTGCGGACCATCGGGGTGTTTGACAGGCGGAGAACCCACTGCCCTAAACGGTGGGAGGACCTGCGCCGCTGGGCAAGGAAGATGGCGTAGGCCCAGCTGGGGCTGGCCTCCCAACGAGGAAGGGGTGCCCGTCGTACCCTGACCCCCCTGATGTTCCGCATCCTGGCAGTGGCCTATCCGGAGTTAGAGGGGCGCTTTAAGGCATCACAGCAGCCACAAGGGGGTGAGTACAGATTCTGAATCATGACTTTGCGCATGTTAAGGTTTTACCTGGGTGGGGGATGTGGGTGCCCCTAAGCCAGGGCGAACATGGCAGGGTAGGTCCCATGTTGGGCAGACTCTGAAGCACTCCAACACCAATAGTGTTAGTGGGCATCTAATATTGGGCAGGGTCCTGTGGGTTTCAGGTGTGCAGCTAATGACGTTAGGCATTGTACCCCATGGCCTGGTGACTAGCAATGTAACTGGTAGTGCATAGCCTAGTGCATAGGGCTGTTCCCTGTGTGTTGTGTACGCCAACAGTTGTGTAGTTGCTGGCATTGACCAAGTGTATCGTCTGTCTCTCTCCCCCCCTTTTTGTTTTGTCAACCTCCCCTTGTGTGCATTAGCATCATCTGGCGGAGGAGCAGAGGCACCAGTGACGGAGGGAGCTGCATCCCACATGGACCTGGAGGCCGAATCCACCGACGGTGAGGGCACCAATGGGACGGAGGGTGAGGGGAGCACCGCGATGGAGACAGAAGGCGACACAACCAAAAGCGACTCCTCCTCCGATGGAAGATCCCTGGCGGTGGCGGACACCTCTGTGCCCACCCCAACAACATGTACAGCCGCCACTCCCCGTAGCAGCACCACCATCCCAGCAGACCCTCAGCGTGTTTCCCGTGCCCGCTCACCCAGGAGGGTGGGCATCTCCTTCGCCACCGGCACCTCAGGCCCTGCCCCAGGCAGCCCTGCTGCCCTCAGTGAGGAGGCTATTTACCTCCTGAGATCCCTCACTGTTGGGCAGTCAGGCATACTGACTGCCACCCAGGGTGTAGCAGGGCATTTACAACAAACAAATGCATACCTGGAGGGCATTCACTCTGGCATGGCGGCCCAACAGAGAGCATTCAAGGCTCTGGCCTCCGCACTGATGGCAGCCATTGTCCCTGTCTCTAGCCTCCCCCCTCCAACTTCCTCTACCCACTCCCAATCCCCTCAACCCCAGCCTATCTCAAGGACACCTTCAGACCAGCAATCACCCAAATCAACACACAGAAGTGGCTCAGGCAAACACAAGCACCACACTTCATCTCACAGGCACTCACACAAGCACCATCCACATGCAGACACACCAACATCCACTGCCTCCACTGTGTCCCCTTCCTCCTTGTCTTCCACCTCCCTCCCAGTAGCATCTCCACTCATACCTGCATGCACTACATCCTCATCCACTACCTCTATCACCAGCATGCCTATCACTACACGCCCCTCACTGGCAGTCACCCCCCCCAAATCCATGCACACTTCCCCTGTGTCCTCTCCCACTGTGCCTCTGACCCTCCTCCCAATGTACACAAACTCAAGCACACACCCACCCAACAGGCATCCACCTCACAACAGCATCCAGCCCATGCACCTGCACCCAAACACTGCAGACTGACACCTCCTACAACCACTCCCTCTTCCTCCACTCCCAAACCTTCACCCTCTTCCCGCCCCAGTGTCCCTAAGAAGCTTTTCCTCACCAACATTGACCTATTCCCTACCCCTCTCCCCCGTCCTTCACCTCGGCCAGTGTGGCCAGAACCCAGCCCAGCACTTCAGCCACCCAGTCCACAGCCACTGTGGTTTCTGTAACTGTGAGAGGCTCCAAGGAGGCACCCGTCAGCCCAGCCAGTGTGACAGCAACACCTGCCAAGGCCAAGAAGGGTCTGCCACCTGGCAAGGGCAAGAAGGGGACAGCAGCCAGCAAGGGGAAGGAGGCACAACCAGCGAGCCCAAATCAAAGACTGCAGCTGGTAGAAGCACCACCATCTGCCAAGCGCAGTAAGGGTCACAGAACACCAGCCATGGCACTTCAGCCGTCTGAGGATGCAGGTGAAAGTCTGGAGGCTACCACCACAACTGCCAGCACTGCCATCTGCACCGCGGCCAGCACCGCCATATGCACCGCGGCCAGCACAGCAACCTGCACTGCAACCTGCACCGCGACCAGCACCGCCACATGCACCTCGGCCAGCACCGCCACCTGCCCTGCCACCAGCAGCACCACTGCCAGCAGCAGCAGCCCCAATGGGCAGCCATCCGAGGTTGCAGGTGATGGCCTGGAGGCTACCACCACAACTGCCAGCACTGCCACCTGCACCATGGCCAGCACCACCACCTGCACCGTGACCAGCACCGCCACCTGCACCGCGGCCAGCACCACCACCTGCCCCGCCGCAAGCAGCACCACTGCCAGCAGCAGCAGCCCCAGTGGGCAGCTTCTGAGACTGCAGGTGAAGGCTTAGAGGCTACCACCACAACTGCCAGCACCGCCACCTGCAACGCAACTGGCATACACCGAGTAGCCATCACCACCGGAGAGCAGTGTGTAGTGGTGACTCCATGGGCTGCAGTGCATCCTGGCCCCTGCAGAAACTGTTGTTGTGACACCCAGGTGAGAGACTGTGACCTTGCACTCCAAAATATCTGCATCACCGGGCGCAATGCCCCCTCCAGACCCTGTGGAAGAAGGCCTCAACTCACCCTCTCCTTGCCAGGATGAAGTACATTCGGCACAAAGCCCCCTCCAGAACCAGTGGAAGAAGGCATCCACTCAGCCCCTCCTTGCCAGGATGAAGCACACTGGGCACAAGGCCCCCTCCAGAACCAGTGGAGAAGCCATCCACTTGAGAGACTGTGGCTTTGCACTCCCCAGGACCAAGCAGTGGGCAAACCACCCACTTGAGAGACTGTGGCTTTGCACTCCCCAGGACCAAGCAGTGGGCATGGAGCCCCCTCCAGGAGCAGTGGCGTTGTCCCATCTTCCGGCTGAGGAGCACCCCATTCCCCTACCCCCTGAGGTGCCTGTGTGTTTTCGACCTGAAGTCCCTGCAGTGTTCTCTCCGTATTGAGGCAGGAGTCAAGTGTGGCCTTGGACTATGTGGTTTGGCCCAGTGGGCTACAGACAATTTTTGAGTGGACATTGTCCCGCCTTTTGTATATATTGTATATATTGTACATACTGTTTTATCTTTATGAACGTATTTCTGATATTACACTCATTTTACTCCATTCCTTTTGTCCTTGCGTTATTCCAGAGGGTTACGGGGTGTATATGTAATGTTGTTGCATGTGTTTGTGTATATGGTGTTGGGGGTGGGCGTGTTGCGTGTGTGTGTCACTCTCTTTTGCCTCCCCCCCCACTTGTGTGCTAGGTGCAGTACTCACCGTGGTCGTCGTCGCTGGCGTTCATGTTCCTGGTACATGAGAAGATACATCAGCATGGGGAACACCTGCAGCTCGGGCTTCATGGTGCCCTGGTTCTTCCTTGAGTGTCGAGAGGTGAGTGGTTTCCCTTCTGTGTACTGTTTCCGCTGTGCTTTTGATGGCTTTAGTACCGCCCCGGAAAAGCTGGCGGATGGGCGTGTTGCAATGCAGTCGGCGGTACATTGTCTTCCACCTGGCTGTTGGCGGTTACCACTGCGGTGTTTGTTGCTACCATCATGGCGGTCGGAGTGTTAAAGTGGCCTGTTGGCGGTGTTACCGCTGCTTCATCACCGACCGCCAGGGTTGTATGAGGACCTTAGTCTTGTATATGCTAACTAGGTTTAACATTGTGTGACGCTTTAATTCTCCTTTATTGGTATTATATGTTTAAACTGCGGTTTTGAGACTCATGTATGCAACATTGACTTTGAGTTTGTAATAAACCCATTTAACTCTATAAATTCTGAATGTTATGATTTGACATTTGGGTTATAAAGAAACTGTTTGATTATATTGAAATTTGTTACTCTTCACTCCTTGGAACCAAGAAGAAAAGATTAATCGGAACACCCCAAAATTAGAGAAAAGGCCCCAGGCTCTATCAGATGGTAGCAGTAACGGATGGTTCTCTTTCTGAAGTGGAGAGAACAAGAACTATGTTCGACAGTAGTAGTCCCCAGAGCCCAGTTTCCAGTGTCCAGAAGTAGAAAATTGGTGCAGTCACAGAAGAGTGAAAGAGAGTTAGTCTGGCAGACTAGTGAGTATTAACAGGATGCATAGTGCAGCAGCTCACGATTAGATTGCGGTGATTGTAAAGTTGGATAGTGCTTTGCGGAGATGTTTTTAATGTTTCGTGTGCGGCTAATTTATAGAGCAATTGAAACGGTTATCAGGTCTAATGTGGCCTAAGATCCCGAGATGGTTTAAAAGGTGTAGAAGACACCATATTATATTGTCTGCTGAAGATTTGTGGTCATTGTGGGACGTCGTCAATGGCCATGTTAAAATAGAAGTTCACTCTGCGTGATTGGGAGAGAATTGGTACAGTGGATCTTATTGCCCAGAGAGAAGCTGTACTGATTTGGATGTCACCCCTCAGGTCGAGGTCTCATCAGAAGTGACTGCAAACTTTCTTGTGTGATTGAAACTATTTACTCTTTAGTAAAGCAGACAGGGGTTTATTGTATTGTATTTTGTATGCTTGTGTTGTTTGGGAGAAAGTGTGCGTGCAGATCGTAAAGCAGGGGGAACGGCTTCGAGGAGCGAGGCCTACGTCACAGTGTGCCACGCTGGTATAGGTCGGCTGGTGTGGTTCCACGCTGTGATAGGTGGGTGATGTCAACAGATGTCGTGCTATGATTGGTAGTTGCAGTAGAGCAAGGGATTGTGGATACAGCATTATTTTCAATTGAACTGAATTATCACACTGAGCTTGGAAAGATGAAATGTTTTAAAGTAATATGGGACATGTTTAGAATAGATGTTTATATTTCCAATAGGAAGGGAGAAGTGGCGCCTCCCGATGGTACACCAGGTGACTAAATGGCGATGAATGTAGGGCTTCATACATGTGTCTGGCTTGATCAGTGGTACCAGATCACAGAAAAGGATGGTGTATTGACAATCCCATAATATGGCACATTTAGTTTGTGAATTATTGAACATTTAAGGAGAGTATTATACAAAATGAAGCCACCTCCTAGACCTTTACAGTGTGAAGTGCTTAATGCTTGGGAATGTGCTGCTCATGCAAAGGAAGGATAGCAATATCAAGGTAGGGTAAAGAGAGCTGTGTGGAGTTGTGCAGATGCTAGATGGGGTGCTGACCAGAAGAGATGGAGAAAAGACATGATACAGGGAGTTAAGCTGTATCCAGCTATGACTAATGAAGCGGCTGAGGGAGAGGTGGAAAGGAAAACAACACAAAAAACTAAAGAAAGGAAACCAAGGGAGCCAGATGACATGAGTTTGGATAGTGATGGGGATTCTGGAGATATTCTTTTGGATGTGTTAATTTCAGAACGTCCACCCCCTTATAATGAGAACAGAGACAAGAATGGGAATCACAATGTTGGTGGTAGTGGTCCAGTTGCTATTGCGACTGCCCCAACAATTTCAACCCCTAGCCCAGTGGGAGTTCCTTCTTACTGGTGCAGATTGTGGGTCTCAGAGAGAAGTACAGGGACACAAACCCACATTACCCACAAACCCCTACGACAAAAAATTCCGAAAGAAGGCCAGAGAGAGACACCACAATCTACAAACAAGCATCCACAGGCACTCAACACCATCACTCACACAACATCCATGCACCTCACACGACAGACCACTAAAGATCACCCCACACATCACAACACACACCCCCCCACACATTACCCACACCACCCCATGGCACAGCAAAGACACCCAGGTTCTCGGAGGAGGAGCTCAGGGTCATGGTGGAGGAAATCATCCGTGTAGAGTCACAGCTATTCGGATCACAGGTGCAGCACACCTCCATATCTATGAAGATGGAGCTATGGCGAAGAATAGTGGACAGGGTCAACGCAGTGGGACAACACCCAAGAAATAGGGATGATAACATAAAGAGGTGGAACAACATACGGGGGAAGGTACGTTCCGTGGTCTTAAGACACCACCTTGCGGTTCAGAGGACTGGCGGCGAACCCCCACCTCCTCCCCCACAACTAACAACATGGGAGGAGCAAGTCTTGGCTATTCTGCATCCTGAGGGCCTTGCAGGAGTAGCTGGAGGAATGGACTCTGGTAAGTCAAATCTTAACTATTACATCCCCACCCTACCTGCATGCTGTCACATACCCCCACCCTCGCCCTCACCCCCATCACTCCAACTCCTCACAAATATCCCAATATCACAAACCACACATCCCAACACCAAGCCCTGCATGCAACACCAAAGCATGGACACCCATCACCAAAGCATGGCCACTGCACATACACCCCCAAACCATCATCATACAAGGTCCCACACAGGAATGCAAGCACTGGGGTACACGGTCACCCACCCATTGCACACCATGGCACACACAGATGCAATAATCCTGCTTTTACACCCCTGCAGGACCCCTGCCCAATGTCACCGGACAGGAGGGTCCAGACATGTCCACACCACCAACAGAAGAGGCCCACAGTGATGACAGCAGCTCTGTCCAACTGGATCTAGATGACCAGCCCGGCGCGTCTGGGACCTCGGGACAGTCGGTTCCCCTCACACTGGCACAGGCCACTACAGAGCTTTCCCCCTCTGGAAACACCATAACAGCACCCACCCAGTGGGCCCATATCTCTGTCCCCAGGACACGTCAATCAGCAGTGTGTCCACCACTACAGGGAACGCAGGCTAACCCCCCACCCCAACAACAACAGGGACCTGGGGCAGTGGGCACACGGTTCAGGGGACAGAGGCCCAGGGAAACAGGGGAACTGGGAGGTCTGCTGTGCGACAGGGGGAGGACAGGCCTAGGGAACCCACTCTCCACGTGGCCCCCTCCAACATCATGGGAGCCAACCATCATTCCCAGGAGACGATGGCAACGGTTCTGGCCACGTTTCAGGGGACCCAGCGGCTGCAGGAGGAACAGTATTTGGGCTTCAGGGAGGAACTCAGCTCCATCAATTACACCCTGGGCACCATCGTAGGGGTGCTGAAGGAAGTTCTCAACACCAGGAGGGACACTGTGGCACAACAAGGGGCCCCTGACACTAGCCTGGACGATGAACTGCCCACCACCTCCGCCGGCGCAGGACCACCACACCAGCACCCCACCCCCTGCAGATGGAGAACCACCACGCAAACGGTCCCTGAGATACAGGACAAAGACAGAGAACGATGCCAAGACCCCCGCCAAGAAATGAGACGACCCTGATTGTCATCCTTTTGTCCCACCTTATCACCCCGTCCATCCTGAAACTGCCCCAGCTCCACTTCCTATGCCCCTTTGGACAATGCACCTGTGAGACTCATAGCTTGAACTCTGCCATAGACATTCCTCCAACATCAACCCTCACCATTTAACAACCCCCTCCAATATTGAGCACTTAAATAGACACCCTTAAAGCACAAAACAATCTGGAGTCTTTGAATATGAATTAGTGTATTAGCAATTACAGTGACAAAATGCTCTTTCAATGGTAATGTCAACATACCTATGTCACACAGCTCTAGTCCATGAGAACACAAAGCATATGTCACACAGTGGGACCCACATCTGTGAAATCGTAAGAGAAAGTGAAAACTCAGTGACCATACACTGGGTGAAAAGGACAGACAGTAGAGAGGTAGTACTGTTAAAGTACATGTAGTAGGCAGGTTTGTCTTCTTACCTGTGTCTCACTGAAATTATTGCAGGATCACAGAGTTCCTGTTGTCGATGTCCTCTTCTTCTGCTTCCTCGTCTTCACTGTCCACAGGCTCCACAGCTGCCACAACACCTCCATCTGGACCATCCTCCTGCAGAAAAGGCACCTGTCGTCGCAAAGCCAAGTTGTGAAGCATACAGCAGGCCACGATGATCTGGCACACCTTCTTTGGTGAGTAGAATAGGGAACCACCTGTCATATGGAGGCACGGAACCTGGCCTTCAGGAGGCCGAAGGTCTGCTCTATAATCCTCCTAGTTCGCCCATGGGCCTCATTGTAGCGTTCCTCTGCCCTTGTTCTGGGATTCCTCACTGGGGTCAGTAGCCATGACAGGTTGGGGTAACCAGAGTCACCTGCAAATGGCGAGGGTCAACTGTTAGACACACACGAACTCTTAGGGATATCCCCAGACCCAGACAACTATTCCCACTGATTTGGTTCCAGGTGCTCACCTAGTAGCCACACACGGTGCCTCTATAGTTGCCCCATCACATAAGGGATGCTGCTATTCCACAGGATGTAAGCATCATGCACTGAGCCAGGGAATTTGGCATTAACATGGGAGATGTACTGGTCTGCCAAACACAACATCTGCACATTCATCGAATGGTAACTCTTCCGGTTTCTGTACACCTGTTCACTCCTGCGGGGGGACCAAGGCCACATGTGTCCCATCAATGGCACCTATGATGTTGGTGATATGTCCCAGGGCGTAGAAGTCACATTTTACTGTTGGCAAATCCTCCACCTGAGGAAAAACGATGTAGCTCCGCATGTGTTTCAGCAGGGAAAACAACACTCTGGACAAAACGTTGGAAAACATAGGCTGGGACATCCCTGATGCTATGGCCACTGTTGTTTGAAATGACCCACTTGAAAGGAAATGGAGTACTGTCAGCACCTGCACTTGAGGGGGATCCCTGTAAGATGGCGGATAGGTGACATCAGGTTTGGCTCCAACTGGGCACATAGTTCCAGGATTGTGGCATGATCAAGCCTGTAGGGGATGATTACATGTCTTTCCTCCATTTTCGTCAGGTCCACCAGCAGTCTGTACACCGGAGGATGCCGCCATCTCCTCCCATGTTCCAGCGGACGGTGCCTATGAGGACAACAGCGAGCACAGAGTCAACCAAGTCAGAGGTACGTAAACACAGCTTACTCAGAAAACTATTCATAACCCAAATTTGCCTGTACGAGTGTTGAGCCAAAGCCTAGGTATGTGTGACGCAGTTAAATATAGAGCCATGTGGGCCCCTGAAATGGCGGCTGCCTGACCTGTAAAGTGGGACAATGGGATATGAGGTAACTTCGCTGGTGTTGTACATAGTCGCGGTAGGCGGTCGAAGACTGCGGCGCAATTCAGCATTGGTTAACATTGGACCCTATGGGTCCCAGGAGCCAATGACGATGTACGCCGACGGTGACGGTACGCACCGCCACGGACGTGACCGCCATTTTCTATCAGTTCAATCACTCAATACCTGATCTCTGACAGGAGAGGACCTACACTGCAAGTGCTGCTGTGACCTCAGTCTGGAAGAGACAATGGCTCGTGCGTCCGGGGAAAGGGCCCCTGCCTTCAGCACGGAGGAGTTGGAGAAACTCTTGGATGGGGTCCTCCCCCAGTACACGCTACTATACGGTCCGCCAGACAAACAGGTAAGTAGACTGTGAGCATGTTGTATGGGCAATACCTGTGTGGAGTGGGGTGGATGAAACATAGGGGGGGGGGAGAATGAGGCATGCATGAAACGATGGTGAGTGCATGTGCCACATGGCAAGGGTAGGGATGCGGGCCAATGACTGTGACGGTGCAGTTGGTAATAACTTTTTTCCCCCCCTGTACAGTTCCTGTAGATCAGCACCCACCAGAAGAAGGATGTTTGGCGTGCCATCGCCAAGGACGTCCGGACCCTGGGAGTCTAACCACAGAAGGAGCACCCACTGCCGTAAAAGATGGGAGGACATTCGCCGCTGGAGCAAGAAGATGGCGGAGGCCCAGCTGAGGATGGCCTGCCAACGTGGGAGGGGTGCCCGTCGCACCATGACCCCCCTGATGTTCAGGATCCTGGCGGTGGCGTATCCAGAGTTGGATGGGCGCTTGAGGGCATCACAGCAGCAACAAGGGGGTGAGTACACTCTCATTGTGCTTGTTCAGCATGCAGTGGAGGTGTCTGGGTGGGGGAGGTGGGCTGTGGGTTCCCCTAGGCCATGGAGAGTGTGCTAGTTAAGTCCTCTTTTTCAGGCAGACCCTGTGGCACCCCAACCCACCTGGGTACACTGCCAACTACACCTAGTCAGACTCCTGTGACATCCATGTGTGCAGATATCGGCCATAGCCTTGTAGGCCATGTCCCAGAGATTGAATAGTGGACCCCAAGTGCGCGGCGTAGTGCAGGGGGCTTCTGTGTCTGTTGTGTCTGCAAACGGTAGCGGTAATGCATTTACTCAACATGTTTATCTTCTGACTTCACCCCCCCCTTTTTGTGGTCACCCTGTACTTGTGTGCATTAGCACCGTCAGGCAGAGGAGCAGTGGCACCGGAGCAGGAGGGAGCTGCATCCCATATGGCCATGGAGGGCGAGACTACGGACTGCGATTACACCAGAGGGACGGAGGGCGAGGGGAGCTCCACGGCGGGGACAGGAGCTGACACCAGTGATATGGAGTGGTCCTCTGATGGGAGCTCCCTTGCGGTGGCGGGCCCATCTGTGCCCCGCATCTACAGGTACAGCCGCCACCACCCCCTCCAGCACCGCCCTCCCAGTAGCCCCTCAGCCTTTTCCCCGTGCCCGCTCATCTTGGAGGGTGGGCATCACCTTCGCCCCAGGCACCTCAGGCCCTGCCCCTGTCACCCCTGCTGCCCTCAGTGAGGAGGCCATTGACCTCCTCAGATCCCTCACTGTTGGGCAGTCTACCATTTTGAATGCCATCCAGGGTGTAGAGAGGCAGTTGCAACAAATCAATGCATTCCTGGAGGGCATTCATTCTGGCCAGGCAGCCCTTCAGCGAGATTTTCAGACTCTGGCCTCAGCACTGATGGCAGCCATTGTCCCTGTCTCTAGCCTCCCCTTCCAACTTCCTCCACCCAGACCCACACCCCTGTACCTCAGCCTATCCCAAGCACACCATCAGACCAGCATGCACACACCTCAACACACAAAGGAAGCTCTGGCAAACATAAGCACCACACATCCCACAGGCACTCACACAAGCATCACACAAATGCAGACATACCAACATCCACTGCCTCCACTGTGTCCCCCTCCTCCTCGTCTCCCACTTCCCTCCCAGTCTCATCTCCACTCACACCTGCATGCACTACATCTTCAGCCACTACGTCCATCACCAGCACACCCACCACCACACCCGCTCACGTGCAGTCACCACCCCCACTACCATTCACACATCCCGTGTCCTCTCCCAGTGTGTCTGTGAGCCCACCTCCCAAGGTACACAAACGCAGCCACACACCCCCCCCCAACAGCCATCCACCTCACGACAGCCTCCAGCCCATGCACCTTCACCCAAAGTCAGCAAACGTACACCTCCTACGACCACTACCTCTTCCTCCACTCCCAAACCCCCTCCAGCTACCCGTCCCAGTGTTCCTAAGAAACGTGACATGGCCAGCCTTGACCTCTTTCCCTCACCTCCCCCAACCCGTCAGTATCCTAGGTCCCGACTCTCCAGGTCCCAACCTAGCACCTTAGCCACAAAATCTACGGGACCAGTGGTGCCAGTAGTCACCGCATTATGGAGGGCACCAGGCAGCAGGGCAGCCAGTGTGGCAAGGAGCCACAGCACGGACAGTCCCCCACCTGTCAAGCATCAAATGTTGGCCAGTGCCCGGCGGGAGAGGGGGAAGACACCAGCCACCAAAGCTGCTCCCAGGGGTACAGGTGGGAGTGTGGAGTCAGCTGTGACACCTTCCAAGGTGGGGAGGGGGCACAAGAAAACCAGCAAGTCTGGGAAGATCAGCACAGTGGAGAAGACCGCCATCAGTCCCGCTGCCAAGGAGCCGACCGCCAGCAGCCCCACTGCCCCAGACAGGACTGCCATTAGCCCCGCTGCCAAGGAGCTGACCGCCAGCAGCCCCACTGCCCCAGACAGGACCGCCAGCAGCCCCGCTGCCAAGGAGCCGACTGCCAGCAGCAGCCCCGCTGGCCAAGACAGGACCGCCAGCAGCAGCCCCACTGCCCCAGACAGGACTGCCATTAGCCCCGCTGCCAAGGAGCCGACCGCCAGCAGCCCCACTGCCCCAGACAGGACTGCCATTAGCCCCGCTGCCAAGGAGCCGACCGCCAGCAGCCCCACTGCCCCAGACAGGACCGCCAGCAGCCCCGCTGCCAAGGAGCCGACCGCCAGCAGCAGCCCCGCTGGCCAAGACAGGACCATCAGCAGCAGCCCCGCTGCCCATGACAGGACCGCCAGCAGCAGCCCCACTGCCCAAGACAGGACCGCCAGCAGCAGCCCTGCTGCCCAAGACAGGACCTCCAGCAGCAGCTCCGCTGCCCAAGACAGGACAGCCAGCAGCAGCCCCGCTGGCCAAGACAAGACAGCCAGCAGCAGCCCCGCTAGCCAAGACAGGCCCGCCAGCAGCAGCCCCGCTGCCCAAGACAGGACCACCAGCAGCAGCCCCGCTGCCCAAGACAGGACCGCCAGCAGCTGAACCGCTGCCCAAGACAGGACCACCAGCAGCTGAACCGCTGCCAAAGACACCGCCAGCACAAGCACCGCTGCCAAAGACACCGCTGGCACAAGCACCGCTGCCAAAGACACCGCCGGCACAAGCACCGCTGCCAAAGACACCGCCGCCACAAGCACCGCTGCCAAGGACACCGACGCAACAAGCACTGCTGCCAAAGACACCGCAGCAACAAGCACCGCTGCCAAAGACACCGCCGCCACAATCACCGCTGCCAAGGACACCGCAGCAACAAGCACTGCTGCCAAAGACACCGCCGCCACAAGCACCGCTGCCAAGGACACCGCCACCACAAGCACCGCTGCCAAAGACACCGCCACCACAAGCACCGCAGACCCATGAGCGCCAAAAGCTCTGACGATATTGAGGCCACCATGAGCAGGATGAAGCACTCTGGGAACAAGGCCCCCTCCAGAACCAGTGGAGAAAGACATCCACTAACTCTGTCCTTGGCAGGATGAAGCACTCTGGGCACAAGGCCCCCTCTAGAACCAGTGGAGAAAGACATCCACTACCTCAGTCCTGGGCAGGATGAAGCACTGGGCACAAGGCCCCCTCCAGAACCAGTGGAGAAAGACATCCACTACCTCTGTCCTTGGCAGGATGAAGCACTCTGGGAACAAGGCCCCCTCCAGAATCAGTGGAGAAAGACATCCACTACCTCAGTCCTTGGCAGGATGAAGCACTGGGCACAAGGCCCCCTCCAGAACCAGTGGAGAAAGACATCCACTACCTCTGTCCTTGGCAGGATGAAGCACTCTGGGCACAAGGCCCCCTCCAGAACCAGTGGAGACTGTTATCCACTTGAGAGACTGTGGCTATGCACTCCCCAGGACTAAGCAGTGGACAAACCACCCATTGTAGAGACTTGAGAGACTGTGGCTTTGCACTCCCCAGGATTGAACAGTGGGCAAACCACCCACTTGTGAGACTTGAGAGACTGCGGCTTTGCACTCCCCAGGATTGAACAATGGGCAAACAACCCACTGTAGAGACTTGAGAGACTGTGGCTTTGCACTCCCCAGGATTGAACAGTGGGCAAACCACCCACTTGTGAGACTTGAGAGACTGTGGCTTTGCACTCCCCAGGATTGAACAGGGGGCATGGGGCCCCCTCGTGGATTTGGTGTTGTGCACTCAACCGACTGAGGTGCCCACCCTTTCCCTTCCCCTGAGGTGCCTGTTTTATTTCTATCTGATGCCCCTGCAGTGTTCTCTCCGTCTTGTTCGGGTATCATGTGTGGGCCTCCCCCATGCATTTTGGGCCCAGTGGTCCACGGACTTTAATTGTGGAATTCCTTGGACTAATATTATTGGTGTATATATTTGTAAATAGTGTATGTATATTTTTTGAATACTGAATTTTAATATATTACAATCGTTCACCTCATTTCCTTTTGTCTTTGCATTCTTCCAGGGGGGTTGAGGGGTGTTGAGGGGTGTAACTTGTATCATGCTGTATTAGTGTGTGTGTTGTCGTGGGTGAGGGTGGGGGTGTTGCGTGTGTGTGTGTGTCACTGTTTTTTCCCTCCTCCCTCCCCTGTGTCGTAGGTGCAGTACTCACTGTGGTCTTTGCCGCAGGCGTTCGTGCTCCTGGTAGAGGAGCAAGCAGATAAAGGCTGGAAAAATGTGGAGCTCTGGTTCCATGGCGTCCTGGTTCCTTGTGGGGTGTGCAGAGGTGAGCCTTTTCCTTTAGAAGTCCTGTTTCCGCCGTGTTTTTGTTCGCGGTGAATCCGCCCAGGAAAAGGTGGCGGATTGGTAGGTTGTAATTCTATGGCCGGTATATTGTCCTCCGCCTGTCTGTTGGCAGTGACCGACAAGCTGATTGTTTGTACCGCCGTTGTGGTCAGAGTGTTAAAGTGGCTGTCTATGTTGGCAGTTTCCGCCACTGTCGTATTTTTTTTTTTTTTTCCGCAAGCCTGTTGGCGGTCTTACTGCCGCTTTAACACCAACTGCCAGGGTTGTAATGACTACCATAGTCTTGAACTCGCAAGTCTTAGCTTCCCCCAGATGCTAAGCATGCTTTATGGCTCCCCAATCCCTGGCACAGTGGTGCCTCGAGCTAAGATGGTTTTTATGGCATGGAGGGGGCCCTCCATCATACTCGTTGGATGAACCTCCTGTCCCAACAGACCACCCTTTGAGGGGGTACATGGCTGCAGAAATCAGCTGCAATGGGGGCCTTTGACCGATGGGATCAACTGGGCATAACTCTCCCTGGGGAAGTGTGGAGGGGAACGCACATGTGTTTGTTTTCGGAGCTCTAGGAGACCTACAAGCTATCCCACACCCAGTTCTACAAATACCTCCAGCTCTGCCATGCACTATGTACAAATATAACAAACACAAATCATCTTCCGTAATATAGTCCCCTGGAGGCCAAATTACTTATGGGGGTGCTGGGGAAAAGAGGAGTATCCCAAGTATATAGAATGTTGATCAACAATGCCCCAGGTGACCTGAACCACATTAGACATAGATGGGAACTGTGGTTGGTCCAACTGGATGATGAGGAGTGGTGCGATGCGTAAATGGCACCCAGATCTATCACCATGTTCTCCTGCCTCAGGTTAATTAAACATACAACCTGTATAGAGCCTACTTCTCTCCTGACAGACTGCACCGAGCTGGTTTCCTCCCCAAACCCACATGCCCTAGATGTGGAGATGTTCCTGCAGACTTTTACCACATGACGTGGACATGGGCAGTGGACTGGGAGGTTCCGATATCTTCCGAAATGGTGTTGTTGGGGGTGATGGAGGATGTGAGGGTACAAGAGCTGACCGCTCATTTATAGGTACTGCGTTATTGATGGGCAAGAGAGACATTGTGGCAGGCTGGAATAGGTCTGAACCACCAACTGTATCGAAATGGAGGTGAGCAGTAGAATGTTGTGCCCACAGGAGAAGTCGGTGTGCAAGGTAAGGGGGTGCCCCCGCAACCATAATGAAACATGGGTGAAATGGCTGGGCCAAATGGCTTGAATGGTTGTAAGAGGCATATCCCGCCAGTGCTGTTGATGCAACCAATTTGCTAACCTGTGTATGTATGGTCTCTGCCTTGACACTAACTAGCATGACTGACTGTCAATTGACAACTATGTGTGGGCCTTGTGTAGTGTTGTGCCTTAAACTGGACCAGAGTTCAGCCATGATGGCATCTGTGCCTGCCAGTTGTTCAGGTTCTGTCCTACCTGTCGCTCCTCCCTCCATAGTCCCTGATGTGTCTGTAGCATTGAATGGCCTGTTCTTCACAAAGTGTAGCTTATTCTACTTTGGGTCTCCTCGAACCATCTCAGAGACAGAGGCGTGTAGTGGGCATGATGTAGAGCAGGTGGACGCGTCAATGCTGTGTAGCAGTTGTCACCTGGGTCTGTGTGTCCAAATGTGTACCATTATCAGGCACTACTCAGGGCCAACCAGTGCACCAAGAGAATGCTCAGCCTGCAAGGATAAGCAGCAAAGCACTGCAAATGGCAGGTGCTAAATGTAAATGGCTAAGCATTGGATCACCACCATGTGCCTCTTATCCATCACCGGGCTGCTTGCAGAGGCTGCGCAGACCTGAAGGGTAGTGGGATGGGCCTCAATGCATGCAGAGGATTCCACAGCTAGTGTTAGCACAGGGGGTGCCCTGTAGTTTTGAACCCCCAGGCACAGATGAAGTTTTTTGAGAAACAGGTTAGACCAGACTCATACTAGAAGTGCAGCAAGAGGGCCATGCCACTAGACCAGCACCTCAGGTAGATTCTGAAGGGGAGGCCACCATTCAAGCCTCCGCATGCTGAGTAGGCCACATGTATTTCTGCACGGAAGACTCTTGCTGGGTCCTTCAGTGGTGTACACACTCTGCAGCATTCCCCAGACCGGTGGAGCGCGATGGGTGTGCAAGAATGGGGGTAGAGTGCAGGGGCCGGTCTGTGTGACCTGCCAGCCACATGCCTTAGGTTCACCTGTGGCCCCTGTTACCGCAGGGCCTCTGAGGCTTAGGCCAGCTCTGAGTCCACCCTTCCCTGCAGGTGGAAAGGAGACCTCTTGCGTTCAACAGCGCTCCTCTTGTCGCCCCGGAGTTCAGTCATGCGCCAGCATCAGTCCGGGTGTGATGGAGTGCGTTTAGCAGCTCATCCAGTGATGTTGAAGAGCCGATCCACCGGAGCTTCAGCACCTTGCAGCCATGTTGGTTGCTGGCGTGGACCCTCCCACTTTCCCAAACAAACTTGAATGATAATTGCGGCTGTTGCAGAGACTCGCACAGCTCGGGAGGTGAAGGTAGACATGGGAACCATTGAGTTAACTATTTTAAGTGAAAACCACTACAAACTGCCAGATAAAGTCATGAATATTGGCCTTCCCTTCACAGATCTTTGACTTCACACCGACAATTTGGCACACCAAGTACAAGATCTTACAGAACAAGTGAGATTCATGGAAGCCAGTCTGGAAGATGCAGAAGGCTGCTCTCGAAGCAACAATTTACATATGAGTGGGCTTGAGGGCAGCAACCTGACTTTCTACTTACAAGGATAGATGAAATTGGATATAGCGCCTCCCCCCGTTTGCTGTGGAGATGCTCACACTTCACCTAGATCGACTACACACCCAATAGTGGCTTGAATTCTCAACTAAAGCACATGCTAAGAAAACGGGTCACATCAAGATTGAAAATGCTGAGGTGATGATTTTCCTTGACTACACTCTTGCTGTACAAGATAAGCATGCATCATTCTTAAAAGTTAAGAAACAAATGTGATCTCATGACTTAAAATAAGCAATACTATTCCTACTACTATATGTAATATTTTAGTAAGGAGGCATTGTAGGCTAAATTTGGATTGAAAAGGCCAAATTCTAGTTTTGGGCCCTCATTACAAGTCTGGCGGTCTTTGGACCGCCAGATTCGCATTGGTGGTCTTACTGCCGCCGGGCAGGCGGTAAAGACCACCATATTACGACTTTGGTGGTTTGGCCAAAGCCAAACTGACCCCCATACCGCCAGGGCGGTCGAACCGTCTGTCTGGAGATGAGCACCTCCGGCCCGGCGGTAGCCATATTACGACCATCTGTATTATGACTTGGCAGACCTCCAGCATTTTCATGGAGGTGTCACACAAATGCTTGCAGTCATGTACCCCGCAACAGGAATCTCCATTCCTGACGCAGGCAGACAACGGCCCGCATACCTACATTCACACACCCCAACTCACCCACACATTTGCTTACATAAACCCCCACACATTCGCACCCAAACATGCACTCAGGAACACCCATTCACTTGCACACATGTGTACGAACACACCCATTCACGCGTACACACACACTCAGACATATGCACTCGCACGCACACACTCAAATAGGCACATACACTCGCATCCACGCACTCAAACTGACACATACACTCACATGCACGCACTCAGACAACCCCTTCCCCCCGCATTCACACAAACATACACGCACTCACACACAACACCCCCCTTGGCATACACGCACTCACAAATGCACACACAGACACCCCCCTCCAGCATTCATACACACACTCAGGCACCACACACATTCACACAACACCCTGCACCCTTCCACCACTCCTTTTGGATGATCAACTTAGCTGCTTCGGCGAGGTGGCTGTCTGGGAGGGGATGGGTTCTGGCGCTTCCCCCCAGCACCGCACCACCGTAGAGGAAACTGCTGTACCATATTACAGATCGTGGCAGTGCCTGCGGTGGAAACCGCCCCTATTACAACGTCGGCCAGGCCAATGGTGTCAGATTTAAATCAGCATGGTGTCGTAATATGGTGGTCTTTTGGCGCCAGCGGCTACGGCGTTCTTTCAAAAAGACAGCCAAAGTTGAAATGAGCACCGTAGTCTTGACCAGCACATGTATCGTGGCTGTTGAAATATTTTGTTTATAGGCCGTACAACGGATTTGCTCCAAGACAGAAACTAAAGCTATTTGTGGATTAATATTTACCACAATTTGGATTATATATATGGCGGTAAATGGGGCAAATGATTACAAACACTTTTAGGTCAAAGACTGTATTTTGGAATCCACTGCCATTGTTTTTAATGGGTAGCATTGTGTTAATCAAAATGATGGTGCTTCTTATGTTATTTTGTGAATCTTCCCTTTAATCTACTTCAATACTTCTTCAATGATATAGATTGGATGCTTGGTAGATTGGTATGGGCTGGAGATTGATATTGAGTTGCACATTTAACCCTTAGATTGTCGATAGAGACAAGGGGGCTGTGACTTCCGATTCTAAAAAAATACTACCTAGTTGCAGAACTGAAGTTGGTTTCCAGGTGGCTTATTGGGTATTCGTGGGGAAACACACGCCTCCCTGAGGACAGATATAATGATAGTATTCTACTAATTTTTCCCTTGAAGCTCTTACCCCTTGACCCATCCACTCTATTGAGGACGATGTGGGCCTGCCTAAAACATAGCTACACCCTTACAAAACATGTATTCCACTATGCGCCTGTTACACAAATAAATGCCCTCCACACACACACACACACACACACACACACACGTGGGTTTAGAGAACATCAGCTCCAGAAGTGGAATGAGAAGGGGTTGGTCACAGGTGGGGATGTATTTGTAGATGGGGTTGGGGATTTATTTGTAGATGGGAGTCTAATGGACTTCAACACTCTACAAAAATGTCATAACATTCTGAGGGGCAGTTTCTTACATGTATATAGATCAAATTTGCTTTGTGCGTGCTGTTGCAGATTGGAACACTGCAACCACCTATAGATAAAGGGAATCAAAACTATACATTAAGGCCCTCATTATAACCCTGGCGGTCGGTGATAAAGCAGTGGTAATACCACCAACAGGCCGGTGGTAAAAAAAGGAATTATGACCACAGCGGGAACCGCTCAGACAGACAGCCACTTTAGCCACTTTAACAGACCAACCGCCACTGCGGTATCAACAAGCACCACGGCGATAACCGCCAGGCGGAAGACAATGTACCACCCACTGTATTATGACAGGCCTATCCACCACCTTTTCCGGGGCGGTACCAATGACATTAAAAGCACAGTGGAAACAGAACACAGAAGTCAAAGGACTCACCTCTGGAGACTCATGGAACAACCATGACGCCATGGAGCCCGAGTAGCACATACTTGTCTACCTTTTCCTGCATTATGAGCAGCAACGCCAGTGAAGACGACTACGGTGAGTACTGCCGCCTAGCACACAAGGGAGGGGGGAGAAAAAGAGAGTGACACACACACACACGCAACACCCCCACCCCCAACACCATATACACAACCAGATGCAGTAACAATACATATACATCAGGAATAATGCAAGGACAAAATGATTGGAAGAAAATGAGTGTAATACAATAAAATAACATGAATAAGTGCATCAAAATACAAACATATATACAAATTTATAAATGGAGGGACACTGCCCAGTCCTCAATGTCCATGGGCCACAGGGCCACATCATATAGGCCAAGGCCCCACCTCACTTCTGCAACAACACGGAGAGAACACTTCAGGGGCATCAGGTTGAAAATACACAGGCACCTCAGGGGGACGTGAAATGGGGAGGCACCTCAGCCGGAAGATGGTACAACGCCACTGGTCCTGGAGGGGTCTACATGCCCTGTGCGATATCCTGGGGAGTGCAAGGCCACAGTATCTCAAGTGGGTGATTTGCCCACTGTTTGGTCCTGGGGAGTGCAAGTCCACAGTCTCTCAAGTGGGTGGTTTGCCCACATGTTCTGGAGGGGGCAACATGCCCTGTGCTTGGTCCTGGGGAGTGCAAGGCCACAGTCTCTCAAGTGGGTGGTTTGCCCACTGCTTGGTCGTGGGGCGTGCAAGGCAAAAGTCTCTCAAGTGGGTGGTTTGCCCACTGCTTGGTCCTGGGGAGAGCAAGGCCACAGTATCTCAAGTGGGTGTTTTGCCCACTGCTTGGTCTTGGGGAGTGCAAGGCCACAGTCTCTCAAGTGGATGGTTTCTTCCACTGGTTCTGGAGTAGGCCTTGTGCCCAGTGTGCTTCATCTTGGGAAGGATGGGGTGAGTGGATGGCTTCTCCCACTGGCTCTGGAGGGGGTATTGTGCCCAGTGTGCTTCATCCTGGGAAGGATGGGGTGAGTGGATGGCTTCTTCACTGGTTCTGGAGGGGGCATTGTGCCCAGTGTGCTTCATCATGGGAAGAATGGGGTGAGTGGATGGCTTCTTCCACTGGTTCTGGAGGGGGTATTGTGCCCAGTGTGCTTCTTCCTGGGAAGGATGGGGTGAGTGGATGGCTTCTTCACTGGTTCTGGAGGGGGCATTGTGCCCAGTGTGCTTCATCCTGGGAAGAATGGGGTGAGTGGATGGCTTCTTCCACTGGTTCTGGAGGGGGCACTGTGCCAAGTGTGCTTCATCCTGGGAAGGATGGGGTGAGTGGGTGGCTTCTTCCACTGGTTCTGGAGGGGGCATTGTGCCCAGTGTGCTTCATCCTGGGAAGGACCTGGGAAGGATGAGGTGAGTGGATTGCTTTTTCCACTGGTTCTGGAGGGGGCCTTGTGCCCAGTGTGCTTCATCCTGGGAAGGATGGGGTGACTGGATGGCTTCTTCCACTGGTTCTGGAGGGAGAGTTGTGCCCTGTGATACAGATCGTGGGGAGTGCAAGGTCACAGTCTCTCAACTGGGTTTCACACCTACAGGATTTGAAGGATCCAGGACGCACTACAGCCCATGGAGGTAGGACTACACACTGCCTGCTGGCGGTAACAACTGTTCAGTGGTGGCAGTTGCCCTCTGGGGCTACTGCTGCTGGCAGTGGTGCTGGTGCTGGAAGTGGTGGGGGTAGGCTCCAGCCATTCCCCTGCAGCCTCGGATGGCTGCCCACAGGGGCTGCTGCTGCTAGCAGTGATGCTGGTGGCAGTGCTGGCAGTGGTGGGGGGAGGCTCTAGCCCTTCCCCTGCAGCCTTGGATGGCTGCCCACTGGGGCTGCTGCTGCAGACAGTGGTGCTGGTGGCGGTACTGGTGGCAGTGCTGGTGGCTGTGCTGGCAGTGGTGGGGGGAGGCTACAGCCCTTCCCCTGCAGCCTCGGACGGCTGCCAACTGGGGCTGCTGCTGCTGGCAGTGGTGCAGGTGGCGGTGCTGGCAATGGTGGTGGGGGCTCCAGCCCTTCCCTTGCAGCCTCGGACAGCTGAACCGCCATGGTTGGTGGTGGGGGCTCCGAATGAGTCTCAGTACCAGGCCTCCTGTCCTTTCTGCCTGCAGGTGCAGGCCCCTTGTGAAATGATCAAAGGAAGCTCACCGTGGGTTCATTAAAGAAAGATTTATTTGTGCTGAAACCGGGAGGGAGACCCACAACAGCTGCTGTCTGCACCGCCCTTCGTATCCTTTCAAACGTTCTGTTCCACGCGCTACGAGCCGCGCACGGCGCACACACAGCGCGTGTATCAGAATTAAAGAAATACAACACATCCCCCTTCCTTCAATTAAAATGAACAACAACACATAGAATGCATCAACATCACTTAAACAAATATATGTGTAATTACTACACAAACTAAACCTCACATCATAGAATTCATAAACATATCCTAATAAGATAATTATGTAATTAATTTGTGTAATGCATCGATACAATGAACATGAATGAAAAGCATTTCCTTATGTAGCACAACATATTGTCGAAACCAACAACTTTACTTTAAGCAGTGACAAAGTCAACAAACCTCTTAGGCTCTCTCAACATCGACTTGTCTCTCACCATCACACCAACACGCCCACTTTTATTCAAGGGTGTTTCATTATTACTCGTCGAACCCTTACCAACACTGTTTTCCAAACTGTTTTCCACCTCCCACAACTTTTCCTGATTAAACTGTGGAGGAACCTTTATAATTTTTCCTCGGTTCCACACATTTCCATCACTCAGCAACAGGGTATACTTGTACACTTTTCTCACCTCCAAAGGCTCTGACAATTTAGACTCCCCTTTAGCAGACCATGCACCAAATCTCCAACTTTGTAATCATCAGGTATTTCACTCATCTCAAATTGCTTTCTTCCCACACCTTTTGTCAACAAAGCTCTCGGTTTTCTACCTCTCATGACCTCAAAAGGTGATTTTCCCATCAAACTATGGGGAGTAGTACGGTAAGACCAAACCAGATCCTTCACTGCCTTACGCCAATTCACACCATTATAAATTGCTAATTGCAACCCCTCTTTCAGCGTCCTATTCCATCTCTCCACCAAACCATTGCTCTGTGGGTAATAAACAGATGCTCTGATGTGCTCTATGTCAAATCTACATAAGAAATCTTTCATGACACTAGATACAAATTGTACACCATTGTCAGAAACTATTATCTCAGCAATTCCTTCTGAGTCCAATAAATCCATCAAAAACTCCATAACGCACATTGTATTTATATTTTCTACAAATTTTACAACTGGCCACCTGGAAAAATAGTCCACAACCACCAAAGCATATTTAGGCACACTTCCTAAAATATTAAACGGACCCATAATGTCAATGGCTATTTTCTTCCACGGCCCGTCCGATTTATCAGACACAACAAGATCACTTTTAACCAACTTTTGAGACTTGTCTCTCCACGCACACAACATGCACTCTCTCACATGATGTTCCACCTCCCTGTATAGGCCAGGCCACCAATACTCAGATCTGACCTGCCTCTTAGTAGCACTCATCCCAAGATGACCCTCGTAAGCCAACTTTAACACCCGTTCCTGCAAAACAGTTGGAACCACCAACTGCTCACCCATGAACACAACACCGTTCTCCATGCACAACTCTACGCCCACTTGTCGAAAGTACTCAGCCCCGCAAGAAGAACTCCCTCTATTTGGCCATCCTTGACGACAATAACCCATCACCTCTTGTAACACGCCATCATTATGAACTTCAGTAATCCACTCTTCATGTGAGATCCTGCCTTCTGTCACACAACCTACATCCACGTCCACAGAGGCTATGAGTTCATCCCTCCCGGTCAGCAGAGCCACATCCCATCCTCGTCGCCAGTGAAATGATCAAAGGAAGCTCACCGTGGGTTCATTAAAGAAAGATTTATTTGTGCTGAAACCGGGAGGGAGACCCACAACGGCCACTGTCTTCACCGCCCTTCGTATCCTTTCAAACGTTCTGTTCCACGTGCTACGAGCCGCGCACGGCGCACACACAGCGCGTGGATCAGAATTAAAGAAATACAACACTTGCCCTTCCCTTTCGCAGCTGGTGGTGCCTCCATGCCCTTCCCTTTCGCAGCTGGTGGTGCCTCCTTGCCCTTCCCTTTCGCAGTTGGTGGTGCCTCCTTTCCCTTACCTTTCAGAGCTGGTGGTGCCTCCTTGCCCTTCCTTGATGCACCTGGTACGGGCGCACTTTCAGTGCTGCTGGCTGGTTCCCGGGATCATCTCCCACCTGCAGTTGCTGTCGACACTACTGTAGCCATGGACTGGGTAGTTGAGGTGCTTGCCTGGGTTCTGATGACCCTGGCCTGACGTGAAGGACGGGGGAGGGGTAGGGAAGAGGTCAATGGTGGAGAAGAAAAGCTTCTTAGGGACATTGGGGTGGGAAGAGGGTGAAGGTTTTGGAGTGGAGGAAGAGGAAGTGGTTGTAGGAGGTGTCTGTCTACTGTGTTTGGGTGCAGGTGCATGGGCTGGATACTGTTGTGAGGTGGATGGCTGTTGGGTGTCTGAGTGCTTGCATTTGTGTACTTTGGGAGGAGAGGGCAAACACACAGTGGGAGAGGACACAGGGGACGTGTGCATGAATGTGGGGGTGGTGGCTGCCAGTGAGAGGTGTGTAGTGATAGGCGTGCTGGTGATGGAGGTAGTGGATGAGGATGTAGTGCATGCAGGGGTGAGTGGAGACCCAACTGGGAGGGAGGTGGACGAGGAGGAGGAGGGGGACACAGTGGAAGCAGTGGATGTTGGTATGTCTGTATCTGGATGGTGTTTGTGTGAGTGCCTGTGGGATGATGTGTGGTGCTTGTGTTTGCCTGAACCACTCCTGCGTCTTGTCCTGTGTGCAAGCTGGTCTGCATGTGTGTTTGGGATAAGTTGGGGTTGAGTGGAATGAGATTGGGTAGAGGAAGCTGGAGAGAGGAGGGTGGAAACAGGGACAATAGCTGCCATCAGAGAGGAGGCCAGAGCCTGGATTGATCTCTGTTGGGCTGCCATGCCAGAGTGAATGCCCTCCAGGAATGCATTTATTTGTTGCAAATGGGCTGCCAGCCCCTGGATGGCATTCACAATGGTTGACTGCCCAACAGAGATGGATCGCAGGAGGTCAATAGCCTCCTCACTCAGGGCAGCGGGGCTAACTGGGGCTGAGCCTGAGGTGCCTGGGGGGGAGGAGATGCCCACCCTCCTGGGCGAGCGGGCACGGGAAACACGATGAGGGGCTGCTAGGAGGGCGGTGCTGGTATGGCGTGGCGGCTGTACCTGTAGTTTGGGTGGCCACAGAGGTGTCCGCCACCACCAGGGAATTTCCATCAGAGGAGGTATCACTGTCTGAACTGTCCTCTCCTGTCTCCGCCGTGGTGTTCCCCTCGCCCTCCGTCCCACTGGTGCCCTCACCGTCGGTGGATTCGGCCTCCTGGGCCATGTGGGATGCAGCTCCCTCCGTTGCTGGTGCCTTTGCTCCTCCGCCAGATGATGCTAATGCATAGAAGGACAGGGTGACAAAACAAAAAGGAGGGGAGAGGCAAAGGATACACTTGGTCAATGGCTGCAACAACACCACCGTTGGCGAACACGACACACACACACACACACACACACACACAGGGAACAGCCCTACGCATTAGGCAATGCACTAACAGTCACAATGGTAGTCACCAGCCTATGGACAGTAATAACTAATTCCAATAACAGCATACCCGAGACCCACAGACCCCTGCCCAGTAGTGGATGCCTACTAGCTTGGTTGGAAGTGGTTCACATCATACCCTGCCCAACATGGGACCTACCCTGCAATGTCCGGCCTGGCCTAGGGGCACCCACAGGCCCACATCCCCCACCCGGAGACCACCCACCATGCGCAAGTAGTACATTGGGAAACAGTACTCACCCCCTTATGGCTGCTATGATGCCCTAAAGCGCCCATTCAGCTCCGGATAGGCCACCGCCAGTATGCGGGCCATCAGGGGGGTCAGGGTTCGACAGGCACCCCTTCCTTGTTGAGAGGCCATACTCAGCTGGGTCTCTGCTGTCTTCCTTGCCCAGCGTCTCAGGTCCTCCCACCGTTTGCAACAGTGGGTGTTCCACCTGTCATAGATCCCCAGGTGTCCTTGGCGATGGCACACCATATACCCTTTTTCTGATGGCCGTTGACCTGCAGAAATATACACATAGCCAGAGGTATCAGTCAGACTGTCCGGCCTGTTTCACTCATGTCCCACCATAGCCCTCCCTCCCCCTTACGCACAGACATTTCCCACCACACATGCAGCACGCAGCCCAGGGCCTCTCCACCAACCCTCCCCACATGAGGACCTCACACACAGCACTCCATGCATTCATGTCCCATGCATCGTGCTCACAGTGTACTCACCTGTTGGTCTGGAGGCCCATACAGCATTCGGTACTGGGGTAGGACCCCCATCCACCAGTCTCTCCAACTCCGCAGCAGTGAAGGCAGGGGCCCTTGCCCCAGTGACACAAGCCATGGTCGGTTCCAGACACAGGTCACAACAGCACTTGCAGTGTAGGTTTTCTCCAGTTGAAGGTCAGGTAGTAAGTGGGTGAACAGATAGAATATGGTGGTCACTTCCGCAGTGGTGCGTACTGTCACCACCGGCGTACATTACCATTGGCCACTGTAGCCCATAGGGCCCAATGGGGTCCAATGAGGAGTTGCATGGCAGTTTTCGACCGCCTCCCGCAACGGAGCACAACGTCAGCGGAATTACCTCATTTCCACCTGTCCCTCCATACAGGACAGGCGGACAGATTTCAGAGGGGGAAGCAGGCTATGGCACCTAACTGCATCACAGTACACATAGGCACCATTTGGGCTTATACAACAATATTGTGTTACAGCCACAACATGCAATGTAGTGTAGTGTTTGGAAATATGGAATACTGACCAGCTGCTCACTGTTTGCCCCCTAGATTGCAACTGCTGCGGATGAATAGGAGATGGAGACATCCCCCCGTGTACAGGCCCTTGGTGGACTTGGCAACAGTGGAAGAGAGGCACATTATCCTTGCCTAAAGAATGGGCATGGCAATGTTCTCTGGCTTCTGCCTGGATCACAGGGACCGTTTGCGGGGTGGGTCTCCTTCTGCAGGGCTTGGGGAGCTGGTGGCCTGTTGGTCCTGTGGCAGGGCCTCCTGTCCACAAGCACCGGCGGAGGTGGACGGCTGTTCATCAGTGTGGCTAGTGTCAGGTCCCAGTTGGTGTGCCAGTGCCTCCCCCATGGTGCTTCCTATGTCTGCCAGCACCCCTGCAATGGTGACCAGGGTGGTGTGGATGTCTGTGTGATTGGAACCTGACCTGATATCTGCTATCCTTCAGCCCACTGGGATCCCCCCTCTTGTGCAAGTCCTATCTGTGCTCCATTTCCTGGCAAGTGGCTCTTTCCAAGTGACATTGGGCTTGACAGCAGGAATGTCTCAGCAAATGTTCTCAATAGTGCTGACCAGAGTATTTTCTGCCCTAATTAAACACATGCGCAGCTACATCGTTTTCCCCCAGGTGGAGGATTTGGCCACAGTGAAAGCTGATTTCTATGCTATGGGACATATCCCCAACATCAATTGGACGATTGATGGTACAGATATCCCCCTCCCCCCCCCGGGGGAAATGAACAGGTGTTCAGAAATTAAAAGAGCTTTCCCTCCATGAATGTGCAGATAATGTGCCTGGCAGACCAGTACATCTTCCATGTCAATGCAAAGTATCCTGGGTCTGTGCATGATGCCTTTATCCTGAGGAATAGCAGCATCCCATATGTGATGGCTCAACTCTAGAGGCACCGGGGGTTGTTGGTGTATGGGTATAGTGTGGGCCCTAAGGGTTAGTGTGTGTTTAACAGTTGTCCCTCGATATTTGCAACCCCAACCTCCCATGGCTAATGACCCCTGTGAGGAATCCCAGGACAAGGGCAGAGGAATGTTACAATGAAGCACATGGGCGAACACGAAGAATAAAAGAAAGGACATTCGGCCTCCTGAAGGCCAGGTTTCGTTGCCTCCATCTAACAGGTGAATCCCTGTACTACTCACCCAAGAAGGTGTGCCAGATCATCGTGGCATGCTATATGTTGCACAACCTTACCTAATGTCGCCAGGTGCCTTTTCTGCAGGAGGATGAGGCTGGAGATGGGCGTGTGGCAGCAGTTGGACCCTGTGAACAGTGAAGATGAGGAGGCAGACGATGAGGATGAGGACAACAGAAGTGCTATTATAAGACAGTACTTTCAATGACACACAAGTAAGACACTGTAATTACACTTCACATTGACAGTTTTGTATTTTGACATTGTCATTGGCAGGCTGATTTTCCAACTTCTACGGCCACTTACTGTACCCTTTGGCATCTCTATTTTCAGATATTTGTGCCCAACTATCGCTCCTGGTGCATTGACTGCAGCCAACTACAGGTCATTCCTATGTATACAATACTGTACGGTTATATTGCAGTGTTTAAAGCTTGTTAAACGAATACATGGTTAAATGATTTGATACACTCCATACTTGTATTTATTCAAATGGTGTTTATTTAAGTGCTAATGATTACAGGGGGATGTGCAATGGTCTGAGGTGATGATGGAGGAAAGTCCAGGATAGAGTCCAGTCTATTTGTATCACAGATGCATTGTCCAAGGGGGCATAGGAAGGGGAGCAATGGCTGTTCAAGGTGGGCAGGGTGACAGTGGGACACAATGGTGACATTCAGGAGAGTTATTTCCTGGCGGGGGTCTTGGCAATGTTCTCTGGCTTCTGCCTGGATCGCAAGGACCGTTTGTGGGGTGGTTCTCCTTCTGCAGGGGCAGGGGTGATGGTGGCCTGTTGTTCCTGTGGTGGGGCCTCCTCTCCACTAGCGGCAGCGGAGGTGGAAGCCTGTTCATTGTTTTGGCTGGTGTCAGGGACCCAGTAGTGAATTACTACCTCCCTCATGTCGTCGGCCATGTCTGCCAGCACCCCTGCAATGGTGACCAGGGTGGTGTTAATGTTCTTCAAGTCCTCCCTGATCGTTCCACCTCTTCCTGATGTCATCCCTTGTTCCGGGGTGCTGTCCCACGGCGTTGACCCTGTCCACGATTCTCTGCCATAGCTCCATCTTCCTTGCAATGGACGTCTGCTGCACTTGTGATCCGAATAGCTGTGGCTTTACCCGGATTATTTCCTCCACCATGACCCTTAACTCCTCCTCAGAGAACCTGGGGTGTTGTTGCGGTGCCATGGGTGTATTGTGGGTGGTGTGGGTGAGGGTGTGTGGGGTGCTTTGTTGGGGTGTGTGATGTAAGGTGTGTGGATGGTGTATAGGTGATGGTGGTGTGTGTCTGTATTCTTGTCTGTGGTTTTGCTATCTCTCTTGTCGCACTTGTTTGTAACGGTAAAGGGTTGTGGGTAAAGTGTGTGTGTGTTTTATAGTGGTGTGTGGGTGTGGTGTGTGTATGGGTGTCAGGTGTGTGTAGTTTGAATTGTTGTTTTGTTAGGTTGTGTGTATTTTGAGCATGGGGGTATGTAGCACCAATGGTTTACCACCATTGAATGTCCGCCACAGTGATTTGTGGGTCGTAATGCTGTGGGCGTAGTTCTGTTGCTGTAGTGGTGTGGGTTTTGGTACCGCCAGTTCATCACTGACCTTTGGGCTGGCGGACTTGTGTGTGTGGTTGTATAGTGACGGATTGCTATGTGTAGGTCATGATATGGGTGGCAGTAATCCGTTGCGGCGGCGGTATGTTGGAGGCAGTCAGCATGGGGGTAAGTGGGATTTACCGCCAATGTCATAATACGGCATAAGAGTGGTAGCCAGAAGTTAACTTAATGGCTCTACAGAGGTCATCTACATTATAAAGATGTGTTGTGGGTCAAACTCCATAAACAGTCGGAAATTGACATATCTAAAGTTTGAGTGACTTAGTATGGGGTAAGATCCACATACATCCACGTAAAGTTGTGGGGAATGCATTATTATATATATATATATATATATATATATATATATATATATATATATATATATATATACATACACAATTTGAGCCTACTTGACCCCCCAGCAACAAATCTAACCTGGGCCCCTCACACTTCCTCAATGCCAAGCTGATGAGGCCGACCTTGTTTATGTGAGCTTGTGGCATGCTGAGGTCCTATTGGACCGGGGTTGCTGCTATAGTGATCCATGTCACATGTGAACCTTTCTTTACTCTTGATAAAACATATTGCCACACTAATTTGGAAACATATCAATTGCATGCAAACATATGGTATTTACTAAACAGCTGGTCCTTTTTCTATCTTCTCAAGGCAGCTTGCATTTCTTTAGCCAAGAAAACAAAGGCCTTTAGCATCCCCTGAGAGAATAATCTTGGTTATTAACATATATTCACCTGAGTTCATCCGGTGATATATGTTAACATATTCATCCTGGTTCACCCAGGTCCACCTAGGGATACTGCGTTGCTCCATTTGTTGTTTCTGTGCCCAAGCAATGGCAGCGCCTCAAAATAAGACTCAGAGACACACTACTTCGGCTTTTGAGTTCTGCCACAGGGCAAGCAGGTTGGCTATGCTGTAGGCCCTGCTCTAGCAGTCACATCATGTGCGTGAACAATTTGCCTTGAAAGAAGAGTACTAGTAGTAGCCTGTGGCAGTAACTAGTGCTGACCCATCAAAATGCGGGACTGCAGAAGCCAGAGTGAAAATGTGTTAGGTGGGTTCATGATAAGCCCAAGAGCTGAGGAGAGCAAGGTATAAGCTGGAGATGAGACAAGAGTCTCATGTACTTTTGTCTGTGTGTGTATGCACATTTACATGTATATCTGTGTGTGTGACATTGCACCCCTACCTTATTAGCAGTGTCGCTCCCTGGGAGCTATGCCTCATGCCAAATCATAAGGGGTTAATCTCTGGCACAACTGTATGTGTTAATGGCATAATTGTGACAATCATATAATAGTGGTAATTTCTTGGGCATTCATGGTGTTGTTGTGGCATACTGGCAGCCATCATTGAAGAGCATGACTGGACTATTTTTAGCCATCACTGAACAAATGGTGGGCACCCCTCGCATAGTAATGGGCATGCTAGTCTATGGAAGGCATCCTGGCCATTATGGTTTCCACCTTGACACAGAGTTTGCCCTGGTATAATTTAGGGACTTATTGGCATCCTTTATAATATGGTGAGCATCCATGGTTTATGATTGTAATACATTGACATCTCTATATGTGAGGCATTTGAACATGTGAGTATTATGCCTTATACTTTTTCAAAAAAATGTTTTTCTTCTGGAAAATTTAATTTATTTGTCCAAAATGGAAAGTGGCATTTTATAAAAACTACGTGTATTTTCAGAAAGTGATTTGCTGATAAAAACAAAAGGCTGCAATTTTAAAACAAATTTGAAGTTGATAGTTGTATGATAATTAAAGTTGAATTGTGGAGACCTATTGCTGTTGTTATGTCCTTTGTCCTAGAGGACACAAGATGCTTATTTAATATTGACCAGCACTGACCAAGTGCTCAAGTAAATAATTTTTTTACTTGAGAAGCAGCTCTCACTGCAGAAAAGACTGGACACCCTGTTTTAAAGACATTACAACAAACACTGCAATATTGCCTATTCATTGTGTAAACAAGACTGGTGATGGGTTTTATGGATGTTGTGCTAAGGTAATAAAAATGAATTTCAAAATCAACTGTGGCAGGCAAGTGGTGCCATGTTACAACCAGTGCAGGTATTTCAGGTTTTGTGATGATTCAATGAGGGAGGAGTTAAAGGGGTGGGAGTGTTACAACATTTTTGATTTACTAATAACTTTGGTATCGTCTATGTAACTGCACAAAATTTGTCAGAGTCTTAGAATGTTTACCCTACTCTTGATTTTCTCAATTTAATGCAGGCTCATCAAGGGAGCTATATATTACAAGGGTGGGTGGCGGGTTGAAAGAAGTGCTCATCTGCTTTTACTTTTACTTTCTTTAAACAAAGCCCCCACTGAGTATTGCTATAGGCGTTTGGACCTGGCTGGTGATTTTAGTCAGGGTTGTAACTACTACCACTGGAAACCCTCGGCTTATTTAGAAGAGATGGATAACTTAGACGTACAGAGTAACGCTAAGTTCCTCAAGCATAGCATGAAATGGGGGCTGATTAATGCCCGTTCTTTGGTGAAACATGCTCTTGAAATTAATGAACTGATTAAGCCGGACAAGCTGGACTGTCTTTTTGTTACAGAGACGTGGGCCTGTGAAGATTGTAATCCAGATTTCTTAATTGCTTCTCCTCCAGGCTTTTCCTATGTGAGACATGACAGAGTAGGAAAAAGAGGAGGAGGGTTAGCCATTATTTTTAAAACTGAATTAAGTTGCTCTTTAAGGGAACATAAGGGATGCACCCAGATATGCGAAAGTACTTACTTTAAAATGAAAACTCTGAATAACAAGGACATAGAAGGCCTGTTGTTATACAGGCCACCAGACCCTAAGAATGTTTTTTTGGCAGCTTGGCCATCTATGTTGGAACCGCTGTTTTTAGCCAAGAATGCTTTGGTTTTAGGTGATTTCAATCTTCATCTAGAGGATCTTGCGGACCCTAGTATCGTAGATTTCACGAACTACATGCAGAGCTTGGATTGGCACTCTGGAGACAATACACCTTCTCATAGAGCTGGACATAGGTTAGATGCCATCTTTTCAAGGCCTGGATTGATCTCCAGGAATGATAATCGGGAGGTGGACTGGTCTGACCATTTTCTATTATCAGTTACTCTGACTCAGCCTCTACCTACCTACAGCCAAACCCCTATTTAATATGGCCCTTAAAAGACCTTGGTTTTAAATTAATAAGGACAATCTCTCCCAGGCCTTGAATGCAGGGTGGGATAATGTTGAGCCATCAGGTAGCTCACATCTGAAGATTTTTGAGGGTGGCCTGAAAAGGGCCATTGATGAGCTTGCTCCTCGGGCTAGATCTAACTCCAAGGGCCATCGGGCGTTTTCTGCCCCCTGGTTCTCCGAGGAGTTGAAAAATCTCCAGAGAATGTACCGCAGGCAAGAGCGAAAATGGTTTTTGAATAAATCCCTTGTTGAAAGAGGAATTCTAAGGGAGTCCTTGAGGAAGTATAAAACAGCCATCAAGCTAGCTAAAACGACATATTTTTCCAATACTATAAGAGGGTCCTTGAATTCACCGAGGGAACTGTTTAAGACTGTTCGTTCTTTAACCTCTCCTTCAGCTGAAGTCACCCCACTGGTTAATTCCCCGCAATTTTTTCAGTCAGTAGTGGATTTTCTCTCTAATAAAGTAATCACACTGCTGAATAATTTTAGTTCCCCACTCTCGGTTTGGATTGATGATGTGAATACAGCTTCCACAGGCACGGTTAAATCTCGGCACACACTGGATAATTTTCAATCACTTTCCATAGATAAAATTAGAGACTCTCTTATGGCCCTTAAGTCAGGGGCACCCACTGATCTCTATCCACCCAGGATATTAAAGCTAGCTCCTCAGATGATGGCCGAGGCTCTAGAACCGGTGTATGCAGAAATTCTTCAGGAAGGAATCTTTCCTGAAATTTGGAAACAAGCCACTGTTATTCCTCTCATAAAAAAACCAGGGATGGAGGTGTCAGACCTCTCTAATCTTCGCCCGATTTCTCTACTCCCGGCGCTGACTAAAATACTAGAAAAACATCTCAACTTTGAGTTGTCAGTCTTCCTGCAGGATAACGGTGGTCTAGATCCTTCACAGCATGGTTTTCGAGGTGCCCACAGTACGGAAACTGCACTTATTTCCACGACAGACATGATTCGGAGAAGAGGTGATCTGGGAGAGGGGTCGATCCTGGTCCTGTTAGATCTGTCAGCAGCTTTTGACACCATCTCCCATTCTATTTTATGTAACCGGTTGGCACAAGTTGGAGTGAGAGGGAAGGCCTTGCAGCTTCTTAGCTCTTTCTTGATGAACAGATCTTCTACGGTAGCATGCGGGGATTATAGGGCCTCGCCTTTCCAACTACCCTGTGGTGTCCCGCAGGGATCTTCGCTTAGTCCGACTCTGTTTAATCTTTATATGGCACCTTCGGCTAACCTGGTTCGTTCTTTTGGGGCCCAGATTGTCTCTTATGCAGATGATACGCAGTTGATCGTACCTATTTACCATAATATAAAGGACACAAAGGAACATTTCCAACGCTGTATGTTAGAGATTAACAAGTGGATGACTTGCAATTGGCTTAAACTCAATGGGGACAAAACAGTGATTATGTGTTTTGGCTGTAATGATTCCCCTTGGGACAACAACTGGTGGCCTCCCGCCTGTGGGGGTTGGTTGTCGCCTGTGCCAGCGGCAAAAAATCTGGGCATTATCTTCAACGACTCATTGTCATTTAAGTTACAGATTAATCACTTGGTCAAGGTCTGTTTCTGGACATTAAAAACTCTTAAGAAAATGTTATATCTTTTAGAGATGACCTTAGACGGCCGGTCGTATTGGCACTGGTTACCTCTAGACTGGACTACTGTAACTCATTGTTGCTTAATGCAAATAAATCTGCTTTAGATAAACTGCAGTATATTCAGAATGCAGCAGCCCGTTTAATTCAAAATTTTCCTCATACTATCTCTGCTAAGAGATGTGTGATCTCTCTACACTGGCTTCCTATTAGGAAGAGAATCATGTTTAAAACACTTTGCCTCACGCACAAAGCTCTGCAGTCGGGGGGATGCGATTACTTGAAATCTTTTTTGTTGTTTTATCTTCCTCCAAGACACTTGAGATCTGCTTCAAAATATTTGATCAAGGAACCACGCTGTAAAAAGGTGAGATGGGGAGATCTGGCTTTTACGGTGGAGGCAGCCAGACTATGGAATGGCTTGCTTCTCTCGTTACGCCAAATATCAAATCACTTCTTTTTTAGGAAGAGTCTTAAAACCTGGCTCTTTTTAAATTAAACTTTAGGGATAGCTGGTGTTCGTCTTTCTTCAGTTATGGTCTGCTTAGCGCTTCGATGCTTCGGCCGGAATGCGCTCTATAAATGATTTAATACAATACAATTTAATAATACAATCTGCTAATAAATTATGCACTGTTTGATGAATCCACACAAACTTTGAAAGACTTTTGAGGACTTATTTGTTTGTTATGTCAAATTTTCATCAGATAATTTGTGGGGCAAATACAAAGGGGAGGCCATTAACTTTAGGCCAGTGCAATTTATCTACATGTAATTTGTCAGCTAGCAAACGAAGCCTGGTGCAAGACCAGACAAGTCCTGCAACCAACACCCTGCTGCACACAGCCGAAGGTGGTAGGGCAAAGTGCAAAATGGGGACATGACAAGCTGTGTGCAGTGCAAGTTGAGCAGCCATGGCAGATTGTGCCCAGGGCATGGCCCTGCAGCAAACCTCTTTATCACACAGGTAATGGTCAGATGCAGCATGGGTTGGAAAACAACGGTGGGATGGAAGCAGACCTTACCACAAGCCATTCAATGCACAGCCAAAGGCTACGCATAACCAGGGTTGAAAACTATGTAAATCATTTATTAAACCAATTAAATTCACAGAATTAAAAACTGGTTTATGGTCCTGGTTCAAATGTGTCAAACCCCTGAAATTCACTATTATGGTAAGCAATACACACAACACCTGCCATGACACATGCCACATACTATGCTCAAAGCCATTTTGGCAATGTTACATACAGTTCTGGCTTTTGAACTGGGGGCACTTTAGCCCTGTTAACTAGGAGTAGAGTGTATGTACTCACTCTTTAAACATAGTTGAATTGACTTATTCATAAGTGGCCCATAAACCTTGCCTGTAGGACCCCAGTATATGGTGTAAACTGTGCATCTAGGGCCTGGAAGTTAGATGCCTCTTATGAAATCTAATGAAATGCAATCCACTATAGTGGCAGCAGAAGCATGGCTTCAGACCTGGCCTGTGTAGCCTGACTACAGTGCAGGGTAAAGCCGCCTGCATGTCCTGTCTGTTAAAATAGCATTTTTTGACAGGTTAAAACCTCCCTTTAATATCACTGAGCCACCCCTTCACAAGTCTTGTAGCCCACAATGTTGGGTGCATTGTGTTTAAAAGTGAGACATGTTGAAAATTAATCTTATCATGTCCTTACAGTGACAATGCCTGAAAATGTATTTTCACTTTGGAAAGGCCCAACTGTCCTATGCAGAAAGCCAAAGTGCAGATTAATATAGTTATACTACTAACACTGAAAGATGAAGATGGATTTTTAATAAATATTAAGAAAAATCTACTTTTAGTAAATTACCTTTTCCCTGCCTAAGGGTCACTGAGGCTAATTTGCATTAGCTCCCCAGCTTCTCCCAGCCTGTGTTCAGCCTTGAATAGGTGTGAACAAGGTCTGAAATGCCTCCCTGGAGCAAACAACAGGCTTACCTGAGCAGAGATTTCTGCTCTACACTCCACAGAATATTCGGAGTGAGTGATGTGAGCATCCTGTAAATCAACACTGCAAAAACCTGCCTGACATGTCTGTTAAGTCAAATGTAACACTTAAAAGGGAGAAAACAGGAAGATACAACATTCTTGTGGATCCTTTCTGGTTGCTGAAGGACCTGCTTTTTTCTACCAGACTTCTGTCTCTGGGTTTGTTGTGGGTACTTTACTTGTTTCAAACTGGAGTTTAGTGTTAGATGTGAAACAATGCTACAATTGCCATAGTACAGTCCCCACACATCCAACCTCAGCCCTCAAAGCCCAAATTTAGGCCCTCATTACAACATTGGCAGTAAAAGCCGCTTACCGCAGTGCAGAAGACCCCCAACACACCGCCTCGGAATTCGGCCACAGCTATTATGACCCAAATTTCGGAATCCGCCAAAATTCAGACAACCACACAAGTCCGCCACACCAAAGGTCAGTGATAAACTGGCGAAAACAAAACCTCCACCATCACGCCCACAGAAATATGCCCACACTATCACGACACACGAATCAACACGGTGGTCTTTCAACTGCGGTATTCCATTGGCGGTACACACCGCCGCGCTCAAAATACACACACTCTTACAAAACACAGCCACATTGGACAATTCCAAATACACACACCTGATACACATACACACACCACTCCCACACATATAATACAATATAAAACACACACCCACATCACCCACAAACCTCCACGACAAAACATTCCGAAAGAAGGCCAGAGAGAGAGCACCAGCAAGAACAACAGCATCCACAGGCACACAACACATCACCCACAGACCTTCCACGCACCTCACACAACACACCACTACATATCACCCCACATATCACCACACACATCACCTATACCATCCCATGGCACGGCAAAGACACCCCAGGTTCTCGGAGGAGGAGCTCAGGGTCATGGTGGAAGAAATCGTCTGGGTAGAGCCACAGCTATTGGGAGCACAGGTGCAGCACACCTCCATTGCAAGGAAGATGGAGCTATGGCGAAGAATAGTGGACAGGGTCAACGGAGTGGGACATCACCCAAGAAATCGGGAGGACATCAGGAAGCGGTGGAACGACCTACGGGGGAAGGTGCCTTCCGTGGTCTCAAGACACCACCTGGCGGTTCAGCGGACTGGCGGCGGACCCCCACCTCCTCCACCACAACTAAAAAATGGGAGGAGCAGGTCTTGGAGATTCTGCATCCTGAGGACCTCGCAGGAGTAGGTGGAGGAATGGGCTCTGGTAAGTCAAATCTTAACTATTACAACCCCCACCCTACCTGCATGCTATCACATACCCCCACCCTCACCCCCAGCACCCCAACTCCTCACATATGTCCCAACATCACAAACCACCCATCCCAACACCAAGCCCTGCATGCAACAACAAAGCATGGACACCCATCACTAAAGCATGCCCACTGCACATACCCATGGAACCACCTAAACCATCCTCACACAAGGTCCCACACAGGAATGCAAACTCTGGTGTACACGGTCACCCACCCATTGCACACCATAACACACACAGATGTAATAACCATCCTTTTATACCCCTGCAGGACCCCTATCGAACGTCACCGGACAGGAGGGCCCACACATGTCCACACCACCAACAGAAGAGGCCCACAGTGATGACAGCAGCTCTGTCCAACTGGATCTAGATGACCAGCCCGGCCCATCAGGGACCTCAGGACAGTCGGTTCCCATCACCCAGTCACAGGCCTCTACAGACCTTCCACCCTCTGGAAACAGCAGTGCAGTACAGCACCCCCCAACCGGCCCATACCTCCGTCCCCAGGACACGTCAATCAGCAGTGTGTCCATCACTACAGGGAACCCAGGCTAACCCACCACCCCAACAACAACAGGGACCTGGGGGCAGTGGTAGTGGGCACACGGTCCAGGGGACGGAGGCCCAGGAACACAGGGGAACTGGGAGGGCTGCTGAGCGACAGGGGGCGGACAGGCCAAGGGAACCCACTCTCCACGAGGCCCTCTCCTCCATCATGGAGCATACCACCACTCCCAGGAGACGATGGCAACGGTACTGGCCAAGTTTCAGGAGACCCAGCGCCTGCAGGAGGAACAGTATATGGGCTTCAGGGAGGAACTCAGAACCATCAGCTCCACCCTGGGCACCATCGTAGGGGTGCTGAAGGAACTTGTGAACACCAGGAGGGACACTGTGGCACTACAAAGGGCCCCTGACACTAGCATGGACGATGAACTGCCCACCACCTCTGCCGGCGCTAGTGGACAGGACGCCCTGCCACAGGACCACCACACCAGCACCCCACCCCCTGCAGAGGGAGAACCACCTCGCAAACGGTCCCTGAGATCCAGGACAAAGACAGAGCACGATGCCAAGACCCCCGCCAAGAAATGAGACTACCCAGATTGACATCCCGCTGTCCCACTTTGTCACCCTGTCCATACTGAAACTGCCCAAGCTCCACTTCCTATGCCCATATGGGCAATGCACCTGTGATAATAGACTGGACTCTGCCATGGACATTCCTCCGCCATCACCCCTCACCATTTCAATACCCCCTCCAATATTGAGCACTTAAATAAACACCCTTAAAGCACAAAACAATCTGGAGTCTGTCTGTGATTTCGAAATAGTGTATTAGCAATTACAGTAACAAAATGCTCTTTCAAGTTTAATGTCAACATACCTATGTCACACAGCTCTAGTCCATGAGGAATCTAAGCAGATGTCACACTGTGGGACCCACATCTGTGAAATCCTAAGGGAAAGTGACAACTCAGTGACCATACACTGGGTGATAACGACAGACAGTTGAGAGGTAGTAGTGTTAAAGTACATGTAGTAGGCAGGTTTGTACTCTTACCTGTGTCTCACTGGAAATATTGCTGGATCACTGAGTCCCTGTTGTGCATGTCTTCTTCCCCTGCTTCCTCGTCTTCACTGTCCACAGCTGCAACAACACTGCCATCTGGACCATCCTCCTGCAGAAAAGGCACCTGTCGTCGCAAAGCCAAGTTATAAAGCATACAGCAGGCCACGATGATCTGGCACACCTTCTTTGGTGAGTAGAATAGGGATCCACCTGTCATATGGAGGCACCTGAACCTGGCCTTCAGGAGGCCGAAGGTCCGCTCGATCACCCTCCTAGTTCGCCCATAGGCCTCATTGTAGCGTTCCTCTGCCCTTGTCCTGGGATTCCTCACTGGGGTCAGTAGTCATGACAGTTTGGGGTAACTAGAGTCACCTGCAAATGGTGAGGGACAACTGTTAGAAACGCAGTAACCTGGAGGGATATCCCCAGACCCAGACAACCATTCCCACTGACTTGCTTCCAGGTGCTCACCTAATAGCCACACACAGTGCCTCTGGAGTTGACCCATCACATAAGGGATGCTGCTATTCTGCAGGATGTAGGCGTCATGCACTGAGCCAGGGAACTTGGCATTCACATGGGAGATGTACTGGTCTGCCAAATATACCATCTGTACATTCATCGAATGATAACTCTTCAAGTTTCTGTACACCTGTTCACTCCTGTGGGGGGGGTACCAAAGCCACATGTGTCCCATAAATGGCACCTATGATGTTGGGGATGTGTCCCAGGGCATAGAAATCACCTTTCACTGTAGGCAAATCCTCCACCTGAGGAAAAACGATGTAGCCCCGCATGTGTTTCAGGAGGGCAGACAACACTCTGGACAATACGTTGGAAAACATAGGCTGGGGCATCCCTGAAGCCATGGCCACTGTTTGAAATGACCCACTTGCAAGGAAATGGAGCACTGACAGCACCTGCACTTGAGGGGGGATTCCTGAGGGATGGCGGATTGCTGACATCAGGTCTGGCTCCAACTGGGTACACAGTTCCTGGATTGTGGCACTGTCAAGCCTGTATGTGATAATCAAATGTCGCTCCTCCATTGTCGACAGGTCCACCAACGGTCGGGACACCGGAGGATGCCGCCATCTCCTCACATATCCCAGCGGACGGTGCCTATGGAGGACAACAGCGAGCACAGAGTCAAACAACTCAGAGGTACATACCCACAGTTTACACAGAACACCATTCATACACAAAAGGTGGCCTGTATGTGTGTTGAGTCTAGGCCTAGGTATGTGTGACGCAGTTGAAAATGAAGCCATGTGGGCCCCTGAAATGGCGGCTGCCTGACCTGTAAAGTGGGACAATGGGAAGTGAGGTAACTGCGCTGGCGTTGTACACCGTCGCGGTCGAAGACCGCTGCGCAATGCTGCATTGGTTAACATTGGACCCTATGGGTCCCAGGAGCCAATGACTATGTACGCCGGCGGTGACAGTACGCACCGCCGTGGACGTGACCGCCATTTTCTATCTGTTCAATCACTCGATACCTGATCTTCGACAGGAGAGGACCTACACTGCAAGTGCTGCTGTGACCTCGGTCTGGAAGAGACAATGGCTCGAGTGTCTGGGGAAAGGGCCCCTACCTTCACATCAGAGGAGTTGGAGAAACTCGTGGATGGGGTCCTCTCCCAGTACACGCTACTCTACGGTCCTCCAGACAAACAGGTAAGTACACAGGGAGCATGTTGTATGGGCTATGCCTGTGTGGAGAGGGCTGGATTGAAGAAGGAAGGGGGCAGAGTGCTGCGTGCATGAAAGACGGTGAATGCAAGTGCCACATGGCAAGGGTAGGGATGGGGGCCAATCAGTTTGACGTTGCAGTTGGTAATAACTTCTCTTTTGCCCCTGTACATTTCAGGTAGGTCAGCGCCCACCAGAAGAAAGATATTTGGCGTGCCATCGCCAAGGACGTACGGACCCTGGGGGTCTACCACAGACGGAGCACTCATTGCCGGAAAAGATGGGAGGACATTTGCCGCTGGAGCAAGAAGACGGCGGAGGCTCAGCTGGGGATGGCCTCCCAACGTGGGAGGGGTGCCTGTCGCACCATGACCCCCCTGATGTTCAGGATCCTGGCGGTGGCCTACCCGGAGTTGGATGGGTGCTTGAGGGCATCACAGCAGCCACAAGGGGGTGAGTACACTCTCACTCTGCTGACTTTGCGCGGAGTGGAGGTGTCTGGGTGGGGGAGGTGGGCTGTGGGTTTCCCTAGGCCAGGGCGAGTTCCGTAGGCAAGGCCCCTCCGTAAGGCAGGCCATGTGACACCCCAGCCCACCTCTGTAGAGTGCCAAGTACAGCTAGTCATGCCCCTGGGTCATCTATGTGTGTAGATGTCGTCCATAGCCTTGTAGGCCATTTCCCAGTACAGTGAACAGTGGAGCCCAAGAGCGCGGCATAGTGCAGGGGGCTTCTGTGTCTGTCGTGTCTGCCAACGGTAGCGGTAATGCATGCACTCAACATGTCTTTCTTCTGTCTTCCCCCCCTTTTCGTGGTCTCCCTGTTCTTGTGTGCATTAGCATCATCAGGCGGAGGAGCAGTGGCACCGGAGCACGAGGGAGCTTTATCCCACATGGCCCTGGAGGGCGACACTACGGAGTCAGAATTCACCAGTGGGACGGAGGGCGAGGGGAGCTCCACGGCGGGGACAGGAGCTGACACCAGCGACATGGACTCCTCCTCTGATGGGAGCTCCCTTGTGGTGGCGGCAGCATCTGTGCCCCCCGCATCTACAGGTACAGCCGCCACCCCCCTACCAGCACAGCCCTCCCAGCAGCCCCTCAGCCTTTGCCCCGTGCCCGCTCACCCAGGAGGGTGGGCATCACCTTCGCCCCAGGCACCTCAGGCCCTGCCCCAGTCACCCCTGCTGCCCTCAGTGAGGAGGCCATTGACCTCCTCAGGTCCCTCACTGTTGGGCAGTCTACCATTTTGAATGCCATCCAGGGTGTAGTGAGGCAGTTGCAACAAACCAATGCATTCCTGGAGGGCATTCATTCTGGTCAGGCGGCCCTTCACTGAGCTTTTCAGACTCTGGCCTCAGCACTGATGGCCGCCATTGTCCCCGTCTCGAGCCTCCCCCTCCAACTTCCTCAACCCCGAACCAATCCCCTGTACCTCAGCCTATCCCAAGCACACCTACAGACCAACATGCACACACCTCAACACCCAAGGGAAGCTCAGGCAAACATAAGCACCACACATCCCACAGGCACTCACGCAAGCATCACACACATGCAGACACACCAACATCCACTGCCTCCACTGTGTCCCCCCCTCCTCGTCTCCCTCCTCCCTCCCTGTCTCGTCTACACTCACACCTGCATGCACTACCTCTACAGCCAGTACATCCCTCTCCAGCACACCCACCACCACACCCCGCTCACGTGCAGTCACCACCCCCACTACCATTCACACGTCCCCTGTGTCCTCTCCCAGTGTGTCTGTGACGCCCCCTCCCAAGATACGCAAACACAGGCACACACCCACCCAACAGTCATCCACCTCACGACAGCCTCCAGCACATGCACCTTCACCCAAAGTCAACAAACGTACACCTCCTACAGCCACCACCTCTTCCTCCACTCCCAAACCCCCTCCAGCTACCCGTCCCAGTGTGTCCAAAAAACGTTTACTGTCCAACCTTGACCTCTTTCCCACACCTCCCCCACCCCGTCCGTCTCATAGGTCCCAAACTAGCACCTCAGCCACAACATGTCCGGGACCAGTGGTGCCTGTAGTCACCAGAATGTGGAGTGCACCGGCCACCAGGGCAGCCAGTGTGGCACGGAGCCACAGCACAGACAGTCCCCCACCTGTGAAGCATCAGAAGTTGGCCAGTGCCCGGCGGGAGAGGGGGAAAGACTCCAGCCACCAAAGCCGCTCCCAGGAGTCCTGTTGGGAGACCGCCATCATCCCCGCTGCCCAGGAGGCCACTGCCAGCACAAGCCCAGCTGCCCAGGAGGCCACCGCCAGCACCAGCCCAGCTGCCAAGGAGGCCATCGCCAGCACAAGCCCAGCTGCCCAGGAGGCCACCGCCAGCACAAGCCCAAGCCCATCTGCCCAGAAGGCCACCGCCAGCACCAGCCCAGCTGCCCAGGAGGCCACCGCCAGCACAAGCCCAGCTGGGCCATGAAGGACCGCCAGCAAAAGGACCGCTGGGCCATGAAGGACCGTCAGCAAAAGGCCCGCTGGGCCATGAAGGACCGCCAGCAGCTGAGACCCTGCAATGGAGACCACCATCTGAAGCACCGCTGAACAGGGCACCGCCATCTGAAGCACCGCTGAACAGGGCACCGCCATCTCAAGCACCGCTGAACAGGGCACGCCATCTCTCAAGCACCGCTGAACAGGGCACGCCATCTCAAGCACCGCTGAACAGGGCACCGCCATCTCAAGCACCGCTGAACAGGGCACCGCCATCTCAAGCACCGCTGAACAGGGCACCGCCATCTCAAGCACCGCTAGCCCATGAGCGGCAGGGGCACTGACGCAGCTGAGTCCGTCACGGGGTGAATGATGCACTCTGGGCACCATGCCCCCTCCAGAACCAGTGGAGACTGTCATCCACTTGTGAGACTGTGGCTTTGCACTCCCCAGGATGGGACTGTGGGCAGACCACCCACTGTATAGACTTGAGACTGTGGCTTTGCACTCCCCAGGATTGAACAGTGGGCAGACCACCCACTGTATAGACTTGTGAGACTGTGGCTTTGCACTCCCCAGGAGGGGACAGTGGGCAGACCACCCACTGTATAGACTTGTGAGACTGTGGCTTTGCACTCCCCAGGATTGAACAGTGGGCAGACCACCCACTGTAGAGACTTGTGAGACTGTGGCTTTGCACTCTTCAGGATTGAACAGTCGGCAGACCACCCACTGTAGAGACTTGAGAGACTGTGGCTTTGCACTCCCCAGGACTGAACAGTGGGCAACCCACCCACTGTACAGACTTGAGAGACTGTGGCTTTGCACTCCCCAGGATTGAACAGTGGGCAGACCACCCACTGTAGAGACTTGAAAAACTGTGGCTTTGCACTCCCCAGGATTGAACAGTGGGCAACCCACCCACTGTAGAGACTTGAAAAACTGTGGCTTTGCACTCCCCAGGATTGAACAGTGGGCATGTGGCCCCCTCGTGGATTTGGTGTCATGCACTCAAGCGGCTGAGGTGCCCCCCCTTTCCCTCCCCCTGAGATGCCTGTTTTATTGGTATCTGATGCCCCTGCAGTGTTCTCTCCGTCATGGTCGGGTATCTTGTGTGGGCCTCGCCCATACCGTGTGGTCCCAGTGTTCCACGGACTTTCTTAGTGCAATACCTGGACTACTATGCTTGGTATTTATTTTGTACATGGTGTATATATCTATTTCTGCCTACTTGCTTTTAATATATTACAATGGTTACACTAATTTTCTATTGTCTTTGCATTCTTCCAGGTGGTTTGCGGGGTGCAACTGTGATGTATTGATATGCATTTGTGTGTGTTGTAGTGGGTGAGGGAGGGGGTGTTGCGTGTGTGTGTCCCTGTTTTTTGCCTCCCCTGTGTCGTAGGTGCAGTACTCACCGTGGTCTTCGCCGCCGGCGTTCATGCTCCTGGTAGAGGAGCAGGAAGACTATCGCAGGTATAATTTGGAGTTCCGGTTACATGGTGTCCTCGTTCCTCGTGGGGTGTGTAGAGGTGAGCGTTTTCCCTTTGAAATTCCTGTTTCCACCCTGTTTTTATCCACGGTGAATCCGCCCCGGAAAAGGTGGTGGATTGGCCTGTCATAATAATGTGGGCGGTACATTGTCTCCCGCCTGTCTGTTGGCGGTGAACGCCGTGCTGTTTGTTTGTACCGCCGTGGCGGTCGGAGTGTTAAAGTGGCTGTCTTTGTTGGCGGTTTTCGCCACGGTCGTAATTGCAATTTGTTTACCACCGGCCTGTTGGCGGTTTTACCGCCGCTTTAACACCGACCACCAGGGTTGTAATGACCACCTTAGTGTGGCCAAAGACTTTTGCCATCTTAAAAATCACCCGATACATAGTATTTTGGCCCTGTTTGCTGTATGGCAAACAGGAATGCCCCCAAAAGTGGGTAGAGTGATCCAGAGCTTAATTTGTAAGTAAAACCGTCCTGGTGCCCAAAGTTCTTTTCAGAAACATGCAGCTGCTGCATTTAAATATGCGAGCAGAGAATATTTAGGCAGCTTAATCCTAAAGCCATCTTGGGCCTCTTTAATCCATTTACAGCCACTCCATGCCCCTTCATCTCACTCTTGCAGCATTCTGCTGTCTCCCTTTGTAACGCTTTTTCATTTTTCTCTTCACATTAGTGTCTTTTGCTCGCAGTAATTATTTGATGCAGAAAAATAAGTGCATGCCCTCAAAAATAGGTGCTGGTGCCCTGAACTGGAAACCACCAGCTCAATTTAGCACTGAAGTTACCCCTGGGATCTTTTACCTCATTGGTTAGGGAGGAGCCAGCTTTTGCCCCCATCCACTAGCTGGTGCCAGACAATCCAGTCAATTAATCTTTATTGGGCAACATGCCATAAAAGGGAAATCAATTACTACAATCCATAAAACAACAAATCAAGGTATCCCACATAAAGTCATCATATTTAACAAACAGTTTTCTAAAAATATCATACAAAGCTGCTCTTCAATAATTTATAATACCAAACAGTCTCATACCAAATACCTTTATGAGTTTCAGAAGTGATTCTTAAGCCATTCTAATTAAACTAATTATAGCCTGACAAATGTGTGCAATATATAAAAGCTGAAAATAAATAATTGCTGCTGTAAATTCCTGTTGTTCAAAGTGCATAGCATGGGAACTAAAAAGGATTTTTGGGGGTAGTATATAAAGGAGAAAACAGGATAAAATAAAATGTGCTTTAATTAGAGGTCGAGTCACAGGGGCAATTTGGAAGGGCAAACTACCATTATCTTTGGACAGGGAATGATATCTCGAGATGTAGAGTGCCCAAGCGAAAGCGAGTAAGTAGCATGTATGAGTTGAATTTGATATAAATGTCAAATAAGGTTCCATCCCAAAAGTCAATGAGACAAGTAAGTAACTTGATACAGATTTCATAGTTTGTACCTTCCTAATTCCCTTATTTTGGCACCATTGATGGTAAAGTGATTTAATATGTCCTTTGAGTTGATTCCATTACATACCAGTTACCTTCATTACGCTGAATACCCTTTTTTTCATACCAATACTTACTTAACATGAGGTGTTCCCCTCTACCCTGGCCCACGTGCCCTAGCCAGAACCAATCAAAAGGTTCAAAGCAAAAACCTTCCCACTCGTCTCCCCTAACCTCCAAGCATCTCCCACCAATCTGGTGATAAAGAGGTATGGAGCCCAGAAGACACCATGTACGCTCCTTAGCTGAAGAAACAGGGAGTCAGGTTGCGATCCGGGAAGGAAAGGGGAGGGCGGGAGCCGCGGGACGTAACTATTGGCAAAGAGAAAAAGGGTATTTGGAGTAACAAAGATTACCAGTAAGTAATGGACTCATTACCTTCGCAACCCTTTCTCTTGTTCCAATATTTACTTAACATGAGGATATACTAAAGCTAAAACAGATCAACCTGAATCCCCTAGACAAGAAAGAATGCCTCAGACTCCTGGTCACTGCTGAAAACAATTTTATTGCAAACCAAGAAGGCATCACACACAAAATCAGATTGTTCACCAAAAACAGTAGCCAAACCACTTGACCCAAAGGCCAAGGAATCACTCACATCTAATTTCTAATGTCAAACAAAGGGAGAGGGAGAAGCTCAAGTGGTGGCCCGACAAATGTTCAAAATGGAAATGCCCTGAGCCTCTGTCAGAAAGCCATCCATGTCCCTGGTGGACCTCCCCTCGATAGCACCCAGCAGGCAAGCATTTTGTGACTCATAGGCAGGAAAATCAGGGACGTTATCCACCAACTCAAAGTGTGTGTAGAAGTCTTTAAACTGTGATGAAAAACACCAAAGTTCACAAACAAACATTCACACTGACAAACGTCCATAGTTCTAGCCAAACAGATCTTCACAGCCCATAATACATCCAAGGTGTGTAAGGCTTTCCTCAGGAGTAGCAGGCTCTGGAAAGAAAGATGGCAAAGTTACCTCTTGTTGCTGGCGAAAGGAAGAGAAAACCTTGTGAAGGAATCCATGCCTTAATAGCAGGACAAGCCTGTCAGCAAACATCTGAAACTAGGGAGGCCTAAACAATAAGGACTCCAGCTCACCCAACCTGCACGCAGAAGTAATAGCGACCACAAAAAACACTTTCAAGAAAATACATTTCAAACCCATACTGTCTAGGGGCTCAAACAGAAAAGACTGCAAGGCCCTAAGTACCAAAGCAGGCACCACCAACTGTGCTGCAAGTTTAAACAAAGAAAAATACTTAAGGAGGCGTGAACCCAAAGAAAGAAGTTCCAGGACACTAAAAGGAGAGCAAACTGCCAGAATGGCAGCTCATTAGATCCGAAAGGTAGAAACCGCCAACCTTTTCTGGAAGCCATCGTGCAAAAATTGAAGGACCCAGGAAGATGGACAAGTGGTAGGATCCAAAAACCTGTCCCTGCACCATGTGAAAAAGGAGGATCAATGATGATCATAAGATTTTCTAGTGGACAACCGCCTAGAGTGCTGTATGGAGACACAAAAGAGGATAGACCCTGCAACCTCAAGCCCCTCCTTTCAACAGCCATACAGCCAGCAAGTGGCCAGGAGAAGAATGGGACCATGGAGGGAACATGGGTTGACCAAGAGTACCCACTGTGGCGCCGCCACCAGCCGTCTAAACAGTAGAAACTACTGCATCCAAGGCCGAAAGGGAGCGACCAGGATTAGAAACACCATTTCCCGCTGTAGTCTGGCCAAACATTTGGAAATAAGAGGAAAGTAAGGAAAAATATACAGGAGCAGCAAGAGCAAGGGGTGAGACAGACCATCCACACCCCAGCAACCCTGGTCTGGGGACGTGGGGAAAATCCAGGGAATCAGAATTCTCCACGCAGGCAAACAGGTCCACCTGGGAGATGCTAAATCGCTGGCACAAGTGAGCGAAAATACAAGGAGACAGACAAAAGTCGAGAGAAAAAGAAAAGACCCTGGTGAGCCTGTCTGCCTGAACACTGTCTTTCCCCGCAAATGTAAGTGGCAGAGAGATACAGGAGATGAGATTTCACCCAACTTACTAAAAAAAGAAAGTCTCCCACTGGGATGGTGGACATAGCAACACCACAAAATAAAAAGATGGACAGAGTGTTGAAACTATCAAACACTCACCCCAGTCACAGATCTGGATTTGATCCATTGTTATTTTGCTTGCCACGTCACCAAATTTGAACCTAGCCATATAGAAATCATTCTTGATCTGCTCCCCATGGGAACAGTCCAGCCCAAACTGCCAAGAAAGGACCGGAATCAAGCATCCTGTGACCGGTTCCATGGTATCATCCCTCGTCAGCCAGGCTAGCTTGAATCCAGTTGCACAGCGAGAAAGTTACCCACATCTGGGCATACCCTAGCCTCTTATGGCACACATAGGAACACCACAAAATAAAATGATAGATGGAGTGTTGAAAATTTTCAAACACTCACCCCAGTCACAGATCTGGGTTTATTCCATCATTCTTTTGCTTGCAACACCATCCGTTTGGACCTAGCAATATGTAAATCAGTCTTGCCCTTGCTCACCTTCACTTGTCGCTCTTCAGGCCTCTGTTAAAGAGAGGGAATTTTCCCCCATCCTCCCCAAATTCAGACACAGGCCAACCAAACGTTCTGACAGCAACCAACCCAGTAACGAAGCTTGGGGGGGGTGCTCTTAGAGGACGATGAGCTACATTATGAGGGAAAGGAGGAAAAGGAAGATACCCTGGATACCGGAGATGAGGTAATGGCTTTGAGGAATAGGACAATGCAGGTAAAAGGGAAAGGCTCATTGGAAAGTGGGGTCAAGCCAGTAAAACTCACACCCCGTCGGGCATATCTACTGGCAGCTAAAGGGGGGCCACCACACTAGTTCACATTCCATGGACCACTTCTGACCTCATCCACTAGCAGCAGACTTTCCCCAAGTTTCGTGAGGGCTCTTGTGATGTCATTAGGCAATTTCAGACAATTTTCAACACACATAACCCAAATTAGGCAGATGTTGAAATGATGTTAGACACTTTTCTTACCCCAGCTGAGAAGCGAGCAGTGGTTGCCCAAACAGTTAAGGCTCACAACACTGAATCCTGCACAGGTGTGGCCCGCACAGGACCCCCTATGGAACATCTAAGCAAAAGACGGAGCCCAGTGGATCACCTTAGGGAATGCCCTGGGGGCCCTCATATGGTTAATTGAAGCAGTGGGAAAGCCACAAGTAAATTGGACTAGAATTGAAATATGCATGAAGTGGGTAAATGAACACCCAGCTGATTCTGGTTCTAGAGTACTGGAAACCCTTAGGGCACACAGGGAGTAAACCCAGACTCCGTGAACTCTGCCCCCTTAGTGGTCGGCGTCTGTGTCCGAAAATTCACTTCTCTACATTAGAGGGTACATTGAGGAATATAGCATGGGGTGGCAGGGTACGGGGCTTCCGCAGCTGCTGGACTTTTTCCTTATGCAGGGCCATCCCCAATCTTTTTGCCTCCTATTTTTTGTGACCTGTTGCTGTTGGCTTTTGAACTCTGAGCACTTTACCACTGCTGACCAGTGCTAAAGTGCATATGCTTTCTGTGTAAATTGAATTGTTGATTGGTTTCTCCATGATTGGCATATTTGATTTACTAGTAAGTCCCTAGCAAAGTGCACTAGAGGTGCCCAGGGCCTGTAAATCAAATGCTACTAGTGGGCCTGCAGCAATGGTTGTGCCACCCACATAAGTAGCCCTGTAATCATGTCTCAGACCTGCCACTGCAGTGTTGGTATGTGCAGTTTTTAACTGCCAGTTCGACTTGGCAAGAATACCCACTTGCCAGGCCTAAACCTTCCCTTTTCTTACATGTAAGGCACCCCTAAGGTAGGCCCTAGGTAGCCACAAGGGCAGGGTGCAGTGTAGGGTTACATTAGGACATAAAGGGCCTGATAACAACTTTGGAGGAGGTGTTAATCCGTCCCAAAAGTGACTGTAAAGTGACGTATATACCACCGTCCGTATTACAAGTTCCATAGGATATAATGGACTCGTAATACGGCTGGTGGAATATCCGTCACTTTACCGTCACTTTTGGGATGGATTAACACCTCCTCCAAAGTTGTAATCAGGCCCATAGTAATGTGTTTTATATGTCCTGACAGTGAAATACTTCTAAATTCACTTTTCACTGTTGAAGGCCTGTCCCTCTCATAGGTTAACATGTGGGCTACCTGTATATATGATTAAAGTGTACATTCCCTTTGGGAGCGGATACACATGTGGAGTTTGGGGTCTCTGAGATCACAATTTAAAAATACATCTTTTAGTAAAGTTGATTTAAGATTGTGTGTTTGAAAATGCCACTTTTAGAAAGTGATCATGTTCTTGCATAAACCATTTCTGTGACTCTGCCTGTTTGTGGATTCCCTGTCTGGGCCAGTTTGACAGTTGGGCTGGTTGCACCTCTCTCTAGACAGTGACACAAATGGAGCTGGGGTGTAGTCTGTATTTCCTGATAAGCCATCTGTGCTAGGAGAGAGGGGAGGAGTGGCCACTTACACCTGAAAGGGCTGTGCCTGCCCTCACACAATGCAGCCTCCAACCCCCTGGTGTGTGTCTGGCATCTGGCCTGGGCAAGGCAGGATTTCACAAACAAGACAGACTTTCCTTTGAAGTAAAGCTACTTCAAACGGCAAAATGGGCATAAGAAGGACACCTAAAACCAAGACTTTAGAACACTTCTGGAAACCAAGAGGAACCTCTGTCTATAGAACAGCTGAGGAAGATGAGCTGCCCTGCCTGTGACTGTGCTTTGAGGAGCTATCCTGCAGTTGCTGTTTCTGCCTGTCCTAGAGGACAAAGACTGGACTTTGTGTTGCCTTTCTTCTGGTGAAGATCTCCAAGGGCTTGTTTTAGAGTTTGCCTCCTGTTGTTTGAAGTCTCAGGAACAGCAAAGACTTCTCTCTGCTAGCACCCGGAGCCTCTGGAGAGACTGCTACTCTGCCAAGTGGCACCCATCCAGTTCCTGGGGCCCTGAGAAGAGAAGCAGGCAGACCAAGAGTGAGAAATCCACTCACAGACTACCGTGCAGGGAAAAGATCAACGCAACTCCGATCTGCGGCTGAAAAATCGACGTGCCGCCGGCTTAGCAGCTGAAAATCGACACTCGCTTGCAACGCCACCAGAAGATCGATGCCCGAGGCTGGAGAAACGACGTGCAGCATCGGTGACAGAGGCTGGTGAGATCGCAACCCACGCTGCGTGGTTTGCGGACCATTGTGCGGCAGAATTTCTGACGCAAACACTGCTGGGTGTTTAAAACAAAGCAAGGCCTGCCCGGACCCTGAGAGTGCTGCCCGGATCGACGCATCGCTCTCCTGTGGAGAGAAGAAATGACCCACGCCAACTCGACTAAAGGAGAAACAACGCAAGGTCTTGCTTGTGAGTGAAATCGACACATCGCAAGCCCTTTTTGACGCACATTCGCCCGTGCAGGGTTATTTTTGATGCACCCAAGGTACATTTTCACGCTAACAGCGTTAGCGTTGTGTTTAAAATTACATGAAGGTGCTTTTTGGTTTTTAATTGATAACTTGACTTGTGTAGTGTGGATTTTTGTTGTTTTGGTCTTTTTTTGTTTAGATAAATATTTTCTATTTTTCTAAACCTGTGCTCCCATCTCCCTCACCCCGGAAATTACAATACCATGTACCCCTTTAATTCCTGATGGTCTTCCCTGTCCCCTCAGGTACCTATCACCATGATGGCTGTTATATGTTGGACCCTAAGGACCCTCAGGTTACTGTCACAATTGATGGACGTTCCTATGAAATGTTGGTCGAAACTGGGACTTCGCTGAGCTCCTTGCGGGACAGGCAAATACAGCCTTCAGATGTTAACACCATTGTTCAGGGCTTTCCTGGTGCTCCCATAAGTCTCTAACTATCTGAACCCCTTTCTGTCTCTTTTGGCCCCATCAAAGATACACATGTTTCTACTCAGCCCGCAAAAGCCGATAACCTTTTGGGCGATGATCTCCTCCGTAAAATGAAAGGCACAATTTATTGTGACCCTAAAGGAATATACCTTTCTCTCCCAAGTGATAAGGTACACAGCCTTTGTTCCATACTGGCAGCCAACTCATTTAAAGATAATGGACTTAGCCTTCCTATTTGGAGAGTGTGCCTGTTTATTTATTGTCTACTCATCCAAACGAAGTTGAATTACTGAAATCTGCCTGTCCTGTGCAGATTACCTACCATAGTGGTCACCCATTCCTTTGCAAACCACATTACCCTCTGCCCCTGGAAGCCATTAAGGGCATATGCCCTATCAATGAGTCTCTCCTGCAGAAGGGCATTTTGATTCCTTGTACTTTGTCATGTAACACACCTTTACTTCTAGCGAAGAAGCCCAAGCCCTTATCAGACAGTACCCCTCAGCACAGTTTTGTTCAAGACCTTAGGGCAGTGAAACACATTTGTTAGCCCCCACACTTCAGTGGTTACCAATCCGGCAACCATTCTTACGATTATTCCCACAAGTGCTACTCACTTTACTGTGGTGGTTCTTTGTTGTGCATTCTACTCCATCCCAGTCCACCCTGATTCTCAGTACTTATTTGCATTCACCTTCGAGGACCATCAGGTTTCTTGGAAAAGGCTCCCCATGGGGTTTTGCGAGAGTCCAACCATCTTTTCCCAGATATTGAATGAAGATTTGCAAGATTTTGAGCTCCCAGGGGGCTCGGTCCTGACACAGTACATGGACAACCTTTTGTTGTCCAGTGTCTCTGCTGGATTCTGCCGCTCTGATACCCTTGCCCTACTTACTGAGCTTGCTAAGTGGGCCACAAAGCATCACTCTCCATGCTTCAGTTTTGACTTCCCGAGGTCACATATCTAGGCCAGGTCATCTCCTATGCTTCCACCTCCATGACCCCTGATCGCTTGCAAGCAGTGCTCGCCATTACCAAGCCTGTTCGCAACCGGCAAGTGCGCCAGTTTCTAGGTGCTGCTGGATATTGTCAACTGTGGATCCCAAATTTAACTCTGATTGCTAAACCACTGCTTGCGCTGATTGCTGACAGCACCCTAGACTCTTTACAGTGGACCCATTTAGAGGAGGAGGCCTTAACTGCTCTTAAGCAAGCCTTGGCCTCTGCCATTGCTCTGGGTCACCCTGATTACAAAAAGCCATTCACATTGTACTGCCATAAGCGGCAGGGTGTGGCCACTGGTGTCCTTATACAGACCTCTTTGGATAAACAAAGACTGGTGGGCTACTATTCTGCCCTCCTCGACCCTGTGGCCCGTGGCATGCCACAGTGCTTTTGCACGGTCCCTTCAGCAGCCACCCTTGTGGACAGAGTGACTGATATTGTCCTGGGACATCCATTGACTCTCGCAGTGCCACATGCAGTTGCAGCACTGCTTCTCCGCTCTAGTATCCAGCCTCTCTCAGCCCAGTCTCAAACCCACTATATAGAGGCTCTTCTTGGATACACAAAGCTCACAATAGTTAGGTGTACCACCCTCAGTCCTGCCACTCTTCTCCCCACTGTGGAGGATGGAGAACAGTATGATTGCACCAACATTGTGGCCATCACTACTACTCCACGTCCAGACCTCACTGATACAGCACTGCCCAATGCAGAATCTATTCTCTACACTAATGGTTTTCCTCTGTGGGATGATTTTGGTGTTCTATGCATTGGCTACGCAGTATGCTCACAATCCGCTACAATAGAGGCTGCTGCCCTCCCACAAGCCCACAGTGCTCAAGTTGCAGAACTGGCTTCTCTCACTAGAGCGTGTGAGTTGTCTGCTGCAACTCTGGTCACTATTTACACTGATTCACGTTATGCTTTTAATGTCTGTCATGCTACTGGTCAACTATGGAAGTTGAGAGGGTTTCTCATGACCTCTGGCTCCACTATTTCTCATGCTTGATGCCATTCACCTCTCCACAAAAATTACAGTTGTCCACTGTCATGCCCACACTAGAGAACAGTCAGATATAGCCTATGGTAATGCATGAGCAGATGCCGCTGCACACCATGCTGCTTTGCAGGGGACTCCTGCCACTTTCCCTCACTTATGTGCTTTGCAGAAACCCCTGTCTCATTCTGTCTCTGATCTGCTTGTATTGCAACAGATGGCCACTAGTGAACCTATAGCATTTTGGACTTCCACAAGATGCAACCTAGAGCTGCTTCACAATTGTATGTTTCCCATGGTGGTAGGCCAGCCATTACTCCTGTGTTTCAATGACAGCTGGCACATGTATTTCATTCAATGTCACACATGTGCAAGGGGGAATTGACTGATTGGTATGCCCCCCCCCCCCAGGATACACCAGATAGTAAAGGGAGTGACCCGCAGCAGCATTAAATGTAGGAGGAATAACCCAGAAGGAGCATTGTAGGAAGTTGGCTCTGTATGCACTATTTCAAAATGAGAAAAAGCATGCACAGAGTCCAAGGGTTCCCCTTAGAGGTAAGATAGTGGCAAAAAGAGATAATTCTAATGCTCTATTTTGTGGTAGTGTGGTCGAGCAGTAGGCTTATCAGAGGGTAGTGTTAAGCATTTGTTGTACACACACAGGCAATAAATGGGGAACACACACTCAAAGACAATTCCAGGACAATAGGTTTTTATTTAGAAAAATATATTTTCTTAGTTTATTTTAAGAACCACAGGTTCAAGATTTACAAACAATACTTTAAATGAAAGGTATTTCACTTAGGAACTTTGAATTAGCAAAATAGCATATACAGTTTTTACACAAATGGCAATAAGCTATTTTAAAACTGGACACAGTGCAATTTTCAACAGTTCCTGGGGGAGGTAAGTGTTTGTTAGTTTTGTAGGTAAGTAAACCACCTACAGTGTTCAAAGTTGGGTCCACCGTTGGGGGTTTAGAGCAACCCCAAAGTTACCACACCAGCAGCTCAGGGCCGGTCAGGTGCAGTGGTCAAAGTGGTGCCCAAAACCCATAGGCTTCAATGGAGAAGGGGGTGCCCCAGTTCCAGTCTGCCAGCATGTAAGTATCCGCGTCTTCGGAGGTCAGACCAGGGGGGTTTTGTAGGGCACCGGGGGGGGACACAAGTCAGCACAAAAAGTACACCCTCAGCGGCACGGGGGCGGCCGGGTGCAGTGTGTAAACAGGCGTTGGGTTTGCAATGTAGTTCAATGGGAGACACAGGGGTCTCTTCTGCGATGCAGGCAGGCAAGGGGGGGCTCCTCGGGGTAGCCACCACCTGGGGGTCGCTCCTGCACTGGAGGTCGGATCCGTCAGGTCCTGGGGGCTGCGGGTGCAGTGTCCTTACCAGGCTTCAGGTTCTTAGAAGCAGGCAGTTGCGGTCAGGGGGAGCCTCTGGATTCCCTCTGCAGGCGTCGCTGTGGGGGCTCAGGGGGATCAACTCTGGCTACTCACAGTCGCCAGGGAGTCCTCCCTGCAGTGTTGGTTCTCACACAAGTCGAGCCGGGGGTGTCGGGTGCAGAGTGCAAAGTCTCACGCTTCCGGCGGGAAACGTGGGTTCTTTCAAAGTTGCTTCTTTGTTGCAAAGATGTTTCTTCTTTGGAGCAGAGCCGCTGTCCTCGGGAGTTCTTGGTCCTTTTAGATGCAGGGTAGTTCTCTGAGGCTTCAGAGGTCGCTGGACCCTGTGGAACGCGTCGCTGTTGCAGTTCTCCTGAAGTGGGGAGACAGGCCGGTAGAGCTGGGGCCAAAGCAGTTGGTGTCTCCGTCTTCTCTGCAGGTTTTTCAGCTCAGCAGTCCTTCTTCGTCTTAGGTTGCAGGAATCTAGTTACCTAGGTTCTGGGAGCCCCTAAATACTCGATTTAGGGGTGTGTTTAGGTCTGGGGGGTTAGTAGACAATGGCTACTAGCCCTGAGGGTGGCGACACCCTCTTTGTGCCTCCTCCCTGAGGGGAGGGGAGCACATCCCTAATCCTATTGGGGAATCCTCCATCTGCAAGCTGGAGGATTTCTAAAAGTCAGAGTCACCTCAGCTCAGGACACCATAGGGGCTGTCCTGACTAGCCAGTGACTCCTCCTTGTTTTTCTCATTATCTCCTCCGGCCTTGCCGCCAAAAGTGGGGCCGTGGCCGGAGGGGGCGGGCAACTCCACTAGCTGGAGTGCCCTGGGGTGCTGTAACAAAGGGGGTGAGCCTTTGAGGCTCACCCCCAGGTGTTACAGTTCCTGCAGGGGGAGGTGAGAAGCACCTCCACCCAGTACAGGCTTTGTTACTAGCCACAGAGTGACAAAGGCACTCTCCCCATGTGGCCAGCAACATGTCTGGTGTGTGGCAGGCTGCTAAAACTAGTCAGCCTACACTGGTAGTCGGGTATGGTTTCAGGGGGCATCTCTAAGATGCCCTCTGGGGTGTATTTCACAATAAAATGTACACTGGCATCAGTGTGCATTTATTGTGCTGAGAAGTTTGATACTAAACTTCCCAGTTTTCAGTGTAGCCATTATGGTGCTGTGGAGTTCGTGCATGACAGACGCCCAGACCATATACTCTTATGGCTACCCTGCACTTACAGTGTCTAAGGTTTTGCTTAGACACTGTAGGGGCATAGTGCTCATGCACTTATGCCTTCACCTATGGTATACTGCACCCTGCCTTAGGGCTGTAAGGCCTGCTAGAGGGATGACTTATCTATACCTATAGGCAGTGTGAGGTTGGCATGGCACCCTGAGGGGAGTGCCATGTCGACTTAAGTCATTTTCTCCCCACCAGCACACACAAGCTGGCAAGCAGTGTGTTTGTGCTGAGTGAGGGGTCCCCAGGGTGGCATAAGACATGCTGCAGCCCTTATAGATCTTCCCTGGCATCAGGGCCATTGGTACCAGGGGTACCAGTTACAAGGGACTTACCTGGATGCCAGGGTGTGCCAATTGTGGAAACAAAGGTTAGGGAAATAACACTGGTGCTGGGGCCTGGTTAGCAGGCCTCAACACACTTTCAAATCATAACTTGGCATCAGCAAAGGCAAAAATTCAGGGGGTAACCATGCCAAGGAGGCATTTCCTTACAAGCATTAAGACAGCAAGGGGAGGGTGCAAGGCAGTGAGCAGAAAGGCCAATGCAGCATCTTCAGACTGAGTTTATGGAACTTCGACCCTCACAAGGCTACAAACCTGTGCTAGTGATGGATAAAATGTCCAGGTGGCCGGAGCCCATCCCATGCAGGAAAGCGCATGTACTAACTATGGCAAAAAGCTCATGTTTGTTGTCATCCCCCGTTTTGGGATACCAAAATCTATAAACACAGATAACGGCCCCCATTTTGTATCTCAAGCGTTTAAATACATTCTTACATGTCTAGGGATTTCCCAGAGTCTGCACACTCCTTATCACCCCAATCCTCAGGGCAGTTGAGAAGATGAACGGGCAAATCAAGAATAAACTGGCCAAAATGTATCAAGAGATGGGACTCGAATGGACCGAAGCTCTCCCTGCACCCTTATGAACACTAGACTCAGCCCCAGTAAGAATCATGGTGTAACACTGTATGAAATTCTTTTTGGAAGACCCTTCCCACACCTGGAGCACTTTAGACTGCCATTTGTTTCCCTCATGGGTGGGAAGGAGGACCTGGTGCAGTATTGCAAAAGGATGCAAAAGGTTCTGACCAAATATCATGATCTTGCTAAAAGTTCTCCACCTCTCCCTCTTGCAGTACCTGCCCACGATCCACATCCGGTGGACTTGGTTTGCATGAGGCAGCATGAGGCTGCCAAGGTGGAGTGCACCCTGCCAGGTTCTACTAACCTCCCACACTGCAATCAAAGTGGATGCACATCCAACCTGGATTCATCTAACACATGTTAAAAGGAGTCCAGCGCCACCAGATGCTGTTGAGTGAAGTCTAGACAAATAAATCTCGAAGAGGGGTGTTGGTCTGAACCTGCTGAAAACTAGACTGACGAGGACACCACATGGCAGGTCTGGGAACCCCCCAATGGAAACAGACAGAAAGGACACCGCAGGGCAGGTCTGGGAAACCGCCTCAGAAACCAATGACTACCGACCGGGGTGAGAAGTAGATGATGGCAAATTAATTGCAAAATTCACTCCAATGATTCCCGATATAGTAAAGAATGAACATTCAATAGAACTTGCTATAATAAGACTTATAAGAACCGAACCTTTGCATGTTCATGTTTACAGATAAAACAAAGTATAATAAAAAATGAGGTAGCAGGAATGTGTTCCCCTGATGAGCTTGATGGTTATTTGTGTTATCCCCTTGTTGAAGAGCCAGCATTGTACCACCTGATCAAGGTTCATGAGCAGCTTGCTAAAATTCAGAGTCTTAAGAAATGTTACATCTGGAGAAAGCTGTCCAGGCATCCAGGGGACACTCTAGGGCACTGGTCTCCAAACTTTTTTAATGCCGCGCCCAACCAGTTGAAAAATAAAAATCATTGGGGCCCCCCTCAGAATTGTTCATAATTATTTTATGAATATGGCAATGTTTAAATATGTGTAGACCTATTTAAACATTGCAGTTAAGTACTGTCACCTTTTTAAAAATGCAATAACATGCTTCTGCTGAAACCAAAGGACTGTTATCTGTGTAATCCTTTTTTTGGCCAGAGTGTGGAGCCCCTCCCCCGGGATCAGTTGAAGCCCCTCATAGGGGGGCCCACCCCCCAGTTTGAAAACCTCTGCTCTAGGGCTATATGCCACACCTGTGGGATGGGAGAATTTAAAGAAGGAGTTGTGTGCCACTTATCAGATGTTACCTAGACGTGTGTCGCAAAGTTAGAAGAGAGGCAGACCCATTGCACCTTGAAATCTAATGTCTAGGCCCAGTATGAGTTGTCTCCCTCTCCTGGCAAGGCAAGTTCCATTTGTGCTTCCAACATCAGTTGCTTGGATGCAACCCAGAAGCCCAGCATATGGGTAACTTGGAGGAGGATTAGTGCCTTAACCTACTGGAGTCAGACGTTGTCACTAGGTACTGGGATATGAAGGCAAAAGAGTTAGAGAGTAGAAACTGGACCCTTGTGACCAGGTCACGGAGCCTCAACTACACAGTCCATTATTGGAACGTCTTTCGCCTTATGCCTAGGCAGAGGCTGAGGTTTTGAGAACTGTTGAGCAAAGAAGGAGGAATTCTGCTTGGATTAGCCCTGAAACCGCACCAAAGGATCTCAGGAGCGCTTTTTACGTGGCTCTTCATGGGAGAAGTCAGAATTTTATTGAAAACGAAAAGGCTGCGCATGCTTCAGATTTTTTAAAGCCTTGTGAAGCATAGCCTTCATATCATCATAAAAGAGATGGCTGCTAGTATAGGGCATATGTAATAAACCATATTTCTGAGCAGATTCCACCATCCAGTCTCTCACATAAACATTGAGGTGAGTTGAAATGGAGGAAGCCACGGCCGAGCAGAATCCTTCAAAACATTACAAGAAACATTCAGTAAAAGCTTGCTTTTTGTCTCCATATTGGCATACAGTGCCAAGCACTCAACCCCATCCTGGATTGTGGTTTTCAGGGACTGGAAGTCCTTACCAAGGGATTGACAGGCATATACCGAATAAATCACAACATAGATAGCCAAATTCAAACCCGAAAAGCACTTCTTCAGAGAGCCTTCCACCTTGGGATCAACAAAAGCAGAAATAAAGATCTCCTCAGACAAAATAGAAGGATGTCCAGCCAAGTGAGAAAGCAGGGGATCAATTTTGAGTGAAGATAGAAATTCCACATCACCTTTGGCTAGAGGATAGAGGTGAGTCAAGAACTTGGAAAGATCCACCTTCTCATGATCTTTCCATTCCTGCAGAAAAAGATCCAAAACCTCCTTGTTGACAGCCAAGCAAGTAGGGGGGTGAGAATGAAGTTGTTGAAAAATACTTGAACTAGGACCAGGGAAGTCATCCTCCATAGGGCTATTCAGATTGTAACCCAAGTATCAGTAAGGAGCCAAAAGATCCTGCTTCTGGATGAATATGGACGTGGGTGTAACTTCAGCAACAGGAGAATTATTCTCCTCATCAAACTCAGGAAAAGGCCAAGATGAGGAAGGAGAGAGAGAAGACACTGCCAACGATAAAACAGAGGAAATGTAAGAGGAGGGAGAGAAACGTGAGCCCCAGCTTCCTTTGACCTCTGAAAAGCCTCTGAGAGCGAAAAAAGCTGAAACTGGAACTGGTCTTCAGAAAGCCCAAACCCTGAGAGGAGGTATCAGAGACATCTGCCCCATCCATGTGTCTCTTCTTCTCCTCCTGAGGAGTACTGGAGCAATGGTGTTGCTTGGCCGCATGCTTCCTGTGCTCCATGGCATAGTGATAATGTAAGGAAGTAAAGGCTCAATCTAAGGCCTACCAGGACCACAAGTGCCTGAAAGAAAGTAAAAAATCCCACCTGCAAAGAAAACAGGCATTGCAGCAGCATGGAGAAGGAAAGGGGCCCCAATGAAGATGTAAAATGGGACTCCTCATAGCATGAACAGGCTGTCTGTCTTTCTATTTTTTGTTTATTGTTTTTTTATTGAAGAAAAATGGTCAAAATTAAGATATGCATGCAATATCAAGGCTCAAACTAACAAGCTACTAAATGACAGGCCAAGAGCCTAACTCTTAGGCAAGAGATGACTCTGCACTCATCGGCCAGTCCTCCTGCCACAGGGAGGCGCCAAAGAAAGGACTCACCTCAACAAGCCAGCGCGACAGACAGGAAGTGCTGCTCACTGGGGGAAGCAGTCCTGGACACCAGTACAGGGAACGAACTAAGCCTCCAGGCACAGCGAGCATGAAATGGGAAGTGCGCAGCGCAGACATCCAACAATGTGGCAGTCAATCTTCAGTGCCCACATTAACCAGCCGCATAGCAGACAAAGGAGTGCGGCATGCAACTACTGCCCCACGCTCACAAAGATGTGCAAAGGCACGTGTCGGCATGGAGCACAGACCTAAGGAAGTAAGCAACCACAGGCATGAACAAAACACCCAAAGCTGTCCCACCAGAAAAGGATTGTACAAAAAAGAAGGCCCAGCTATGGAGCCACAAAAAAAGGGGGAATCATACCATCATCCCCAACAGGCCCTGCCTCACAGGACTTACCTGTTGGTAAAGGCTCCAAGAAGCATACATGGATCTTGGAGCACATGAAAAAAACAAGTTGTGTCCAGGGCTCCATACATCTTTATCACCAGATTGGTGGGAGGTACTAGGGGGTTAGTGAGGGGTGTGGGAGGGTTTTTATATTGAGCCTTTTGATCTGGCTAGGGCATGTGGGCCTGGGTAGAGGTGGAACACCTCATGTTAAGTATTGGGAAGAGAAAAAGGGTTGAGGTGGTAATGGTATCAACACTTCATGAATAGCTTGGATATGCCTAATTAAAAAAAAAAAAAGCTTGCTTACGTAAGCTATCCATGGGAGAGAGTACCTATTATCTAGGGTCAGGCAGTCGGTCTCAAACAGACAGACCAATCTGACCTCTGATTTAGTGCAAATGTTAATCCATAACAGAGGATCCAAGGCTATAGTATCTTCAATAAATGTCAGGCCTAACTCTGTGTGGTCAATATGGGTTGCTGCGCGTCGCGGAACTGAAAGGAGCCTACAGATGAAATCGTTCTCTATCCTTTGCAGAGACGCTGGATTACGATATATCCCCAAATACCTGCACCATAAAACCCCACTGATAAACATTTACTTTTATAAATCTGTACCGGCTTGCACACTGGTATGGCCCCGAACCTAGAAGAAAACTGGAATAGAGCCTTTGTGGCTGTCTCAAACTGTTGGGATCTTACTCTTAAAAGTGGTTCCGATTTCAAATCTCTTTTAACAAGAATACCCAGATAATTAAAAATCCGTATTTTATCCAACATAGTCCCCCTACATTTTGAATTATGAGGACCACAGGTCATTTTAAAGATTTTGAAAAATAAACTTATACATCCAGATCTTTCATAAAGGATAAAAATAAATCTAAAAGCAATTGAAGACTGTTAGCTGTCCTTGCAAACAGGCCAGTGTCATCTGCATCTAATAATATTGATATAGAGCGGTTCCCAATCTTTGGTAAATCCTTTCCTTTCAGTGTTAAGAAGCTCTCCACCTTATTAATAGATGAAAAAACAAGATAGGGGCCAATATGCAACCCTGTCCGATGCCCTGATGTGAGGCAATGGGTGGGGTGCACTACCCCTGGTCCAAAACGCGTCCTCACTGAGGTATCCTGGTCTAGTTCTCTAAGAAAAATAAGGAATTCCTTTTCTACTCCTATATTCTCCTTTATCTTCCATAGTTGTTATTGATTCACCAGGTCAAAGGTACAGGAGAGGTGCATACATGTAAGCTGTAGAGCCCTTCTCCTGGCCTTGACATATTTTCCAACTAGAAGATAAAGATTAAAACATTGTCCCGCCATACCTATTCCCTGGCATAATCCAAACTGGGTCTTTGATATAATATGTTCTGCAGCCCATTTTTCCAGGTGAGATAATATGACAAGTCCCAGGATCTTGGTTGTCACATCCAAGAGAGAAATGGGTCATTAGCAGGAAGGTTGGGTCCAATTGCCTTTTTTAAAAGATGGCCACTATTATTGCTTCTTTCCAGGATATTGGAATGGGGCCACTCAGTAGAGTGGTAATAGGTGGTGCCCAGAAAAAAACGTTCTCTTCAAAGATGTCAGCAGGGACCCCATCGGGTGCCTTACCTAAGGCACTCAGCTTTATCGCAATGGCTACTTTGGAGGCAGATAAAGAGTTATAAAAAGCCCATGTTGGTTTAGTAACTAGTTCAAGATCTACAGCTTTAAGTGATGGAGGAACCTCACACAGGTCAGATATAGGTGTTTCAGAAAAATGATTTGCCCATTCATCCACAGGGGTCAAGGATTCTATATTTGATGTTGAAAAATCTGTTAAGAGGGTGACTGATTATTTTCCAAAATTTCAAGCTCTTCTTTAAGTTCCCTGACTCCAAGAGATCGTACATGGCTTGCGCTATAAGTTCAGCTTTCTGCTCTGCAACAATTTTTTGTACTCCCTTTGCGCAATCTAGGCCGTTAGAATAGAGCTAAGATGGCACCTTAAAGCTTTTTTCAGCAATATTTGTGCAGCAAAGCATGCTGAATAAACCATCAATATGGAGAGGATGGAGAGGATGATGATTTAGTGGACAATTTAGTAGATGCAAAATGGATGGGAAACAAAAAAAGCTCTTCATAATAATCTGAATATTAGCCTCGGGATCTACACAGGTCTTTAAAACCTGAATTGGTTTTTGTATTTAAATTGGTTACAAATTCTCAGGATAAATTCTGTCTCACCTATCCTCAATCCACTATTAGGAGAAAATATAAATGGGCAAAAGTTTTCATAAGAGATCTTTGTAATTATATTGAGTGTGACACCAATAGGGTTATGACCACTAATACAGTTGCCAAATACTGAAAAATTAGAAAGCATTACAAAGCAGTCAGAAGAAACTATAACAAACTTAATAACGCTACACTTCCTGAAGACTTGAACGTGCAGAAGGTCTTGGGGCCCAAAAAGTCACTAGAAAATAGTAGATTATATTTTAGGATTAAACCATTCAGTGCCTCGGATGAATTGCATATTACGTTTGCAATCCAAAACCAAAACCCCACACCAATGCACTCCACAGTAGTTTACTCAGTTCAAATGCACTCTATGCTTCCACACTCTATGTCAATCTACGCTGCACCACTATACTTTATACCACTTCACTCAAGGCCACTCTGTGCCAATCTGCAACACTCCACTCTTGGAGGTTCTACTCCATTAAACTCTACTCCACTCTATGACACTCTACTTCACTTTATTCCACTCCACTCAACAGTACTCTACTCTACTCTATGCCACTATACAACACTACCCCACTCTACAACGCCCTAGGCAACTCCCTCTATGCCACTCTATGCAATTTTACACTATTCTACGACACAGTACTCCACTCCACTACTCCCCTCTACGCCACTCCAGTACTCCACTCTGTGCCTCTCCGCTCTATGCTACTCTATGCCACACTATTGTATGCCACTCTACTCCAGCAACACAAAAGGAAGATGCATGAAGTGCTGAACAATGCAAACACTCACCCCAGTCACAGATCTGGGTTTAATCGATTGTTCTTTTGCTCACCATGCCACCCCAGATTGGACCCAGCCATTTGCAAATCAGTCTTGACCCTGTTCCTCATGGGAACAGTCCAGCCCGAACTGCCAAGCCAGGTCCTCCCTGGACCGGAAACAAGCATCCTGGGACCGGTTTCAGGGTATCACCCTTCATCAGCCAGGCTAACTTGAATCCAGTGGCACAGTGAGCAAGGGACCCACGTCTGGGCATACCCTTCCCACTTAGGGCAACTTTAGCAACACAAAAGGATAATGGATGGAGTGCTGAACAATGCAAACACTCACCCACAGTCACAGATCCATCGTTCTTTTGCTCACTATGCCACTTCACACAAGGCCACTCTATGCCAATCTGAAACACTCCACTCTTGGAAGTTCTACTCCATTAAACTCTACCTCAATCTATGACACTCTACTCCACTTTATTCCACTCCACTCAACAATACTCTACTCTATGCCACTCTACAACACTACTCTACTCTACAATATCCTAGGCAACTCCCTCAATGCCACTCTATGCTATTTTACTCTACAACACATTACTCCACTCCACTACTCTCCTCTATGCCACTTCAGTACTCCACTCTGTGCCTCTCCACTTTATGCTACTCTATGCCACCCTATTGTATGCCACTCTACTCCACCATATGCCACTCTATGCCATTCTACTCTACTACACTACCCCACTCTAGGCCACTCCACTCTACCCAATCTACCCAAGACTCTACTTCACTCTATGCAACATCCTGTATACCACTTCACTCTGCTCTACACCACTCCACAACAATGAACGCCACTCCACTCTACAACACTCAACTCCACTCTGACACTGTCATCCACTTTACACCACTCTATGCCCTTCCACTCTACGACACTCCACTCCCTCCATGACACTCCACAACTCTATGCCACTCCACTATATGCCACTCCATGCCATTCTACTTCACTCTGCTTCATGCTACTCAACTTTACTCTACACCACCCCAAGACTCTCTGTGCCACTCTATTACACCAGACTGTACTCCATGATGCTCTACTTTACAGCACTCCATCCAACGCCACTCTCCCTTACACACTAACTTTTAGCCATGCTGAATATTTGCTGAGCTAGTGTATAACATGGCTAAGACATATTGGCAAACAAATAGCTCTTGCATAGGCTTGTTAGTGGCTTTGGCAATACTTGTTTCTTTTTTCAGTTACTTTTCAGTCCTGCAGGCTATTGCTTGTGTATTATTCAGAAACTAAAGGGTGCAGAAAGACACATCTATACTATTCAGAAGCACTCAGAATAGGTGAAAGCTACCTTGGTGTTCTAATCTGTGGCTTACATTCTGCTGCTCGATGTGAGCACAGTAATTCAAACTCACAGCAGCCATTCTAAACTTTATGAGCATAATTGGAGAACAGATTTAGGGCCTGATTCTAACTTTGGAGGACGGTGTTAAACCGTCCCAAAAGTGGCGGATATACCACCTACCGTATTACGAGTTCCATAGGATATAATGGACTCGTAATACGGTAGGTGGTATATCCGCCACTTTTGGGACGGTTTAACACTGTCCTCCAAAGTTAGAATCAGGCCCTTAGAATCTGATACACCAATGCATTGTAGGAGAGTAAATGCACTCACAGAATCCAGAACAGAACATCTGAGACAGCGTCTAGATGAAATTATGCCCCCCCCCCAAAAACAAAATGCTATGAGATTCAGTTTGGACCCGTTTACCTGTAAGCTTACAGTCCAGAGGAGCCAATATAGAGAAGGGGGAGCACCAAAGACAGCAAGGGGAGACTTTGACCTTGAAGCAGTAGATTGACTCACTCAACCAGACTCATGAGACCTGGGACTGACTAGAGACACAACAGCAGATGGAACCCAGGAAGGAAATAATCAACAAGTTATAAGGGTAGGGAGTATTGAGGGGCAATTGCCTGGAAATAATGAGCCAATAACATCCCAGAGTCCTATGATTAATGCCATGACCTCAATGGGAAGGGGTCCAGTCACTATTGTCTCTTGGGATGTAGCAGGCCTAAAAAGTAAGCTCATAGACCCTGATTGGCATGATTATATTGATCAATTTCATGTCTGTCTCTTTCAAGAGACTTGGTTAATGGACCCCCTTATAAATTGTGCTATAAAACCTTTTTTATTGGTGCCACCTCGGTAACAAGAGGGAGGCCGTCCGGGGGGTTGGGTGTATGGGTGAAAATCTCCCTCAATGTCGAGATAAACAAGCATGACATCTTGTGGATAGAACTAAGTGATAAAACCAAGGTACTATTCCACCTATACAACGTTTATATAAGGCCTAGGAGACCAAATCAGGAGTCACATGAAATAGAAACTTTAGACGGCATACTAAATAAAATCCCAATAGGAGAAACAATATTGATAGGGGGAGATTTTAATTGTAATTACGAACCTATAATTGGCCTTGAACATGTAGCAGAAGACGAAGATATAGCAAGAGCAGTTCCCCTCTTATCTACCGACGAGGCAGTCCCCGGTACGGTTGCTGCCCTACAACTCATGAAATTTACACTAAAGTATGGATTGAGGGCTTGCAATGGTAGAGTGGGGCAAAGCGGCGCTAATTTGAAAACTTTTCAAAGAGGTAGGGCAGGCTCAAAACTGGATTACATCATGCATAGTACGATCACATGGGAGAGGATAGTGACCTTTAAAATAGATAATAGGAGAGAAAGTGATAATTTTCCGCTAGTCATAGATTTGAGGGAACACCTCCTAGATCTAGGCCCCATGAACAAGGATAAGGTGGAGCTTCAACCTATTCTCAGTAATAACCGAAGGACAGTAAAATGGCCAGCAAAATTGGGCAACTTGGGTGCTATGACGAACATATACAACATATTTTCAGAATCACTGGAACCCCATATGCACAAAAATGTAAATGATATTCCTATCATAGATATTCACCAAACATTGAGCACTGCTTTGAGGTCCTATCTTACCAAACAGATACAACAAAAGGCCGTACAAGGTAGGGAACAGACTACCTCGTCTAATCCTTGGTACACTGCTAAATGTAGAGAGGGAAAAATACTTCTGGTAGAGGCCCTAAAGCAGAAAAATCCAATAGCAGTGCAGCAGGCAAGGGCCGGTTATAGGACAATCTTGTCCATAGCGCAGAAAAATTGGGAAGATCAAAAATGGCATGACCTCCTAGATGAAGCCAAATGCAAAGACGTAGTAGCCTTCTGGAAGATAGTCACACATGGTAGTAAAGAAGGGACATTTAACACCGAACATCATATAGATCCCAGTGCGCGGGTTATCCATTTCTCGAATCTCAACTCAGATTCATCTGAGTATGACTTACATCTCTCCTTGCATAGAGAATCATCTCCCTGGGGTAAATCACCAATTATACAATTTAGCCTGGAAGAAACGGTGATAGCCATAAAAGCTATTAAAATAGGTAAAGCCCCGGGTTTTGATAAAATCCCTGGGGATTTGTTTAAACATAGTATAGACGTATGGTCACCCTACATAAATCTAGTTAGTAATGCTATAGCAAGGGGAGAACCAGTTCCTGAGATGTGGAAAGGAGCGGAAAAAATCGCAGTCTATAAAAAAGGATCTAGGCAGGACCCTGAGAATTATAGGCCAATCATCTTAATTGACGTTATGCAAAAAATATATGCCAGACAGCTGTTGAATAGAATAGCTAACTGGATAGAGGAAAATAATATCCTATCAACATATCAGACAGGTGTTAGTCCAAAGACTAGCACAATTGATTAGGCCTTCAGGTAACTCTCTATAATGGGGAAATATTCAAAATTGAAGAGGGGTGATCTTTATATCACATTTGTGGATTTGCATGCGCCCTTTGATCTGGTCCCAAGAGATACTCTACGGGCCTCATTAGGGAAACAGGGCATGCGGGGGAATCTCTTGCACCAGATAATAAGGCTTCACGAAAATACTTATGCAAAGGTACGGTGTGGTCCAAATGGAGAGCTGACAGATCCAATACACATCAAGAGGGGAGTAAGGCAGGGTTGTGTGCTTGCCCCAAGATTAAATGGAGACCCTGTTCCTGCTCTCCTTTTTGCAGATGATACCATTTTGTTATCCCAAACTCCCATGGGACTGTAGACTCATTTGGGAAAGTTCAACAAATATTGCACTTTGAAGGGGCTAGAGATCAATACAAACAAGACAAAATATTTGATTGTAAAACCCCACAGATCACTTAGAAGAAACATCCTGATCAATGGGCAAGACCTGGAGCGAGTCAAATTTTTTAATTACTTAGGGTTATTGTTAGATGCCAAGTTATCCTGGACACCGCACGTTAACAAGCTGTAACATCTCTGGTCCATAGCTCCACGGCAATAAGTATCAACTACAAAAACTCAAGAACCAAAATTGTCTCCCCTGTGTTCGAGGTCTACAGATATAAAGAGCAGGCTGCTGCATTATATGGTGCCGAACTTTGGGGAATAGCAAACCTAACATCATTAGTATCCCAAGAAAACAGCTTTGCAAAGGGAATAGGATTGCCACCATCTACTCCATTGGTCCCTCTTTTTTATGACCTAAATATTAAGCAAATAGGTAATCTAGCAGCTTTGAGTCCATTGCTTTATTGGTGTAGGCTTTAGTCAACCCCAGATCTGATTCAGTACAGGCAAGCATTAATCGAGATAATGGATATCGATAAATCAGTTTCCCTCCCTTGGCTTCGTCACATAAGGTCCTGGTTTTTAACCTAGGGCTTAAATCCTTTTGGGACGAACCCCATACCCTCACGACACAATCAAAGATTTGACTAAACCAAGTCTATTGGGATTATCTTTCGAACAACCTTTTCCAAAGTAAGTGTCTAGGTAGACTGACCTTGCAATTTCTGGATATCAAGCCAAAATCAAGATCTGAGGAATGGCTAGATACAATCCAGCCTAGGCGAGCAAAACTATTATACATGAAATTCCAATATGGAATCCTTCAGATCAAGGCGTTCACCATCAAATGGGGCCTGCAGAATGTGAATACTCACGATTCCAACTGCGGGCTATGCAATATGGAGACTATTGAAACGGTGGAACACGTTCTACTATTTTGTAAAGCCTATGATAAGCCAAGGAGGAAATGGATTCGACCTATCTGTATAAATCTAGGATTTAGAAACCATAATGAAGTGGCAAGATTGTTAAGGTCTAGTACCATTCCCTTTGTTGTCTTTGGAATAAGCCGCTTCCTGTTAGCAATTTCATATGTTAGGGATAGGGAGGGCCTGAGGTTTTAGGACAATGCAGGTATATCAAATATCCATAGATAAACCTGATAGTGTAACAAATGGCCAACGGGCTTCCCATCCTGTAAGCTAATAGAACAGTGGCATTCAATTTGGTTTAAATTCAATTTTAGAAATTATTTTTAAGTATAAGGAATGATTATAGTCGTTTACTGATTTTAGGAGCACTATCCGATATTTATGTAACTGATCTTAGCAAATGGCCAATGGGCTTTCTATCTTGCAAGCTAATAGAATAGTGGTATTCAATTAGACTTGGATTTAATTTTAGAAATTCCTTCAAGTATAAGGAACGATTAGAAATGTTTACTGATTTTAGAAGCACCATCTGATATTTATGTAATTATTTTTAGCATTTGTAAGATTATTTTACGACGTTTGATTGTATTATCCTTTTATGGCTCACAGCCGAATAAAGGTTTATTTGAAACTAGAGGGTGCAGGAAGACACATCTATACTATTCAGAAGCACTCAGAATAGGTGAAAGCTACCTTGGTGTTCTAATCTGTGGCTTACATTCTGCTGCTCGATGTGAGCACAGTAATTCAAACTCACATCCACAATTTTTTTTCTGGCGAAGAAAAGGTTGCCAGTGGTCCCCGAAAGTCTGCAAAACGTGGCAAAGAACTTTTTTTTTTATTATTTATTTTATCATATTAAACATACAAAAACACAAACAGTCCCTTCACAGCATCACAACGAAAGAAGAATAGCCATCATCCGCAATATCAGCGTACATTTCGTATGGGAAAAATCAGATAGATACACATTGATCATTACAATCCAAATTTCACTTTTAAATTTCCCCATCCATTATCGATGACAAAATCCGTACCAAATTACCATAGGGCAGCTTTCTGGCAGTGATGTATTGGCAATAACGTACAGCATAAGAAGGGGACATCATCAGATACAAACAAAAGAGGCAGGTAGGGCATACAGCCAGGCATCAGCAGCCATCCACAGTTCCTGAGGTAGATGCCAACGGGCAGAGGGGGGCAACATCACAGTCCGGGCTTCTTCGGTTATATCGCTCACTCGCTTTGGGCCGCTAAGAAGTTATTCAACAGGGCCCAAATATCTTTGGGTCTAGACCCTTCAGGCATCAAGCTCCAGAAAACCATGAGCTGATCATGACAAAAAACAGCATCACTTAACCATTCAGAGCAGCGCAGCACTCTCGTCCCACCCCAGCACATGGCAACTCTACGCTTGGCCAGTAGCAAAAGCAGACCCACCAAGCACCTATGCATTGCCCGGATATCCTCCACGCACCCAAGCAGCACAGTTCTAGGAGAGGCAGGTATCTCTATTTCAACCATTTCAGAGATTGCATCGAAAACTGCCACCCAGAAAGCGTAGACATCTGCACACTCCCATGCCAAATGTAAAAATCCAGCCTCCGGCGCCCGACAACGTACACAGCACGCATCTTCACGCAACCCCAAAGAGTGCAACCACACTGGGGTATAGTATAGTCTGTGCAAAAATTTAAAGTGTAACAATCTAAACCTGTAATTTGGTGTCAATGCTCTCATATGCGCACAGCAGTCACGCCACAAGACCTCCGAGATGGGCTCTCCCAGGTCCGCTTCCCATGCGAGCCTAGACGGTTGCCGGAGACTATTCCTCTGCTCCTGCATACAGTTATATAATTTGGTGACCAGCCTATTAGGCGACTGCGCACAGCAGAGAACCTCCAGTGCACGGAACTCCACAGGGGCCTCAGCCGAACCACGCAGGCGGTTCCGCAAAAAAGAACGGACTCGAATAACATACATACGCTGAAGCGCCGTGCCCTCGCTACCAGCCAGCACCTCAGATACATCAAGCAAGCGGCCATCCACCATCCAATCTCTCATCTCGGTCAGGCCAGCCTCTCGGAGAAACCCACGTACTCCACCATCACGATACAACTGTCCATTGGCTATCGCCATGACTGGAAAAGAAGAAGCATATGGGACAGTGACCCCAGATTGCCGCATCAACATACCCCACGCCCGCATCGTGCATGCCACTGTATCAATCCCCTGCAACCGGCACGGAACACGTCTACCAAATGCCGGCGCCAGGTCATCTGGCCACACAGAGTCGCTTTTGGGCGCCATGTGCGGCAGATAACGGATAGGATTCAGCCAGTAATACGCAAAATGCGCCTGAGCGCAAAGATAGTATAGCTCCATATCCAGCGCAGCGAGCCCACCTAATTCGAACAGCAGCATCAACCTCTCCCAAGAAATGCACGCGCGTCGGCCTGCCCATACCAGACAAATCAGCGCTGAGCGCAGACGTTTTAAGTAGCCTCTCGGGAGCGGAAGAGGAAGATTCACAAATAAGTACAAAAACTTCGGAAGGACCACCATCTTTGCAATAGCAATACGCCCTATCAATGATAACGGGAGGGCTCGCCAGGTCTCAACCTTCCTTTCCAGCCACGCCACAGCAGAGCCATAGTTAGCCAGCCACAACTCCTCCACGTCGCAACTCAGCTGTATACCCAAGTACCGCACCGGCCCATCCGCCCACACCAGGGGGTATCGGGAATCAAACCACGACGCTTAGGGGTCAAAGGCAGCACCACATATTTAGACCAATTAATAGTAATACCTGAAAAGGTACCAAAGCGTACGATCTCATCTAGTAGCGTGTCCAGATTCTGGTCAGGATTCCGTACATATAATGCAATATCATCACCCTACAGAGATATCAAAATAGGACGCTGCCGGAATTGCAATCCTCTATCGTATTTCTGCCGAAGCTGAGCCGCAAAGGGCTCCATCGCCGCAGCAAAAAGGAGAGGGGACAACGGGCATCTCTGGCGCGTGCCTCGCGCAACCGGAAACGGAGCGGACACGTTCCCATTAAGGCGCAGTCTAGCAGTGGGCAACGTATACAACAGTTTAATCCAGCGTAGGAAGCGGGCGCTAAGTCCCACCCGACCCAACAGAGCGAACATATAGTCCCATGTCAAGGAATCAAACGCTTTAGCCGCGTCCAGGAAAACAGCTGCTGCATTATCATCCTCCACCAGTGTACCCGCCACCGCGAAAAAGGTGCGCAAGTTATGGCCTGTAGACCTTCCCGGGACAAAACCCGACTGATCCGGTAGCACTAACCTGGGGAGGAGAGGCTGCAATCTCGCCGCGATCATTTTTGCTAAGATTTTGTTGTCAATATTTATCATGGAGAGCGGACGATACGAATCCCATCGAGTCGGGTCCTTTCCAGGTTTAAGGATCGTCACTATCAAAGCCTCCCGGAGCGAGGCCGGCAGCGACCCAGTCTCCAAGGCTTCTGCATAGACCTCCAATAGCCGAGGAGCTAAAATATCCACTTCTCTCCAGACAGACCACGTATGGCCGCAGCCACCTCTTCTACCGAGAACGGTTCGTCTAATATTTCCTGTGCACCTCATCAAACAATACTAGCGCTATATCCTCAAAGAGCACCTGTGCATCAGCCGCGCTAGTGCACGCCGGAGCCGCATAAAGCCTCGTGTAAAATTCGGTAAACACCTGCATAACTCCACCCGATCCCGACACACTCCCGCCCTCACCATCTATGACCTCAGAGACATAGTCACTGGCCCAAGGTTTGCGAAGCAAAGCTGCTAACGTACGTCCAGCCCTTTCGCCCTCCCCATACTGGCGAGCACAAGCCTCTTTCCCAATAAAGTAAATTTCCCTAAGGGAGACCTCCTCATACAGCGATACCTCACGACGGATCTCCGGAAGAACGTCACTGGACCAGTGGGAAGCCAGCCGCCTCTCCAACTCAGCAAGCCGTGCCTCAATTTCAGCCATCTCTCGCCTCAGAGTTTTAACTATACCATGTTGTTTCGAGAGACAGACTCCTCTGATAACAACTTTAAATGCCTCCCAAAGAGTACCTGGGGACCTCACCGACCCCTGATTCTCTGCAAAATACAATCTAATCGCCTCACGCAGTTCCTCTCGGAAGGCCGCATCCCGAAGCGCCCCCCTAGGTAGCCGCCACATAACTGACCGACCCAATTCAGTCGGTATCTCCAATTCCAGACATACCGGCGAATGATCCGACAACGTACGGGGGAGATGATCAACCGCTCTAGTCCAGGCCAACATATCCCTGGTACCCAGCCAGCGATCAATTCGAGACCAGCTACCATGCACATAATTCAAACATGTACCCTCCCTCGCCTCTCTGCGCTGCTGCTGCCACAAATCCACCAGCGCACCATCTCGCATCACGGCCTCCAAGGCTTTAGCCGCCGCAACATGCTGCATCCTGGCCAAGCTCTCCCTATCCATCTTGGCGTCTAGTACGACATTAAAATCTCCCCTCCAGAGCACCGCACCCGGCCCCAGCGACTCCACCAGGTGCCACAGCTCCAGGAAGAAACCTGGATCATCAACATTCGGCCCATACACAGCAACTAGGCGACACGCTTTGTCTAGTAACACACCACTCATCAGTACGTATCTGCCATTTGGATCCACCAGGACCTCTTTCGTGCGCCACTGCAGACCCTTACGAAGAAGGATTGCAACTCCACAGGAGTAACCCGAGTACGTGGAGCAGTGCATCTCACCTACCCACCCAGTTTTCAGTCTGCATACTGTGGACCTCACCAAGTGCGTCTCCTGAAGCATACAGACATCAATTGCATGTCTCTTAACATATGCAGCCACAAGTCGAGCTTTCCTTCTATTGTTAAGCCCTCGCTCTTTCCAAGTCAAACATCTAACCACAGACACTTCCTCACCCCTCAGCCCCATCGGCAGTCATCCAGCATTGCACGCAAAGACCTACCACCACCTGCCATAAATTTAGCAAAGGATCAAACAAAACATCCATAAAAAGAAAAAGGAACAATAACCCACGAACATGTGAGATCCCCCCACCCCCCACCCACTCAGGCCCCCCAATCGGACCCAACCAGTGACCCACCCATCTAGGCCCCAAACCCCTCCTCGGGAGCAAAAACAGTGAATGTCAGGACTCATCCCAGGGGCTGTAACCAGCCTGGTACCTCTCCGCTCAGCTAACACCGGGGGAGAGGGGCCCATGGGCCAACTACAGGTCACTAAGCAGACGGGTCCAGGCAAGAAGCAAGCCAATACACCCAAGCAGCTCCAAAAATGAGTACCAGGCCGATCGGAGCTTATTAGTCATTGTCACTCAGGGCGACGTCGTCAGCACCACAGCCCCGGTGCCCTGCGGTCTCCCGCACCTTAGGCAACTGCCGAGCAAATTTGGCCGCCTGTTTCAGATCCGTAAAGTAGAGCGTCTTACCCTCATGACGCACCCTCAGCTTAGCAGGGTATAGCAGGGCAAAGCTTACTCCCGCTTGATTCAACAGTCACTTAACCGGCAGAAAAGCACGTCTCTGGGACTGCACACCAAGGGTATAGTCTGGGAATAAATTTATTTCCGAGTTCTTATATAGCAGCGGACGTCTCTCCCTTGCCAAGCGGAGTACAGTGTCACGGTCACGGTAGTTCAGTAGACGCGCGATAATAGGACGTGGGGGAGTCCCCGGCGGGGGTCGGGCCCCAAAGACCTGTGAGCTCTCTCAACCACTAACATCCGGGAGAGCTCACCAGTGAACAGGTCAGATAACATCCGCTCTACAAAGTCTTCCATTCGACCCATATCGGTCGCCTCCGGCAGCCCCACGATGCGAATGTTATTACGGCGGGATCTTGCCCCCAAGTCCTCGTTCTTATTGCGTATTACTTCAAGAATTCGCTCCATTCGTGCAATCTGGTCCCTGTCACCCTGGCGTGCGTCCTCTATCTCAGATGTGCGTGACTCCAGGACCTCAAACCTGGAATTGTGATCGTCCACACGGGCCCTGATGTGATCGAGCTGTTCAGTTACATGGTCCAGCTTGGCATCAATGCCAGCCAGGCTGGTTTTAAGGTCCAAGAACATGGACTTCACCGATACCTCAGAGCTATCCTCTCCATTCGACTCCTCACAGGGCTGAGAGCCGGCAGCAGCGTTCTTATTTTTCCCACCCTCAAAGGTAAGTTTGGACTGGCGCTGATCAGCCTTGCCCATCATTCCACTCTGCACTAACACCTCCGACCGGGCCCAAGCAATTAGAACCGATCAAAGGGAAGCCCAAAATCCAGGAACTCTTCCAGTCAGCGCAGAACTCACCGTGGGTCCCCGCACCAGCAACAGAGGTCATCAAATAGCGGGGCCCCAGAGCACCAGCCAGTCCTCGCAGGCCCGCGCGGCCCACACCACCCAGCCGGATAATCACCGCTCTTACACCCCCCTCCTCGGGCCACCACGACCACAGCCTTCACCGCCCTCGACCGGGCACTGCCACGTATCCTCAGTTAGCGGCCCAGGGGCCACGCCGGCTTGTCTCCGTCCGGGCCTCTTCCTCGCCCGTCTAAACTGCCAGGCCCCGATGAGCCACGGGGCCTAGCAGTGCCTCCTCCGTGGCAGCGCCACAAAAACCAAGCGCGTTGCAGGGCCGCGACCCGACTGAGTCGCCGAGCAGCCCCCAGGCGTAGTACCGCACCCGGCCACACACCTCCGGGAACAGCCGCGGGCCTTCACATCCGCCCGCCCGGCACCCTGCGCGCGCGGGCGAGGCCTTCAACAGGCCCGCCCGCATCTCTCCGCGTCCGCTCCGGCCGCTCCCTCACTCCTGAGCCGCCAACAGCAGCCCAGGAACTCTTCTTAGAGGAGCGCGCTAGGCTCGCACCCGCCAGCACCGTCAAATGGGGCAATAAACGGATAAAAGGCCCCGGGCCAGGCAGAGCCTCACATAGTGACGGCCATCTTGCCTGGCGGTCGGGCCACGCCCCTCAACGTGGCAAAGAACTTGCACCCCTGAAAGATGCACTATGCATCGGCACTCTAAAATAAACTGGAATTTCCATGAGTTTGATGGCAATGGCAGCAGCCATTCTAAACTTTCTGAGCATAATTGGAGAACAGATTTAGAACCTGATACACCAATGCATTGTAGGAGAGTAAATGCACTCACAGAATCCAGAACAGAACATCTGAGACAGCGTCTAGGTGAAAATATGCCCAATGGGATCTTACAACATCACAGTCAACCCCCACCTGTCCTTTATTTTTTGTCTCAAAGAATGCAGGTGAGTTAACAATGTACAGAATAAAGAGTACTCAAGAGAAAAACAGTCAAAACTGATATTCTCTGCCCTGCTACATGTATTATTAGAGCAGATTCAAAACACAAAAGTCTACCTCTAAATTAGACCTCTCAGGGGCATACCGTTTAATCGGACTCTGAGAAGGTCAATGGTCTTTAAGAGAATTTGTGTTGCAAGCATATCAAGACATGCCTTTTTGACTCTACACTGCTTCTGCAAAGTGTCAATACTTTATTGATGGGGTTTTGGAAAGCTTTTAATGTGTGCTTTGTATAGTTTATCTGGACAGTAGTTTGATTTTTTTAGACTCTTTGGTGACAGTACAAAATATCAGGGTAATCTTAAAAAAGTTCTCAGATCACCATCTTATTTGCTGCAATGCGGTTATAAATTGGGTTACTGTTTCACTGGGGTGTGAGTCCTTGTCAAGCAGCAACCACAATCCTAGTCAGGCTGGGGCAGAATCAAACCCCAAATTAACATGTGCTCAACACCCTGGTAGCTTGGCACAGAACAGTCGGGGTTAATTTAAAGGCAATGTGTAAAGTATTTGTTCAACATTTCAAACAATGACAGTGAAAGCACCACACACAAAATCCCACACCAAGATAGAAAATAGAGCTTAATTTAATAAATAAAACAAGACCAAAAACACATACATTCTAATAGAAGAAACATGGGTATTGATTTTTTTAAAGCTTTCACTTTAAATGGAGGAAAAAGGTGTACTGCACCAATTGGTTGAGCCGGACCGGGACAAAATCACAAATTCAGACTGACCGCGATGGAGCACGGGTCAACTACAGGGGCCCAGTTAGGCCTGCTGACCAGAGTACCTTAAATCATGGGTTGTGGAACGTTGCCTGGGTCTCCAAAGACATGTTTTGCAGCCAAAGCAGTATGTTGGTTCCAAGATGTAGCGAGCCTGCGATGTGAAGACCGGCATTGTGAATGTGTGGTTACGAAGAGCTGTGATGCAGAGTATATCATCGTCATCGAGGGTGCTGTTGATGAGAGATGCGAGGGCCTACCCCTGGGAATGCATTGCGCAGCACCGGTTCTGATGCAGCACTGGGATGCGATGTGATGCTGATCTTCTGTGGCGGTTCCGATCCATGCAGTGCAGCATTACAATGGCTCTGTTAAGGTTTGCACTGCGTAGCAGAGGAGATGTGTTGGTGCCGCTGGATTCGCAGAGGCTGGCAGAGCACCTTAGACCCACTTTAAAGGGTCCAGGACTGGGATGGCACCACTTGGTAGTGTAAGGTCACAGGTGCAGATGCAAGGTTTTTGGACACCTGTTATGCCCCTAAGGCTTACGATCAGGAGGCCGGCCAACTAGCCCTTGAAGTCACTGGGTTCAAGTGATGCAGGTCCAGTCCTTCTCACCCAGGCAAGAGGTCAGCAGGTCAGCAAAGCAGGGCAGCAATTCCTTCAGAGCAGCAGTCAAGCACAGTGGCAGTCATTGTAGCATCACAGCAGTCCTTCCTGGCAGAGTATCTACAGGTTCAGAAGTGTACTGAAGTGTTGGTGTCTGAAGTCCTAATTTTATACAGAGTTGTGCCTTTGAAGTGAAATAAAACTTTTAGAGGCATGCATTTGAAGTGAACAGATGCCCTTCCTTCCTTGTCCTGGTTCCAGAATACCTACAGATGGTATGCTGCCCTTTGTGTGGAGGCAGGACACAGCCTATTCAGGTATAAGTGTTGTAGGACTCTCGATGTAGGAACAAGACTGATGGATTTGGGGTGGCAGCACCACCGAGCATGAGGGACTGAGTTTGATCCCACACCGTATGATAGCTTTTGGCCTAACCCTTTTGAAAAGCTAGCAGCACCTCACCAGTACCAAAGACAAAAGGTGATTTGTGGCAGCCTATCGCAGGACACTTTAAGACTCCTCAGGGAAGTCATGGTGAAACAGATCTTACCCCTTTCTCTCATTTCACACATCTCATACATGCAAAGACAAATAGAAGCAGGATTTGGTTCAATACGTTTTATTGAAGCAACTGCATTCTACGTTAAAAGGCATGAATTGTGATTATTAGGATAATGAAACACAACACTATTAGAGTGGTCACTAGAAAAGTGAAACAGAGGAAAATTCCCACTATACTGTCACAATAGTGATTCCAAAATCCGTACCTGCACTACTAGGATTTTTAATGAGAGCAGTAGCAGTGTTAGCCCTAATCTGCCCGACTAGTCCCTGGATGGAAACCCAATCCCCATACCTGTGCTATAGGTAGAGAAGGGGTCTGTTGGTCTGCTGGAAGTCCTCCCACATGGATGAAGAAAAGACAGAGTTTCAGCAGGAACTGTGATGACGACACGCAGCATAAGATGGCTGACTGGCTGCGATGTCCCCTTTGATGTGGTGGGGCAGTGTGGTGTTTTATAATAAAACATCTGTTGTTCTAAGAACTGCCCTGACGTGACAACATATATTTTTCTGTCTATGGTAGACATTGTACTATTTGGATTGGCAATACCTGGTAAATTGTTGTGTGCAATCTTGGGTTAAGCACAGGATGAAAATGTTGTGCAAAGAAATGAATAACAAAGTCTGCATGGAAGGGAAACTGATAAAAATAATAAAACATCTCCACTAAAATGAAGCTTTTCTAAAATAATAGGAGGATTAAAAATGGCTTATGAATAGATAAAAGGGCACAAGCCCAGAGTTAAAATAATGTGCCCGTATAAATGCTGCAATAACCTCAAAACATAAGTTAGGCTGGGCCTCCCTCATATTCTGCTAGTGATGGCCCATCCAGTCACACATCTAAGCTTTCATTGTAAGTGGCTGTCTTGGAGGAATTACACAAAGTCCAGCTGCCAACAACACCTAGCCATGTGACCAGGGACAGGTTGCAGACACCAAATGGCCAAGACAAGAAAATGCCAACTTTCTAAAAGTGGCATATTCAGAACTGTATTTTAAAATCGGACTTCACCATAAGTTAGTATTTTAAATTAGGATTCCAAAGACACCAAACATGAACCAAATATATCTTCCTATTTGGAAATTATGCTTATAAATGTAATAAGGTAATTGCAACGTTATCCTATGGGAGAGATAAGCCTTGCCGTAGTGAGCAACAAATGTAAGAGTTTTTCACTAAGAGGATGTGTGTAACTTAAAAATTCATGTCCTACCTTTTAAATAAACTGCACACTGCCCTTTGGGCTGTCCAGGACCTACCATACGAGTGACTTTTATGTATAAAAAGGGAAAATTTGAGCCTGACAAAAAGCTTATTTTGCCAGGTCGAAATGGCAGTTTAGACTGCACACGCAAGCTCTGCAATGGCAGGCCTAAGATATGTTTAAAGGGCTACTTAAATGGGTGGCACAATCTGGCCCTCAAGTAGCATTTAATTTGCTGCCCCCGGGAACATGAAGAGGCAATACACTAGGGAATTATAAGTAAATTAAATAGGGCAAGTGGGTATTAGCTCATTCAACATGAGAGAGCACAAGTGCAGAGTCCTAAGGCCAACACAAACAATTTCAGCAAACATATAGGAGGAGGAATGCAAAACGTTTGAGGATGATCCTGTAGAAGGGGCCTGGCACAACAAATACTGATACAAGGTAATTGGTTAGAGAATTACACCTGGGGGAATAAGAACGGATACAAAGAAAGTGTCACCAGTTGTTCAATGGCCTGTATCAATGACAATTAAGCCTATGCAAAGTTTTGAGCTTTGCCAACTTTTATAGAAGATTCATTCATCTGCCAACATTTATAAAAGGTTAATTCATCAGCTTCCTGAAACAGTAAGAAACCCATCTCCAAGTCATTATATAAGGTAGCAGCAGCTTTGGGTAGTCCAAAGAGGCAGACCAACCATTTTTAAAAAATATATATTTTTCCAACACACCAATATAGAGCATCTATCTACTGTTAGGTTAGCACATTTGTAAAGCGCTAGGTTACTCCACATGGAGTGTCACCACACTAGCATTCCATATCCGCCTGGTCCTAGTTCCTAACTGAGGCCTAAAAAGATTGTTTAAAGAACCACGTCTTCAGCTTCATGTGAAAGGCCAGTTCGGAATGTTCCTACCTCTGATTGACAAAAAAAGAGTTCCAAAGTTTGGCGGCCAGGAAGCTGAAAGAGTGACCACCTATTTGCACACTCTCAAGATAACAGTGAGAGCGGTTCCTGTGGATCTGAGACATCTACTTGGATAAGAGGGTTTAAGCAGGCAGTGAAGACAGCAGGGTCCTTTCCAATTCAGGATCTTATGGGAAAGCATAAGGCTTTAAAAGAAACTCTTTCCGTAATAGGAAGTTAATGTAGTTTCACTAAAGCTGGCCCAGTTGGAGAAAATCTCAGGATATTCATCAACAACTGGGCTGTTACATTTTGGACCCTTTGAAGCTTCTGAAGGCTGCCCTGAGTGGCTTCAAGGTAGAGCACATTGCAATAGTCCAGCCTCAATAGCAATAGAGCTTGGACTACTGTTTACCTGCCAGCATCTGGAATAAAGGCAAGAATCTTACATAGAGTTTTTAAAATACTAAAGCAGACCCCAGAATGTCTGGCTATCCGTCTGTCAAAAGAGCGAGTGTTGTCGAACCAGATACCAAGATTTTATACTCTCTCTTTAGCTTTAGGGGCTGAAATCAGCCCCAGCGTATCAAGCCACCACGTGGAAGACCAAATTGAAGGTTGTTTGCCTATGATCAGAACCTCGGTTTTTCGGCGTTAAGACAACTGTGATCCATCCACTATGCTAGCCCTAGCAGACATGATATAAAATTGGCTGTGGAAGATCCCTCATATTCGGTCAGGGTGATGATTAACTGAGTATTACCCGCATATGATACAGTTTTACACTAAAGCGTTCAATCACATCAGCAGGACGGTGCATAAAAAGATTGAAAAAAGTTGGACTTAGGGCTGAGCCCTGTGGAACCCACTGTTGCAAGGATAACACCTCAGATGAACCTGGCTGTTGAGTCACCTGGAAGGTGTGATTTTGTAGAAAGCATGCCAGCCATCTCAGGGCAGGATCCCCAATACCACACAGCCAGAGCCGTTCAGGAAGGATGTACTGGGATAGAGTCTTGAAGTCCGCACTCAGGTCAAGCATTACCAAAGCAGCCGTTTTTCCCTCATCCGCAATGTGTCTTAAAGACTGAGAAGCAAGTAGCAGTACGTATTCTGTGCTGAAATGAGGGTGAAATCCCAATTGGGACTTGTGTAAAAGCTGTTTATCTTCAATTAAATTAATCAGCTGTAGATTAACATGCTTTTCCGCGATCTTAAAGAAGAAAGGAAGGGATATCGGCATAAGATTCTCTGGTTTGGTGAAATCTAATGCAGGTTTCTTCAACAGAGGTACCGCAGTGACATGCTTCCATTTGAAGGGGAGATGGCCTGACCTGAGGAACCATTAAGGAGCTTGCACAGTATAGGTAAAATGGCCTTCCTGTTGTGCTCCAATGTCTTGGGTGAGGCTGGGTCCAAATGTGACCCAGATTTTATTTTTGGCAGAAGGGCCTGTAAATCTGTCAGAGATAGGCTGGTTATGCTATGTAGAACGTCTGCAGACCTGAGTGATAAAGACTAGATGGCAGGACTTGAGGTATCATTCACCACTTAGGGAAGGAAACATAAACCTTAGAGACATTATAAGAAAATAAATGTACAATTTAATTGCACTTGTCGACCTAGGGACTAGAAGACGGGGAGACCAGCTCTAAGGAAGATAAAGAGTTCACTCTAGAGACAGATGCTTTTATTCCGCAGGGTGTTTTATCACATAGACTTCCAGCTAAAAGGCAGATTTATCCAGCAGCAAATTAGCAGTGACAAAGTCCTTTTGGCTACTAAGAGGTCCTTTGAGGAATGGAGGCATTCTTTGTTAGGAGTCAGACACACTGTAGAAGTGTACACAGATAACAGAACCCTGCAATGTTTAAAGCCAGCCCTGACTCCTAAACAACTCACAATATGTGTACTCTTTTCAGATTTATTTTCTAATTACAGACCAGGTCCTAATATTCGTAGAGTTGTTGTCCTGTCTCGACCTCAACAGAATCAACCTGAAAATTAGACTAGATTGAGTAAAGATCCACCATGAATTCTGTCATCAAAGATTTTGAATAATAATTCTATAGCTTCAATGTGGAATCATTTTTGTGAAAAGTATGTACAGAAACAGTCTATCAATATTAAATTACTAAGTCTCAGCCGAGTGATGAGTAAAATTGGCAATATCCACTGTCTATGTTTTCTCTCATATCCCAGCCCCCTTGCCTTGGGTCTGCGCTTAACCAACATACTGCTGACTGTGGAACAAAAAACCTGAGGTTCGTCTCTAGGGCTCTTTTAGATGCAGTCTATGTGCGTTTGAGCTCTTATCATCTTTTTTCGAACTTCTAATCCTCTGGATCCTGGACTATAAATAGAGGGGATCTATACTGCCACTGAAGACTTGTCTTAAGGTGAGAGACCTACTGATCAGACTTCACCAGAAAGTGCCACTAAGTGAGATGCAGAATCTGTATAAATTCTGTACTATTCCAGCAAGAACCTGAATCACAAGGTGATCCCACTGAGCCACCAGAAGTGTCTCATCCAGGGTATGAAGCCCAGTAAATATGCAATTGCAAAGCATGCCGTACAAGGCTTGTTCACTTGCCACGTAAGCCTCAGACCTGGGAGAACAATAAAACTACGTGCAGGTTCCCCCCTAATCAGACCACTATGGCATTGACCCCTAACAGCCCATTCACTCCCTTAGTACGAAGTGGAACAAATGCATATGAAATCATGTGCTCTCTGACATCCTTTCCACCACTGCCAGAAATGGATTTAAGAAAGACACCATGGTCTATCAATCCAACAACTGTTTGCAGAACACTCCAGATAGATAATAAGAACAGAGTATTTCACATGAGCCGTATTAATTACAGGCATAATAACTTTTCACACCTATTGTCGATCCATGACAGCCAACTAATTTGAAGGGGGATGAAGCCACAATCCTAACTAATCAAACACAAAGAGGACGTTGACTCTAAGTTTTTACAAGTCCTTCACAATAAAGATGTACACTGGACACACTAACCTTGCCTCCAACCACTAACCTAGCCCCTACTTCCAATATCTGTACAATCACAAATAAAATCTACTGACAGAACTGATGCAACCTCTTCTGAATCCCCAGACCATCTCAATCTAGGGCTACTGGTTCTTGAACAAAAGAAAATACTGACCAACATAGACACACAACTACAAAGCGATTTTACTGCTATGCCAATAAACATCAGTACAACAGACACCAAATAATGATGACAAAAACCACAGTTCAGATATCGGTAGACAGTTAAGCATCTCTCAATATAGTATCTGATCAAAATCAGAAAATCTACCCCAATGCAGAGTTTGTTCAAAACAGCCAAATCATTCCTATAATCAAATGGAGATTGATGAAGCTAAGCTGAGAATCTATTAGGATGAGACTAATAGATTTCCAATCAGACGTAAAGCACACCATCAAAATGCTTGACACTATACAAGACGAATAAGTAATCTAGGGGTGAGACCCATTTCTGCCTGACGTGGTTACATTACTTTATACTGTTTTGACACTAACTTTAAAATCCTCTTTAAATGACCATGTTGTAGAGGGAAAGGTATGGCCATTATGAATCACACACGTATTACGTAGTAACAGGCTTGTGTAATGAATCAATTGAGCATATGTGATGCAGGTATTCCCCTCGTTTCAAACATTCATTTTATTACACTGATTAGAGACGACAAAGCAACTGTATAATCTTGGCAGAAATTTTCGATCAGGCAATGGATACCCAGGTTTTATCAAACAAAATGTCAAAAAGCATTAACCTTTACCTTTGTATTCAATTAAAGCAATGCACTCTTCCACCACACACCGCAAACACTACAGTATAAGATGTGAGACAAATAGTTAAACAGAGAAAGGGAAATGGGACAAGACAGAAAACTAAGGCCTTGAATATCACTTCACTACTTTTGTCACACTGCTGTTTCCTGATGCCTAGATGTTGAAATGGATATCTAAAGACAGATAAGAGACTTACCTTGTTGTTCTTCAGTTAGGTGTTTTGTTCACAGAGGTTGACCACTAGTTATATTGTGTGTTGAGTGCATTGCGAAACATAACTGGTGAACTTCAGTGGCTCTGTGCTGTGATCTTTTTCAGTGAACTTGTCTGATTTACTTAATTGTTAACTCCCATTGTGTCCGCTCTGCCCATTCTGCACGTAGCCACACCTTGACCTTATGCCCAACTTGCAAGGATGAGGGGTGTATCCAGCACAGATCCTGGGTTATGGCTAGGTCCTGCGGCCTACCTTCTGCATTCCAAGTTGTTTAGCCTCCTTGTGTTTTTTCTTTTGTGCCAGAAACTCATGAGTCGGAAGTGATTACAGAGTAAGGCACAAAATGGTGTTGAATCTAGCACTTACCTCGAGCTAATGAGTTGCATGTTGAAAACTGTTTTTTTTTTTTCAGGATTGTTTTGGATTTTCCACATTTCTGGGTTCCTGTAACCACTGCTCTGGGGTCAGGAACATTTAGGGTTGGCCACTCGTGGCTGTTTTTCACATTGTGTAACTGGTTAGGGTTCAAGATGGGCAAAAAATATATAAGTCCCAATCCATTCAATTACATTGCCTTGAAATTTGAAAATGTGATTGCCTTCAAAAAGCCCGATTTTAGAGTGTGCGCCCAGAAGTATTGCAGTGTTTGTCTCTTAAACAATCTCCCCCTTACCTGAAAAGTAGACTCTGCTAGCTTGAAAGTGTGGACTCAGCCTGTCTGTATCCAAGGAGATACTGAATAGAACAGCAATAACCTCCCCCCAGGCCCCAGGGACTGGACGTAGCTGATTGGCTCCCTGAGTCTCTGCTGCACCTGAGACCCACCCCCCCCCCCCCCCCACCTGCTCTGGCTCCTTAAGTTTGTGGAGGGAAGGCCAAAGGCAGACACCTCCATTTTGTGTTCCTCTGTGCATCTTCTCCTGTGTCCTGATACAGCCCAGTGTTCAAGGATTGCAAAGAGACCTAGGTAAGGAGCCCAAAGACATTTTCTAGTCAAATAGTATTAATTGTTCAAAAAGTGTTTGTTTTACTGTGGACTCTGTGTTTTTCAGGCAGCCTGGCCTCTTTTAAAGTGGTGTTTGTTTCAAAATCGTTTTTGCTGTGACTGTGTGAATTCCCTTGCTAGTTTGTGACTCCCCCCCCCACCTTTCCCCCCCCTCTCTGCCCCCCTTTTCTCACCCCTATTCTTAGTAAAAAGACTACATAGATCTTTCAGAGTGTGGTTTTAGGAGACTGTTTTTAATCTGTTTGTGTGATTTAAATTGTACTTACAAGCTGTCTGCCCCCCTGTATTTTTTGCCTTCAAAAAGCCCGATTTTAGAGTGTGCGCCCAGAAGTATTGCAGTGTTTGTCTCTTAAACAATCTCCCCCTTACCTGAAAAGTAGACTCTGCTAGCTTGAAAGTGTGGATTCAGCCTGTCTGTATCCAAGGAGATACTGAATAGAACAGCAATAACCTCCCCCCAGGCCCCAGAGACTGGACGTAGCTGATTGGCTCCCTGAGTCTCTGCTGCACCTGAGACCCACCCCCCGCCCCCACCTGCTCTGGCTCCTTAAGTTTGTGGAGGGAAGGCCAAAGGCAGACACCTCCATTTTGTGTTCCTCTGTGCATCTTCTCCTGTGTCCTGATACAGCCCAGTGTTCAAGGATTGCAAAGAGACCTAGGTAAGGAGCCCAAAGACATTTTCTAGTCAAATAGTATTAATTGTTCAAAAAGTGTTTGTTTTACTGTGGACTCTCTGTTTTTCAGGCAGCCTGGCCTCTTTTAAAGTGGTGTTTGTTTCAAAATCGTTTTTGCTGTGACTGTGTGAATTCCCTTGCTAGTTTGTGCCTCCCCCCCCCTTTTCTCCCCCCCTCTCTGCCCCCCTTTTTTCACCCCTATTCTTAGTAAAAAAGACTACATAGATCTTTCAGAGTGTGGTTTTAGGAGACTGTTTTTAATCTGTTTGTGTGATTTAAATTGTACTTAAAAGCTGTCTGCCCCCCTGTATTTTTTGCCTTCAAAAAGCCCGATTTTAGAGTGTGCGCCCAAAAGTATTGCAGTGTTTGTCTCTTAAACAATCTCCCCCTTACCTGAAAAGTAGACTCTGCTAGCTTGAAAGTGTGGATTCAGCCTGTCTGTATCCAAGGAGATACTGAATAGAACAGCAATAACCTCCCCCCAGGCCCCAGGGACTGGACGTAGCTGATTGGCTCCCTGAGTCTCTGCTGCACCTGAGACCCACCCCCCCCCCCCCCACCTGCTCTGGCTCCTTAAGTTTGTGGAGGGAAGGCCAAAGGCAGACACCTCCATTTTGTGTTCCTCTGTGCATCTTCTCCTGTGTCCTGATACAGCCCAGTGTTCAAGGATTGCAAAGAGACCTAGGTAAGGAGCCCAAAGACATTTTCTAGTCAAATAGTATTAATTGTTCAAAAAGTGTTTGTTTTACTGTGGACTCTCTGTGTTTTTCAGGCAGCCTGGCCTCTTTTAAAGTGGTGTTTGTTTCAAAATCGTTTTTGCTGTGACTGTGTGAATTCCCTTGCTAGTTTGTGACTCCCCCCCCTTTTCCCCCCCCCCTCTGCCCCCCTTTTTTCACCCCTATTCTTAGTAAAAAGACTACATAGATCTTTCAGAGTGTGGTTTTAGGAGACTGTTTTTAATCTGTTTGTGTGATTTAAATTGTACTTAAAAGCTGTCTGCCCCCCTGTATTTTTTGCCTTCAAAAAGCCCGATTTTAGAGTGTGCGCCCAGAAGTATTGCAGTGTTTGTCTTTTAAACAATCTCCCCCTTACCTGAAAAGTAGACTCTGCTAGCTTGAAAGTGTGGATTCAGCCTGTCTGTATCCAAGGAGATACTGAATAGAACAGCAATAGCCTCCCCCCAGGCCCCAGGGACTGGACGTAGCTGATTGGCTCCCTGAGTCTCTGCTGCACCTGAGACCCACCCCCCCCCCCCACCTGCTCTGGCTCCTTAAGTTTGTGGAGGGAAGGCCAAAGGCAGACACCTCCATTTTGTGTTCCTCTGTGCATCTTCTCCTGTGTCCTGATACAGCCCAGTGTTCAAGGATTGCAAAGAGACCTAGGTAAGGAGCCCAAAGACATTTTCTAGTCAAATAGTATTAATTGTTCAAAAAGTGTTTGTTTTACTGTGGACTCTCTGTGTTTTTCAGGCAGCCTGGCCTCTTTTAAAGTGGTGTTTGTTTCAAAATCGTTTTTGCTGTGACTGTGTGAATTCCCTTGCTAGTTTGTGACTCCCCCCCCCCCCTTTCTCCCCCCCCCTCTCTGCCCCCCTTTTTTCACCCCTATTCTTAGTAAAAAGACTACATAGATCTTTCAGAGTGTGGTTTTAGGAGACTGTTTTTAATCTGTTTGTGTGATTTAAATTGTACTTAAAAGCTGTCTGCCCCCCTGTATTTTTTGCCTTCAAAAAGCCCGATTTTAGAGTGTGCGCCCAGAAGTATTGCAGTGTTTGTCTCTTAAACAATCTCCCCCTTACCTGAAAAGTAGACTCTGCTAGCTTGAAAGTGTGGATTCAGCCTGTCTGTATCCAAGGAGATACTGAATAGAACAGCAATAACCTCCCCCCAGGCCCCAGGGACTGGACGTAGCTGATTGGCTCCCTGAGTCTCTGCTGCACCTGAGACCCCCCCCCACCTGCTCTGGCTCCTTAAGTTTGTGGAGGGAAGGCCAAAGGCAGACACCTCCATTTTGTGTTCCTCTGTGCATCTTCTCCTGTGTCCTGATACAGCCCAGTGTTCAAGGATTGCAAAGAGACCTAGGTAAGGAGCCCAAAGACATTTTCTAGTCAAATAGTATTAATTGTTCAAAAAGTGTTTGTTTTACTGTGGACTCTCTGTGTTTTTCAGGCAGCCTGGCCTCTTTTAAAGTGGTGTTTGTTTCAAAATCGTTTTTGCTGTGACTGTTTGAATTCCCTTGCTAGTTTGTGACTTCCCCCCCTTTCCCCCCCTCTCTGCCCCCCTTTTTTCACCCCTATTCTTAGTAAAAAGACTACATAGATCTTTCAGAGTGTGGTTTTAGGAGACTGTTTTTAATCTGTTTGTGTGATTTAAATTGTACTTAAAAGCTGTCTGCCCCCCTGTATTTTTTGCCTTAAAAAAGCCCGATTTTAGAGTGTGCGCCCAGAAGTATTGCAGTGTTTGTCTCTTAAACAATCTCCCCCTTACCTGAAAAGTAGACTCTGCTAGCTTGAAAGTGTGGATTCAGCCTGTCTGTATCCAAGGAGATACTGAATAGAACAGCAATAACCTCCCCCCAGGCCCCAGGGACTGGACTTTAGTTAACTTGCTCCTTATATAGGTTCCTTGTGGTTGTTGCATATGCTGTTGTGATTGGTTTTTTTTGGGAGATGATGTTTCATTGGTTCCTAGCTCCAGGGATGCATCTATGATTGGTGGATAGGGCTAGGATTCTGATTGGCTGTTGGTACTAGGGCTGTGATTGGTGGATAGGGTTAGGATTCTGATTGGCTGTTGGTACTAGGGCTGTGATTGGTGGATAGGGCTAGGATTCTGATTGGCTGTTGGTACTAGGGCTGTGATTGGTGGATAGGGCTAGGATTCTGATTGGCTGTTGGTACTAGGGCTGTGATTGGTGGATAGGGCTAGGATTCTGATTGGCTGTTGGTTTTAGGGCTGGGGCTGTGATTGGGGGTCAGGAAATAGGGCTGTGACTGGTGATTAGGGCTGGGTCTCCCATTTATTGGCTAAATCAGGGTTTAAAATTGGATTGGCTAGGGTTAGGACCAGCTTCCTATTGGCTGTTAGGGCTATAAAAGGCCAGGTTTCAGGGCGTCTTAGCCCAGGCGTCGAGGCCAAGGGCGGTTATCTGTTTGGGCCTGTTGGGCGGAGAGGACAAGGGCGGTTATCTGTTTGGGCCTGTTGGGCGGAGAGGACAAGGGCGGTTATCTGTTTGGGCCTGTTGGGCGGAGAGGACAAGGGCGGTTATCTGTTTGGGCCTGTTCGAGACAGGTAGGGACTAGGGACTAGGGCCAGAAATGCTGCCCAATTCCCATTCCACCAGGAATGGTTTCTGCCCCAACACATCCCTCAACATGCAAACACATTATCTGCAAAGATATTCAACTCATGCATCACAAACTGACCATAGACATATTGCATTTCCCCACCACCCAACACAATACCCTACATACAACACATATACACATACACCCCATAACTACTACAGTCAAACACCTTCATACTCACAGGAAACACTACTCTGTCCCCTCCCACTAACACTACCTGCCACCACCCACACAATACAAAACTACAACATACAATTCTCTCAGTTTCAGTCTCCCAGATACACACTCTCTACACATACTAACCAAAAACACTATCCGCTGTTCGCTTCACACAGACCGCCTGAACTCATAACAATGCCAAAACCCTGCCTTCAAACACATCATCTACACACACTCTTCCCCTCTGCTCACCAATTACACACTACCATACAATCCCCACATTTCACTCCACCACACATATTACCTCTTCCAGTCTTCTCAACTAATACTCATCTCCCTGACACACATCCATCACCTCATATACACCTCATACATTCATCTCCAAAACACATCAACACCCCATCTAACACTCAAATTCCACTTAACAGCACTAACTCACATACAAATCCCTCACCAAAAACAACTACACCAATAGCCCCTCTCATTATTCCACAAAAACAATACCGACCACAAACATCAGCACATCAAAGCAACACAAACTTACATTACACTCATCATCATACCTACTCTCACCCCCAAGACTACACAAAGGATACAAATTCCACCCTATCTCCACCCCTACCCCCCCAACCTTCACAAACACCTACCACAAGCACCCCATCCCAGCAACCTTCTTTCAGTCGCCTCTCCTCCATTGCACAATTTAGAGCCTTACATCATGATCCACATGCTCCTCCACCACCCCTAACCCATACTCCATCCACACTAAACAGACGCAAACAAAAAAAAAACATGACACTCATAGCAACCTCGCATCCCCTTGTTTGTTTCATAATAAAACTACCCTACAAAAAACACTACACTCCTCATGGCTCTCTCAGCCACCAAGTTCACCACCCACACACACAGACCCAACAAAATGCCTCCTTAACCTGCTGGAAGAGGAACACTATGTTGAAAAGCAAGACTATTGTGAGCCTCAAACAGTTAACACAACTAGCAACACTCCTGCTTCAAGCTCACATTATACTACTTACCCTTCTACTAAACAAAACAACACCACCACTAACACACCCTATCTAAACTGCCAGCTCATAAATGCTCGATCACTCTCAAAAAACAAGCACCACATCTACGACCTGCTCACAGACACACAACCTGACTTACTATTCATTACAGAAACCTGGCTGGGAGATGACATGGCACCAGTATTGCATGAAGCCCTTCCTCCAGGCTCTCAAACCATCACACAAAACCGTATAGGCAAGAGAGGAGGTGGACTAGCTATTATATTCAAACAGGCAATAAACAGACAACATCTCCATACAAGGTTGTGAAGCCCTCCTTACCAGATGCCACCCTACTCCAACTTCCACCTGTAACTTTCTCCTCCTTTACAGACCTCCACCTAACAACTCCACTTTCCCAGATGCCTTTCTTGACATAGTCTCAAACCTTATTACACTATACTCCAATCTATGCATTCTTGGAGATCTAAACATTTGGTTTGACAAACCCAATATGCCCCATCCAAAAGCTATCACCACTGGCCTACTCGCATTGAATCTACATCAGATTGTGCACAATCCCACACACATCGCTGGTCACATCCTAGATGTCATTTTTGCTAAGCCTGAACTTGTTACTATTCATAGCATCACACCAACCACCTGGTCAGACCACCATCTGATAACTTTCCGACAAACAACTCCACATATCAACACACCCCACAACCACTTACATACATACACCTATCGACCATGGAAAAAACTCAATTTGGATCACTTAGAAACACAACTAACAGCAAACACAGATCTAGATACAATCAATTCTGTACCTAAACTTTATGAGTGGCTACAGGAAGCTTTTGATGTCCTAATACCACTCAGAAAAACTAAACATGACAAAAGAAAACCAACACCTTGGAGAAACACAGAACTTAAAAAGATAAAGAAACAAATCAGAAACCTGCAGCGGACCTGGCTCAAAACAAACAACAGTCAAGACAAACTGCAGCTACACAAACTTAACAGGATATACAAATCATCAATCAAAAAAGCTAAAAAAAGATACTACTCAGACAGAATTCTAAATGCTCAATCTACAACCAAGGAATTTTACAAAATTCTCAATGAATTTCGAAAACCCACATGCATGGAAGGAAGTCATCCCACCACTCAAGATTTCACAAACAAATTGGCAACTCACTACACAACCAAGGCAGACACATTGGACTCCTATTTAAAACAGAAGAAAACCATCAGCACCAACCCCTTTACTAAAATACCCTTTAAGAATAAACCATCCCAACCTCTACAGTCCTTCAAACAAATATCCCAGGATGAATTTATGGATTTGGTCAAAGCAAGCAGACCTTCTGGTTGCCCTTCTGACCCTTGCCCACCACAGATCTTCAAGAACATCCTGCTATCTACTTCCGCTGCCACACCTGTAAGAAGAATCATCAACAACTCTTTAACTTCAGGAACTTTTCCTACTGACCTGAAAAAGGCATACATACGACCATTATTAAAGAAAACAAATCTAGACCCGCAAGACCCCAACAACTACAGACCTATCACAAATGGACCCTTCCTGGGCAAATTGATAGAAAGAGCAGCATTCGCCCAGATGTCACAATTCATTGAAGACAATTCTATACTTTCAGACTTCCAAACTGGATTCCGCCCAGGAAGAAGCACTGAATCGGCACTCATGGCAATCTGGGACGATCTTAAAAACACAGTTGACCGAAATGGAGTTGCTGCACTACTTATCTTGGACCTCTCAGCTGCCTTTGATACGGTAGACCATGACACCCTAACTCAAAGACTCCACGAAGTCGGCATACAAGGGATTGCGCTCGACTGGATTACTTCCTATCTCCAAAAAAGAGCGAATATCATCCACTCACCCCCCTTCTCATCCGAACCCTACCTCACAAAAACAGGGGTCCCCCAAGGGTCAATCATCTCACCTACATGATATCTTTACCAGAACTGATCAATGATTTCCATCTCACATGCTACAACTATGCAGATGACACACAAATACTACTTCAATTAGAAGACCCCAAAAACATTGAAAACTCTCAAATCTTCAGTTGCCTCAGAGCCGTTGATCAGTGGATGACCTGGAGCCATCTCAAACTAAATACCTCCAAAACTGAAATACTCATATGTGGTGACTGGAAACATTATGACCCTCTGTGCGTATGGCCTGACGATCTCGGACCACCTCCTCAATCATCCAAGGAAGTGAAAAACCTAGGAATCATCATGGATTCCAAACTAACTATGAATGCCCAAGTAGACAAATTAGCACGCACAAGCTTCATCACCTTAAAGACTTTACGACGCATTTTCCCTCACCTCGGATTTCCACACAAGGTGCAAGCTACTATCTCACTTGTATTATCCAAACTGGATTATGCCAATAGCCTCTACCATGGATCATCTCTATCTGTTATGAAAAAACTACAACGTATCCAGAATTCCCCAGCCAGGCTACTACTACATATAAAGCCGCAAGCCCACATCTCCCCTGCCTTGAGAGCACTACACTGGTTACCCGTTGCCAGAAGATGCACTTTCAAGCTGCTTTGTATCACCCACAAAGCTATACATGGAACAGGACCGCTTTTCATCAACAAAAAAAATTACCAAGTACATCCAACAAAGAACCCTCCGCTCAAGACTGGCACCCCGCCTTAGAACACCACCATACAAGAAAAAGACTGTAGGTGGTACATCCTTCTCCGTCCAAGCAGCCAAACTATGGAATTCATTACCCCCAACTATAAGAGCCACAGATAACTTTCTTGCTTTCAGGAAACTACTCAAGAGTTTGCTCTTTCCTTCATAACCACCTTTTTCAAGCAACTACGAACTGCATATGCCTATGTGGATAATTATTTTTTCAGATTATATGTATATTTCTATTCATTTATAGTTTCTTTGGAAACTAAAGCCAGGCTGTGCGCTCAGAGATCCCATAGCAGAAAAGATCTAGAATCCATCCTGGAGATGAACTGTTGATGTACTGGAGCGTAATCTGTATCTGACTGAGACGCGCGGTTTCTATCTTCCTCTGCTGGAGACACAGAGTAGAAGGTTTCTTCCTTTATAAAGCACCTGTAAGCTCCGCCCGCTGAGTCACGCCCCGTCCACCCTCGAAGTAGGTAAAGGAATTCCCGCCTTTTTACCAGGATGATGGACAGCTTTCCAAAACGACCCCAATGCGTTTACCGCCGATTCCGGTGGTGCGTTGTTGATGCTCAGAAGCACAAGGACATCTCCACAAAGACGCACTAATAACAATCACATTGCCAAAGGCACACAAGGTTGCTGGAGACGTTTACCCCGTGGCCCATCACGTACCCTTAATTGTACTATATAAACGGGGCGTATAAAACATGCTAGGTAACGCTTACTGACATACTCGTAGAAAATACTCCGGTTGGGTAGGCCACAATACTCATTTTTACAGACACTAAACCTCAACAGGAAGCACTTACAAATATAAACGTAGCAGGTGCCCCAGTTGAAGCTCAGCTTCTTGAAAGGACAAGCCACCCTAAGTCTTGGGCTTGGCAAAGATAAAGCAAGGCTGTGCGCTCAGAGATTCCAAAACAGAAAACAATCTAGAATCCTTCCTGGAGGTGAATTGATGATGTACTGGAGCGTAATCTGTATCTGACTGTGACGCACGGGTTTCTATCTTCCTCTCCTGGAGACACAGAGTTGAAGGTTTCTCCCTTTATAAAGCACCTGTAAGCTCCGCCCGCTGAGCCACGCCCCATCTACACTCGTAGTAGGTATTGGAATTCCCGCCTTCTACCAGGATAATAGACAGCTTTCCAAAACGAGCCCACTGCGTTTACCGACGATTCCGGTGGTGCGTTGTTGATACGCAGGAGCACATATCCACAAAGACGCACTAGTAACAATCACATTGCCGAAGGCACACAAGGTTGCTGGAGACGTTTATCCCTTGGTCCACCACGTAACCTCAGTATACAATATAAACGGGGCATATAAAACATGAGAGGTAACACTTACTGACATATACATAGAAAATACTCCGGTTGGGTAGACCACGATGCTCATTTTACAGACACTAAACCTCATCAGGAAGCACTTACAAATATAAACGTAGCAGGTGCCCCAGTTGAAGCTCAGCTTCTGGAAAGGACATGCCAACCTAAGTCTTGGGCTTGGCAAAGATAAAGCAAGGCTGTGCGCTCAGAGATTCCAAAGCAGAAAACAATCTAGAATCCTACCTGGAGGTGAATTGATGATGTACTGGAGCGTAATCTGTATCTGACTGTGACGCGCAGGTTTCTATCTTCCTCTCCTGGAGACACAGAGTTGAAGGTTTCTCCCTTTACAAAGCACCTGTAAGCTCCGCCCGCTGAGCCACGCCCCATCTACACTCGTAGTAGGTAAAAAATTCCCGCCTTCTACCAGGATGATGGACAGGTTTCCAAAACGACCCCATTGCGTTTACCGCCGATTCCGGTGGTGCGTTGTTGATGCGCAGGAGCACATATCCACAAAGACGCACTAGTAACAATCACATTGCCGAAGGCACACAAGGTTGCTAGAGACGCTCCTCCCTTGGTCCATCACGTAGCCTCAGTGTACAATATAAACGGGGCATATAAAACATGCTAGGTAAAGCTTACTGAATTACTCGTAAAAAATACTCCGGTTGGGTAGGCCACAATGCTCTTTTTACAGACACTAAACCTTAAAGGAAGCACTTACAAATATAAACGTAGCAGATGCCCCAGTTGAAGCTCAGCTTCTGGAAAGGACAAGCCACCCTAAGTCTTGGGCTTGACAAAGATAAAGCAAGGCTGTGCGCTCAGAGATTCCAAAGCAGAAAACAATCTAGAATCCTTCCTGGAGGTGAACTGATGATGTACTGAGGCGTAATCTGTATCTGACTGTGACGCGCAGGTTCTATCTTCCTCTCCTGGAGACACAGAGTTGAAGGTTTCTCCCTTTATAAAGCACCTGTAAGCTCCGCCCGCTGAGCCACGCCCCTTCTACACTCGTAGTAGGAAAAAGAATTCCCGCCTTTTACCAGGATGATGGACAGCTTTCCAAAACGACCCCACTGCGTTTACCGCCGATTCCGGTGGTGCGTTGTTGATGCGCAGGAGCACATATCCACAAAGACGCACTAGTAACAATCACATTGCCGAAGGCACACAAGGTTGCTGGAGACGCTTCTCCCTTGGTCCGTCACGTAGCCTCTGTGTACAATATAAACGGGGCATATAAAACATGCTAGGTAACGCTGACTGACATACTCGTAGAAAATACTCCGGTTGGGTAGGCCACGATGCTCATTTTACAGACACTAAACCTTAAAGGAAGCACTTACAAATATAAACGTAGCAGGTGCCCCTGTTGAAGCTCGGCTTCTGGAAAGGACAAGCCACCCTAACTCTTGGGCTTGGCAAAGATAAAGCAAGGCTGTGCGCTCAGAGATTCCAAAGCAGAAAACAACCTAGAATCCTACCTGGAGGTGAATTAATGATGTACTGGAGCGTAATCTGTATCTGACTGTGACGCGCGGTTTCTATCTTCCTCTCCTGGAGACACAGAGTTGAAGGTTTCTCCCTTTATAAAGCACCTGTAAGCTCCGCCCGCTGAGCCACGCCCCTTCTACACTCGTAGTAGGTAAAAGAATTCCCGCCTTTTACCAGGATGATGGACAGCTTTCCAAAACGACCCCACTGCGTTTATCGCAGATTCCGGTGGTGCGTTGTTGATGCGCAGGAGCACATATCCACAAAGACGCACTAGTAACAATCACATTGCCGAAGGCACACAAGGTTGCTGGAGACGCTTCTCCCTTGGTCCGTCACGTAGCCTCTGTGTACAATATAAACGGGGCATATAAAACATGCTAGGTAACGCTGACTGACATACTCGTAGAAAATACTCCGGTTGGGTAGGCCACGATGCTCATTTTACAGACACTAAACCTTAAAGGAAGCACTTACAAATATAAACGTAGCAGGTGCCCCTGTTGAAGCTCAGCTTCAGGAAAGGACAAGCCACCCTAACTCTTGGGCTTGGCAAAGATAAAGCAAGGCTGTGCGCTCAGAGATTCCAAAGCAGAAAACAACCTAGAATCCTACCTGGAGGTGAATTAATGATGTACTGGAGCGTAATCTGTATCTGACTGTGACACGCGGTTTCTATCTTCCTCTCCTGGAGACACAGAGGTGAAGGTTCTCCCTTTATAAAGCACCTGTAAGCTCCGCCCGCTGAGCCACGCCCCGTCTACACTCGTAGTAGGTAAAATAATTCCCGCCTTTTACCAGGATGATGGACAGGTTTCCAAAACGACCCCATTGCGTTTACCGACGATTCCGGTGGTGCGTTGTTGATGCGCAGGAGCACATATCCACAAAGACGCACTAGTAACAATCACATTGCCGAAGGCACACAAGGTTGCTGGAGACGCTTCTCCCTTGGTCCGTCACGTAGCCTCAGTGTACAATATAAACGGGGCATATAAAACATGCTAGGTAACGCTGACTGACATACTCGTAGAAAATACTCCGGTTGGGTAGGCCACGATGCTCTTTTTACAGACACTAAACCTTAAAGGAAGCACTTACAAATATAAACGTAGCAGGTGCCCCAGTTGAAGCTCAGCTTCTGGAAAGGACAAGCCACCCTAAGTCTTGGGCTTGACAAAGATAAAGCAAGGCTGTGCGCTCAGAGATTCCAAAGCAGAAAACAATCTAGAATCCTTCCTGGAGGTGAACTGATGATGTACTGAAGCGTAATCTGTATCTGACTGTGACGCGCAGGTTCTATCTTCCTCTCCTGGAGACACAGAGTTGAAGGTTTCTCCCTTTATAAAGCACCTGTAAGCTCCGCCCGCTGAGCCACGCCCCTTCTACACTCGTAGTAGGTAAAAGAATTCCCGCCTTCTACCAGAATGATGGACAGGTTTCCAAAACGACCCCATTGCGTTTACCGCCGATTCCGGTGGTGCGTTGTTGATGCGCAGGAGCACATATCCACAAAGACGCACTAGTAACAATCACATTGCCGAAGGCACACAAGGTTGCTAGAGACGCTCCTCCCTTGGTCCATCACGTAGCCTCAGTGTACAATATAAACGGGGCATATAAAACATGCTAGGTAACGCTTACTGAATTACTCGTAAAAAATACTCCGGTTGGATAGGCCACGATGCTCTTTTTACAGACACTAAACCTTAAAGGAAGCACTTACAAATATAAACGTAGCAGGTGCCCCAGTTGAAGCTCAGCTTCTGGAAAGGACAAGCCACCCTAAGTCTTGGGCTTGACAAAGATAAAGCAAGGCTGTGCGCTCAGAGATTCCAAAGCAGAAAACAATCTAGAATCCTTCCTGGAGGTGAACTGATGATGTACTGAAGCGTAATCTGTATCTGACTGTGACGCGCAGGTTCTATCTTCCTCTCCTGGAGACACAGAGTTGAAGGTTTCTCCCTTTATAAAGCACCTGTAAGCTCCGCCCGCTGAGCCACGCCCCTTCTACACTCGTAGTAGGTAAAAGAATTCCCGCCTTTTACCAGGATGATGGACAGCTTTCCAAAACGACCCCACTGCGTTTACCGCCGATTCCGGTGGTGCGTTGTTGATGCGCAGGAGCACATATCCACTAAGACGCACTAGTAACAATCACATTGCCGAAGGCACACAAGGTTGCTGGAGACGCTTCTCCCTTCGTCCCTCACGTAGCCTCTGTGTACAATATAAACGGGGCATATAAAACATGCTAGGTAACGCTGACTGACATACTCGTAGAAAATACTCCGGTTGGGTAGGCCACAATGCTCATTTTACAGACACTAAACCTTAAAGGAAGCACTTACAAATATAAACGTAGCAGGTGCCCCTGTTGAAGCTCAGCTTCTGGAAAGGACAAGCCACCCTAACTCTTGGGCTTGGCAAAGATAAAGCAAGGCTGTGCGCTCAGAGATTCCAAAGCAGAAAACAACCTAGAATCCTACCTGGAGGTGAATTAATGATGTACTGGAGCGTAATCTGTATCTGACTGTGACGCGCGGTTTCTATCTTCCTCTCCTGGAGACACAGAGGTGAAGGTTCTCCCTTTATAAAGCACCTGTAAGCTCCGCCCGCTGAGCCACGCCCCGTCTACACTCGTAGTAGGTAAAAGAATTCCCGCCTTTTACCAGGATGATGGACAGGTTTCCAAAACGACCCCATTGCGTTTACCGACGATTCCGGTGGTGCGTTGTTGATGCGCAGGAGCACATATCCACAAAGACGCACTAGTAACAATCACATTGCCGAAGGCACACAAGGTTGCTGGAGACGCTTCTCCCTTGGTCCGTCACGTAGCCTCAGTGTACAATATAAACGGGGCATATAAAACATGCTAGGTAACGCTGACTGACATACTCGTAGAAAATACTCCGGTTGGGTAGGCCACGATGCTCATTTTACAGACACTAAACCTTAAAGGAAGCACTTACAAATATAAACGTAGCAGGTGCCCCTGTTGAAGCTCAGCTTCTGGAAAGGACAAGCCACCCTAACTCTTGGGCTTGGCAAAGATAAAGCAAGGCTGTGCGCTCAGAGATTCCAAAGCAGAAAACAATCTAGAATCCTTCCTGGAGGTGAATTGATGATGTACTGAAGCGTAATATGTATCTGACTGTGACACGCGGGTTTCTATCTTCCTCTCCTGGAGACACAGAGTTGAAGGTTTCTCCCTTTACAAAGCACCTGTAAGCTCCGCCCGCTGAGCCACGCCCTGTCTACACTCGTAGTAGGTAAAAGAATTCCCGCCTTTTACCAGGATGATGGACAGCTTTCCAAACGACCCCACTGCGTTTACCGACGATTCCGGTGGTGCGTTGTTGATGCGCAGGAGCACATATCCACAAAGACGCACTAGTAACAATCACATTGCCGAAGGCACACAAGGTTGCTGGAGACGCTTCTCCCTTGGTCCGTCACGTAGCCTCAGTGTACAATATAAACGGGGCATATAAAACATGCTAGGTAACGCTGACTGACATATACGTAGAAAATACTCCGGTTGGGTAGGCCACGATGCTCATTTTACAGACACTAAAGCTCAACAGGAAGCACTTACAAATATAAACGTAGCAGGTGCCCCAGTTGAAGCTCAGCTTCTGGAAAGGACATGCCCACCTAAGTCTTGGGCTTGGCAAAGATAAAGCAAGGCTGTGCGCTCAGAGATTCCAAAGCAGAAAACAATCTAGAATCCTACCTGGAGGTGAATTGATGATGTACTGGAGCGTAATCTGTATCTGACTGTGACGCGCGGTTTCTATCTTCCTCTCCTGGAGACACAGAATTGAAGGTTCTCCCTTTATAAAGCACCTGTAAGCTCCGCCCGCTGAGCCACGCCCCGTCTACACTCGTAGTAGGTAAAAGAATTCCCGCCTTTTACCAGGATGATGGACAGCTTTCCAAAACGACCCCATTGCGTTTACCGACGATTCCGGTGGTGCGTTGTTGATGCGCAGGAGCACATATCCACAAAGACGCACTAGTAACAATCACATTGCCAAAGGCACACAAGGTTGCTAGAGACTTTCTCCCTTGGTCCATCACGTAGCCTCAGTGTACAACATAAACGGGGCATATAAAACATGCTAGGTAACGCTTACTGAATTAGTCGTAGAAAATACTCCGGTTGGGTAGGCCACGATGCTCATTTTACAGACACTAAACCTCAATAGGAAGCACTTACAAATATAAACGTAGCAGGTGCCCCAGTTGAAGCTCAACTTCTGGAAAGGGACAAGCCACCCTAACTCCTGGGCTTTGTAAAGATAAAGCAAGGCTGTGCGCTCAGAGATTCCAAAGCAGAAAACAATCTAGAATCCTTCCTGGAGGTGAACTGATGATGTACTGAAGCGTAATCTGTATCTGACTGTGACGCGCGGTTTCTATCTTGCTCTCCTGGAGACACAGAGTTGAAGGTTTCTCCCTTTATAAAGCACCTGTAAACTCCGACCGCTGAGCCACGCCCCGTCTACACTCGTAGTAGGTAAAAGAATTCCCGCCTTTTACCAGGATGATGGACAGCTTTCCAAAATGACCCCACTGCGTTTTACCGCCGATTCAAGTGGTGCGTTGTTGATGCGCAGAAGCAGGAGGACATCTCCACAAAGACGCACTAGTAACAATAACATTGCCAAAGGCACACAAGGTTGCTGGAGACGTTTACCCCGTGGCCCATCACGTACCCCTAGTGTACAATATAAACACAAAATCGTTTTTGTAGTAGGTTCTCCCTTTATAAAGCACCTGTAAGCTCCGCCCGCTGAGCCACGCCCCGTCCACCCTCGAAGTAGGTAAAGGAACTAGTAACAATCATATTGCCAAAGGAACACAAGGTTGCTGGAGACGTTTACCCCGTGGCCCATCACGTACCCTTAGTGTACAATATAAACGGGGCGTATAAAACATGCTAGGTTACGCTTACTGACATACTCGTAGAAAATACTCCGGTTGGGTAGGCCACGATGCTCATTTTTACAGAAACTAAACCTCAAAAGAAGCACTTACAAATATAATCGTAGCAGGTGCCGCAGTTGAAGCTCAGCTTCTGGAAAGGACAAGCCACCCTAACTCTTGGGCTTGGCAAAGATAAAGCAAGGCTGTGCGCTCAGAGATCCCATAGCAGAAAAAGATCTAGAATCCCTCCTGGAGGTGAACTGATGATGTCCTAGAGCGTAATCTGTATCTGACTGTGACGCGCGGGTTCTATCTTCCTCTGCTGGAGACACAGAGTAGAAGGTTTCTCCCTTTATAAAGCACCTGTAAGCCCCGCCCGCTGAACCACGCCCCGCCCACCCTCGAAGTAGGTAAAGGAATTCCCCGCCTTTTACCACGATGATGGACAGCTTTCCAAACGACCCCACTGCGTTTACGCCGATTCCGGTGGTGCGTTGTTGATGCTCAGAAGCACGAGGACATATCCACAAAGACGCACTAGTAACAATCACATTGACAAAGGCACACAAGGTTGCTGGAGACATTTTTTTACCCCGTGGCCCATCACGTACTCTTACTGTACAATATAAACGGGGCGTATAAAACATACTAGGTAACGCTTACTGACATACTCGTAGAAAATACTCCGGTTGGGTAGGCCACGATGCTCATTTTACAGAAACTAAACCAATAACAATAAAATACACACACACTCTTTTAAACCTATCCGACTAAGTATTTTTACCCATGATTCTAATTATGTATTGTATGTGCATATGTGTGTTTTATTCATGTGTGTGTGTATATAAATATATATAAATATATATACGTGTATGTATGTGTATATGTTGTTTCTGTGCCTGGCATGTTTGTGGATCAATGCACGGCTCCTGATATCTATGAATTTCTGCTCTCTTTTTATCACACCTATCTACCCATCACTCTTATGTCATGTCTCTATCAAACTATCCTCCATTCTCACTCGGACTCATCCCAAATCCCTTCGACCACTTTCATCTCCTAAATATCTCTGCCTAAGCTCTTCCCCTCCACCTCCACATCTAACTCACCAAACCTCACTCTACCTCTGTGACCTCCCACACAACCCTACTAAATTCTCCTGCATTCATCTCACCCTACTTCTATGCTCTCCCTAACCCTTCCACATCCTCTTTCCCCTCCGCTCCCCTATTATTCATCTCAAGCCTTTGGATTGAGTAAATGAAGGATAAACTCCCAATTAACACTTCTGGATTTCTTTCCTCCTCCACCCCTCCATTACTCCAGTCAATCTAACTAACAAACTGTCATATCTACAACTCAAATTAACTCATAATAATACTAAAACTGTACTCCTTATTAAATTATACTAATCCATCACTAATTCTTGTTGGGTACCGGAGTAGCGTGCTAGTCATCAAAAAGCGCTTTGACGCCTCGTCAGGGGTAGTAAGCGCTATATAAATACGATTACAATACAATACAATACAATACATGACGTGACTCACGAGTTTAAACAGCAGCAATATGCAAAAGTGACAACCCTTTAAATCTTGCTCAGTACCTTTTTAAATGGTATTACCTTAAAAACTACTAAATAAATTTACTCAGAAAATCGTAACTTTTTTCGTTTGGTGTAAAGCTCCACTTCCATGCCAAGTCCGGTTAAATGCATTCAGTCTGTAAATGTGAGCACATTTTCCTAATGGAGCTAAAATGGGAATCACGCATTTTTCCATCCCTTACGTTTTTTTGGCTGTGGCTGAATCACTTGGCATGCCAAAGCTTAGCTGTCTGTGTTCTCTGACTACCAGGTTTTCCTTCAAATCTATTCATGGTGTTAAAGGCTGCAGACAAATCGAAAAATGGCTTTTCAATAAAAAGTGCGACTTAAAGAACAAGTTACTTACCTACGGTAACAATCTTTCTGGTGGTTACTCTGTCTAACTGCAGATGCCTCACCTTATGAATTTCCCCTGGCACCAGACTGGATTGAGAAAACATAACAGATGAGCTCCTTCACACTGGTAGGTGGAGCTGTGTGACTCCACATCAACACCATTCTGCTTTGAAAGTGAAGAACTGAGCCACATATAAGAGCCACCCATGTGTGCTGATGTCAGTTTCTTTTATGAAGTCTTCCGCACCCAGAGACACAGAGCCTCTAGGGAAATGTAATGAACCAGTGTGCAGAGTCCTAGGTTGGGATCTTTTTAGATAGAAACCATATCACATAACGGTGGATGGCAGGGATGTAAGGAACCTGTAGTTAGAAGGAGTATTCACTAGAACGATAGTTACCAAAAGAACGCAACTAGCTCTTTTGAGGGATACTTCTAACTGCAGAATCCTCACTGTTAGAAATGGGGTCCCTAGTTGGCAGTGGTTTGCACGCTGTCCAAGTACCGACCATCACTCTAGTCAGAGTAAGGGAGTCACAGAGCTAAGATAACCACTTTTCACCCCCTTGGTAGCTTGTCACGAGCAGTCAGTCTTACCTCAGAGGCAGTGTGTAAAGTATTTGTACACACACAGACACAGTAACACAGTGAAAACAGTACAAAAGGACTCCACACAGGTTTAGAAAAATAGCCAATATTTATCTGAATAAAACAAGGCCACAACAACAAAAATCCACCATACACTAACAAATATATCACTTTTAAAAGTTGGCTGTATCTTTTTAACACACAGTAACTGGGATGTGTCAAAAACGATGTGGGCCGCAGAGGAGGTGGAGTGCCAGGAAACAAAGAAATGCATTGGTTCTTTACTTACAAGGGAGGTTATTTGTCGATTCTCTCCTCGCAGGAGAGACAGTGTGATGGCTCCTTACTGGCAGGGGAGGTGATGTGTTGATTCCTTACTATCAGGAGAGGTGATGCATCGGTTCTCAGCCCACAGGAGAGGTGATGCATTGGTTTCAGGTCATGCAGCCTCAGTTCCTTGCTGTGGGGTTGATGAAAAAATGACACCTAGGGACGATGCGTGGGAAAATCCAGACGCACTGGGTTGAGAGAGTCGCAGTGGAACAGGCACTGTGTCGGTCCTACAGGTGTTGCGTTGACCTTTCCACCGCAAGGCAGGCGCTGTATCGATTCTACTGCTGCAAACCAGGCAATCTGATTCAGCCCAAACTGCCAGGCCAAGTCCTCGCTGGACCAGAAAAGAGCATCCTGAGACCGGTTTCAGGGTATCACCCTTCATCGGCCAGCCCAGCTTGAATCTGGTGGCATAGCAAGCACGGAACCCATGTCTGGGCATACCATTCCCACTTGGGGTGAAAATGCAAAAACAACAGATGATAGCAGAATGCAGAGCAGACTGAACATTCACCGCCAGTCACAGATCTGGGTTTAATCCATCGTTTTTTTTGCTTGCTGTGCCATTCCAGTTTGGACCCAGGCATATACAAATTAATTTTGACCCTGTTCCCCATGGGAACAGTCCAGCCCGAACTGCAAGGCCAGGTCCTCCCTCCTGGACCAGAAACAAGCATCCTGGGGCCGGTTTTAGGGTTTCACCCTTCATCAGCCAGGCTAGCTAGAACCTGGTGGCATAGCAAACATGGGACCCACATCTGGGCATAACCTTCCCACTTGGGGCGACAAACGCAAAAACAACAGATGATGCACGGAGTGCAGAACAAATCAAACACTTACATCCAGTCACAGATCTGGCTTTATTTCATCAGTTTTTTTGCTTGCGATGCCATTCCAGTTTGGACCCAGCCATATGCAAATCAGTCTTGACCCTGTTCCCCATTGGAACAGTCCAGCCCTAACTACCAGGCCAGGTTCTCCCTAGACTAGAAAAAAGCATCCTGGGATCGGTTTCAAGGTATCACCCTTCATCAGCCAGACTAGCTAGAATCTGGTTGCATAGCAAGCACGGGACCCACGTCTGGGCATACCCTTCCCACTTGGGGTGACAATGCAAACACAACAGATGATGGATGGAATGCAGAGCAAATCAAACATTCACCCCCGGTAACAAATCTGGGTTTAATACATCAGTTTTTTTGCTTGCCATTCCATTCCAGTTTAAACCCAGCCATATGCAAATCAATCTTGACCCTGTTCCCCATGTGAACAGTCCAGCCCAAAGTCAGGGTATCACCCTTTATCAGCCAGGCTAGCTAGAATCTGGTGGCATAGCAAGCATGAAACCCACGTCTGGGCACATCCTTCCCACTTGGGGCGACAATGCAAAACAACAGAAGATGGACGGAATGTAGAGAAAATCAAACATTCACCCCCAGTCACACGTCTGGGTTTAATCCATCAGTTTTTTGCTTGCCATGCCATTCCAGTTTGGATTAAGCCATACAGAAATCAGTCTTGACTCTATTGCCCATGGGAACAGTCCAGCCCGAACTGCCAGGCCAGGTCCTCCCTGGACCAGAAACAAGCATCCTGGGACTGGTTTCAGAGTATCACCTTTCATCAGCCAGGCTAGCTTGAATCTGGTGGCACAGCAAGCATGGGGCCCACGTATGGGCATACCCTTCCCACTTGGGGCGACAAATGCAAAAACAACAGATGATGCACGGAGTGCAGAGCAAATCAAACACTTACATCCAGTCACAGATCTGGCTTTATTTCATCAGTTTTTTGCTTGCCATGCCATTCCAGTTTGGACCCAGCCATATGTAAATCAGTCTTGACCCTGTTCCGCATTGGAACAGTCCAGCCCGAACTACCAGGCCAGGTTCTCCATGGACCAGAAACAAGCATCCTGGGACCGGTTTCAGGGTATCACCCTTCATCAGCCAGACTAGCTAGAACCTGGTTGTATAGCAAGCACAGGACCCACGTCTGGGCATACCCTTCCCACTTGGGGTGACAATGCAAACACAACAGATGATGGATGGAATGCAGAGCAAATCAAACATTCATCCCCGGTCACACATCTGGGTTTAATACATCAGTTTTTTTGTTTGCCATTCCATTCCAGTTTAAACCCAGCCGTATGCAAATCAGTCTTGACCCTGTTTCCCTTGGGAACAGTCTAGCCCAAACTGCCAGGCCAAGTATTCCCTGGACCAGAAACAAGCATCCTGGGACCAGCTTCAGGGTATCACCCTATATCAGCCAGGCTAGCTAGAATCTGGTGGCATAGCAAGCACGAAACCCACGTCTCGGCACATCCTTCCCACTTGGGGCGACAATGCAAAAACAACATAAGATGGGCGGAATATAGAGCAAATCAAACATTCACTCCCAGTCACACGTCTGGGTTTAATCCATCAGTTTTTTGCTTGCCATTCCAGTTTGGATCCAGCCATACAGAAATCAGTCTTGACCCTATTGCCCATGGGAACAGTGCAGTCCGAACTGCCAGGCCAGGTCCTCCCTGGACCAGAAACAAGCATCCTGGGCCCTTTTTCAGCGTATTACCCTTCATCAGCTAGGCAAGCTAGAATCTGGTGGCATAGCAAGCACAGGACCGACATCTGGGCATACCCTTCACACTTGGGGCGACAAATGCAAAAACAACAGATGATGGACGGAAGGCAGAACAACTTTCTATAAGTGGCATTTTCAAACTAACAATCTGAAAATCAATTTCACCAAAATATTATTTTTTTTTATTCTGAGTTCAGAGACCTCTAACACCACATCTCTATCTACTCCCAATGGGAACTTTCACTTAAAAGATATTTCAAGGCACTTCCTGTGTTAACCTATAAGCAACATAGGCCTTGCAATAGTGGAAAAAAATTGTAGCAGTATTTCACTGTAAGGACATGTAAAACACACCAGTACATGTCCTACCTTTTAAATATACTACACACTGCCCACAGGGCCTCCTTGGGCCTAACTTAGGGGTGACTTCCATGTAGTAAAAGGGAAGATTTGGCCCTGGCAAGTGGGTGCACTTGCCAGGTCGAAATGGGAGTTAAACCTACACACACAGACACTGCAGTGGCAGGTCTGAGTCATGTTTACAGGGCTACTCATGTGGGTGGCACAATCAGTGTTGTAGGCCAACTAGTAGCATTTGATTTTCAGGCCCTATGTGCAAATAGTGCACTTTACTAGGGACGTACTGTGCCCAGAGTCCTAAAACCAGCCAAAACAGATCAGAAAAAATAGGAGGAAGAAGGCAAAAGGTTTGGGGATAGCCCTGCAAAAAGGGCAATTTGCAACACTCATCTTGTGAATAGATACCAAGGCAGAATCCCAAGGTGGTGGGTCTTTGGTACTGCTCATACTAAAAAGTCCTGGTGGACCAAATGGGGCAAAATGCCCATCTCGACAGACTTGACTGTCAAGGCAACACAGCTTTGTGAATGTATGCACTGATGTCCATGTCACTGCCTGGCAAATGTCCAGGACGGGCACTCCGCATGTCAATGCAGTGGTAGCACTCTTAGCCCTGGTGGAGTGGGCCCTTAGGCCTTCAGGAAACTGCTGCTTAGCCAGAGTATAGCGAATATTAATGCAGAACACTCTCCATCAAGGGATGCTACTTTTCTTAACTTCCTTGCATGTCTTCGCTGCAGACAACCCCACAAAGAGCTGGTAGTCCACCTAATGTTCTCTGGTGCAATCAATGTAGAAATTGAGGGCTTCTAGGGGGTCTGTGCAATTGAATCTCTCTTTCTTTTTTGAGGGATGAGGCGGAGCAAAGAAAGTCGGAAGCATTATGGCATGTCCAACATGAAAAGGCGTCACCAACTTTGGCAGGAAAGCAATTAGAGTCCTCAACACCACTTCTGGAAAAAAGTGGTATATGGAAGCTGGACAGGAAGGGCCTCAAGTTCACTTACCCAACATTCATATGTTTTTGCAATCAGGAAAGTCATTTTGAGAGTGAGTAGGCGCACTAGACAACTGAGCATTGACTCAAAAGGGGACTCTAAAGGTGAACCATGCTGTACACCTTTTTTAAAACGCATCATAACAAGTGATTTGTATAAGATACTAGAATTCCTGTTACTTCACAAAGAATTCCAAGTTCAAATGGAATGTGAAGTTCCAAACCCTTTCACCAAATAAGTCTAAGTTCAAGTTTGTATTCCACCCAACTTATTTTTCAGAATACTTCTCTGAATCCAGGATATCTTTCAACAAATTCCTAAGGAAGAAGACTCTTCCTTCAGCTTTGCGCTAAGTTCCCGGCTGCTGCAACACTGCAGCTTGTCTACCTGGCAAAGACACTGAAATATTAGAAAAGTTATACTCATTAATGCAAGATGGCTGGTTACATCTTAATCTCTCATTACAATCTAGAGGCCTCTGGGTAACGTAGTTCATTGTAAAGGTTATGTAGTGCTGCTGCAACAAATGTGAAGCCTTCAACCATGCAGCACCGACACCTGATGCATATCCAGAGCCTCTCCACCAACTAAATATACCCACCATCATATTCATCTCATTATCAGGGGTAGGCACTGCCTCCTGACTCAAAATCTTGCTGGAATACTTAAGAAAGGGTATTGCGCAACTACGGAGACTGCTGGCTCAAGTAGTGAAACTGATCACATCAAACCAGGTCTTGAAAAAATATACTGGTTCCTAGTGACACAAAGGATAAAATGTAAGTACCTTTGACCCACAGAAGGCCATACATCAAAAATATGTCCAGACTTTCTTCTCTTCGTATGCTCCCAATCACAACTTTTGATCCAAGCACTGCGATGCATCATTGCACTGTAGCAGTGGTACAAAGTAACGTCCGTCACACCCCAGTACTAAATTAAACATATAAATATAAACTCTTGACACTGATGACATGAATGAAGCAATATTAAAGGAACTATGAAAACTGCTCAAAATGTAAAAATAATAAAATATTAACCTCTCATTTATTAGAAGTTTGCTGGCTGTACAAATGCACAGAAGCAGTCCAAATCAACTAAAGAACATATATCATTGCCAGATACAACTTTATCACCAAAGAGGGCCACAGGTGGGCTTCCATTTCACTGTTATGGCGTCCTATACAGTCTTTGGTTGTCCAAAGCACTTTTATAGGCAACTGTCACACTGGTGTGCAGTGGCGACTGGTGACATTTAAAAGGGGTGGGGCTTAAAAGCTTGGCATGGCTTATGTAGCAAGCAAAGCAAGCAAGTTTAATGGACAAATGTTTGTTACTGGTTGGGTCCTCCTCCAAAGCAAAAATTGAAAAAAGACTGGAAAATTGTGCATTTTAAAGAAAATTAATTTAGTGAGAAGGCAATGTTTATAAAGCAGTAGGAACATATGGTCTTGAAATATTAAAGACATGAAAAATTGCCCCATATCTTATTGATTTAATATGTTCATTAGGTACTGTAATATGCAAATTGTACAGCGCACAACTTCAGCACTTTAAAGTATGTGCTTGTCCAGTGTCTGGTAATGCATGCAGCATCAACTTTGGAAGAAAATGCTCTAACCAGGTGTACCGCAGTATGGGATTGAAGAAGACAACTAGGTAGGTAAGGTACACAAGAGTCCTTTCTATATTGTATTTTCAGGCCACTCCATCTCTCTGAGAATCACTGGTTGGCTGAAGAAATACCCCTCAAAAGAAAAAAAGAAAAAAAAAAAGACGGGTAAGTATTACGCCCTGGTATTCCCACTTCTGTTAATGTTAGTTTGTGTTTGCCCCGTCGTGCTCCAAATTGAAATGGGTGACCGTCACCAAGTGCTAGGAGACTCTAGGGAGTGGGAGGGTGTGTATAAGTACGGGAAGTATTGAGTCCTCTCGTCGTTACAAGGCTCTCGGGTTCTCCTTTCCCCTCATTTTCTCCTAATTTCGGTCAGGGAAGAGAGAAAGAAAAACAAATCAGAAAACTAACATATATTAAACTGCTCAGCTTCTGGGTAAAGCACTTCATACCAAGATGCGATTTCTGTCTTGTTTTAGGTATTTCCATGACCCGCTTCCCCGAGCTTTAATGTGGTTAACCTCTCAGCTACCACCCTTCCCAGAAGACGGATATGCAGCTTGGCAAGCCAAGTTCCTCCTGGAACATGGTGGGGCTCCAAGCTTCTCTGATGGCCTCCCGACTGGCTGGATTCTCTTCTATTGGCGTTTGTCTGTCACAGCATCCCCCATCTGTTTGCTCTTCCCGTGTTTCTCTTCCATTGCTCTCTCCATCTGTGGCATCTCAGCTGATTCCTCTGGGTTAGTCACATGACTACTTTCCTCTGGCTTTCGCCAGAATGTAAAGGGTTCACGGCCGTTGTCGTCCTCTTCTTGTGGCCACTCAGGGTGCTTTTCTGGTTCCCATGCCAAAGGAAAGGGTTAATTTCTCGGAGAAGGCTGTAAACAAAAAAAATGTCCGGGTCCTTAAGTCCTTCATTTTCAGGGTCATTCAGAAAGGATCCATCTCGTCTTCCATTATATTGGCCATTGACCTGAACCTCCTGACACATCCCCTCCCAAGACTTTACCGGATCTGGGAAACATTGAAAATGAGAAAGGAAATTGACTCTTCCCTGGGCGCGACCCAGGTGGTGACGTACCTCAAATTAATAAGGTTGCAGTGAGAGGAACCACCTTTACACTCAAGAGTTGTTTCATTTGTTATGACTCATCCAAGTCAAGGGGGCATGATCAGTATAAAGGATGAATGGTTTACCTTCCAGATAATAACAACTTTTCTACACCCCATTTCAAAACTAAACATCCCTTTTCAATGGTAGAGTATTTAATTTATGGCTAATAAACAGAATAGCGACCTTGTTTCCTTCCTTGTTCTCCCGCGAAAGAACTGCTCTTATCCTTATCTCGAAAGCGTCAGTTTGCAATATGAAAGGTTTGTTGAACTATGGGCAAGACAAAACAGGACTGGTAGTAACGGCTTCTTTTAGCTTTAGGAATGCCTCTTTCGTTTTTTTGGAGGGGTTCTGTATCTCCTTATTTGAGACCCCTTTTTTAGGCAGGTCTGTTAGAGGAGCCGCTATTTCAGATTGTTGAGGAATGAACCTTCTGACTTATTTTTTATTATCTTGGTGTGGGGGCTTCAGTTATAGCTCTGATATTTTCCTCTTGAGGTTCAATTATCCCCCAAAACAAAGCCTGAGTATTTCACTTTCTGGTATCCGGCTTTAAATTTCTTTGCATTGATATGCAGGTCGGCCTACTGTAAGGCATGTAACACTTTTTTTTTACAATGGGTTAGATGTTGTTCCAAAGTCAGATTGTAAATGATGATGTCATCTAGATAGGCCGATGAATAGGTCTGATGGTTTTGTAGGACCTTACTCATGAGTCTTTGGAAGGTGGCAGTTTGCCCCATGTAAACAAAAAGGCAGGACATTAAACTCACATAAGTCTAAAGGAGTACATATGTCTGTCTTTTCTTGGTCCTCCTTTTTAAGAGGGACCTGCCAATATCCCTTAGTGAGGTCTAACATGGTGACATAGTGCACCTCTCCTAATTTCTAAATCAGTTAGTCTATCCTATGAAGTGGATAGGCATTGAATTTAGAGATCTGATTCACTGCACAAACATCGATGCAGAAATGAATGGTACCATCTGGTTTGGGTACCAATACAATGGGGGAGGACCAATCGCTCTAGGAGAATCCTACTACTCCGAGGGATATTATGTTTTGTATTTCGTTATCTATGGCGGCCCTCCACGCTGCTTGTATTCTATATGGTTTTTGCTTGATCACAATACAAGGAGTGGTGCTTTTGGCATGTTCAGCAAACTCAATCCATCCCGGCTTATCAGAAGAAAAGGGATGCAAAGGGTTCATGGGTTGTTCTCAATTAATCTTTTTGTCTTTGGGATTGGTTCTCGTTAACAGGTAGCTGGTTTAAAGTACTGGCATCTGTTGCCACGGGTTGGAGTAGTTGCACCTGCTTCGAAAGGAGACCCAACTGTTATTTAACAGGTTGGCATGATAGGCTTATTCTTTTCTGGGGTTTGTCTGGACTCCATAGGTCACCCTACCTATTTTGGCCGTGATTTTATCCGGTCCTTTCCATTCACTCTTCAACTTATGAGATGCTGTGGGGACCAGGACTAATACCCAGACTCCTACCTGATGTTCACACTATTTCTTTCCTTGATCATAAATGGGTTTTTGTTGTTTTTGGCTCTTCTCTAGATTGGTATGAGCCAAGTACCTGAGTTTCCTGATTCAGGATTTTAGTTGGTTTGCATAGTCAAATGAGGACCCAGATACTTCATCAGTATCCTTTTCCCTGACCTCTTTAGTCATTTCCAATAGACTACGCGGTTGTCTCCCATATAGGAGTTCAAAGGGGGAAAAACCTAGGCTACTTTGTACCTGGCCTCGGAAAGCAAAGAGGGATAAAGGTAGTTTCTGATCATGATTCTTTCACTGGTTAGTATCTTTTTTAGTGTGAGCTTTACTGTACCTTTATAGCATTCCACAAGACCATCAGTCTGCAGGTGGTATATCGACATCTTTATATCAGTGAAGCCAAGGATTTTACACACTTGAGACATGAAGGGAGTCCATTGATCGTTAAGAATTTCCTTAGGAAACCCCACTCGGCTAAAGAACTCAATTAACAGTGGGGTGCTATTGGCGGTAGTAGGGGACCTCAAGGGAAAAGACACAGGATATCTGGTGGAACAGTCCACTAAAAATAGGACATATTGGTACCCTTTACAGGACCTTGGTAAGGCGGCCTATTAAATCCATACCAACTTGCTCAAATGGTGTCCCAATAATTGGAAAAGGTTGAAGACAAACTGGGGGAGGCCTATAGGGGTTCCTTTTCTGACAGATCGGGCATTCCTAACAGTATTTATTGATGGTGGCATATATTCCTGGCCAGTAGAAACAACATAAAAGTGCTTGGGTGGTTTTATGGGAGCCTGTACGGTCTGCCATTAGGTGTGAATGAGTAAAAACATAATTTGGTCCCTGTAATCTTGGGGCACTAATAGTTGTGGATTTCCTCCTTTCTCCCCTACCCTGTACAATAGCCCTCCTTTTATAAGAAAGGTCAGGAACTGAGTTGGGTCCCAACTTTCATTTCAAGTGAGCCTGTTGCCATGCATACTGTAAGGAGGCATAATTTGTTTGTACTTGTTGGAACTTCCTATCTACAGCCCAAGGTTCTGGGGTAAGAAGTACGTCTGTGGACTTATAGAAGTTCGGGTTGGTCTTTTCCTTTTTGGGCTACGCCCCTGGTAAACTAGCTGTGAACACTTCCAGGAAATCAGGGTTATCTGTTCCTACGATTATCTTCTCAGGGAGATGTTGTGATACCCCTGGTACTCCCCCTTCTGTTGTTAGTTTGTGTTTGCCCCATAGTGCTCCAAATTGAAACGGGTGACCATCACCAAGTGCTAGGAGACTCTGGAGAGTGGGAGGGTGAGTATTGAAGAACCAGAACCTTATGGGCCTGGCGGCGCAGGGTACGCCTGAAATCTCCTTGGATTCACCTGCCTCAACTAACAGAGACACGGGACACTCTGTCAGGCGTAAAAGATCAGATTTTATTAGCTGCAGCTAGTACAGTTGTCCAAGAAGTACACAAGGTATGTTCTCAGGAGACTGCCACTTTACTTTGTGGCGCACAATCTTATATACCGTATAAAAACCATTTATTAACTACATACACTCCCAGAACACATAGAAAGGAGCCAGTAAGAATAATGTAAAGATAGAACAGAGCCAATAGAAATGTCGGAAAACAAGACAGCACCAATAGAAGGAATTGGAAAACAAAGTATCAAGTGACTTAAGGTTGCCTCCCCTCCAGCTGTGTTTGTCACCCCTCCCTTGAACTAATTCATTAACCGATCCACAACGAAGTTGCATGTGGTGCGATAAGTTTGTGTGCGTTTGGAGGACAGTTGTGAAATGAGAGAATACTAGCAAAGGACAGCGAAGGCCAGACGATAAGATAAGATCGGCGGAGAATAGTGTGAGCCTACAGATAGTTGAAACAAGGATTAGAAAACCAGACAGGGATTAGTGTACTCGGTCAGACCTTAATACCAGCCTTGTAAAGATAGAGGCAGAAGGCTGTTTTGAACACCATGTTGCAGAATAAGCAGAAAAGGCAGAATGGACTTCGTTCGCTGTGCTGCCTGAGTGAAGGCAACATAAAATGGCGGCGGGCCACAAAATGGCGGGTCGATACGATCGTATTAAAAATCGAATTTCCTCAGTATAAGTACGGAAAGTGTTGAGGGGCGTGGCCAAGATGGCTGCCGGAGCGGACGCTTAACTGAGGAGCTCCGCTCACGGCCTACCAACAAGCTAAGATCCTGTGCCCTGCCGCATCCCAAACTGTGACAGACGGGTGTAAGGACCTCGCCTAACACCCGTGGACATTCTGGAGGAGCTTCGGCCCAGAGGGTGCGGCGCACGCGGTGGAGCCGGAAACGTGGAGACGGTGCCGCCGCCATTATCTGGAGCCGTGGGCCTCGCCTGAACGCGCCGAGCGTTGGACTGGGGTAGGAGCGTGTGGACGCCCGGACCTCTGGGGCCCCTGCTGGCGCTCCTCGTCCTGCTGCGGGGGCCGCGGCGCGGGGGACGCCCCCCACCCTGGTGGGTGGGCTCCATACCAGCCGGGCCCTGCCGGGCGACCCGGAGGACTGCCTGACTGTCGCGGGCGGCCGCGCGCGGCGACTGAGGCCCGCCTGCTAGCCCCGCCTGATGGATCGGTGAATCTCTGGGACGGGCGCGGAGGAATCCCGGACCCGGTGCCCACTAAAGATCCGAAGACGTGGGGGTGGAGGCGACATCGCGGCCCTGGTGTGGAGCCACGGGTCTTACCTGAATGTGCTGCGCGGGATCGCCGCGGGTCCCCTCAGTCCCCCGGATCTCCCACTGGAACCTCCACTGATTGAAGCCGCGGGATCGCTGGGGAGCCCGGACCGCAGGTGGTCCCCCCGGTGAGGTGTACTACGCGTCGTGCCCGACCCAAACGGGTCCTGCTTGGCGGGCCGAGCGATGGCTGGGACGGGGTAAGGGGTGCCTGGGAATCGGACAAGGCCCATGCCCGCTAGATCGGGGTGACACTGCGGAAATCGCTACCGGAATGAGACGCGGCCCCTCCCTGATCCTCAATTGGAGAGAACTTGAGGACGCACTGGGATGAACTCGGGGGGCCTAGAGGGTGATCTTCCCTCCCTACGGCACGGAGTAAATCAGTTGCAATAGTGGCCCAATTGAATAAGAGCTCCATCTCACAACCAAGCATGGAAACAATTTAATCCCAACAGGAGACAATAATAAAAGGGATAAGGAGGGGAAAGGGCGGATACCCCCAGCAATTACTCGGCTATTAACTCCAACAGAACGAACGGGGCACACCCCCAGGAAGAACATGGTCAAACCAAAACACCCCAAAACGGGGACTCTCGGAGATGGAGAACCCCCCTTCGCTAACTGGCCAGGTGGACATGCAATCGACCACACTTCTCCAGCTGAACAAAACATTACGTGCGCATTCCCTCCAGTTCGATAAAATCATGCAAGCAATAATGGACACTAAATCATCACTGGAAGGGAAAATCGACGCCGCGGTACTGGAAGTCTCATTTCTGCGCGCTGACCATCGCAAATTAACAGAAAGAGTACACAACACCGAAACGACACTAAAAATGGTCCAGCCAGAAGTAGTAGATATGAGAACTAAAATGCAACAAATGGAACTGGATATAGCTCAACTGCAACGCAGGGCTGAAGATGCTGAAGGACGGTCCAGACGCAACAACATCAGATTCCTCGGCATTCCAGAGCGAATTGAATCCCCAAAAGCAGAGGCGTTCTTAGAAACCTGGCTGAAAAACTCACTAAAAGTACAGGACCCTGCTACAACTCCAGTGATAGAAAGGGCACACAGAATCCCGAGCAGACCACCACACCCTGGAGCGCCACCCCGCCCGCTAATAGCACGTTTCCTAAACTACAGGGATAGAGACTTGGTCATTCAATACTTTAGAACATCTAACCAGATCACTCTGGAAAACAGCAGGGTAACAGCCTACCCAGACTACACGATGGAGGTACAGCGTAGGAGAATCGCCTATGTCAAGATCAAACAACTGCTACGAGAAAATGGCATTGCTTACTCTCTCATGTTCCCAGCACGCCTGCGCATAGTCATGGATGAAAAAACTCTAATGTTTCCCACACCTGAAGATGCATGGACATGGATCCATGCTAAAGGATTGGCCGACCCTGCCAAGGAAGACACACCGACCGAAGAATGGACTACCGCTAGCTCCCGAAAGAAGAAAAAATCTAAAACCTCCTCCCGTCCTACAAAGGCACAAATGGCAATGGATCAAGCACAAATCTTAAAAGATACCAACTCATTTGCTCGTGCATTGCTGGACACCAGGAGTGAAACGGATACTAACGACACCGCCTCACATGGGGGAGACTCAAGCTCGTCCATGAACAGGATGGCGGTAGGGGGGGTCAGAATCCCCTCGGCGGCTTGGAGGATTCTAAGGGTCAGTGGAAAACCGGCTGGAGACCGCCGGTTTTCCCGTTCTGACCGCGGCCAAAGCGCCGCGGTCAGAATGACCAAGGGAGCACCGCCGGCCTGTCGGCGGTGCTCCCGCCCCCGTTTGCCCTGGCAGTAGGGAACCGCCAGGGTCAGAATGAGGGCCATAGTCTTAGAAGCAGATATATTTCTCGGTTTCTCTAATAACTTTGCACATGGCGAACCAATTGCGTACCGTAAAAGTACACTTTATCGTACCCCCGTTGAGAGATAGGGTGCCCGCATAGGACTTGTAGAATGTGCAAACAAGACAATTACTATGTATATGTACGCTGAAACATAATGTAACCACCTGTACTTTACTTGAATGTTGCCAATTGGCTGATAAAACAATAAAAACATATTTTTAAAAAAAAAGTACGGAGAGTGTTGAGTACTCTTAATGTTACAATGCTCTTGGGTTCTCCTTTCCTCTCCTTTTCTCCCAATATCAGTCAGGGAAGAAAGAAAGAAAACAAATAAGAAAACTAACATATAGTAAACTGCTCCGCTTCTAGGTATTGCACCTCATACCAAGAAATGGTTTCTTTCTCGTTTTAGGTATTTCCATGACCTGCTTCCCTGAGCTTCAGTGTGGTTAACCTCCTGGCTACCCCCCTTCCTAGGAAACGGTTGTGTACCTGGGCAAGCCACATTCCTCCAGGAATGTGACAGGGCTTCAAGCTTCTACGGTGGCCTCCCAAAGGGCAGGATTCTCTTCTATCAGCATCTCTGTCTATGCATCCTCCATCTGTTTGCTATTACCTGCATTTCTCTTCCATCACGCTCTCCGTCCGTGGCGTCTCAACAGATTCTTCTGAGTCAGTCAAGTGACTACTTTCCTCTGGGCTTTGACAGAAATTAAAGGGCTCACGGCTATTCTCCTCCTCGTCTTGTGGCCACTCAGGGTAATTTTCTGGTTCCCATGCCAAAGGCAAGGGTTCATTTCTCTGAGAAGGCTGTAAACAACAAGCATTTGCAATGCAATAGGTCTCGTATTAGCGAGAGTTAGAGCTGTTGGTGTTGTAAATGATAATGGCAACCTCACATTTGGGACCTTATAAATATTTAGCCATGCAGCACATTAAACCTTTATCAGAAATAAACTGTGTTTGTGCATTCCTTCATACACTTGGCATTAGACTGTAATGGTCTGAACAGCCCCTACAGAGCACGACAGGAAAAATAGCATTTGGAAGAAACATGGTAATGTAACTATATATTCAGCCCCTAGAGGGCATAATCACATACAAAAAGAATGATAAAGAACATTGCAGTGTAACCACATTGTCAGCCCCTTGAGGGCATAATGTATTACACATTTTCAGGCCTAGAAATTAACTGTGGAGTCAGTGGCACAAGGGTGCAGTGCCGCAGGCTGTTACTAGATGTCCCTGTAGAGTCAACAACAGATGGTACAGTACCACTGGCTGTGGCTAGAAGTCCAGGTAGAGTCAACAGCAGAAGGTGCAGTACCACTGGCTGTGGCTAGAAGTCAGTCTGGAGCCAAATGCACTCAGAGTGCAGTGTTACAGAACGCTGACAGAACTTCTTTCAAATTTAGAAGCTCTGAATGTCCCCCAAACCTGGAAATAGCTGGAGAAGTACCAGGTCCTCAGTGAAATGGCTGAAATATTTAGCCATGCCGCACATTAAACCTTTATCACAAATAAACTGTGCATTCTGTCATACACTTGGCATTAGACTATAATGGTCTGAACAGCCCCTATAGAGCACCACATTCAAAATAACATTCAGAAGAAACAAAAGGCCATATGTATGAACACATTTTCCCATAGACATGAAAAGAAAATGACAAAGAACATTGCAGTGTAACCATATAATCAGCCCCTTGAGGGCATGGTGTATTACACATTTTCAGGCCTAGAAGGCCTTTTAAATATTTAACTGTGGAGTCAGCAACACACGATTGCAGTGCTGCAGGTTGTTGATAGATGTCCCTGTAAAGTCAATAGCAGAAGGTGCAGTACCCCTGGTGGTGGCTAGATATCCCTGTAGAGTCAACAGCAGAAGGTGCAGTACCACTGGTTGTGACTAATGTCTCTGTGGAGCCGAAAGCACTCAAAGTACAGAGTACAGAGTACAGACTACAGTGTCACAGAACAATGCCAGAACTTCTTCTTAGGTCAGAAGCTCAGAATGTCCCCCAAACCTGGAAACAGTTGGAGAAGTACCAGGTCTTCAGAGAAATGGCTGAAATATTTAGCCACGTTGTACATTAAACATTTATCAGAAATAAACTGTGTTTGTGCATTCACTAAACCTTTATCAGAAATAAACTGTTTGTGCATGAGCAGAAAGTAAAGTACCACTGGTCATGGCTAGATGTCCCTGTGGAGCCAAATGAGTTAGTAGTGCCTTGGGGCAATTATCATACTTCAGCCCTTTGAGAGCATAGTGTATTACACACTTGTAGGCCAAGGAAGGCTGTCAGAATACGGTTGTAAATAAGGCCCTCACATAATGCAGTCTCCAAGCCCCTAGTGTGTGTCTGGGGCCAGGCCTGGGCAAGGCAGGATCTTGTGACTAACATAGACTTTTCTTCGAAGTTTGCCTACTTTCAAGGCAGAACTGGGTATAAGTAGTGTACCTAAAACCCGAGATTTTCAGATTATTTCTAGATAAAGAGGAACCTCAGCCAAGGAGAAGAGCTTGATGCTTGAGGAGGACCTGCTACTCTGCCTGTTGGTTCGGAGTGCTGGCCTGCTGCTGCTGCTTCTGCTGGACTTGTACTTTGCTTTCTGAAATTCAGCTTGTGAAGTTTCCCCAAGGGTTTGGACTGAGCTTGCCCCCTTGTCATGAAGTCTCTGGGACATTAAAGACTTCATCCGTCAGAGCCTGGGCTCTTCTGCTGGGAGTCCTGACTTGCTAAGTGATGCCCAGTCCAGTCCCCGTGCCCTTAAAAGTGGAAGCTGGTAACCTTTGGGGGAAAATCCATGCACAGCTGTGTGTGCTTCAGTAAAATCAACGAACGGCCTGCCACAGCACACGACCTCACTTGTGAGTAAGCAATTGACGCATCGCTTGCTTTTCTGATGCACTTGTGGCTTTATTTTTTATGCAAACCAGGTACTTTGTGTAACATTAACGCATCCAGTAAGACTCTTTTCAATTTAAAAATGTATATCTTTGCTTATGTATGTTGAATTTTTGTTGTTTTGGTCTTGTTTGATTTAGATAAATATTGGTTATTTTTCTAAACTGCTGTGGAGTCCTTTTACGGTGTTTTCACTGAATTACTGTGTGTGTTTGACTGCTTATGCCAAGCTACCAAGGGGGTGAGCAGGGGTTTTCTGAACTGTGTAGCTCCCTTACCCTGACTAGAGTGAGGGTCCCTGCTTGGACAGAGCACAAACAGACCGCCAACCAGAGACTCCACTTCTAACAAGGCCTGTCTTTGTCTTCCATTATACAGACCATCGACAGGAACCTCCTGACACCATGCTTCGGGAAGCACCTACAGCTGCTGGCTGCAGTCTCGTAGAAATATGTGCAGACAGGTCTTTTATTGGGATGGAAAATGTGGGGGCGCTCTAAAAGGGGGCATTTTTCTCTTAACTGTCAGAAAGTCTTGTATCTTTTGAGTCACCTCAGTAGAAATAGGCAATAAGATTGCCATGGACAGCAAGCATAAATATCTTTGAACGACAGTGAGTCAGGCAGGTGCAAAGTACACCAACTTAAACCTATTCCATAGCGGCGGCACCCCCTATCTGGTCGCCCACCCGAATCTCACAAACTCAGACCACACCAATTTTGTTTTCATAGGAGAATTGAGGCCGCAGTTCATTAGACAATTCTTCAACTTACAAGGGATCCTTCAAAAGCCATTTTCAACTTTTCAAAGAACTATTGCCTTTCTTTTCATGGGCCTCCCAAGCACTGTGCCTTACATTCAGTGCCGGCTAGTCTGCCCCAGGTGCCCTATCACCTTGGGGTGTGTGACCATTCATTCGCATTCAGAGCAAGCAGCTGCTTCCAACCCCAATCGGAATGAGCCAGTGCCCTCCTTGTCAGAGCCCCAAGCACTGTGCCCTACATTCAGTGCTGGCCAGTCTGGCTCAGGTGCCCTATCACCTTGGATGTAACCATTCATTTGCATTCCGGGCAAGAGCCTGCTTCCAGCCCCAAACGGGTGACCTTTCACTTCCGGTGCATCCACTCAATTCCTTCCGGGTAAGCGTCTGCTTCCAACCCAGCCAGGTGACCTTTTACTTTCGTCACCACCACACATCCTTTTCGGGCAAGCTTCTGTTTCCAGCCCACCGGGTGACTATTCACTTCCTGTATCACTATTCATTTCATTCATGGCAAGCATCAGCTTCCAGCCTAAGAATGAATTGATATCCTGAGTGAACATTTCCACCCTTCTTTGCCTAGTCACCTCTACACCAACTTCTTCCGGGCCACAGGCTCTGCTCTTGGTTGTTTCCTTCCGGTTCAACACCCAATGTCATTATAGTCGCCTGCCAGTACCACCCTGGGCCCTGAATGTCAACTGTTTGTGGCCTGTTCCCCTCCAGCATCTTGCCATCATTCTTTAGGTGCGCCTCAATTCTTCCACTCTATGAATAACCTCTTGCATTCAATGCTGCCCTTCTGACATCTGCACCCCATTCAGACAATGATAGTCTGGCTGCCGCAAATTAAGCTATGCTTAATCCCAGCTCCAGCCACCCCCAACAGGAATTTGGCCATGAGGCTGTTTAGCCTTCATCTTGACAACTTTATACTATCCAGGACCTCTTGGGGATGATCTCTGACCATACCACCTCTGTGGCATCCATGGTCCTAGCCAACTCAGTGAGGGATTCCTTTATAATATGAAACACATTGCCCCTAGCGATAGCTGGGAGGTCATTCCCACCCAAGTGAATGATCAAAATGCCTGGGTTCCTTGCCCGGGTTCGGCATGCCTGAATCTTTCCCTCACAACCCAGGCTTTGCTAGCCATTCAACCCTTGTGTGCTGGAACAGGAATATTGCACCCCCCCCGTTGCCGGCTCTTTATGTCCTTTATCACTCCTGACAGTGTGCTTTCACCAGCCCATTCTACTCTTTGAACAGGCATATCCTCAGAGAACTCATCCAGTTCACCAGTTTCATGCATTAGTGTACCCTCCTTGTACCCTCCTTGTTGGCATAACCCTTTCCTTCAGGACTGCCACTGAGGCAAGCACAAGAAATGTTTTTTTGTGCTATTCCCTGACACCTCCATTTTGTTCTCCTTTTGTGCTATCCCCTGCCACATCCATTGATGTGCCTCCTGATAGCACACTGATCATCCCAAGTTAGTGTTTAGGTATTACCAGTCATAAGAATTCCCTCTTGTGACTACTCCATGTCCTTTGAATGTCCACTACCATGGCCGGAAGGGGGGCAGAGGGGGATAGGGGTTCGGGGGTCTCACCTCCAGGTCATGGCCAGCTCCCCCACTACTGTTGGCTTATGTTGATGCTGCAAATGGGGCATAAAAATGCTCAGAAGTTCTCCTGCCTAGTCCTCCGAGGCCACATCCCTTTTGCAGCTGACCTAAAATGAAATAGGCATTAGTATAGTGAACGGTGTCAGTGTTATTGGTGTGCAAGTGCGGGCACCTTTGTTATATTGTGACTAGTGAACCCTGAAAATCACTGAGGTAATGGAACGGACTTAAGGGTGCTTGCACCTGTAAATGCACATGGACCTGACTCAATGGGGAGAAATAAGAAGATCTGTCCTACTTCCTTTCCCCTACTCAGCCCCGCTAATCCAAAACGCTTTACTTAACCCCAACCACCTTGCCATTGGGCCCCATTTATGAGAATGGAGAAAGGGGGTCTGTGGGGGTTATTGTATAAAGAAAAGGTGAATTCTAAAAATAGTGAAGTGGGAGGGCGGGGTGGGGGTATCAGTACTTGGAAATACAAGTGGGCTCAGTCCATCCATACTAGCACCAGATACAGCTTACAAGAGGAGAGAAAACAGCTCAGCCCCCACTATCTTCCCTTTCCTGTGCCCCGAATTCCTGCATTGCTCAACCCAGTTGCTTATACTTACCTTGCGTTCTTACCCCCGGCCCTTTATATTCCTTCCTGTTTCCCTTTGCTACATTAGTGATGACCGACCCTGCCCAAGTTGTGTGCACCACCATTACTCCGGGGAACCCTGCCCCCTTAGCCACATCACTGGACTCTCTCCTTCCTCATAACCTATAATAGAAAACAACTTATTAACAATCTTGTTCACCTTCACCCGAACACATGACTTTGTCCCCTTGCTCTCCTTCATTCTCCCCCCGGACACGTGCCTTGCAACCCGATATTTACATAGAGCTACCCCATGCTTTTAGCCCCAAAGCATACTGGTTGTCTCCTACTGTTCCTTGGAATTACGGTATTGAGTTGAGTTACCTTTGGCACGTTGTATGCACTCAAGCTGCTTTGACTACCCACTCATCTTTCCTTCACGTGTGCTCTTGCCACTGAGTAGTGTTTAATTGTGTCCAGGCTAAGTGCCCTTAACTTTCCCCCTGCCCATATTGATTGATTAAGTGCAAATGTTCCCCTTTATTTTGTGTGATAGTCTTTAAATTCCATCTGTGAAAAGTCTTCTTCTAAAATGTCTTTTGTTAAACATTTAATCAGCTATACTGTACCCACCTACTTAGAACAATGATGACAACCTGAGGGTGGGTGCCTGAGAGGCAACTCAATCCCTTCCCATTTCACCACGGGCATAAAAGGTTTTGAATCCACAATAAAAAATTATCTCTTTTAACATTGAAGAATCCCCAGGAGAAAGAGGGCCCCGTGCCAGGTGCTCGCAGTTAAATATCTTCCATGCCCCAGCCACATTCCTATAACTAAATTTACGAGGTGGCCTCAACTAGGGTCCATGGTCCAGCCATATCCCCCCACCTAATTGGTATGGGGTGGGCGAACCAAGGAGCACAGTTTACAGAAGGAATGATTAATGGAGCAAAATAAACACAATTGGGTTCCGGTAAACACAATTAGGTTCTAGGCTCGTGACAAGCAAGTGTTCAGGAAGAGGCCCTTCTGGAGGAAGAGCAGAGGCCTACACAGGCGCAGGCAAACACTGCCAGCCTCTAAACATATTGACAGCAAAAACATTTCAGGCAGACAGAAGGGAAAAAAGCACACGCTGTATTTGAATAGTGATGATTATGAGGGCATTAAGGGCCAGATGTAGGAAATATCCAAATTGCGACTTGCAATTTGCAAGTCCCTGCGACTCGCAAATTGCAAGTCGCAATTTGGAATGCAGAAAGGTGTCTCAGACACCTTCTGCGACTCGCTATGGGGTCGCAAAGACCAACCTCATTAATATTAATGAGGTGGGTCGCAATTTGCGACCCCATAGCGAGTCTGGGCACTCACGGGGATGGTGGCCTGCTGGAGACAGCAGACCACCATGTCCGTGACTGCTTTTAAATAAAGACATTTTTTTTTTTCAAAGTGCAGCCCGTTTTCCTTAAAGGAAAACGAGCTGCACTTTGAAAAAAAAACGAAAGCTTCAGTTTCGGATTTTTTCAGGGCAGGTAGTGGTCCATTGGACCACTGCCTGCTCTGAAAAAACATTTTCAATTCCAGTCACAAAGGGGAAGGGGTCCCATGGGGACCCCTTCCCGTTTGCGACTTGGTTACCATCCACTTCAAGTGGATGGTAACTGCAATTCCATTTGCGACCGCGAAAATTGCATAGCATTGCGAGTCGCAAATAGGAAGGGAACACCCCTTCCTATTTGCGAGTCAGAAATGCATTTTCCGAGTCGGATCCGACTTGCAAAATGCATTTCTGCATACCGGAGAGGCTTTTGCGCCACGCAAACGGCATTTTTCGCTGTTTGCGAGGCGTAAAACCCTTTCTACATCTGGCCCTAAGAAACTACTTTCGACTTCCTCCAAGTGCAAACTTGGGAGTGAATCCAATTCATTGCCTGGCTTCAAACTTTGATGTGCTGTTTTTTCATACTTGCTTATCTGCTGTGCCAATTTTCGTACCACCCTTAAACGAAAAACAAAATATGCAGCTGACCGAACAACAATGCCAGCTCCATATGCTGCAAAAAATATCTTTAAAGTTATGCATTACTGTAAAACAGGTCCACCGCCCTGGGATGCATTGAAGTTGAATTCCTCTGCTTTGCAAGCAATTATGAGCACTGTACAAAATGCAGGAATCCAGAAGGAGAATTAATTTCCACCATATGTCCAGCTTTTTATACAGAATTACTGAAAATGGAAAAAAAAGGCTGAGTACAACACTGCTGTTGCACCCCCAACAGAGTTAATATGAAAACCTGATTTTATGGCACAAATTGGGCACAATTAATCACTGTGAAAGCAGGGAAGAGCTATATTGAAAATTAACCTAGCGTTGCATCCCTAACATGTGCCAATGTGAAATATTTGTTTCTGCGAAGCAGCCCCTCGCTCTTATCTTTTTTGGGACATGACAATGTTTAGTTTTACAGGCTCAGTTTAATCTGCACCTTCCTTGTTAGCAGTGCTGCTGCACGCTTGCACTGAGATCGCTACGAGGAATAAATGGAGTGAGAAACTTTTAATGAAAAAGGCTTTTTATTTCCATTCTAGCTTCAATAGCGTCCCAATAAAACTTTCGGCTCATTCCTCCTTTGCATCCCTTTCCTCAGACCGCTGATGTATTCATTGCTACAGTCTGACAGAATTTTCTTATCACTAACTGTTGTGATTTCCCTTTATATTCAATGTTTGTATTTGGGGGAGTGTGTGTTTTGAAAGAGCAGCCAGGGTGGATTGCTTGAATTAGCTGTCCTTAAGGTTACATAACATACATTACGCCAAGTACTGTTGATTATGGTCTCACATTACACCAAGAGTCAGTAGTTTGCAATTCAGGATTAGTTTTAGAACATATGATTACAATTACAATTATGGGGCAGTGCAGGGGAGACTAAAAATAAAAGATTACTTACCTGCGGCTGGCTCGTCTCCTTCTGTCTCAACTCCGGGCAGTCCATGGGTGCATGGCACAGGCTCCCAGGCTCCCCTTGGCCAGTCCAGATGCTTCTTTCATGCTTGGTAATACTATTGCCCAGCATGAAAGAAGCACCAGGATTGGTCTAAGTGACCAAGTTTTCCACTGACACATGGACTGGGAGCCTTTGCCTGTTCTCCACCCGGCTGTGCAACACAGCTCAGGTTGGAGGCTGCTAAGTACACACGTTGGTTTGGCCATCTTAAGACAGCTTGCCAAACTAACATGTGCACTTAGCAGTGGCCATCACACCTCCTCGCTGATGCAGCTGCTGTCGTCAGAATAGATGGCCCCACCCCACCCTCGGCTCGACTGGCAGCCTTTAGGATGAAAAATAAAATGATTACAGATTGTTTTATTATCACTTTATTTTTCATGCTTGAATTTGCTGGCTATTGGCCAGTGGGGTGACACTCCTCTGTCCTAATGGGAGAGTCACAACTGCTGTCACTGCAGTCAAACCGGGCACTGTGATGCGTAACACTTGAGATCTGTGATGTACAAGACGGAGTGAAACATCACAGATGCCTAGACATGTTAGATCCATAAGTAATAACCTAACACGTCTTAGAGCCCTAGCCTATATCCAAATCCTGCCTCGTCAATAAGAAAGAGCTATCCATCTCCGCCCTACCATAATCCTCTGACAAACAAACAACCCAATTTCTTCCATCTCCACCAATCCATGTTCCCCCATATTTCATATATCCTTCCTACATGTCAACTATCCTTCACATTACTTGGGCCCCAGTAAACTGGTCTCTTTTTCCCTTGTCTCTTTGGAATGTGCTTTGTCCCTGCCACTGAGTTGGTTAATCCCATACATTCCAAGACCAATAAGCCCATATCTCCCAGTAAATTGTCTTTACTCCTTCAATAACAAAACAGATGTACCCTACCAGTGGAAAGAGCCATAACAATTGGAAAACCTGCCCATACCTGCTCCATGAATGACCCCTAAACGCACCTATGTCTTTCCAAAAAAAACTGAAAATAAACATGACCATGCCTACATTCCTACGAGTGGGAGGATGGAAAAACCCAGCGCTACCTCATCACCTGGTGCTCAGGAGATAAGCAAAGTGCCAAATCTGCTTTGCACGCCTACTTAACCCCTGCTAATTCTACCCCAATCCAAAACAGTCTTTACCTATTTCCAAAGGCTGGACATTCACACCACCTTTCCTGAATCACCCTGGGGAGAAACCCTACTGTTTCCCCTCCACTCGTCTGTCTGGGAGAGGGCGTGAACACCACAGATGTCTGGATAGGTAGAAAAGGCTACTTTTATAGAACAGGTCTGAACAACAGGCTTTAACCTTGCAACATGCCCTACAACCTATAAATCAAGCCCCACCTCAAAAATGCAACAGAGATAGCCATTAGTGGCAATCCCAATCCTTTTGTGAATAAGGCTATCCAAATTACCCCCATCTCAACTGATCCTTGTTCCCCCTGTTTGTAGCGTTCCATTGTAAAAGTCCATTCTAAGCCTTTCTTGGCAACCGTAAACTTTTCCCCTTTTTCCTTGTCCTTCTGGGATCTTCTCAGTTATTATAGCTCACTGCTTCCGGACCTCCAGCCCCCTCGTACTGATTCATCTGGTCTTTGGCCACATCAACTCCCTCACCTCCCATATTGTTCTGTACACGGTCTTCCCCCTGACAGCCCTGCAAAACTCTCACTATGCTGATTTCCTGAATTTCTCTTCTCTGCCAAACTTTTACCTTTCCTTGTAAATTATTCCATACTCTATTCTCAACTCCTTAGTGTCATTCAGGGACCTGCACCACCACATCCCTCCATTCTAAGAAAGTTTCATTGACTAAATGAGAAGAGATCCTACCATCTTCCTTCTCAGAAGCAATGTGAAATCTTCTGCCACAAGATGAGCATGATGTATCCTACTGAATCCTTCCAGGCCACAAAACATCTTCATCCTTCTAGTTTAACTACATGCATGTCTCCTCAATGGCCCTTAGTTTGAATGCCCCTCTCCAGATCCTCCTCTGTACTAAATCCATCCTATTTCACAGGGTTGTTCTGTCACTGAAGTCTTATTTCTGTCTGTTCCTGGCTCCAACCCATAGAAAGCTCTCCCACTACAAATGAGACAAAGCATTCACAATGTTATTATCAACTCCAGAAACATACCATACTCTAATATTTTGGGTCAAAAGGGCGAATCAAAGACCAATAAAAACTGTAACAATTTTAAATCATTTGCTTTGTACCTATTCACCAATACTACTAGAGCTGCATTGTCCACATTAAACATTACTTCCTTGGTTGCTACCTCCTTATCCCATAAAAACATAGCCATCAGCAGTTGAAATATACTCCTACCTTCAACAATTTAGTACAACATCATTCTACACACTGTTTACAGTTCTAAAGCAGTCTGAAACCACCAAACCCTGCTGTGTCCAAAGGAAAATTGTATCATTCAGTCTGACTTCTTCTTCAAACACCACTTGATAACACCCATAAACCAACACAAAGGACTAAAAACAAAAGCACCTAGGAAGAAAGTCATAGGATTTGGGCGCTCACAGTGAGTCCATATAATAGCATTAACATTCCAATTGTGGCATGGTGCTCCTGGCAAGAGGATCTTCCTTAATCCTCCAATGTTTCAAGGGAAACTAACAGTGAAAAAGACAACTGTCAGGGCACTCATGATCATACGATTAGAAGTTGGTGATGTATAGAATCTTCAGTGTGGAAAGGCAATCACACCATAAAAAGTTCAAATTCAATTTATTTCTTGAAGCAAAAGGTTCATCATAACAATAGAAGACCGTCCTTGAGTTCAATATTCATATAGCAACCACAGCCAACACGTGTTTCGTCCTATGAGAGAACACTCTCACAGACTTCATCAGGGCTGCAAAAAATTAGAACATAACTATATCTGTAGTATATATTCAAAAAACTGTTCAGAGCAGAACATAAGCCACTATTTATCGTGATATTTGTGAGAGTCAAAACATGCCATACGTGACTTAGTGTGTAAAAAGATAGAAACTGTTCTATTAACAATTAGCCGGACAGAAAGTTACCTACAAAAAGGATAACCACATTTTCTAGAAAGTAAATTTTTTTAAACTGGAACCACAATGTGATATCTCCATGTGTAAAGGAAATCATAACATGAGTGTGCACGCCTCCATTTTAGAAAAATCCGTCACCCCATAACCCAAGTACTAGAAGAGTGCCAAAGAACCGAAAATAATTGAAAACAATCAAGAAATGCTTAAACCCACGCCCAAATATCAATGAAAAGCCTTTAAATAATCAACACTAAAACTCCCATCCAATTCAAGACATACCTTAGTTCAGGTAAGTCTTATGTAAGAAATAGTCCTTTCCAAATACTTGTAAAGTCTACGGAAACAACCATAAGCATTCCTTGTAATTATCCAAATCTCATGCGAAGCCCGAAATAAACATCAACAACTCAATGAAATCATATAAGTATAGCCCCTGGGCCTGGACTGACCTCAATAAGTGTAAACAGTCCCAAAACAAATCATATAGTGAAGAATTCCTCTGACGTTATCTAAATGTGAAGTACGAAGAGGAATGTAGTCAATATACTGAATATAAGTCCAGTGAGCCTAAAAGAAAACACATATTCAAATCGATCCCCAATAGTAACCTAGAGTATAACTAGGTCCTAAAAAACCACTCAGGATCACTCACCTATCGTCCAAATAAGTAACAATATAGTAGGAAAAACACTCCGTGGTCAAATAATCCCATGCCGTTTTCAGTATCCAAGAGCCATTAACGAAAGTCGAACGTCTGAGGCGGATACAATTTAAAGCGTCCTTGTGTAAGTGTTGAAGAAATAGAAAAGGGACTAACCCAATTAACGGGCGCCATCTTGGAACAGTGTATAACCTAATCCAGAGGTAAAGAACTAAAATCATTACGAATAACGAGCGGACAATAATGCCCCCATGTACATATCCTTCTAATTATCAGGCAAACATCAATTATCCAACGGGAAAAATTATATAAACATGACCCTAATTTAAGGCGGGTATTAACCACAGAAGAAAACAACAAACATCCGGGCTCCAAAGATCTAACCATAGCTGGTAATGACAGCATCTGACATAAGGTCAAAATCTATATGTATATTAATGGAATGTCAGCTACACATACCAAAAGGGAGAGAAATACCAAAGCTATCAAAAGGTGATTGAATAACTCTCTAGTAGAATAAAGAGAGAGAGGATATAAAGTGAGTAAATGTGACGTGCCACAATCATATCATGTATAAACCTCACAATGGCAGGTCTAAAATATATAAGACAAAGGAAGAGCAGAACTATGAATATAAATTGCTAATAATCCATTATAGTATTATTACTAATGATCTATTACAATGAATACCAATTAGTACATGGAGAGAAAAGTTTATACCTACTAAATATGTAGAAATGTACCACCTTAGGTAAAGCATCATTCCATTTAAACAGCACATTTATCATGTACACAGCATCCTCATGTAGTTAAGTCACAATATAAAATAGAAACTAATTTGAAAAGGGCTAATGATCAATGCAAGTATTACTGAACAAGTAAGTCAATACAAGTAGAGAACACAATACACAAACAATATGTACTATCCATGTTAATTAACAAGAATTTTTATAAAATTTATTTCTATTCTCCCAAATAGTATTCCATTTCGAAATTGGTGTTAAGACCATCTTCTACCGCTCTGAGTTTTTAGGATCCAGTAACATTCTCTTTTCCTGAGGGCTAACTCTCTGTTACCTCCCCTAGGATCTCTATTTATACGATCAAAACCAAAAAATTCGAAGCCACAAGTGTTATTTTGTTTAGGGCAATGCCGAATATGGTTTACTATAGGGTATCTCTCATCTTCCTGTCTCAGGGCTCTGAAGTGTTCACTTGCCCTAATTCTAAGTGGTCTAATAGTGCTGTCTATATAATATAGGCCACATCTGCAAATAACCATATAGATGACAAAGTTACTTTCACAAGTGATATTAAAATTAATGTTGTATTGCACACCAGTAGAGCTCTTGAATGTGGTGATACCTGACCTGGCCCATCTACACATACCACAATGTCCACACTTGAAAAAACCTTTACCACGGTTAGTGAGCCAGTTGTCTTGGTTAGGTTTACTGCGAAAATTGGGGCATAGAAAATTCTTAAGAGTTCTACCTCTTCTATATGTAAAAACCGGGGTATCTGGAATCACTTTTCTAAGAACAGGATCTGCTGTTAAAATATACCAATGTCTGTTCATACATTTACGTAGTAAGGTAGCGGTTTTCGTGTAATTAGTAATACAACGAATAACACTATCACTTGGTCTAGATTTTTGACCCAATGTGTCTGTCCTTTTTAAACGCATAGCCCTTGTACGGGCTCTGTCTATCACCCGAGTGGAATATCCCCGTGCTTTAAATCTCATGCTCATGTCCTCTATACATAGTCCAAAATCTTCTTCAAGACTACAATTGCGCCTTGCCCTTACCATCTCACCATATGGTATCGAGTTAATTTGATGGACTGGATGTGCACTCTTTGCATGTAAAATAGAGTTGCAAGAAGTACTCTTTCTGTATAACCGACTCTCTATTTTGTTATTGCAAATGAGAAGTTCCAAGTCCAGAAAGGGAATGCTGGTCACACTGTGTTCCGAAGTGAAATGAATATTGCACTCATTCTTGTAAGTCACCTGTCCAGATCATCAAACAGTCATCGATGTATCTGCCCCAATAGAGTATATCTGAAATCCACTTACTACCCTCTTTACTCCAGATCTTATTTTGTTCGAACAATCCCATAAAGAGATTAGCGTAGGCTGGTGAGAATTTAGATCCCATAGTCACGCCTTGTTTTTGGCGATACCAGTCATTTTTAAAAAGAAAAACATTATTATTGAAGATCAAATCTACCATGTCTATTAACATTTGAGTATGGCCGTAAAGGCTTGCCGGTCTTTTGTAAAGAAAGTGACATAGTGCTTCCTTTCCTTGTTCATGGTTAATACTGGTGTACAGGGAGGTAACATCTAGGGTAACTAAAATCATCCCTGGTTCCCAAGTAATGTCCGTTAATATGCTAAGAATATGTTTGGTATCTTTAATATAAGATGGTAAGTTCCCTACAATAGGCTGTAAAAAAATGTCAACATATTCTGAAAGTCTTTCAGTAGGACCACCAATACCTGAAACAATGGGCCTGCCAGGAGGGGAAGTAGGACTTTTATGTATTTTAGGTAGTGCATATGAACAAGGATTTCTGGGTCTATGAACACGTAAGTACATATATTCCTCATCTTTCAGAAGTAAGCGATCCAAACACTCGTGTAGAAATTTATTTTATTCGCAAGTGCAGGGATAGGGTCTGACAAGATCTTTTCGTAGCAGGTAACATCTTCTAGTTGTCTATATATCTCTCGATCATAGTCTGAAGTGTTCATAATCACGATATTTCCCCCTTTGTCTGCCTCTCTGATGGTAATCTCCTCATTAATTCGTAAAAGTCTCAAATTGGTCATTTCTACTTGGGTGAGGTTTTGATGCCAACGTGTTGGCGAGTATTATTTTTTAACTCTAATTTATTTAAGTCACGCCAGACAACCTTAAAAAAAGTATCTACACAATTGTCCTTTGTTAACGTTGGTATCCAACCCGATTTTCTCCTCAGGCCACTCTGGAGTGAATCTGATGGGATATCAAGATCTGATAAAATACGTGTTATAGTGGTAGGATCCTGTTCACAGTCCGCAATTGACAATAAAGTAGCCGTATCATGGACATCCATAATGGACAAGTGTTGATCATCATTGTGACCGTCAAATAAGGTACTAGTGTCCCTGATATCAGGGTGATTAGCGAAATATTTCTTCAACTTTAAACGTCTAATAAATTTGAAAAAGTCAATTTTCTTTCTCTGAAAATCTCCAAAGTCTCCTGGGCAAAATCCCAGTCCTTTACTAAGAAGTGTAAGATCGTGAGTTGTAAGTTCCAAGTTAGAGAGATTAATGACATTGATAGAATCACTATCAGAAATATCTATTTCCCCCTGTTCCACGATCTTGTCTTCATTCCTTTCCTTGTGTCTGTGTGTTCTTCCTCTACCACCCCGCCTGGTTTTTCTGGGTCTGCCCTGCGTCGACTTCCTTCCCATTGTCCCTGTCTTATCCGTTGGACCTCTGCTAAAAAAGAGGGAGTACCCTGTTGTACTACCATGTCCTGTCTAGACAAATTAGAACTAGCACTTGTATCACTGATGTTGGTGGATACACTATTTAGTGAGGATGAGGAGCCCGCATCATAGTTTTGTGGGGATTCATATCTTTTGACTAAATGATCATATTTACGGGAGAATGTAAAGATCCTACCATTTTTGTAATCCAACTCATCTCGTCTAAGTTTGCGCGCTTTTCTTTGTGTGATCTCATTTTGATGATGCTCGATAATTTCATTCAACTTTTTATAGTTTTTGGCGGTTGGTTCCTCCATATTCAGATTTTTAATCTCTATTTCTAATTCAGAGATTTCTGTTTGCAGTCTAGTCACTTTCCTCTCAGAATTCTCTATCAGAATATTCATTAGTCTGAGTGAACTTGACACCAATTCCTGCTCCCAACTGTCCAATAAATCTGGATCGAGGTCATCAAAAGTGGGAAAAATATGTGATCTTAACCCTCTAGGTATCCTGTTGAGCTTTACATATTGTTTTAAGGTGGCCCCATCCCACCATTTAGACACCTCCTGTTTCTTCAGTTTTTCTAATTTAAAGAACTTATCACGGAGCCCCATTTTGGTGTGTTGGGCACCGATTGAATGTGACTTGGGTATAGTCCCTGTCTGCTCTAAACTACCAAAAATATCTGCTGCTAATTTATCACGGTCCATATTCACGTTATAAAGTACAAACAAACAATACACTGTAATCAAATAATGCAAATGGGCTGGAGCAGCACCCCTATGTTTAACATCAAAGAATCAAAACAAAAGCACCTAGGAAGAAAGTCATAGTATTTGGGCGCTCACAGGACTACCCTGGCCTTTCAATCCACTCACATTTTGGTTGTGAATCTCACGCTTTGGTGTGATAAAACTACCTCTGCCATTGAAAAGCAAAGACTCCCAGAAAAGGAGTCAACCTGTCCTTAGCAATCTGCAAACTTTAAGGGGCCCAACAACACTTGCAAGTGCTCACTACTAATTTTACGGGATCACCCAGGCCTTTTCACTTTTTGCTATCCCTTTGTTTTTGTTGGCATTAAAACTCTGTACACTTTACCCTCTGCTATCCAGTAGTAAAGTGCCTTTGCTCCCCTTTTAACATGGTCAAAACTGCATATTAGTTAACTTACCTATTAGTCCATCATAGAGAGCACAAGATGTACCCAGAACCTGTAAACTGAATCCCACTAGTGGACTGCAACACCTATTGTGCCATTCAATACATTGGCAGTGTGAACATGGCTTTAGGCCTACCACTGCAGCCTGACTGTTACAGTGCAAAACATTCACTGCAACCTTTCAAAGTAACCCCCTTTGACAGGTCACCCCTATGCATACCTACTGACCCAAAAGGTAGAGTCCATGATATTTAAAAGTAGAACATTTGGAAATTCAAAGTGATCATCCCTTACACAGTGACAAGCCTGAAAATATATTTTCACTGTAGCTGGCTGGCCTGCAGAAAAACAATAAGAAGCAATATTAGATACCAATACTGTTTCTAAGGAAAGAGACAAGAGAGAACATTAATGAAAACACTGTTTTAATAGTTATCAAAATCTAATTCAATGGTGAAGTTTAATTTTTAATAAATATTGAGAAAAAGTTAGTTTTACATAGTTACCCCTTACCTGTCTAAGCTGTCAAAAAGCTAATTAAAATAAGGTGATGTTGGATTTTTAATAAACATTAAGAAAAAAGTAACTTTTACAATGCTGCCTTGTATCTGCCTGAACTGTCAGAATGCTAATTAATATATATCCTTGCCAGCTCCTAGCCAGTTATTAGCCTTGGCAGGTATAAAATGCCTCTCAGCAGCAAACAACAGGCTGACCTAAATGGGCAGAGATGACTCCAGTGAACTATCCAGAACACACAGAGTGAGGGCTCTGAGCATACTTTTTGACACTACAGTGTCAGATCCTTTTTGAGTGTCTAATCCTGCCCCCCGGGTTTGCTGGGATTAGCTACAACAGCTGGGCACACTTGAAAGGGGAAAAACATGGTGCCAAGACAATTCTTGTGGATCTAATGTCTGGTTGCTGAAGGGCTCTGCTTTTGTCATACCAGACATCTATCTCTGTGTTTATATGTAAGCCTTGGGGCATACATGGAAGGATAGAGAACAGAGTGCCAAAGCAATTCTTTTGGAGGCACTGTGAGGTTGCTGGAGAATCCTGCTTTTCTCATATCAGTTGTCTCTGTGTTTATTGTGGTGATAGATGCTGCCTTAAACTGGATTTTAGTGTTAGATATGGGAGGACACTAAGATTACTATCATAGATTCTCAAATGCACCATCATCCCTCAGAGCCCAAGTTTAGTGCATCTAAAGACTTGTAAATGCCCAAAGTGGGTAGGGTTGGCCATGGGACATTTTACCTCACCTGTTAGCGCATGCCCAGGAGTCATTCCCACCCACTAGCTAGTTTCAGGCCTAAATGTGGCATCAGAAGCCAACCATTTCAGAACACTTCCTGGATCTGTGGAGGATCAGAAGATGACTGGGCCTGCTGTCTGTGATCTGAGAGGAGCCCTGAAGGACTGGACTTGCTCGCTTGTATCCAGGACAAAGAAGTGAAATCTAGGGGCCGTAATTTTGACCTCCTGTCCAAAATACATGGCTATAAGCTACAAGGGGTATTTGCCTGGAAGTACCCTGCTGACCAGTAGCAACTGAATCTGGACTGGACCTCGATGATAGCCCCTGTAAACATGTAAGTGCCTATCCTTCTGGCAAAGAGGTACAAAATTGTTAGTATAGTCAGGTAGAACCCAAGTGAGAGATTCACACACAGCCTGATGAAATTCAGGAAAGCAGGTTACACGATCTGATGTCCACAACAGTAGTTCAGGTGTGTGCTTTCAGGTAAAAGTCAACAATACTTTTTTCAATAAGAGAGATTTGGGACACTGATAAATTGTTTTCATCCACTCTAAATTCAGTTATATCCACCATTTCAACAAGAGGTCGTCATAAACCAATATTGATTGGTTATATTCAACACATCACTCATTCACACTACTGCTTTTTCATGCCTTTCCTTTTAGTGATGTTCATGAGGTTTCTCATGGGTCCTCTTGGGATATGCCATGTAACCATTGTGTGAAGGTAACCCATTCTGTATGATTTACCTCATTTTCATTATTTACAACTTGTCCCTGTATTAAAAGCATCTCTGTTATGTACCACAAACAACACATAATCAGAAAAAGTAGCCATGTCAGTACTGTTATAATCAATAAATTTTCCTGCAATTTCCTTTTTAACCATTTCTTAGTGGCCAGGAAAGTACACTGTTCTAGGTTGGGGTGGAACAGGGGTGGGTGGATCAATGAACACATATTTACCCTTCCTCACCATTACTAATTCGATGGCTCCTCTACAGGATACCTCACCATTGGTTGGACAACAGCAGCAGGTTTTGTATAATTTGCAACAAACAGTGGTATTAAAGTTACATTTAGTTATCCTCTTTAGGAACTCCGCTATCCCAGTTGTTTCAAAGTCCTGCTCAAAATCACCTTCAAGATAGTTATCTATATCCCTGCTTATACTGTCCAATAATTATTCCTTTGTCTGTCTGTTTTAGGGTAGGAATTCTTCTTGCCCGCAATCATGAGGGGGCGCAGTTACACTGGTGTATGTTGTCCAGAGACCTAAAGGTAATGTACAGTCAATCCCCAGGTGTTCGAAGATTTTTCCCACTAATGTGCTATTAGATGGTGCTGATATTGGTGCTCTGCTGGGGTCAGTGCAATTGGTGAGGGTGACAATCTGACCATTATAAAAATGGATAATTAATTTGTGGATCTGCTGCAATTGATCACTCCCTGACTGTTGAGACATATGCCTAGCTGAGCCAATCTTTACCATTACTTTATCTAAATTAAAACAATGGGACCTTCACCAGACCCGAATGTATCACTGAGATGTTTTCAAATGTTTCTCTTCAGTCCTTAAGGGGATCTGATACCTGTTGTGATGTCTCCATTATGTTGGTGACTAATAGTAACACCACTGTGGGCAGTGGCATTCTTTTCAGATGGGATGCGTATACTGGGTCCTGATAGTTACCACATTTCATCCTGTGTGTTGAGCAGAATTTGCTGTGGCCCCTTCCACCCTAAATAAAACACATCCAAAATGTTTTGTTTGTGTACTGCGATCAGAAGTGATTGATTTTGGCACAATCAATTTGGCGCCTTGCTATTCATGTTTCTAAGTTAACTAACATGATGGTCACTGCTTAGGTTTACAGACGGGCCCTTAAATGTGATAGAGAGATTACTTTGGGTATTGCAATAATATTTTACTCAATTGATTGATCTTCAAGTTCCTGTAGATGTTCAGATCCTTCTGTGTAATTTTCTATTTCTTTACAACTCTTCTGGCAATTTTTTTTAACTGTGGTGCTCTTTTGCAGGGAAACATTCTGCTTGACAGTAATCCTTACTGGGTCGATATGCGTTTTGCCTACATTGTTTTAGTGTTTGATCCATATTCTGTCATCAATCATAGATACTATTTGTGGTGGTATAGTCTGTAATCCTGATTTGACAATACCCATATAATCAAACAATTATATGTCAGTCATCTAAGCTGTGGCCTGCTGTTTTTTCCTGTACTGACTAGGCTGCTGCCTTCTCCTTTTTCTCCTGCTTGTTCCTCTCTTTCTCTTGTTTCTTTTTACAAAAATGTATTGTGTGTGCCTATATCAACGTCTAAGGTTTGGCTTCTAATACCACTAGGTTGTCTAAATTATCCTACACATCCTTCTTTATGACATTATAAAACAACACAGCATTTCCCCCTGCTATTTCCATTCCTTGGCCTACTTTTTGAATCCATTTTTCCTTCACCCTGCTGAGGAATTGAGCGTGGTCCTAATTTGGCTACATTGATTGAGCCATGAGCGACACAATATCTGGCCTATCAGGATACTACATTTTCCTCAGCTGATCCCAGACTACTGTCCGAACCAAGTTTAGTGGGGACTCATCAGATCTGGTTTTTAGTAAGGGTGACATTTCCCACTCGAACTTTGGGGAATACAGTGTCTGTCTCATCTTCTATAAGGGAACTAAGTAGTCTCTTTATGTCCCCTATTGTCAGATTGAGGCCTTCAGTTTGTTTTTCAAAGGTCCTACTCCCTATGTGAGCAGTGTTAAAACTGTTTAAGGTATTCCTTATCCATTAGTGGCCATGGAACATAATGAGGTACTCCATGTCCCTTACGTATCAGGGGCATCTGGTGCACTGGGATAAAGGGATGTTGGGGATTATACTATCTGGCACATTTTTGCTATATGTGCAGACTTTGTCGCATATAGGGATAATCCTAGTCTGGATCGCCCTCACTATAGAGGATTCAATCCTCAGCATTTGCCATGTCATGTGGATCACAGGACCCTTCTCTTGGCCATGGGCTCATCTGCAGGTCTAGGCCTTCAGACTACCCGTCTAAATTATCTTCATAGCGTACAACATTATACCAACTGTTTTCTCCTTGGGCAACTAGCTCATTGGGGTGAGATCATTGCTGCAGGAAGAGGATTGAACACTCAGTTGTGGTACTGGTCTGTTATGTAGCATCCGTCCCCCTGTAACCTCACAAGGTCCTTTTCTGGAATATGATTGACCATGAGTTCCCTTAAACCATACCTGCTTGAACTCTGTCAATCCAGGTTCCCTAGTATTACAGAAGGCTCCCTGTTGTCCTTCTCTAGTTAAACATATTAGTGTGACTGTCAGACCCCCATTGATCTATCCCTATAATCAAGATGGATGAGGGGACTTTCTCTGGTGCTAAATGAGGGGGGTCTAGTCTCCTGAGATTAAAGTATTTCACCCATGTCATCTGCGTACCTATATACTGATTCTATTCTGTGTGCCATCCTCAAAAAAATTCCCTGAAATAGTTTTGATAAATTATTACGATGCCCTTCTCTCCCTGTGTCTTTTTCATCTTTTCTATCTTCACTTTGTGACAACCATTTCTGAATGTTCTCTGGTGAAATTCCAACGCTTACTCTCTCCTTTTGCCAAGGTGGCAAATCATCCTCATTCTTTTTAAAGTCCTCATCTTTTTTCAAGGTAATGACAAACGGGCCTTGCCAACCAACCTATCTACATAATTATTCCGTCTTGTATCATCTACATCTTTCCTTTCTGGGGTGGACACCCCCTCTTTGACTACCTTTCCTGTTATGCCTCTTTTTTGCAACAAATGTGACGTTACTGATGAGATGTGACCTATCGTCATCATCCTGTGGATCCTGCCCTTCCTCTCTAACCTCTTAGGAAGGGACCCAATCTAAATATAATGTGAACTGGGCTTCCAATTGTCCTGAGAACTGAGAATCACCTGCATGTGTTTGTTGTTTAGGAATGCTTGTATGTTTTGGCCTTGATGTCTGTAGGGCAACACTAGGTACTACCTTCGTACATAGTGGAGGGATCACACTTTCCAAATTCTCAAATTCCATTGCAACTTCCTGTAACCTCGCTAGTGGATAAATACCAGGTACCATGGGAGAGTGGGGGAGCAGACAAGGTATAAGATGTGTCAGTATTTAAAGAATTTTTAGGCTTCTCACAAACAATTCGCCACAAGGCTAAGGCAGCTTCTCGTTTCTGTAACTTAACTCCTGTATATTTACTTTTAAGGTACGTGGTAGTATGTTCTAATATGTTACCATCAAATGTCCCTTTTTTGGCTGGGGTAGGTGTGTTTCTGGGTATTCTTAAACCACTTGTTACAATATTTCTGTAACCTTTTCTGACCTCCAGGAAAAGTTTGTGCCACATGTTCCATTGGACTCCCCCTTGTCCCCAAATTTCTAGCAACTTCTTTTATTCTATTCACTTGATCTTTTGCCTATTTAAATCTTCCTTTCCGGAAGTTTTACACTATTCCTTCACAAGATAGGGAGTCACTCAATTTATTTGTTAGTTATACATTCTGCATCATAACATTATAAAACAACGCTAGTCTGTGGCCACATTTCTATTTACATGTACAAATACACATATGCACACCAACATATTTAAAATATAAACAGGAGATTTCTAAAATCAATTACAGTGTTTTACTGTAAACTATATACTAGGTCGGTAGGCACTGGTCACTTCACTCTGCGCTCAAGAGACAAAAACCCTCAAATCATGTGCCTCATAGGCCATGGAATGACTTCCAGACATTAGGCCTGGGACACTGATTTAAGTGTTCAGTCCTTACTGGAGGTAAGGTTTATTAACATCAGTCTTTCAGCTGTTCCTCTATGTCAACATTTTGGACCACATATTGAACTCTCAATTTCAGATCACCCACACTTGACCACTTCCAACTTTATATTGGGAAAAACTCTCTACTGAATATGTAGGGCCTCAACCTAATAATGCACAATGTTCATACATAATCTTGCGTGCAATAACCCTATTTACATTTCATCCAAATTTTCCCATCGCCAAAGAAACAAGTCATATAATATAGAAATATGATATGGAGTTTGCATTGTCTTCACCTTAAAAACGACAATCTCCAGGTTCACTGTCTGCCGTGAATAGGCAGAACTTTAGGTAACATGGTGCCTGCTTACGTCATCGGGCCTGTTCCCATGGGGAGCAGGGTGAAGATTGATTTGTATAAGGCTGGATCCAAACTGGGGTGGCATGGTGAGCAAAGGAACAATGGATTTAACCCAGATGGTGACAGGGGTGAGTGTTTGAAAAGTTTCTGCACTCTGTCCATCATCCTTTTGTGCTGTTAAAATTACCCTAGGTGGCCAGGGTATGCCTACACGTGGGTCCCTTGCTCACAGTGCTACTGGATTCAAGCTAGCCTGGCTGATGAGGGATAATACCCCAAAACCAGTCCCAGGATGCTTGCTGCCGGTCCAAGGAGGACCTGGCCTGGCAGTTCAGGCAGGACTGTTCCCATGGGGGGCAGGGTCAAGACTGATTTGCATACGGCTGGGTCCAAACTGGGGTGGCATGGTGAGCAAAGGAACAATGGATTTAACCTTGATCGGTGACTGGAGGTGAGTGTTTGCCATTGACATTTGGGTCCAATGATGGAAAGCCAGTGTGCCCTGACTCCAAGCTACTTGCAATGGTACAACACATGCACGGTCGAACACATGGGGGAAAGGATGAGATGGTGTGCACCTGTAAACAGTTCTGGCACAATCCCCGCTTTCGATCAAAGGCAGGGATATTGTGCCACTGTTGTGAATTTGGTCAAAAGCTAAATATGGGTAAAAAGGTTGTAATGACCATGAGCCATATTGTAAAGTCTGATGGTCCCTTCAACCGTTTCAAGATTGATTTTTGTGGCAATGTCCCAATGTAATGAATTGAGATACTTCCTCCTGATTTTATGCTTGTTTGCCCGTTGGGCAGAGGTATATCCCACCAGGATATGTGACAGTTTAACAGTCGCCAAACTATTGATGTGCGAATTGATAATGCGATTCCGGATGCCAGCTCATCTTGAATTAGATCAAGGAAGTCCATCAAAAATGAAGTCATGCAGTTACCATGCAGTGTGAGGAAGTGAACAGAGATTCCAATGTAATAATAAATCAGAGGCTTCATACATCGTAGAAAGACTGAATGGGATGATCAAAGCTAAGCTGACCAAGCTCTGAGCCTCTACATCTCTTAAAAGGCAGAATGCCTTTCCTCTGGTATTGACGAGCATTCGAAGCACCCCCTGTAGACGAACAGGATTATCTCCTTATGAGGTGTTGATGGGAATTTCCCTGTTTCAGCAGCTGTTTTGTGTCTGTCACAGAATATCTGGTTATTGAAATACTGCAATGGATTAGCTGATGTGTTGCAGTCTATCTCCCATTAGGTTGATGCTGCTACTCCAGCTGTTCGAGTGTCTCCAGTGCATGATTTGAACGCTGGCGACTGGGTTCACATAAAGAAGCACGTCTGCACGTCTTGCCTGGAGGAGCATTTGAGAGACCAGTTATCAGATGATTCTGGTCACCAACACTGCTGTCAAGTGTGCTGGTCTGTTGAACTTCATACATGCCTCTCACACGAAAAGGGTGAGGCGAGAACAGGAAAAAGCGTAGCCAACATACACTAATTCCTTGAGTCTGCCTAGGTTTGAAATTTCTAAGGCCTCAGAAAAGTAGGAGGACCAGTTCGAGGGCTCAGCCTCCCACAGTAAACTGTCAACAAGAACAAAAGCTGGGCGACAGTATTGGCATCCCAGTTACAACTGTGACACAAATACTGGGCTCAGAATACACACTCACAGGGACAGCGAGAATTCATAGAAAGCTGAATCATGCCTGCCTGAGTTACGGTTGTAGGAATACGAGAGTGGTGTGGTCAGCGAGTATTTCGCCTCTAAAAGACAATCAGCCTCATTAGAGACAGAATTACCAGCACCTCTAAAGATTGTACACCGACAGAGGAAGCCTGGCCAAAGACTACAACTTAAATGACACTGGCAATGACTAGGAAATGACCAGAGATAAAAGAGAGGTATGCCTGAAAAGCTAGAACCTGCTGAACAACCTGACAATATAGATCAGAGTATAGACTTGACAACCCCCAAACGATCCAAAAAAAGAGAGAAAAGTCAACCAAAAGTACCTCAAGTCCGAACTGGCAATGCCTTGCAAGATTAGACATTGAAGCTGCTGGCTGTATGACTCACACTGACAAAACTCATTGAGGTTGGAATAGTTGCAAAGGGAAACTCATTTAAGTAAACTGCTGATAAACATTGAAAAGGATGGTTAGAGAGCTAGGCTAATGATCAGAGGATATTAGTGCCTTAGGCCTCCGGCTGATGCACAATAAAAATCAGTGTAGCTTTCAAGATAGAGTAATGAGGATATGGTAGAGATAAGAGGACTAAGCACTTCGTTCTGAGAGAACAACCTTCTTTCTTGATCTATGCTAACATGGAACAGCAATATCCACAATTGTATTTCTAATTTTAGCAATGGCCATTTATGTTTCTATGGTTTGGTGTATGTTGAATGTCTACCTGCTAGGTGGAGATATCCCTCGTACACATTGAAATACAACAATGAAACTCATTTTCAGTAAACCAGTGTGCTAAGATAAAATTTCACATGCCCCACATCACTAGCGTGTTTATAGCTACATCGTCTATATCCAGATGTTAGCTGAATTTGTAAAAGTCATGCAGGTAGAAAACTGCTTTGTTGCTCCTATCTTCCAGCCTCTTTGGTTTAAGGGGCAGCATATTTACATTTGCCTCTACCCTACTCTTTATCTTGCATCATTTTCCCTAATCCATGTTATCAACAGAATTCCATTAAGTTTTTCCATACTGATTATGACAAATCTCTAGAAGATGCACCCAGTTTGACTGAGGCAAATACGCATTTGTAGTCTATTAGACATGTTTACTGCTTTCCCAAATCTTTTAGATCAAGGGATCAGTGTAACTATATAATGAAACTCTTTACTCCTGTAACTAACATGAGTGCTATGAATCAAAGCATGTATAATGTAACCTGTAGAATTAGTTAAAACAAAAGTGTTTATGTATACAAATTAAATGAAAGTATAACATTAGATAAAGAGAAAAGGGAAAAGAAAGTTAGCCCTAAACACATTATTGAGAAAGGCACCGAGAGTTTAAGAAAATCACCCACAGGATTGAACACTGATGTTGCTAAGAAGAAAATTATATGATTTATATGGAAACAAGAGGGAATGAATGTGAATATAGTGACTTGGATAAAGGCAAAACGTTCACGTAATCGGAGATGAGTATCAAGAGCTTTTATTGTGTTTGTGGTAAGTCAGCTTGTTTACAGTTACCACATAGCAGGGTAGGTAGTTGTTACGTACCTTTAGTTTTCCCCAAAATGTATCATGTGTATGAGTTAGATTCCCTTCTTGATCGTTACATAAAACGAAGTAAGTTACGTTTTAAGCAGCTTCTTAGTGATATTTTTGGAGTACTGATATTCCCAGTTGGAGTCATATAAAAAGATGTTAAGATTAGAAAGCTATCTACTCTAGTAGACTGGGATGCAACGAGAGAAATAAAAAAATTCATATAAAGGTTTAAAAGATCCAAAGAAAGATTTGGGAGAATCAAGAGAAAAGTACCAGAAGCAGGTGAATGCTGTGCTATAATAAAGATGTGAGAGGTGATGTGGGCATCATCAAAGATGGTGTGAGAGCTGTTTTTCTTCTCTTTAGTTTGAAATGTGTTAGAAAACAGGACTTGGGTTAACATCAATAGAAATTTGCACTTTCTTAAATTTTGACTGACGTTGTCATACACCACAAAATTATTGTTGCTTCCCTGCTCCAATAAAGAATTGTGAGCCTAGCACTAAAGATCAGGAGCATTCCTAGAGCTTTCTCACCACGCTGTATCTAACCAAGGCCATATCTGTTTCAAGCTATCTCTGATACAAAATGTCTAATTGTAACACCTACATACGCTGTGAAAAAATATGGATTCAATGCAATAGTATTCTGAGAATCCTTGGGTGCATTCTGCAGTAAAATGTTTATTTCTCCTCGATGCATAGCCTAAGAACAATGTATTTGTGTAGTAATGTATGAAATCCTTTGTCTAAAGTCCTATAAAATGACATACTTCTCAGTTTTCCCAATCTATGATGGATTTTTCATTGAACTATTGCGTTTTCTGTACCTGTGATTTGCATGCTTTCCTGCTAACAGCATATTTAATGTATTTTACCCGCCGTAAAAAAATCATTATATAAACCTCTAACCCTTGATCCCCTGTCTGCCACTGGTAATGGGGACTTGGGGGGAGCAAAGGGCTTGCCTGTCTCCCCCCGGGTTTATCGGGCTGTGGTGGAATGTTCCACGAGCCCGAACAGGGATTGGTTTATAGGCAGGATAGGGCGGTGACGTGGCGGAGGGGATAAAAGGCAGGGGCTGGGTGTGGGCGGCCTCTTTGGCCGTTTTCACACCCAGTGGGCGTTTTGTCTTTGTGCCAGGAGTTTTTTCTGTGAGGTTAGTGTATTGGAGAGGCGGTTTGTTGGTGTTTTTTGGGTGGAGTTTGGTCTAGTGACGTAGAGTGGAATTAAAATGGAGCCTAATAAGGTTATTCAGGCACTGAAGGTTCTTCAAGATGAGGGTAGAGAGGATTTGTTAAAGGAAGGGGTGTTGGAGCAGGCGTGGGTGGGTTTGAGGCGTCCTAAAAGGGTATCAGCTGAAGGTGTTTCAGCTGCGGTGGCGGCGTGTACTTCGCCGGTTAAAGCTGGTAAAAAATTTAAGTCAAAGAGTATGCATGGCAGGAAAGTTTCACGCTCACCTTATAGGGACGAGGAGCCAAGCCAGGAGGTTTCTGTTATGCAGTTGTCTTGTGCAGGAAAGCGGCGTGGTGGGGGCCGTTTTTCTCGGAGGCAGGGTGCTTCTTTAGCAAGGCGCGTGGTGGCCGGTGGCAGGGATTCCATGGTGGCAAGTGCGGTGAGCGTTGCCGATAGGAAGGGGGCGCAGGCTGTGATAGCGCATGCGAGAGTGGCTTCGGGCTGTAATCAAGCCCGAACGCCTTTAGAACCAGGCGTTGGGCGCGTAGCCATGCACTTGAAAGAAAGAACCTTGGGAGGTGCGGTTAAGATGGCCTCCTCCTCGGGTTCTGATTGGTCAAGGAGAGGGGCATTAGAGGAAAGATCCTTGGGCGTGGCAAGTAAAATGGCCGCGCCCATTAATATCGATGATAAAGAGATTGTAGTCATTTCGGATGACGAGGAGAGCGTCCAAGGGGGTCAGGAGGCTGAGGATCAGGTTTTTGGTGGTTCAGGGTGTGTTGTTAGGCGGGGGTAGGGTGGAAGCCACAGTTGGTTCCTAGGCTAGTTAGCCCTATGATAAATAAGGTGCAATCGTGGCAGAAACACAATGAGGCAGTTGTTGGGTTAGGTGAACAGGTTGATGTGGTTGGTGGTAGTGGAAGTTTTGGAAGTTTGTTTGGAGGTAGGGTTAGTGGTGAGGTTATGGTTGACAGGTCAGTGGGTAAGGCATATGGTAGCATGGATGTTTCGCAGCCGGGTGCTGGTGAGGGAACCTCTGGGTGTGGCACGCCTTATGCTTTGGGCGGGCATCGGGCGATCTATCAGCCATCTGGGCGGATGGTTGGTGATCGGAGCATGCTGGTGAAGGCCAGAGCGCCTTCAGAACACCAGCCTGAAGAAAGAGTGCGATCCGGAGCGGTCCGCCTGACTTCGGGGGATTCCACGCGAGCTGCTGAGGTTCACCCATCTACTAGCCAGGGCGCTGGTGTTGGTTGGGCTGATTGGGAGGAGCTGCTCGACTACGACGAAGATTTGGAGGAGCCGGTGGTGTCTACAAAGCGAGTTATGGTGGCGGAAGAAGTGCCTGGTGTGGTCCAGGGCGGCCATGTTCCGGTGCGGGCTGCGGGCAATTTACCGAGAGGTGAGGAGAGTTTGGTGGAATTTTTGAGATTCCAACGAGGGTGGGATAATGTCAGGGCGGTTCGTGGGACACGGGCATTGAAGTGTATGTTTGAAGGGGGACTTGGTGGTAAGGTGGATGCATCAATTCAGGTGAGTCCGGTCAAGGTGGATGGCAAGTCACAGGTAAGTGTTGGTGATGGTGATGGGTCATCAACTAAGCTTGAATCTGGTGATGGTGCTAAGTCTGGGGCAGGTAATACGAATGGTGGTGAGGTTTTGTGTAGTGTTAAGTCTAAGAAATTGCCATATATGGGAGTGGCGATGCCTTTGGGGGCGCATCTCACTCTGAGTTTAAAAGAGAAGATCTGGAAGGGTGAGTTTATTGACGTTTTTAAGTTGTTGCATAGAGAGGTTCAGGCCAAGGAAGGGTCGAAAGAAGAGGAATGGGAACTTGCTAGGAGACCTAGAGTTCCGACCACGATAGAGAATTGGACTTTGGCTTTTTTGATTTATGCGAGTGTATACTGTGAAAAACATCAGGATTCGTGTGTGGCGTTGTTGAAATATATGGATGTAGTGCGTAGAGCTCAAATGGACTTTGGTGGTTTTGGTTGGTTCAGATATGATGAGGAGTTTAGAGCAAGGAAGGCTGTGGATCCATCTAAGATGTGGGGTGAAATTGATCACGAGTTATGGATGCAGTGGTTGAGGACTGCAAAAAACGCGCCCACAACACATACGGCGAGTGGTTTGCCTGTTCAATATAAGCCCTTTCTGGGGCGTCCCACCCAGGTTGGGGTGGGTTTTGGGCACAGAGGGCAATTCCAAGCAAATGGGGCATGCTGGTCTTACAACAGCGGATTGTGTAATAGACAGCAATGTAAATTTAGGCATGATTGCTCCAACTGTGGCGGGAAACACCCAGTGTACCAATGTTTTGGAGGTGTTCAATGGGCCTGGCATGGGCCAGGGACAAGAGGTGGTGAAAGAGGTAGAGGTTTTGTACATCAAGTTGCAGGAAAAGGGCCCTACGCCTATTAACTTGAAGGTTGTTGCTTATTGGTTACAGTTTTACACATTAGAGGAGGAGGCGAAAGTTTTGTTCAGTGGTTTTTCTGAGGGTTTTCGTTTGCGTTACCAAGGCCCGAGGCTGAGAAGATGGGCCAACAATTTGAAATCGGCAAGGGAACATCCTGAGGTGGTGAAGGCCAAGTTGAAGAAGGAAGTGGATTTGGGGAGGATTGTGGGCCCCTTTTTGGAATGGCCATTGTCGAATTTGACTATTTCTCCTTTGGGTGTGGTTCCCAAAAAACAGGTGGGTGAGTTTAGATTGATTCATCACTTGTCTTGGCCAGCAGGGATTTCTGTAAATGATTTTATTGCTGCGGAGGATTCCATGGTGCATTATGCTTCTGTAGACGAAGCCATTGCATTGGTACGGAAGTGCGGAAGAGGGGCAGAGATGGCTAAATCAGACGTGGAATCAGCGTTTAGGTTGTTGCCTGTGCACCCGGATGATTTTTCATTATTGGGTATGCAATTTGAAAGGGCCATTTATGTGGATAGGATGTTGCCCATGGGTTGTTCAGTTTCCTGTTCCTTGTTTGAGACTTTTAGTTCATTTTTAGAATGGTGCTTTGTAGCACAGGGTAGTTGTGGTTTGGTGACTCATTATTTGGATGATTTTTTCTTTGTGGGGACTGCCGGGTCAGGCAATTGTGGCAGAGCTTTGAAGGATTTTGAGTGTTTGATGTCTCTTTTTGGAGTTCCGTTAGCAGGAGACAAAACTGAAGGGCCTGCGACGTGTCTTAGTTTTTTGGGAATTGAATTGGACTCGGACAAAATGGAGGTGAGGTTGCCCAGGAATAAGGTTCAACACTTGATTTCCCTGTTGGAAGAAGCGGTTCAGAAACCAAAGTTGGAGTTGCGGCAGGCACAATCGTTACTGGGTCATCTGAATTTTGCTTGTAAAGTGGTCAGGGTGGGCAGGGCATTTTGCCGCAGGCTCGGTTTTGCCATGCGGGGTGCCGTTTTGCCACATCATCACATTCGCCTTAGGGCAGGAGTTAAAGAGGATTTGAGAATGTGGATTGATTTCCTTAAGGACTTTAATGGTGTGACTATGCTGGTTGATGATGAGGATTGGTTTTGGCAGGTTCAGATTTTTTCGGATGCGTCTGGTGCTCATGGTTTTGGTTTGTTTTGGGACGGTCATTGGGCATCTGAGGCCTGGCCTGCGCGTTGTAAGCGAGCTAAGTTTAGCATCGCATTTTGGGAATTTTTCCCTTTGGTTGTTGCTCTGGCCATTTGGGGTAAGTTTTTGGCTAATAGGAATGTAGTTTTTAACGTGGACAATCAGACGGTGGTACATTTGGTCAATTCTCAGAAGACAAAAGATGTTAAGGTACTCAAATTGTTGAGGATTTTCTTATTGACTTGTTTGAGGTTCAACATTTTGTTCAAGGCTCAGCATGTGCCTGGTGTCAATAACGATATCGCTGATGCGTTATCTCGTTTTCAGTGGCAGAGATTCCATGGTCTGGCGCCGGGAGCGGATGTTCTGAAGACGGTCATTCCGGGGGATTTATGGGCTCTAGGAGATTGAGGATGTTGGAGCTAGTTCAACAGTCTATAGCTCCGTCGACGAGGAGGACTTATTTTCAGGCGTGGTTGGAGTTTCTGGATTCAGGTGCGGTAAGGTGATGGGGTGGGGGCGATGTGCGATATTGGAGACAGGAGGATGCTATTCATTTTGTCATGCAGCAGATTGAGGCTGGTTTGGCAGCGGTTACCCTATCTGGTAAGTTATCAGGGATTTCCTTTTATGGTAAGTATTTTTGGGGCTATGATCCGGTGGAGGGTGAGCTATGTAGGAGGATTTTATCGGGTTGGGCTAGGTCGGGGGGAGTGAGGTGTGATAGAAGGCGACCGATTACGCTTGATCTTTTGCAGGCTTTATTAAGGGTTTTGAGTGAATTGTGTTTTTCTGAGTGGGAGGTAAGTTTGATTTCGATGTGCATGTCATGGTTGTTTCATGGGGCCTTTCGGATTTCAGAGCTGTTGGGTGTGAGAGGGACGGATGGGGTCCTTTGTGAGAATGTTCAGGTGGGGAAAGGGGGTTTATTTATATGGTTGCCATTTTCAAAGGGGGATCAGTTGGGGAGGAGCTAGGAAATATGCTTGTCGGCGGTTCATTCTATTGATTGCCCGGTGCGTTGTTGGTTTGTTTTTTCAGCATTGAAGTCTCAATTTTCAAGGTTTGTATTTGTTCATCAGGATGGGTCGAAGTTATTAGCATCACAGTTTCTAGCGGTTTTGAGGTTGGCGATCAAGAGAGTGGGTTTAGAACCTAGTAGTTATGGTACACATTCTTTTAGGATTGGGGCTGCTACGGAGGCAAGACGTCAAGGTAAATCAGATCAGTTAATTAAACATTTGGGCAGGTGGAGGTCGGGCTGTTTTAAAAAATATGTGCGTTCTTTTAAGCAGTGAGGTTTTCTTTCTTTTCTTCGCCTGGAAGAATTTCTGTATATTTTCTTTTCTGTTTTTCCATTCTTTTGATTCCTCTCTAGTTATTTTCCTCTTATTTCAAATTGTGAGTGGGATGAACGGATGTGCTATTTAACATATTCTCTTTTGTAGGTTGTGTCGGGGGTCCAGACAAAGTTTGCGCCGTGTGGATTGTTGGACACTCTTTTGTTCGCTGGGCAGAGAAGCAAGCAGCATCACGTCATTTCGGGAGACAGCTGGGGCTTGATGGTTCAAGGATAAGAGTTAGTTGGGTAGGAAAGAGTGGGATGAGATGGGGTGAGTTACTTTATGTTTTGGCCAAAAGAATGGAACGGGGTGTTTGTCCAGACTTGTTGGTGTTACATTTGGGTGAAAATGATTTGGTGGCTTTGTCGGGTATTGGGTTACTGAAGGTCATGAAAATTGATTTATGTCGGATTAAGGAACGGTGGTCGGGTACACATATAGTTTGGACGGGTTTGGTGCCGAGAAGGGTTTGGAGGGGTGCTAATTCATTAAAAGGGTATTGAGAAGCAACGGCGGAAAATCAATAGGGAAATGAAGAGTTTTTGTAATTCTCAGGGTTTTTCATTTTTGTATCATGGAAATATTGGGGTGTCTGATGTTGATCTTTTTCGGCAGGATGGAGTACATCTCTCGTTTTTGGGGAATGAGCACTATTTACTGGAGCTTAGGTTGCTAATCGCAGAATTATTAGGGGAACGTTTATGGGATAAATAGACAGTTTTTGGGGTGGGGCAGGAAAACACCTTTGGGTTTTCCTGTGTGGCCTTTCGGGGGGGAAGGGGTAGATCAGAAAGAGGAGAGGGCAGGGAATTTGCACAGACAAGTGTAAATGGATAAGGTGATTGCAGGACAGATGGGTAAAATGGTTAGTCGGGTCAAGGTGGGGGATGGGACAAGGGGTAGTGCGGTTGGTTCAATTTAGAGGGAGGGGGAGGGTTTAGGTGATGAATTTTGTATTAGTGAGGTCTGGGTAGTTTTGTGAGGCTATATGCCAAGGTTGTATTTTGCCAGACCTGTTCTATTAAAGCGGCCTTTTACCAATTATTGGTGAGGTGTGTGGTCATTTCACTTTTCAGCCCGATGGGATATTATAGTTTTGATTCATGATGTAAGCTTATATGCAAAAGAGAAAGGTCCAATCTGGGAGCACCAAGGTCCTACAGAGACTAGACCGCTCCAGGTCTGAGTCACTAACGCGCCCCTGGTAAGACTACTAGACTTGACTTGCACGCGGACACCTGCCATGACAAAACCATTCTTTCCAAGGGATTCAAATGCCGCACCGCTCCCTCCCCACCATCTAACAGAGACTCCGCGGAGGCACCGCTGTAACATTGTTCTTATTTTAGTTTTAAAACTTTCAAATGGTAGGCCTAATAAAAGCGATATTTTCATAGCCAGCCACATGTAGCGAGAGCATCTGTACAAAAAAAAAATGGCCCACTAAACCTAAGCCAAACACCGCTGCAGTCTGAACGCCACCTCGGCCCCACCCCCACGGTGTTTATCTTCACCAGTTTTCGGGGAGTGCGTGGCCGCCGCCCACTTCTTCCCTGTTGATGTGGTGTTGCTGCAGCCTCCGTACAGGGCATTCCCCAGTCTCTGGCATGGTGCCGAGGGCAGAAGCGGGGCGGAGCATGAGTAACTGACACGCGCTCCCCGCCCCGCTACCTTTCCCCTAGTTTCCAGGCTAGCGGTTCACCGAGTTCAGCCCCGTTCTTCTTGCAGACTCAGCCGCCCGCCTCGTCAGCGACGTCGTTTCTGGTGCACGCTCCGGGCTTCCTGCAACCACGCTGCCTTCACGCCTAGAGCACGCGCTAGTCGGCTCTCTCATTGGTTAGCGGCTGGCAGATGAGAACTGTGATTGGTGGACCCTCTCCGACCGGTCTGTGCAGTGATGTGTGTTTTGTTTTCCCTCTCCGCCCGCTTTCTCCTCCCCTTTTGCGCCTTAGCCTCGCCCCCCGGGTTTCTTGGTACTGGGAGGAGGTTCAATCCTGCATGCTGAGGGCACGGTTGTTATTGCTGATGTTCATCCTGGCCGGGGCGGGCAACTCCTTTGTTTCTTTGTGCAGTGCGCGACCCCCTCTGCAGTCATGGACGAATCGCCTTCTGTGAGTACTGAGCCACCTGCCACCCCCAGAGATCCTGTATCCCCATCCTAGAGATCCTTCCATGGTCCAAGCCCACTCTGTGCCCCTCTCACACACCTTTCATCCCATAGCCCAGTGCACACTTCCTCGCCCACATTTCCTTTATATCAGCAGAGTGCCAACGCTACCACACAGCGCACTGCCGCCTTATAGCGCAGTGCCACATTGCATGTCACAGCCATGTGCCTCATTGCATCCATGCACCTGACAGCCCGTTACCCCATCCTTATAAGCGAGTGACATTTAAGTCTTGTATCTCACCAACAAGTGTTTCTTTGTATGTTGGTGTCCGTTACCATCTTTGAAACAAAATGCTAGCCTATCACAGCTCGATGCCAGCTGCACCGTCGAACGGCACTCAGTCAGTAACCTGATTCCATATCTGCATCTAACAGACCATAACACCGCCTTAAACCCATTGGCACCAAGCATGGCACTGACATCCCCACCATTCATGCCTTAGTTCTATTACCTGCCCAGTGTGTGTACGAGGACGTGTGCCTTGCTATGTTTTTTTCCCCTGAAGATATTAATGTTATGTAAACATGTCGAGGGGCGCATTAGATGTGGTGGTAGCATCAGCGCAGCAGTATGGCTTGGGTCGTGGCAGCAGGTGACATTAGAAACGAGAACACAACAGACATGTAATATGTCTTTGTACATGGCACGTATTAAAGTCTTTGTATGCGTGGTGGTACCTTCTCCTGCCATCGCCATTTGAGGGTAGTCTTAAACTAACCTAAACAATAATATTGAATATCCATCTTGTGGATGCTACTCAGTTGCTAGTGCCCGGCACGTTTGCATAAATTATATGATTGGGGAATGCCAAGGGTGGTTAGCGTGTGCCCGCTGCATTTTCAGGGTGGGAACTTCAGAAACACTTGTGAACCGTATGAAAGCTCTGTACGGTACAGGGTGTGCTGCACCTCTTCTCGCGTTCAAACTGCCTGTCGGACTTCAGTGATTTTGTTATTGTAAATTTAATGCAAATGACTCGAACGCTTTTTGGGAGTGACAGCATTGTTGGCCGTGCAGGTGCTATTGTGTCACTGCGGGGCAGCGCCTTTCTCCATTCGCCCCTTCCCCGCAGCGCACGCACTCCTCGCACGGCTATTTTCATACGTGACGTCGTGCTCGAGCTATATTTGGAGTGGGCGGTAGCTGCACGCCCTCTTCCCCTTCAGGACCCGATAGGACTGCTGCAATAGGCTAGGGGCTGGGGAAAGAGGCGAGGGTGTGGCAGTGACCCTAGATATTGTTTGTACGACCAGGTTTGGCAAAGCGAGTGTAGGGCTCTGATGGATAGAATGGGACTTGTAGGTGGGGATGTAATGATGCAAGCTGCACGCAAGATCTAGCCAATTAAGGTGGCTACGTGTGAAACAATATATATATATATATATATATATATATATATATATATATATATATATATATATATATATACATATATATATCAACGCCCATCTATAATATTTTTTATAGATGCTGTTGAAATTCATGTTTTTTATCATTTCAATGAGTTAGCACAATTATGGGTGGGGGGGGAGGGGCTCTGTTAACCCTGGCTTGGTATTTACTACTCTTGACACTACTCCTTGCAGCCCCTGATCTCAGAATCAGGTACACAGAGAGTAAGCAGGATTCTCGCGCCGTGCCGTCTTACTGTAGTTTCCACTCCATTAGCAAATTGGAGGCTGCGGAGGAATTCAGGGTGGGCTGGGCAGGTAGGCCAGCTCTGTGATGTCACTGGTGCTCAAAGAGTGTTTGCTGTCTCTCCCCTTTCATCCGACAGTGTGACTGACTTCCTTGTGAGTTACGCTCATCATAGTTTTGAAAAGGTGCTCCAGGCATTGCATGTTCAAGTGGCTAATATAAGTAAACAAACATGTTTTTATTGTTAGAGTGATTTACATTTATATAATCAAAACAACATGCATAAACATCCAAAACAAAATCAGTCAAAACTACTCTTCCATTAAGAACATCACCTTTGGCCGTTGTTTTGCATGTAGAAGTTGTAGGTCTGTGCTTGCATAGGGAAAGGGAATCTACAAGTGGTGATGTGACTTATTGTTGTTTAAACACTAAGTGCTTGAGCATTAAAATAAACTTGAACGTGGCATGGCTCTGATTTTTGTGTGTGTGTTCTTTAATTACCTTCCCGGCATACTGCATAGGATGTTGCTGTGAGCGTGCAGTCTGCTAAAACATTACTGCAAGAGCTGTACTGGGCAGAACTAGGTTCCTGGTTCTGTAAATCTGTGCACAGCTACGCATTTCACAAATTATGACTTTTGATTCACACTGGAGTAAGTAATCCCTATCTGGCCCACAAGGATGTGAGACAGAGAGACTTATGCGAAATTAGTCAGACTTCAGATAACTTAATCACGTCCGCCTAAATATGATATGCAGGAGTAACAACTGATTATTCAGGCCTCAAATACCCTTTAACGCTCAGCCTAGATAAAATATGGAGCGATCTGAGAATTGCTGAGGCCTCAAATACTTGAACTGGGTTCACCAGGATGGGACATTTAGAGAGAGAGATGAGATTTAAGTACACCTCAGAAGTCTCATGAGATCCTCCCAGATATGAGATGCACTGGTATCTAGGAATTAATGTCCCTCATCAGTACTTTTCAGATGTGAGATGCTGGGACAGCTGATAATTACTCATGCCTTGAATACTCCTCAGGTGTACCCTGCTAAGAATACTCTCTTGACTCAATTACGAATGGCCCATTATTTCCAGTGGACCAAGGTACTGCAGTTACTTGGCCCATCCGAATTATAAATTTAGCTGGATCAACAATAGTGATTGATTTTCCACTGGTAATTTCACCTGCTAGAAGCAGGCAGTCTCCGGTTGGAATATCGGAGAAAATCATGTGGAACTCAGCACGGTGTAATCAATTTCCACATATATTACCTTAAACATTTAAATTCTTGTTATCTTCCTGCCTCTGGAATTGTTAGGACCCTGGTCATGGTGACTCAAGGGCAGGGAAATAATGGGATTACTCTGCACCACTCGTAATGAGGGCCTTGAAGTATTAAACCCTCGCTGGTAAATTCTGGTACTCTGCCTCTCAAATTAAACGATCAAAGGTACGTGCCGTGGTATTTTACAATAGCTGTCCCTTTAAAGCGCAGTGTCCATGACTACACCAAAAAGGTCAAAGATAGTCTCAGATTGGAGAACACCTTGAGAGATGCCCATCTTTGGCTGCAAGGGGCATGTTTACACTTACTCTGCCATAAAAGAAAATTACATTATTCTGGGATATTGCCTTTGCACTGAATCTAAGAGTCTCCGACAGGGTCTTTATGCTGGGATGAAATCCTCCAGGGAAGGACTGCTAAGTGTCTGCGTGCTGTTTAGCGTATCCTAGAAAGCGTTTTATATCTTCCAGGTTAGACATTTGGCTGCGTCGTTGCAAAACCCAAAATATGTATGCCTCGTTGCCACACTGTTGATTCCAATTTGGACCGGTACTGACTGCTGTTCCTTGTATTTAGAAGGGCTTCTTTGTTGCAAATGTGACAATCGCTGTCTCTCAGACTAGGCTGCTCGGCCAGACTGTTTGTGTCTCTTACACGTTCTTACCCAGCAGCCCAAGCTCTGCGCTTATACAGCTTCCCGTCTCACTTATCCTCACAATGCTGTAAACGCGCCAGTTCATCCAAGGCCGTGAACCGCTGCCCAGGTTTCCAATGCAGTACAGGCACAAGCCGGCTGAAGCCTCCTGGCGTCGGAGCTCCAGCATTTTATAATTATGATAGCCTGACTTGAACGCACTGCAGCACAATTTAAAGTCGTACACAATAAGCCTTTTGATTTGTTCTTATTGCGACAGTCATCTTATGCACATTGTTATTTCAGATGTATGCTGTGCCATGGTATGGGTAACTGCATAGCACAGTCTGCTTCTATTGGCGCCTTCCCTTGAGGTCATGACGCTTCCGTCGCCGTCCGCAGCCCAGCTCTTGAGTCACTAACGGTGCCCATTGCCCGGCGATTACCTAGTGTGGACACTTGAGAGAAATTCTGCGAGCCAATGCTGGCATAGACTCCCAGCACGTTGGTCCACCTTGCAAGGCTCACATAACTAATTATCCTCCACTTGGTGAAAGTTGTCTATCAGCGAATGGGGGTATTTTTTGCCTGGGCCCGTCTATCTTTTCTCTTTTCATGGTAGCCCCTTAGATGTCGCGGAGCTCACCCTGTTCAGCAGTCCTTTCAACAGTTTTTCAAGTCTTGTCAACAGGAGGACTGCCAAGAGAGTGTCCCTAATAGCAGAACTACAACGTCCCCTGCACTGTAAATAAAGGGTGGCTGTGGAAGAGGGTAGGCGTGATATCCACTGACTTTTTTGGAAATGCCCCATGATCAGCCTTGTTCGTTATCCTAATGATAATAAAATGTATGTGGTTTTGATATTTGCTCATAACTAAATGATTTGCTTCTCCAAAGGTTGACCTCATGGATATTTGTGAATCCATAATGGAAAGAAAGCGCCATGACAGCGAGAGGTCTACATGCAGCACTTTGGAGCAGAATGACATTGAAGCCGTGGAGGCACTGGTTTGCATGAGCTCCTGGGGGCAAAGGTCACAGAAATGTGACATTTTAAAGATGAGACCACTCACCCCTGCATCTGATTCGTGTGACATAATACATAGTGAAAATGCATCAGAACGTCTAAAGGATTTTCATTCACTCTCTACCCTGGTAAGAGATTTGCTTTTTAAGATAAGCTATTAAATCTATTATGTTTGTATATGTGGTATTGAATTTTATATGTCATTGTATTCGAGGGCCACCTCTTCATTCAGTAAAGTTGAGCACATATAACGTAAAATTGGGTAAGGCTTTTTGCCAACAATGGAGATGTTTAACTATGCACTTACAAGCAAGGATGCAGGGTTCAACAAAAAACTCACCAGAAGGCTGCAGACCATTCAGGACTCAATGGCCAGAATCACTCTCACTCACATCACACCACCCCTGAACAGCTTCCCGGTTCTCTATATACAAAAAACACAAACAAACACAATTCAAGCTCTGCACCCACACTTTTAAGCCACCACATAACACTAGCCCAGAATACCTCAGAAATCACATCTGCTTTTACAAACTTTCCAGGCACCTCTGCTCGTCAGGACTCCTCCTTGCACTCATCCCATGAATATGAAATGCTACATATGGTTGAGCATTCTACAATGCTTCTAAAGCACAGATCGACCTCAATCTACACATAAGAGCCTCTTCCTCAGTTATTGAATTTTGCAAGAAGCTGAAGACCTGACTTTTCTGGAAGTCCTACTAGGCCATAGGCTAGACTCACACCTGCCCAGCGCCAGCATACCCATCTGGGTGATAGTGCGCACTGCAAAGCTGCATAACATAACACAGCAAGCATGCACTGCAGTGTGCAGAGCTTGAGTTATCTATGACTTGATCACAGAATTCAAATGAGTCCATAACACATGTACCCTTGAACTCGAAAGCCAAGACTCCTAACACTGTCTTTTCTCCACCCTGTGTCCATGTGCCCTTCCCACACTAAGGGGGTCATTCCGACCCTGGCGGTCCATGACAACAGGCTGGCGGTGCTTCCAGGGCCATTCTGACCGCGGCGGTAAAGTCGCGGTCAGAAAAGGGGAACCGGCGGTTTCCCGCCGGTTTTCCCCTGGCCCAGGGAATCCTCATGGGGATTCCGACCCCCTTCCCGCCAGCCTGTTTCTGGCGGTTTACACCGCCAGAACCAGGATGGCGGGAACGGGTGTCGTGGGGCCCCTGCACTGCCCATGCCACTGGCATGGGCAGTGCAGGGGCCCCCTAACAGGGCCCCACGAAGATTTTCGCGACGGGCGCTACTGCACCCGTCGCACCCCTGCAACACCGCCGGCTCCATTTGGAGCCGGCTTCTATGTTGCAGGAGCTTTCCCGCTGGGCTGGCGGGTGGCCTTTTGGCGGTCGCCCGCCGGCCCAGCGGGAAAGCCAGAATGGCATCCGCGGTCTCCTGACCGCGGAGCGGCCATTTGGCGGTGACCGCATGGCGGGCGGCGACTGCCGCCCGCCGCGGTCAGAATGACCGCCTAAGTCCTGACTACCACCAATGTGTAAGTATAATTCACTGTAAACATGCTAGATGATTTACTGTCTGCATGCATGTCTACTGCCCACACCCTTACTTTCCATCAACTCAGTTTTATGTAACCATCACCTTTCTGTAAATTTTCATGCATACAATATTAAGAGTTATAGCATTACTTTGATCATGGACATCGATGAATACAGAAACCAGATCAAATAAATACTGCAGTTCTGATATATTGCTTTCCAAAACAAAAGTAGAGTTACAATTTTTGAGCACAAAAATTAATGGCACAGTGTATTCTCATTTAAAGTTGTTAGGGCTGTGTCCCTCAGCACACTAACCCCATTTGTTAGGCAGCATTCTTGTGAAGAGCATTCCTGCATTCACAATCCCCTGGTCTTCCAGCTAACAACATATTAGTGCTAATGTTTCTTTCCTAGGGGCCTAGTTCACAGCGTTTTTTCCATGGGAAGGCGTGGCTTAGTCCCGGAAATTAAAGCCGAAGGGCCTTAATTTATAGTTTGTTGTTGGTACTCTACCACAAACGTGGTGGTGTATCCTTTGGACAAACATCTGGTTTACCCTCTCTATATAATGTCGGGCAAACCATCATGTTTCTGCTGGTGGAGCGGCTGTTGGCTTCACCTGTGGAAATTTTGACTACTGGACTGACTGGCTTTAGTTCATTGGTAAAAGTACTTCAAACTGTCTACTCATTTAGGGCAGACATTCTAACGTACATTCATTATTTTCCAGTTTGTAACTGACAGGGAAGGCCTGGGGGCCGAAATGGAAAATATTTTTCAGCCTGACAAAGCTTAATTACGCCCTGAAGTCGGGCCTGATCACTGAGAATTGTTTTAGAAAAGAGCTACTTGAGTGCTTGAAGTAGTAAGGACTTGCAGTGGTTGGGCCATGCTCACAAGAAATCAAGATCGTTTAAAAACAAATGTAGCAACTTAATACCAGCTGTTTCGTACACCGCTGTTGTTTTGATGGACAGGGGCACCAATGAGGTTTATTCTGCACATAAAGCAAAAACATGGTATCTGCATAAGTTAATTTCTTTCATGCTGTTCTTTTACTACAGTGTCTAGTACTGTAAAGTTAATTTAGTAACCAAGGCCATATTTACCTGCCTTTGTACAGAAAAAAAATCATTTCTCTACAGTGCTTAAACACGTTTAGATTCAGAGAGTATTCCGATAGTGGGTTGTTCTGCAGCAAGATGGGTGTGAAATATTAATAAGCAACCCTTCAGTTACTCGGGGCATATTTTCAATCTCAGCCTTGATGAGAAACGTTTTTATGAAACAAAGTGTATAAAACCTCTGACAGTTTTTTTTTTACCACCATGCAGCTCCTGACAAAGTAGATTATGGTGCATTATAGCATTTGGGACTGGTGGAGCAGGCTTTTTTGAAAGGCCTGGGAACGTCAGCCCTTACTGAGCGGTTCCCGCCATAGGGGCTGCCGCTTACTACAGGTGTACAGGTGTACCAGTGGACTGATTGTTATTTCACTCCAGTAAGACTGACCAAGTACTTAGCACATTGCACTCCCCAAGTGTAGCATGGCTGGCAGTAAGGCTTGCATTTTTGTAGGTTTGGAATAGGAAGTCAGTGACAGCAGCCACAGTAGACAGAGTATTCACACAGTGTTCAGTGTCAAATCAGACCCATGTATTTAAAAAAAATAACAGGTGTGTATTCACAATAGGAACAGGTTTTCTCATTTAAAATAAGATGCTCCAAATAAAATCGGAATGCCCTAGTGTCTTATGGTCGAGAGACCTCAAGTATTGCTATAATTCTAACACTTTGAGAGGCCATAGCCAGTTTATCATACATGTTCATGGGCAACATGCTGTAGAAAGGCAGCAGAAAGGTTCTGGCAAATTTCACATTTCTTGGCGTCTCTTTGTCTCTACTTTTCAGTTTGCTACTTCTACCAATGACGTTGTTTTGACCAATAAAGTATTCCATCTTTGTTTATGTGCTTTATGTATGCCAGCGTATCCACATAAAAAAACAAAGTATCATGTACCTCTTTTGCACTTTAAATGTGTCAGGGAAAGTAGGGAGCAGGGAGGGAGAAAGATGCCAGAAGACAAGTGGTCATTTTCAGCTGTTAAAGTTGGCAATACAGGAATTTACGTTGGAAAAAGATGATCAGATTTTGTACTGTGGTACATTAATTGCTGAAAAAAACTTGTTGAGTGGAACTTCTTTAATTGCGAGTAAACATAGCTTATGTAGCTTTCTAAATATCTTGAATCAGTGCGTTGATAGTGCAACAACGTTAGACACTCCTGCCCTACAGAAAGACGTGTACAAGTTCACACTTAAAAATCATCTCACTAACATTACCTCCACCATTCAAACATTGCGCAAGGTCTGAGAGACAGACATAACTAACTTATATGACGACTGGGCAGAGGCCCTAGCGACCTCACGCACGGCGGCGACCTCCACCTGCCTTAGAATTATACATGTAAAATATATTTACACAGGGCATACTATACAAGGCAACGCTTGTGGCGCATGGGCGTGATACAATATCCAACATGCCTGCGATGTGTAGTAGAAGTGGGTACCTTCCTCCACACTGTGTGGAGTTGCACTGCCATGACACACTTTTGGCATCCTGCCTCGGAACAATTGTTGCCTGGCCCATTCCATTAGAGCCCAAAATAATCCTTTTTCACAGCACAGAAGGGGTGGGGGAAACCGATACAAACGTAATTTGTAATACCTGGGCCTCACAGTGTCCAAAAGAGATATTGCCAGGTTATGGAAAGACGCATTCCCTCCAACTGTTGAGGTTTGGCAGACGGATATGGACCATTGTATGAGCTTAGAAGTCACAGTGTTCCGGGCTAGAGGTTGCCCCTAGTAGCACCCTAATATTTGACACTGCTGGGCCAACTACCTCGGCATTATCCTACAACCAGTTTGCACCTTTACTTCTTATTGGAGGCCAAAGTGCGGAACTATAGACCTACATGAGAGTCAAATACCCTAAGACAAAGTTCATGATAACTGATTGCCGATGTAAAATTGTTGCGCTGGTGGGTGAGTGAAAAGTGGTAAACTGTGTCAGTTACTATGTTTTATTAATCAGTTATGCAGGCACTCTATATCATTCTTCTGTACATGTATGTGGCTGTTTTGGCCTCGTTCCCTGCTAAATGTGAATAAAATATGTTGTGAAGGAAAAAAAAATTGGCTTACTCTATGCACCCGCTCACTACGCAACTCTTCTCTTAGCCACTGCACTCTACACCAATGCACCCTACACAACTACACTCTGTCATTGCACTCTATGCCACTGCATTCCACTCTGCATCACTATACTCTATGACACTGCTCTCTACGCTACTCTGCTTCTCTCTAAACCACTGCACTTTGACACTCTACTCTGCAACACTGCACTTTCTGCCACTAAATTCTACATCACTCCACTCTGCACTTCTCCACTCTACGTACGCCGCTGCACTCTATGCCACTGCACTCTATGGAACTGCACTCTATGGAACTATACTCTGCTCTGCACGACTCTATGCTACTCTGCACAACTGTACGCCACTGCACTCTGTGCCACTCGTCTGTACTTTGCATCTTACGCCACTGCACTGCAAGCCACTCAACTTCACTCTGTGCCACTGCCTTCAGAATCACTCAACTCTGCACCACTCCACTCAGTGCCACTCCACTCTGCACCACTATATTCTACTATGCACTACTGTAATCTACGCCACTCTATTCTACAGTGCTGCATTCTACACCGCTGAATTCAATTCCACTGCACTCATTGCCAATGCACTGTACGCTACTATACTCTGCAACACTCTACGCCAATGTATTGTACACCACTCCACTCTACTTTATGCCACTCCAATGTATATCACTGTACACGACTCCACACTATGCCACTCCAATACACAAATCTCTGTCACTCCACTTTACAACACTCTACTCCACTCTACAGTACTCCACACCACTCTCCTCTATGCCACTAACTTTTAGCCATGCTGAACAGCAGCCTCCTGCTGAACAACATGGCTAAAACACATTGGCAAAGTCAATAGCTCTTGCATATGCGAGACCTATTGGCTTTGCCGAAACTTGTTTGATCTGCTTCCATGATCCTTCTCATTGAATTCTGTAAAGGTTAAAGTACTGTAATAGCAGCCCGCAAAGAGTAGTAGTGATGGGGAGTCCATGCACACAGTCTCCTACACGCACACACATTCTCGCAGGTATCCACATACACAGTTACACCCATCCATTCATAAGTGCGCCCACTTGCACCAACCATTAACAAGCACAGACACACGCAAACACCCGTTCACAGCATACTTGCACGCACAAATGCACAAACATCCACGCCTACACACACACATGCATGTGCACATCCAACATTATATAAAAAAAATACTGTGGGGGCGGTAAATTCAGGTGGCGGGATGGAAGCCTCAGTGGTTATTGGAGGCTTCAGGAAAGAGAAAACAGGAAAGTCCAGCCTCCTCCTGCCATGGCTGACATTGCCATAGGTTTACCAAAGAGAGGAGGACTTTCCATTACTCTGTCACAGAGTGGGATTGGGTCAGTGAGACCTACTGATCGCACCTCACTCTTTGACGAGCATCACTGTTGAACACTCAGCCTCAGCACTTCAGGGCTAAAAACTGAAGCTCCCAGATCCAAATCTATCGGTGTTGCATCACCTCGTCTTGAGGGGGAGAACCTTTCAGTGCTTTGACGGGCTAAGGAGATCCCACCGAAAGGTTATGAAATCTTCAGCCTGGCAAAGTTGAGCTCTGGCAGCCAGGCTGCTCTGCATTTCACATATATACAGTGCCTGGCTGCCTGACCCGAACATGAAGGGTGTTCTTAAGCTGACCTTTGATAAGCTTGGCAGACACTCTTCATAGGTTGGGAAAAGCTGGGGGAGTCCTCCACCCTCAACAATTTGCCTGCTACAGTGTATCTAGACAGAATGAAAACTGTTGGCTTCTTTAGTTTTACATAGCGTTTAATTCTATGAAATGTGTTTCTTTACAGTGTATGACTCCACCACACAGTCCTGAATTTGTGGAACCTTCAGCAACAATGCTTCCATCCTCACAAGTCACATACTGCAAGCCAGCAGCCGTCACAGCAAACTCGGCTATGTGTGCAACCATATCTGCCGATAGAGCCAAAGCACCAGCCAAAAGTATGGAGACACAGACTTCCTGGAAGCTCGATACCACTGAACAACTTGCATATCACCCTTGCAGAGCCATGGCAACAAGCGTGATACGTCACACCGCGGACAGTTCTGCTTGCACTTACCATCACATTTCCACGCCGCAGGTGGAAACTAGAATTTCCTTGGGTAACCATAATGCCACTCAGCCTTGTGAAGGACAATATCTGAATCATTCCAGACATCCAAAAGATGTGTCTAGTGAGGAAGGTTCGTTTAGTGACAGTTTTTCTGAATGCCAGCCTTGTTTGCACAATTCTCCTATTCATCCTTTTGTTAAAAACCAGGAACCTAGGTGTCCTGTGGAAGAGCAGGGTTTAAATGGTTTTGAACATGATCAACAAAGTAAGGTCCCGCACCTGGTTTCCGTGCCTGTTTCGAGCCCCCCACTTCTCTGCCAAATGATTCCTGTTGGTGGACAAGCAGGTATGATTTCTGCCTTCATTAACCCACCAGCACAGACTACCTGCACAAATAGCACAAAAGTCATACCCAGACCAGCTGCAGCCTCTCAGCCAATCCTCATGGGAACGTCGGTGCCTCGGGGAACTGTGATGTTTGTTCTTCCTCAAGCCTCTGTCACGCAGCCACAGTGCCAGCCACCTTTAATGACTGTTGGCCACACAAAGTTATTGCCTCTAGCCCCAGCGCCTGTTTTCATTGCCTCTGGGCAAAGTTGTGCACCGCAAATGGATTTCTCCAGACGGCGGAATTACGTTTGCACTTTTCCTGGTTGCAGAAAGACTTATTTTAAAAGTTCCCATCTGAAAGCTCATCTCCGCACTCACACAGGTTAGTATATCAGACCTTTGCACAGAAACGTACTGTCATCTACTATTATATTTGTATGGGGTTACACGCTTCGTAGAAGATGGCAGTAGAGGGCAATCTTGTTGCTCAGGATTTCATGCTATTGTTTCAGTTGCAGAGGAACCTTGTGCTTGTTCAGTTTACATTGTAGTTTCAGTAGATTACATCAGGCCTGAGTCATCATCTGTGGAAGAACCTTGCTGTTCCCGTACAGGTGATCTGGTAAAAGTAAATATCCCTCGTGATGTTTTCGACTGTGTAGTTCAACTCATACTTTCAGTTCAACTCCATTCTTTGTGTTGTGTTGTTATGTGAGCTTTTTATTTATATTGCCGTTTCACTTATGCTTAGAGTTTAGCTACTGTTTTCCCACATTGCTGCTGTCTTTACTTTCTGTTTATTTACAACAAGTTTGCTTTTAAAAACAAAGTAACGCACACATTTTCTGCCTGCCACCATTAGGACAAAATTTGCCTTACTTTGGAGATGATGCCATGTATCTATTAACATTTAAAGCATTACATAGGAGCCTGCAATACCATTTACCACGTTTTCTGTGTTCCTCTTCCTAATTATGAGCTTACCGTGTAGTTCGAGCCAATGTACCAAAGTGCTGAGACCAAATGCCAGACAGGTTAGAGATTTTACTTCTTCTAGTCTTCTAGGTACATTAGTTAATTATCTATTTATTTTATTGTGTACCACAGCTCTGCCTTCTCAGTGGCTTCCACAGCTGTTAGCAATTCAGACGTAAGGTATGGTTTAGGTTAGTAAATATGTTACTTTAGAAACGTATATTGTGCCACTGTATTCATTCATGTATAAACCAGGGTGCTGATTAAAGCCTTGCTTCGGTGATTAGGGGATTTTTTTCCTGGCCTCTCTGTGCAAAACCGGCTGGCCATCAATGAAAAATGTCTCTTTCGCTTGCGGAATGCGTATGATCTGGCAGCAGCACCCTGAGAAGGAACCTACCGCCTTCTCGGCCTACAATACATCACTGCAGTGGTTCATTGAGAAAGTTACAGTGTACCGCTTACAGCCACGTGGTATCTAGAACTAAATGTCCCTTTAAACGACAGGCAATCGAGGGTCGGGGGTCTTCTGTAACCGATCAGAGGGAGTAGCTGCTGTGGGCAGTAGACAAGTGGGCAGTTGCTCTGTTCGTGCTGTCCGCTGACAGTGACCTCCTCCTACATAGCATGCAGAGCGAGTAGGTCAGGAAGTTGATGCTATTGGATGGTTTAGGTAATTTTTTAAGTTTTAGGATACAATATCCAATGTGGTGGATTCATTGCATCCGAATCCAGAGTTAGTAAGAACTGAGTGGATGCAAACTGTCGTATTCTTAGTGCTAAAATGACCACGTTTATGCCAGTCTGGCCCTGTTGTTCATTTGCCAAGCTGGGCTCTGCTTGCATGCAGTTGTGCTTTGACGTGATGCTTATTAATGGTTCTAGGAAAGTTAATTCCCTTGGCTTTGTTTATCAGCAATGAGCATAACAATACCAGGGAAGCCTCGGGAGACAGAATTATGTGGTTTTATTCGAAACTCCATCCGCACCTAAAGAAAGAGGGATGTGCTGTCATTGTTCAGGTTATTGTGGGGTACTACTGCGACTGCAGCAGCATCCTGTTAATTAGAGGACTTAAGGGCTCACAAGCTACCACAGACTGGTTTCAGCTTTATTTGGTCTCCTCAGTGAGATGCAGTTTACATCCTAGGCACTGTGTTTTTCTCAATACTAATTTGAGAGTGTCGGGTTTGAGGGTGTTAAAAAAAGAACTGAAAATTATTCTTTTGGGGTTTGGAACGATCTGCTGTTGTGTGCTTTTGAAGTTGCTTTAGACTACCTAACTTAAAAAGAATGATGTAGTTAAGTGGACTTTACTTCATTTAGACTAATGCATCAGTATCATGCACCACATTGGTCGACCTTTCACACGACCGACAATATCATTAGCAATATTACACTAAGGGCTTTCAGTAAGTTTAAAGGGCATTATGGGGTAATCGTCTGGAAATGCTCAGCCCCTGGATAAACCTGGTAATCTCTGCTGGTGTTGGCCAGTTAACATCCTCATGCTCAGCTTTCTTCGACAGGGGAGTGTCTTGTATACTTCGATCAGCAATGCAGCCCCTTCACCTTACAGGGTCACGTGGGGGCCATTCTCCTCTCAATGCATCAAGAGGCCTAAGATCAGTCTACCTCTTGAACGCCTGGTCAGCCAAGCTTATTGCAGTTTCTCACTGCAGAGCAACTGCTTTCTCATTGTCAGGTCAATTCTCTTCACACGAGCAACTCTTCCTAATTAGAAGCAGATTCTGAACTCATATTACAACCTCTTTCCATGACTCACAGTGGCTTTCTACTTCATGACTGAGCCTCAATATCAACCTTCTTAAGCAGTAGCCGAGAATATTTCAAAGCCCAGTGCGCACTGTGCAGTGACAGCACTCTTCTAGGTTGGATGATGAACAGGTTGGATGGCTGGAGACATGCCCATGATTCCTTCAGTATCAGTACCCATAAACAGAACGCTATATCATCCACTGCATTGAAAGGATGAGTTATACACTCGTCGACAACACATAGTGGGTCCTTTGCAAAGTTAAACATAGTAGAGAAAGAACGGCACGTAGGGTGAAATGTAGCAATGCATGCCCCAGACAGACATATAAACCAACAGTGGGTTAGAATTAGGGTAGGTAGGAACAGTGCAATAAGAAGAACAGTGTACAGCATGGCAAACAATGGCCAAGGTCAAGTTGTTAAATCAATGAAGTAAAGCCAGTCTGGAGCAACCATAAACAGTAAAGAGACTGGGGAGAAAGGATCATGGGAGTCTCTGGTGGTTGCGCAAACTAGTACAGTAATCGGCGTTCACTTCTACTGCTGCTGCAAAAATGTGGGAAAAGGCCGCTTGAATAGCAGTTAACACCTGCAATACTTCATAGAAGATGCTCACACCTATTTGAGACCTAGTGATACGCAAATAATCACTCCAGTAAGCATTACTGCATTGACCACAGTGGCATGTGACACGCAGTCCCAGCAGAGAGCTGCATTTTCCTCAGTTCCTCTAAATATTGTATTCAGTGAAAAGGTCGAATCCGCCTAGCAGGTTTCAGAATAGGCAGTTACTGAGCATCTGTTGTAACCTGAGTGTACTGAGACAACTTGCACTGTCTTTTTTTATTTTTATTGCGGTACGGGGTACTTTATTTCTTATAATGCATGGCCAGAGTATGACCTTCTCCTTAACCGCACATTCAATAATCGGTCTCGTCCTCCTGATTCTCAAATTCCGTTTGCTGTACTGAGTACTTTATTGAATATTGAACATTTTATATTTGTACAAGTATATCATGTAGGAGTATTTTGACTGCACCAATCCTCGTGAGTTACAGCACTAACACGCAGCATTAGAGCGAAGAACTGACTGGTTCTGGAACTATTCTTAGTTCATACGTTTCTTCAGTAACTCTGCTCCAGCCTGGTCCATAGCAGCTGCGGGATAGGGACAGTTAAGAAAATGGAGGTAGACCTCAACAGTAACCTTGGCACTCATCTCCACTGGCACGTGCTCACCAGTGAGTGCCGACATTTATGGTGCTTTGGTACTATATAACCAATACAGTATTTACGGAGTACTGGTGTCGGTGTCACTAGGCAGGGGAGGGGTCATGCCCAGCGTTTCCCAGTCATAGACAGGCACGCACAGCCCCCCCCCCTCTATTTCTACAGGAAGGAGGCTCTATAGTACAGACACCTGTCACTCCAGACTACTGCCGATTGGGGAAGGGTCAGAATAACTCACCCCTTGCACTGATGTATACCCCTGTAGTGCATTGTAAATGGTACTCAGTTGGTGTTATTTACAGAGAGGCTAACATTCCATGTTAGCATCCCTAAGTGGTCACAGTAACAACATTATTGTATACTTAAACATACAGTTTTAATAATCCAAACTTTCATTTAATGGTTTGTGCAAATACAAAAAATACTTATTAAACAATCAAGTGGCCGGGTTGAGTTGAGATTATTGTCATAGGAAACAACCTTGAGTGTTTTTAAACCTTTTTAATGAAGATGTTATTCTATTCCTTGACCTACACGTGTACAAGATGATCACAACCAATCCACATTATACCTCATCAGGTCTGTTTAAGTTTTGCCTCTACCCCTGCTGGGCTTCAACCCAGAGTATACCCCAGCACAGGAATGCCCTCTACGCTAAAGCATCAGTTGGATATTTTATGCACCATGATGAAAAGCAAACTGCATGTATGGTTCCCAGACTATGGTCCAAGCGTGTTTGCCTCCTATACTAGAAACTCATACTATAATACCAGTGGAGGCCAGCAACCTTTAAGCATCATCCCATGATCCGAAATGGTCTTAGATTCTGTTGAAAGCACTAGTTCAATCAGCGATTATTCCGTAACACGTAAAATGGAGCTGTTTTGCAATAATTTTCAGACTACCTACTTGATTGTCTGAAAATTCATTAGTGCCAGGAGACAAAGGCGTCGTTGAGTGGTACTCAGGCTTTTACTGATGTCCAGAGTTAACGGTTGCTGTTGGAGAGACCAGCACACTCAGGAAGAAACTCTGGTCCCCTGCCAAAACCTGATGGATTTGGACGAGGTGAAATGTCATAAAAGTGCACTGCTGTGCCATTCTATTTTTTCCTCAAAACACTGGCTGGTATATATTAAGCTCTACTGATAGTTATCCAGGTAAGCTCGTTAGGGTTATTGGTGATGCTGCACTGTGAATATGCATGACCAAATCACCCAGTGTGTGCAGCACAGAACATTCAAGGCACAGTTTTAGACTGTAGGCCCATAGTCTCTCAAAGAGCTTTCAACGCCAATTCCCTGTCAAACACAACGTTTTTTGTAATCCTATCTCCTGTTGAAGAACTGGATTGAGATGGCTTGATTCCACATCTGCACTCTCACCAACATTTCCTCTTCCAGTCGCTCCTATATTGTAACGGTTTTTAGTGCCAGCATTTCTACACTTGGCCTCATCTGGATATATGATTGACGGTGTGGGCTCTTTGCAGTATTGCATAATGAGCTGACTCCAGCTGAATTGCTGAAAGGAGTGCCCTGCTGTCTGCAGTAGTACTGCTCATCCAAATCTGTGAAACCAATTGACCCTCTTTAGGAAAACACTGTAGATCTCTAGTCACGGTATCAAGGTCTGTAAAGTCTGGTAACAATTCCACCCTCCATACTTGCAATTGAAGCATCGCAGCCCGACCACAGCTACAGGAGCTTCGACGTTTTGACAGGTTCAGCTCGGGTAGGATTAGTGTGACAATCGATGGTAGATGAGGGTATAGTTTTACTGCTTCAGTAGGTTACTGATGCATTGGCTCATTAAACATACATTCATCCGATCCCTTTGTACTCCTGTTTAAATATATCCACAGCTGACAACAGAGTAATTATTGGATCAAGCGAAGCACAATTATTCTAGACATCTTGTAAAGTCATCATTGTTTTAGTGTTGCACAAGAACAAATATCTTTGAGGAAGTTGCCGGAAACTTTAATAGAACAAATGGGTACCATACATATAAGTTCTTAACCAGTATGAGTGAATGGGAGGCCATTTCAATACTTTTGCATATGTACTTATAAACGCTGTCCTATTTATAGAGTTAACACACTGAATTTCTTTGATTTCCACCAGGTGAAAAACCTTTCAGCTGTAGTTGGGAAGGCTGTGATAAGAAGTTTGCACGCTCAGATGAACTGTCTCGCCATCGTAGAACTCACACCGGAGAAAAGAAGTTTGCCTGTCCTGTGTGTGATCGTCGTTTCATGCGCAGTGATCACTTGACAAAACATGCCCGGAGGCACATGACAACAAAGAAAATCCCCAGTTGGCAGACAGAGGTTGGCAAACTGAACAGAATTGCTACTTCGGACAAACTCAAGGGTAATGGTAGTTCAGTGAGCATGCTCATTCCCATGCCGTCCTCAGTGTGAGTTAGAGCAAAGGATGAACATCACCATAAATGAACTTCAAGAAGTATTGCAAATCTGCAGCAACTCAGCAAGAGCCGAACAAGGGATTGTTTTAAAAGCTTTACTCTGTTTTAAAGTTATATTTATGACTTTATCTGTCCTGCCGGTTTGAGTCCTATTCAGTGAGTTGCTTCTCGAGCGAATTGCCATGTTTTTATTTACATTCGAACTTCAGCATTGAAGCCACCCATATCCTCAAAGCAAAGTATTTTCATTAACTCAGGATAAGTCGTTGTAGACCAACTCATCAAGTTAACTCATTACAACAACGCATCCAGTTAGCCCTGCAATGAATTAAGAGGAAAGGGACATTTTTTATTCAAAGAATTTTGAAAAAGTGGTGATCAGTTTTTTTCCCCAAGTAGTCCTAACTTGAAAATAGTTTCTCACTATTTAGCCCTCTTTAGAAATTATCTTGTCATTCATCAGGAACTTTATAGTAAAAATAATTTTCAAGTTTTGATGGCTTCCACTGTTATTTTTAATATTTCTAAATGCTTTAAAGCATGAAGCTCTCATAAAATATGACTGACAAAAGCCCGTTAACTGAAGAAAACCCACTGACATTTTCTAGGGACTTGGAGCTATAAGGCCAGGGTGTATGTTGCACTATTCCTCTTCCAATGTATAGAAAACTGATTTTGTTGTATGATACAGTTCTTTATTTGTACATCTTTTGCAAATAACTGTTGGCACCTTAGCCTTCAAAGGTCTAGATATAGTTGAAATATTGGCACTCAGCTGTATCGTGGTATAGAATATTGTGTGCCCTCATGCTTTTTGACTCAGTATACATTTTAAAGTGGATCTGCATGTATTGTTAGATGTTGAGGCTAAGGTTGACACCTTTAGTTATCTTATAAATGGTTAAGCAGGCTTGTGATGCACCATTTAAAGAGCATTAGGAGCGTGACCCAGAAGTGTTCCAACATGCCACATTTCTTCTCCTTACCGTCATTTCGTACAGCAAGCACATTGGCCCTTTCATTTAACTACAAGCATGCTTAAAGGTTATGAAGCAAGAAGATTAAAAGGATACATATGATAGTGATAATGTCTTCAAAATGTGGTCCCATGTTGGTAGTGGTCCATTTTTTGTTCTAGAGGGAGACAACAAGCCAATAATAAAACATATCGGACTTTGCCTTCCCTGTTTTAATTTGTCAAGTGCTTGCCTTATTCGATAGGTGAATTGCCATTTGTCAAACAATAATTTCATTATACATTTCTAGTAGTGCATGGGCCCTAATACAACAACAGAATCCTTGTTTACATTAATGAATGCTAATTTTGAGAATTGTGGTGTCAGCATAAAAATATTTAAAAGCGTATTTTCAGTTACATTTATTTGGGGGATTCATCGATGCACAATCAGTTTGTTACCAGCAAGAGATCCCAGTCTAATGTTTACAGAAGCAGTCCGTGGTATACACATTTTTTAACTTCGTGTACCCGACACTTACAGTGGTACAGTAACTCTTATATTACCAAATAGTGCATAGCGTGGCATTTCGTTCAAGATACCGCCCAACTTACATGTGATAAGAAAGTGCTTCTGATTTAGAGGAAACACATACTGTAGGAGGCAGAAAAAAATGATTACATGGGTGTCCCCAAAAGTTGTTCATAAAGAAATATGTGTAGAATGGGCAGCCATTACCACTAGTTGTTCATGTGCATAGTCCAGTTATTGATATAAATGTCCTATAGCTTTGACTACATAAAGGACCTGCATCGACGATCAATACAAAATAGTGTTGTAGCCTTTGAATTTGAAAAAAGCGTCACGCTAAATATCTTAACCTAACAGATTAGAAATACCAAACACCTGAAAAACAACTGGCTTTACATAGCATGCTGTGCAAACTAAATGCCCTCCGGCAGACTCTTGAGTAATAGACATGACAGTTACCCAGATGGGTGCTGCTCACATTAATGAAAAGAAAAAGCTGAGACCAGTCTGTTAGGATTCAACCATTGGCTTGCAAATCTCCGTGTTGGTGTTCAGTCCTTTACACTATCTTAAATTCGTCCGAAGGCATAAAGAACATACCCATTGCTTTATTGTAAAGTTCTCTTTTGTAAAATTGACAATATTAAAATGAAACTAGATTTATTTCCCTTTGATACTTTGTTAAATTGTAAAGGTTTAAGAATTATGTTTCAAAATAGTCCAACTTTTGAGCTGCTGAATGGCTGGGTTACACTGGCAAAAAAATAAGTAAGACGAAATTTTTTTGTTACACTGGCTTTGAAAAAGTACAGTAGGGCTATGTTAATGACAGATTGTAGACTACACACATGCCATAAGCCAACTAGATGGCTCGCTGGATTACATCATCGATACAGATGTGTTGCGAGCTGCAGACTACAATTTGAATCATGTCAAGGCCAACTGTGCTTCTACTCTTTCCGAGTTTAGTTAACTGAGTACCATCAAATTAGGCTATAGTAAGAACTGATATTTGCAGCCCTTACAAAAAGGCAGTTTGATGGGCTATGTAAAAAACACGTTATTTTTTATTGTAAATGCGTACATACTTTCATTTAACGTATATAAATGCCACTCTATACAGATTCTTTTACCTAAGCATGTCTTCTTTCTTTTTACTCGAGACCTTGGCCCCAATAATTTAGATATGGAACCAGAATTCCATAGTCAAAATTCGTATGATCTAAATATCGTTTACAGAATTATCTCACATTCGATTTAATAATATAACATCTGCAACTAATAAAACTAGGTGTGTTCTCTTCAGAATGAGCCTTAGTGCGCAACATTGGGCCGCTAACTCAAAATCTTTGCCAAAGCGCACAAGGTTTAGACTGAATGCCGATTACAAATAAATGTGACCACCACTGCACAATAAACATGTGCTGCTACCTGCATCGGTGCCTGGTATGTGCAGGGCACACAATATTCCTTTTACTTAAATTAAACAAGCTTTGTACTTAAAACTATTATGGCGGAGTTATGTGTTCCACGCAATATCTACAGTTGAAAATCTTTGTTATAGTCTGGGATTTTCTTTTGTGTTGGGAAGCAGTGCCATAATTACCAGTGCAGACAGATAACGAAAACAGGACCCTTTCAGTTTTCATTCTTTTTCATGGTCTTACAATGTATATGGATTAAGCATGATCAGACAAACTTTCCTAGTGCACTTTAAAGCCTGAGCAATTTTGCTTAATATCTATACTTTGAGCCTTCAGTATAAGTATTTCTGGAATTGACACATGTTTCATAATTGTATTGTATTTTTTAACTGAATTTTGAAACTTGTATTTAATAAAAAACAAAATTGCGTAACTGTATCTTTGATTATTTTTTTTATATTCAGTGTTAAAATGTTCTAAACATATATGCATAAAATCTACCACAAGTACTAAAAACGTTTGGGCGTTGTCCCATCACACTTACCTCAGGTCACTCTAGGGTCATTCAGTACTGCAGGAGTGAATGGAACATACAAGTGAATCTTATATTGCATTATGTAATATACAGTACATTCTCCATAAGTAGTAATGTAAATGTATTTTTAATGTTGGCTGTTATGTTGCTGAGATTATTTTTTAGTTCGTTTTCTCCCCTCACCTCCTAAAAGTTCCCGATACTTCTGCCGGAGTGCTGATGATGCAGAAATCAATCTAAAAAGCACTAGCAACGGGCTTCAGGATGTCAACCAGATAGCAAAGAGGTACGCTCATGCCCGGCTACATAACTCCCCATTAAGTGCAGCCGTTTAGAATCCTCATTATCTCCCTGCTACACAGTACCATGTAGACCAGTAACTGCAGTAAGTGTAGACCAGTAATCCCCAGGCAAGTGGTCATATTGTTTGTAAAATTGCTCTTTATAGAAGTTGAATCTAGGCTTACCTTATATTTTAATGTTCAATGGCATGTGTAGCTGCAGATACACATGCTGTGCATTATCCTGCCATCTAGTGTTGGGCTCGGAGTATTATAAGTTGTTTTTCTTCGAAGAAGTCTTTTTGAGTCACAAGACCGAGTCACTCCTCCCTTTCGGCTCCATTGCGCATGGGCGTGGACTCCATCTTAGATTGTTTTCTTTCCGCCATCGGGTTCGGACGTGTTCCTCTACGCTCTGTGTTTCGGTTCAGAAAAGCTAGTTATAAATCGGAAAATTCGACGGTATTGTCTGCGTTCGGTACCGGGTTAGTGCTAGCACATCGACACCGAAGAAAGAGAAATTCCGGCAGCCCTTCAGGGTTTCCACGCCTCGGCTGGGCCTAGTCTGCCCAACCGCATCCATCTTCAACGCTCATGGACCGGACCCCCTTCCGCTTCTGCCCCAACTGCCACGCAAAGTATCCTTATACAGACCAACACTTGGTCTGTAATCTGTGTTTGTCCCCCGAACACAAAGAGGATACTTGCGAGGCCTGTCGGGCATTTCGATCCAAGAAGACACTGCGGGATCGAAGAGCTCGAAGACTCCAGATGGCGTCGACAACGGCAGGACACACTGACGTCGAGGAAGAGGAGACATTCTCCATTCTAGATTCGGACTCGGACGAGTCCGAGAGTGAGCAGCCGAAGACGCAGCAAACCGTGAGTAAACCAGCCCCGGCTAAAGCCCACTCAAAGATATTAAAGGCCCAGGGGACGCCACTGCCAGCAGGCCATGGCTTTACCCGAAAACACGGTGACCAAACATCGGCACCGAAAAAGGCCTCCCAGCAGCCGAAAACATCCGACTCCGATTGAGATACCGGCTCCGAAAAAACTCGGCAACGAGATTCCTGTTCCGAAAGGACTCGGCACCGAGAGCTCGGTACACCGCAAGTCAAAAAGGTCTCCTCGGAACCGAAAAAGACTGTCGAGAAAATTTTGGTACCGAAACATTCTTCGTCGGAGCTGAAACAAAGCTCCTATACTGAAAAACAAGGCCTTTCCACACAATTACAAGGCCACCGATTCGAACAAGAGCTGGGCATGGATGAACTGGACCATACCCAAAGAAGGCTCCATATCCAAAAGGACAAGGGGAAAATCAGAACTCTTCCTCCAAACAAAATGAAATGGAAGCTTGCATTCCAAGAGGTGGAAATGCAGCCTAAGGCAAAAGTGGCAAAAGACAAAACTCCACCACAGGTTTCGCCACAACAATCACCAAGACATTCGCCACATCTGTCTCCGGTAGCAACACCCCCAATGATGCAGTCACCAACGCACACAGGGATGAATCAAGATGACCCGGATGCATGGGATTTGTATGATGCACCGGTCTCTGACAATAGTCCCGAATGCTACCCAGCAAGACCTTCACCACCTGAAGACAGTACTGCTTACATGCAAGTGGTTTCCAGGGCAGCTACATTTCATAATGTAGCATTGCATGCAGAGCCCATAGAAGATGACTTCCTGTTCAACACCTTGTCATCTACGCACAGCCAATACCAAAGCTTACCAATGCTGCCAGGCATGTTAAAACACGCTAAACAGGTGTTTCAAGACCCAGTCAAAGGCAGAGCCATTACGCCTAGGGTGGAGAAAAAATATAAACCACCCCCTACTGACCCTGTGTACATCACACAACAGTTAACTCCAGACTCGGTGGTGGTAGGAGCAGCCCGAAAGGGTGAACACACAAACTTCTGGAGACGCACCACTGTCCGACAAAGAAAGTCGGAAATTCGATGCAGCAGGCAAAAGGGTGGCAGCACAGGCAGCCAATCAATGGCGAATTGCCAGTTCACAGGCACTTCTAGCAAGATACGACAGGGCACATTGGGATGAAATGCAAACTCTCATCCAACACCTTCCCAAAGAGTTCCAGAAACGTGCCCAACAGGTTGTCGAGGAGGGCCAAAGTATCTCCAACAACCAAATAAGGTCGGCCATGGACTCAGCAGACACAGCGGCCAGAACAATAAACACGGCGGTAACCATTCGGAGACACGCATGGCTACGAACCTCCGGATTCAAGCCCGAAATTCAGCAAGCAGTGCTAAATATGACATTCAATGAACAACAACTATTTCGGCCGGAGGTGGATACAGCTACAGACAAACTGAAAAAGGACACTGACACGGCCAAAGGCATGGGCGCGCTCTACTCCCCACAGAGCAGATGCACTTTTAGGAAGCCGCACTTTAGAGGGGGGTTTCGGGCCCAGACCACAGAGCTTTCCACCTCACAAATCAGACCCACATATCAGGGCCAATATCAGAGAGGATGTTTTCGAGGACAATATAGGTGTTAGGAAACTATTTTTCAACCCTCCCCAGAGTGGCTCAAAGAAAACACAAACACCAGGCAAGGCTCCGGAACAGATGAAATGTGTCTTGAGGTACCAAGGTTTATTGGCATGCCAAGGCAGAAGGCAGACGCACATCCCAGTATTACGTCTTACAAGCTGGCATCTTCTGCCCTGAAGCATATAAGTCAGGCACTTATATATGTTAATAAGTGCTGTCACAGCACAACCCCAAAAGGGGACACAGTCCAAACATGGGCACGCACATACAAAAGAAATGCTGTATACACAAAACTTAAAGTCCATAGTGTAAAAATATACATAATGCGAAGTGAGCATGAACATGTGAACAGACAACAGGTGGTCCCTAAAGAAAAGGGGACTGGTTTGATGACTGGCTGACCTAAAAGTGCAAGACTGAGCTAAACTTAACAACGTGGCTTGGAGAGGTTTGTTTGTACAACTGGCATAGGTGTCAGAGAGGTCAGTAGGGAAGTCTTACTGGGATTCAGATAATGGAGGAGAGAATTGGAACTTAAGTATCATATCTATAGGTACATACATGTGAATATATATTTTTCCCGACAATCTCTCCTTTTTTATAGTAATATCATACTTGATTGCAAAAAATATATATATACATTGCAGAAGCATAGTAATAACGTATCAATAAAATACAGATCTTCGGATGGCGTTACACATTTTGTTTAGATGAAACACATATTTTGTCATCTAGGTATACACCTATGAGGTATTCATTATTAAAACATAGACAAAATGATATGCTAGTATCCAATGCATTCATGTGTTATGGGTCTATAGCCATTAAATCAAACATTTCTTTATGTGCTTCCTCTACATCCTGTTGTATTCTAAGATATCTGTGGGCTAGCTCCTGCTCTGTAGGAGGGAGAACTTTAACTGCAGAAATTGAATAGCTGCTTTTACTACAGAATTGCTGGAGCACGGCAAAAGTTATAGATATAGATATGAAGTCTTTCTGTTACTCATTTCTAAGCTACTTTCTCTAATTGTCAGTGAAGCAATGGCACGCAGTGTGCTGTCCTCTGCTTCTCCTACTGGTCTGCAGTCGTTTTGTTCAGGGGCCGCTTCATGGACCTGCCCTGCGGTGTCCTCTTCAGTCTATTTTTCTGCAAGTGTTACTATCACCTTTCTTCGAGACTACGTTGTGTGCTTCCCTCAACTGCATCAGTTGGTGTCACCTGACACTTGATGATGAGCTCTCAGTGTGTTTCTTAGGAATGGTTTGGTCTGTCTCCCCCTCTCCTGGTATGTTGCGCTGCTGCACAGGTTGCAGTTGCTCATCTGTTGCAGGCACGTCAGTCTTGGTTGTTGTTGGTGCGGATCAGCACCTAGTGCCGTGAATCCACTCAGGACGTCCCGGTACCTTCACTGCCATCCACGTCACCAGGAGTACGAGGTGTGGTCCAGTCCACCTAGAACTAAGAGAAACATCTTTTATTTTTCTCACCATTACTATGTCTCCAGCTTTAAAAGGATGTGTGGGCTCTGAGGACGGATGGGGTAAAGCTTCCTTCACCTGGAGATGGTTATGCCTCAAGACTGATGACAATTTTATAGCATAGTCAGAAATGTTTTCATCTGTCCACAGCAGTGCTGCTTGAGATGCTAGGAGAGGCAACCTCAACCCCACAGACATAGGCCGCCCCATCAGTACCTCATGTGGGGACAAAAGGGTTGTCCTAGATGGGGTTGCCCTTACGGCATGCAGCACTAAAGGAAGAGCATCAGGCCATTTCAGGCCTTTTGCATCAGTTGTTTTTGCTAATCTATTTTTTATAGTGGAGTTCATCCTCTCCACCTGTCCTGAACTTTGGGGTGGTAAGGGGCATGCAGTTTCCACTCTTCCCAAACATTCACACATCTTTTGCACCACTGCAGCCACAAATTCACCCTCTCTGTCGCTATTAATACCGTGGGGGACCCCAAATCGGGGTATGATATCTTTCATCAAGAATCCCACCACAGTTGCCGCATCATTCTTCCTTGTTTGAAATGCCTCCACCCATTTTGAAAATTGATCCACACACACTAGCAAATATTTGAATCCATTCACAGGGGGCATACAGGCAAAGTCTATTTGGACATTGGTAAACGGCCCCTGTGGTACTGGTAAGTGATCATGTGTAGCAGGGGACCGGCCTTTAGTATGTTGGGCACAGACAAGACATTGGGAGCAGAATTGTGCAGTGAAGGCTGTTATCCCTGGTGCAAACCATTCCAGTCTAATTAGCTCATTCATCCCCCCTTGTGCCATGTGAGTGGGTCCATGAGCAAGCCTTGTAAGGGGAAGGAACATACTACGTGGAGCCACAGGTCTCCCATCCTGGTGGACCCATAATCCCTCATCATTTTGCAAACACCCAGCATCAATCCACACTCTTTCCTCAGCTAGTGTTGCAGACCACTGTGCTTCCTTTACATCAGCTAGCAACAATTGTCTCTGAATAAGCTGAATTTTTGGAATGCTTTTTGCCATTAGGGGCACCATTTGTACTGGCTGTAACATGCTTTCTCTTGCTGCTGTGTCAGCCATGGAGTTTCCTCTGGCTATCTTGGTGTTAGCCCCTGTATGTGCCTCGCATTTTATGACTGCTATGCTGTTGGGTAGTAGTATTGCTTTTAACAAGTTCTTTACTAAAAGGACATTTTGGATGGGGCGCCCTGCTGCTGTTATGAAACCACGATACTGCCACAGCTGGCCAAAATCATGGACAGCTCCAAAGGCATAACGTGAGTCAGTATAAATGTTAACAGTTTTCTCCTCGGCTACGATGCATGCTCTTGTTATAGCATACAGCTCAGCTTGCTGGGCAGATGTGCCAGGGGGCAGAGCTGCACTTTCAATTATGGTGTCTACTGTTGTTATCGCATACCCTGCTCTGTAATCGGTGTCTGTTAGTCTACTGGAGGAACCATCAGTGTACCACTCATAGTCTGCCTTTTCTAAAGGTGTCTGTTGTAAATCTGGTCTGGGGGTGGTGTATGTTTCTATAACCTCAACACAATCATGGTCAGGGGTCTCATCAGAATCACCTATGGCAGGTAATAATGTTGCCAAATTAACAGGGGGCATTTTTTAATGGTAATATTAGTGTTAGACAACAACGTGACCTCATAACCTGTGTGCCTGGCTGCTGAGAAATGCTGTGTTGCTGCTGATGACAACAACTATACCAAATGAGGCACATAAACAAAACAAGGGTAGTCCATCACAATGGGAGCCGCCCTCTTTACCATCACAGCGGCTGCCGCCACTGCTCTCAAACAGGCTGGATGCCCAGTCACTGCAGAAGGCAAAGTCACAGAGTACTACGCCACAGGTCTTTTTCCAGAGCCATGCTGCTGTGTCAGTACACCATTTGCATTGCCATTTTGCTCTGACACATATTGATGGAAGGGCAGTTTGTAATCAGGGTGCCCCAATGCTGGCGCAGTACATAATGTCCCTTTCAGTTTCTTGAAACATTCTGCAAGTTTATTAGTCCATACAATGTTGTTGGGTGCATCTTGTAGTGTGCATTTCCTCAAGAATGCGTCATAGGATCTGAACTCAGGGATCCACTGGCGGCAGTAGTTCATTATCCCCAGGAAGGACATCATTCCTTTCTTGGTGGACGGTGGCTGCATGCTTTGAATCATTTTTATTCTGTCAGGTGATATGCAGCGCGTACCTTTGGTTACCACATAACCAAGGTAAATCACCTCTTTTTGGCAGCACTGAAATTTTGACAGTGAGGCTTTGTGTCCTCTCTCCTGGAGGTGGTTCAGCAGAGCTACAGTGTCTTTTTCACAAGCCTCTAGTGATGGGGATGCCACAAGGAGATCATCAGCGTACTGCAAGATGACACTGTTGCCTTCCAGGTGTAGGCTGTCCAGGTCTCTCTTTACTGCCTGTGCATAGACCGTGGGACTCTCTGTGAAACCTTGGGCCAGTCTTGTGAAAGTGTACTGGGTATCTTTTATTGTGAAGGCAAAGAGGTACTCACTCTCTGGATGGACTCATACTAAAAAACACACTTGCGAGACTTAACTGAAACGTACTTTGCTTCTGCAAGTATAGAAGATAATATAGTATTGGTGTCAGGCACAATAGGTGCTAAGAGAACCACGATGTTGTTTATCTAGCGTAAATCCTGTATGAATCTATATTGCCCACTGTTGCCCTTGTGCAATGGAATTATTGGACTATTACACGGGCTACGCACACAAGGTAGTTCTGCATTTTCCTTAAGCGTTACTTTATGGGGAGGGTGTGTTTTTAATTATCTTGCCTCATTTTTGTGTTTGCCCAAACCTCTGAGTTCAGTTGTTCTAGGACCTTGTTTTCAGTCAGCTGTAAAGTCATATTCCTTTCAAGCTTGTCAAAAACTACAGCCCTGTCGTTTCTGAGCATACACAACATTCAACACCATCCTTCTCCATCTCCCAACACAGTCACAACTCCCAAAGGAAATGTAAAATTCTTAGTTACCATGGGGCCCAAATTTGTAGGGTAGAATCGTGGTGCTACAGCTATAGACGTGTTGTTCTGAAGCTGGCCCTATAAGAATTTCTCTTCCTGTGGTCCTAGGTCAATGCTCACTGCTGCAGTTTGCGCTATGTTAATCAATTCTAACCTGCGCTCAGGTGCTTGTAAGTAAATCCCATTTCTTGAAAGCATATACTGTTGCAGAAATTGTGGCAGATGAGGTATACCCCCAGCTGATTGGTGGGGCACATCCATATTGAAATTAAGAAATCAACCATTTTATCTCCTACCTTAGTTGGAAACATTATGGGGGTCATTCCTACCCTGGCGGTCTATGACCGCCAGGGTAGGTGACGGAGGAAGCACCGCCAACAGGCTGGCGGTGCTTCCGGGGGCATTCTGACAGAAAAGGGAAGCCAGCGGTTTCCCGCCGGCTTCCCGCTGCCCCAGGGAATCCTCCACGGCGGCGCTGCAAGCAGCGCCGCCATGGGGATTCCGACCCCCTTCCCGCCAGCATGGTTCTGGCGGTTTTCACCGCCAGAACCTGGCTGGCGGGAACGGGTGTCGTGGCGACCGCCGCCCGCCAATCTAGGAATGAGCCCCTATATTCTCTTCAGATGTGTCAGATACCTCCATCATAAAGCACCGGGTTCATCGGTTTTCCGCTGCATGGGTCATGTCTCTCTCTGCATCATCCTATGTTCCTACTTGTTTTCTCTGGAAAGCGTGCCTCATGTAGTGCTTTTTCTTCTGTAAGCCTCTTGGCATGGGCAAGAATAACACTGATCCCTACTCTTGTCTCCTTGCTGGTATCCTTGCCCTCCATCTTATCTATACTGTGCCCCTTGATAATGTTATTCAATAATGTAAGTCCTACCTTGCATATCTCCTACAAAGGTACTATTCCTCAAGAAAACAGCAAAAACTCTGCCCTGTCCTTAATAGAATCTGCAATTCTTCCTTTATCCAGTCTTGTTGGTTGCATAGTGACGGTCCCTCAAGGAAGTTACAATCCAGTGAGACACCGGCTCCTTCTTTTAGTTATGTTTTATTGACACTGAAAAATGCATCATAAGGAGGTCAATCAGTTTCATTCGAGGACCTAGAATGGACCTATGGTGTTCAATTTATTTTCAAGAGGGCTGACCCAAAGCCAGAAATGTATTGCTACAACTCAGCAAAATTCTTCCATTCATTAAATATATTTAAATTACTAATGATGATATTCTAAAACAGTTTACATGTATTCAGCATCAATGTGACCCTCTTTTTACTAAGCAGAAGGACTTTCTTTCATATATTAGCTCTTTTTACCTAGTATGTTCTGGTTTGTATATTACTCGAAGTGGGTTCTCCTACCATGGAATAGTTAGAAAATGTAAGAAATTAAGTTATTCTTAACCTACTCTTCAAAATTACAAGCATGCATTATATATTTTTTCTTTGGTCTGTAGTACCTATTTAGAACAAGTTGCACTCCAGTGTGCCTTTTAAAAAAAAAACTTTTAGGAAATTGTGCTCATTCAGTGTGGTGAGGGCTAACATGACACTGCACTGTTTGCACGTGTGTGGAAGAGAGCCGTCTCAAATGAGGACAAAGCTGCAAGCCTCCCTACACAAAGCATCTGTTGCAAACCATAAGAAATAGAAGCAAAACTGCTGAAAAGAAGTAGCCAGTCCTCCCAAACTAGCTGAGCCTTTTCATTTTCTTTAATATTATTACAAGTGGTATTTACTAAATGTGCAAATTGCATTAGTACAATTAAAAATGTACATGTATATATACATATTTATCTCATATTTAAAATATGGTGATGACCTGCAGTCATGCTTTCACAGTCTAATGTAGACCCTTCAGCAGTTTGCCAAGCTACGCATGTGCATGTGTCCCTTTCAAATTATTTAGATAAAACCAGTTTAATCAGTGTACTGCTAAAAATCTGGTGTAAAATAGGACTGCCACAGTTGTCATTACTTATTTGCATAACTTTGAGGAAATAGTCAAAGCTACCCTTGAGTATTTTTATTTTTTTTTGGTAACAGCAGGGCAAGTCAGGGCTAATTACAGAAGCTTAGCATCTGACACTTAAACCTGCTGTCCTAAATTCACATCCCCTGTCCCAGCACAGTTAAAAACAGCTTTTTAGTGTTTTAGTGTTTGTCCTATGTGAGAGTCCCATCAGAGCTCTGCAGGGCCAGAAGCATGACTGCTTAACATCCACATTTTCAGTCTTTGGAAAGGTAGGATTTAAACTATGCTGTTTTTGTATTTCTGTGCCATGCACTCTCTACCACCAATTAACATCAGTAGGGAAAGGTAACCTTACAAAGAACTGGCTAAATAATATTTAGAATGCCAGTATGCGCATAGAAATCCTGTGCAAAAAACAGGCCAGGAGCTGGGGTACTTGAGAAACAGTGCAGCCATGAGGCCACATTGAAACTAAAGCTCACATTTTCATTTTGTCTCTAAGATACAGAAATATTGGCATTGTTAGAGCTCACAATTATCCTATTTTGTACTCAAGATAGTTACCTATTCAGATCCAGAAATATGAGTGTATAATGTGTGAAAAATGACACAGAAAAGTAGCAGCACCTTAAAAGTGTGCTTGAAATGCAAAACATTAACTGTTTCTTAATAAGATGTTATAACAGAATACTTATGAAAAAGACGATTTAAAATCATTATGTGGACCGAATAATGCAACTCTAATGATGTGCCTTAGCCTTTCTGTTGCCTTACATTGTAGTACACCATGAGAAGAAAGGGTTGCAAAAATTTATGGGAATTAGTTACATAGCTCATATTTACAGTAGTGATATTAGACATAATAAACATCATGAAAATGCAAAAACGATTTTAGTAAAATTAATTTTAAGAATAATTTACATGTGTGTATGTTGAGCAAACATTGTGGTAGTTGGCCATATTCAGCCTTGGTCATTACTGAATAATGTTTTAAGGTCTTCAAGCTGTAGCTTCACACTGTAATAAGTGTTTATTCAGAATTTTCATTTTATGTTGATCTCTTTATTGCTGCGAACATGATCCCTTACTGAATCATAGAAATGTTTATTTTATCCTTTAGAAATAAGTAATTATTTCCCATCCAACCACAAATATATTTGAAAGGTCTTTTTTTTTTTTTTAAAGTAGTTTACCAAGTGCTCAGCGCCAGTAAATTAAATGCTACTAGTGGGCGGTAGCACTGGTTGTGCCACCCCCAGATGTAGCCTTTCAAAACCTGTCTCAGGCCTGTCACCGCAGCCTGTGGGCGCAGTTTACTGCTACTTTGACCTAGCATTTAAAACTGTTTGCCAATCTGTAAAAATCCCTTTTTATTACATATGAGTCTCCCCTAAGGTAGTCGCTAGGTTGGTGGGGCATGTACTTTTAAGTTTACATGTCCTGGTGGTGTCGCGCACAAATTCGTTTTTTGTTGTTGTTGGTTTTTTTTTCTTTCTTTCACTACTGTGAGGTTTACTCATCTTAAATTGAGTGCGCTTTTACCATTAAAGTTAGTTTTATCATCACTATGTTATAAATGTCACTCCTAAAATGTAGATATTTGTCTGCTGTTACAGTTTTGTGTGCATGCAGCCTGTCTTTAATACCCAGGCTTTGTTACAGCTGCACTCTGCTTTCCCTCTTTCTGTCCACATTAGCACGCAAACTAGTTTACATTTGTTACACAGTCTGTGTCCTTCTTACCTTGCTCTATGGGGCTATCTGGTCAAAACATTTTTCTCCTGTCATCTGTTTAAACAACTTTTTTGTCTTTTTCAGCATTCTAGGGCTTACCACCATTACGTTTCCTTTAGACTTGCCGCTGCCCATTGTGCCCTTCCCTCTCAATTTTACAATCTGGAAAAAATAAACACAATGGTTGTATCCTGCAAAAAAATTGTTAAACAAGGAAAAAAAAGTTATGCAGTGGTGGATAGACAAAGAGATAGAGAAAACAGGAGCTGTTGACAATTTAGAGGCACAACATAAAACATTTTTCTTGTCTAATGCAGTGCTGCACTACTTTACATGTAATTCAAAAACATTGCAATGAAACATAGTAGCACATTTACACTTAAACAACACATAATTCAAATACACCCATTGATCAATGACAGACTATTTGTTTGTGCACATTTCAAAATCATTTCCTGTGTTCCGGTGCCAGCTGATCAAATGCTTCCCAAGCTACACTCCAGGAGGGTTTTAATTAATTAATTAATTTATTTATTTTCTCTCTGGGATTCCCGTAAAACCAAAACCAAATTCTCTTCTTTCTGTTCAGGATCTCCTGCGTGGAATTACAATTCGCCGTACAAATTTGCCACTATCATTTAACGCAATGATACGGATAACTTTCTTACTCCTCAGTCACCTATTTAAGAAAAAAATGATCTTCTGTCTGGCCAGGTTCTCCTGCGTGGTATTAAAATTTGCCGTACGAATTTGCCACTATCATTTAACGTAATGATACGGGTAACTTAGTTACTCCTCAGTCACCATTTTAAATAGCCAGCTATATTTTTATTTACATCAATCCCCAGTTTAACTCTTAGCTACGCGTTGTAAGGCCACAACAACAGGCATTTAATTAACTTACCGGTGGTGGCATTTCACGCATCCCACATGTGACACCATTTGTTAGGAAACTATTTTTCAACCCTCCCCAGAGTAGCGCAAAGAAAACACAAACACCAGGTAAGGCTCCGGAACAGATGAAATGTGCCTTGAGGTACCAAGGTTTATTGGCATGCCAAGGCACAAGGCAGACGCACATCCCAGTGTTACGTCTTACAAGCTGGCATCTTCTGCCCTGAAGCATATAAGTCAGGCACTTATATATGTTAATAAGTGCTGTCACAGCACAACCCCAAAAGGGAACACAGTCCAAACATGGGCACGCACATACAAAAGAAATGCTGCATACTCAAAACTTAAAGTCCATAGTGTAAAAATATACATAATGCAGTGTGAGCATGAACATGTGAACAGACGACAGGTGGTCCCTAAAGAGAAGGGGGCTGGTTTGCTGACTGGCTGAACTAAAAGTGCGAGACTGAGCTAAACTTAACAAAGGCTTGGAGAGGTTTGTTTGTACAACTGGCATAGGTGTCAGAGAGGTCAGTAGGGAAGTCTTACTGGGATTCAGATAATGGAGGAGAGAATTGGAACTAAAGTATCATATCTATAGGTACATACATGTGAATATATATTTTTTCCCGACAATAGGGGTGGACAGTTCCCTAAAACAAGAGGGAAATTCCAGAGCCCAAAAACCTCACAAACAAAACAGTGACTTCAACGTCACAAACCCCTACCACACAACACCAGTGGGGGGGAGACTCACAAATTATTACCACAATTGGGAACACATAACCACGGACGCGTGGGTTCTAGCCATTATCCAACATGGTTATTGCATAGAATTCCTACATTTGCCACCAGATGTGCCTCCAAGAGCACACAACATGTCCAAACAACACTTAGATCTGTTACAACTAGAAGTCCAAGCATTGTTACAAAAAGAAGCAATAGAACTAGTACCCAACCATCAAAAAGGAACAGGTGTTTACTCCCTGTATTTCCTAATTCCCAAAAAGGACAAAACACTGAGACCCATATTAGACCTCAGAACACTAAGGGGGTCATTACAACCCTGGCGGACGGTGTTAAAGCGGTGGTAATACCGCAAACAGGCCGGCGAAAAAAAAAAGGGAATTATGACCGTGGCGGAAACCGCCAACATAGACAGTCACTTTAACAGTCCGACCGCCACAGCGGTACAGACAAGCAGCGCGGCGGTCACCGCCAATAGACAGGCGGAAGACAAAGTACCGCCCACAGTATTACAACAGGCCAATCCACCACCTTTTCCGGGGCGGATTCACCGTGGATAAAAACACGGCGCAAACAGCCATTTCAATGGGAAAACGCTCACCTGAACAAACTCCATGAGGAAGGAGGGCACCATGGAGCCGGAACTCCAAATACTCCCTGCGCTTGTCTTCCTGCTCCTCTACGAACATCAGCAACAGCGTCGCCGAAGACAACGGTGAGTACTGCACCTACGACATAGGGGAGGGGGGAGGCAAAAGTCACGGACACACACATGCAACACCCCCACCCCCAATCCGACCCTCACCCACTACAACACACACACCAATACATTTTCGAACATCACAGTAACAACCCCCAACCCCCCCCGGAAGAATGCTAAGACAAAAGGAAATGAGTTCAACCATTGTAATGCATCAAAAAACAGTTAGCACATATATACATCAATATATACACATTCCAAATATATACATCACGATTAGTAGTACAGGTATGCACATTTCAATGTCCGTGGACCACTGGGCCCCAAATGCATGGGCGAGGCCCACACACGATACCTGTCCTGGAACGGAGAGAACACTGCAGGGGCATCAGATAGAAATACAACAGGCACCTCATGGGGAAGGGAAGGGGGGGCACCTCAGCCGGATGACTGCACCACGCCAGATCCACGACGGGGCTCCATGCCCATTGATGTATCCTGGGGAGTGCAAAGCCACAGTCTCACAAGTTTCTACAGTGGGTGGTTTGCCCACTGCTGTATCCTGGGGAGTGCAAAGCCACAGTCTCACAAGTCTTTGCAGTGGGTGGTTTGCCCACTGTACCTTCCTGGGGAGTGCAAAGCCACAGTCTCACAAGTCTTTGCAGTGGGTGGTTTGCCCACTGTACCATGCTGGGGAGTGCAAAGCCACAGTCTCACAAGTCTTTGCAGTGGGTGGTTTGCCCACTGCTGTATCCTGGGGAGTGCAAAGCCACAGTCTCACAAGTCTCTACAGTGGGTGGTTTGCCCACTGCTGTATCCTGGGAAGTGCAAAGCCAGAGTCTCACAAGTCTCTACAGTGGGTGGGTTGCCCACTGTACCATCCTGGGGAGTGCAAAGCCAAAGTCTCTCAAGTGGATAACAGTCTCCACTGGTTCTGGAGGGGGACTGGTGCCCAGAGTGCTTCATCCTGCCAAGGATAGATGGAGTAGATGCATGTCTCCACTGGTTCTGGAGAGGGACTGGTGCCCAGAGTGCTTCATCCTGCCAAGGATAGATGGAGTGGATGCATGTCTCTACTGGTTCTGGAGGGGGACTGGTGCCCAGAGTGCATCACTCACCCCGTGGCGGTCCCTGTTGCGTCACTGCCCCTGCCGCTCATGGGCTAGCGGTGCTTGAGTTGGCGGTGCTTGCCCTGTTCAGCGGTGCTTGCCATGGCAGTCTCTGACCTGTTCAGCGGTGCTTGCCATAGCGGTCTTTACCCTGTTCAGCGGTGCTTGACATTGCTGTCTCTGACCTGTTCAGCGGTGCTTGCCATGGCGGTCTTTGCCCTGTTCAGCGGTGCTTGAGTTGGCGGTGCTTGCCCTGTTCAGCGGTGCTTGCCATGGCGGTCTTTGCCCTGTTCAGCGGTGCTTGACTTTGCTGTCTCTGACCTGTGCTGTGGTGTGTGCCATGGCGGTCCCTCATTGCTCAGCGGGGCTGTGGCAGCCGGGGGCCTCCTGGGCACTAACTCCGGTGGTGGTCTCCTGACCAGTGACGATAGTACTGCCCTCCTGGGCACTGACTCCGGCGGTGGTCTCCTGACCAGTGACGATGGGGCTGCCCTCCTGGGCACTGACTCCGGCGGTGGTCTCCTGACCAGTGACGATGGGGCTGCCCTCCTGGGCACTGACTCTGGCGGTGGCCTCCTGACCAGTGACAATAGTGCTGCCCTCCTGGGCACTGGCTCCGGCGGTGGTCTCCTGACCAGTGACGATGGGGCTGGCGTTGTCGTCTTGGGCAGCGGGGAGGATGGCGGCCTTCTCCACCGTGCTGCTCTTCCCAGACTTTGGAGAATTCTTCTGCCCCTTCACCACCTTGGGAGGAGTCACAGCTGACTCGACACTCCCCCCGGGACCCTTGGGGACGGCTTTGCTGGCAAGTGTCTTCCCCCTCTCCCGTCGGGCACTGTCCAACTTCTGGTGCTTCACAGGGGGTGGACTGGCTGTGCTTTGGCTCCGTGTCACACTGGCTGCCCTGGTGCCCGGTGCACTCCACATACCTCGAACAGGCACCACTGGTACCAGAATCTTTTTGGCTGAGGTGCTACTATGGGACCTATGAATTGGAGGGGGGGTGATGGGACAGAGGTCAAGGTTGCTCAGGAAAATATTCTGACGAACACTGGGACGGGTAGCTGGAGGGGGTCTGGGAGTGGATGAAGAGGAGGTGGTTGTAGGAGGTGTAACTTTTGGTGATTTGGGTGCAGGTGCATCTTCTGGAGGCTGCCGTGAGGTGGATGGATGTTGGGTGTGTGTGTGCCTGCGTTTGTGTACTTTGGGAGGGGGCATCACAGACACACTGGGAGAGGACACAGGGGACGTGTAAATGGTAGTGGGGGTGGTGAGTGCAGATGAGCGGGGTGTGGTGCTGGGTGTTCTGGTGCGAGTCCTAGTGGCTGTTGTGGTAGTGCATGCAGGTGAGAGTGTAGACGAGACTGGGAGGGAGGAGGGAGACGACGAGGAGGGGGACACAGTGGAGGCAGTGGATATTGCTGTGTCTGTATGTGGGTGATGCTTGTGTGAGTACCTGTGGGATGTGTGGTGCCTATGTTTGCCTGAGCTGCCCTTGTGTGGTGAGGTGTGTGCAGGCTGGTCTGATGGTGTGCCTGGGATAGGCTGGGGTACAGGGGATTGGGTCTGGGTGGAGGAAGTTGGAGGGGGGAGGCTAGACACAGGGACAATGGCTGCCATCAGTGCTGAGGCCAGAGATTGCAGGGTTTGATGAAGGGCAGCCTGACCAGAATGAATGCCCTCCAGGAATTCATTACTGTGTTGCAACTCCCTTTCTACACCCTGGATGGCATTCACAATGGTAGACTGCCCAACAGTGAGTGACCTGAGGAGATCAATGGCCTCCTCACTGAGGGCAGCAGGGGTGACAGGGGCAGGGGCTGAGGTGCCTGGGGCGAAGGTGATGCCCACCCTCCTGGATGAGTGGGCACGGGGCGAAGGCTGAGGGGCTGCTGGGAGGGCTGTGCTGGTAGGGGGGGTGGCGGCTCTACCTGTAGAAGTGGGGGGCACAGATGGTGCCGCCACCACAAGGGAGCTCCCATCGGAGGACGTGTCCGTGTCGCTGTTTGCAGATCTGCTGACAGCCACGAAGCTCCCCTCGCCCTCCGTCCCACTGGTGTATTCGGAGTCCGTGGTGTGGCCCTCCATGGCCATGTGGGACGCAGACCCCTCGTGCTCCGGTGCCCCTGTACCTCCGCCTGATGATGCTGATGCACAAAAGAACAGGGAGACCACAAAAAGGGGTGGGGAAACAGAAGAAAGACAGGTTGAGTGCATGGCTTACCGCTACCGTTGGTGGACAATACAGACACAGCAGCCCCATGCACTACGCCGTGCTCTTGGCCTCTACTGATGCAGTTCCTGGGATATTTCCTACTTGCCTATGAGTGTCATCTGCCCACATAGATGACACAGGGGCATGTATACCTGTTTTTGGCACTCTACAGAGGTGGGGTGGAGTGGCACATTGCCTGCATTACGGAGGGGCCTAGCCTACGGAACTCACCCTGGCCTGGGGAAACCCACAGCCCTCCTTCCCCACCCAGACCCCTCCACTGCGCGCAAAGTCATGAAATTGTGAGTGTACTCACCCCCTTGTGTCTGCTGTGATGCCCTCATGTGCCAATCCAACTCAGGGTAGGCCACCGCCAGGATCCGGAACATCAGGGAGGTCATGGTGCGACGGGCACCCCTCCCACGTTGGGAGGCCATCCCCAGCTGAGCCTCCGCCGTCTTCTTGCTCCAGCGGCGAATGTCCTCCCATCTTTTACGGCAATGGGTGCTCCGTCTCTGGTGGACCCCCAGGGTCCGGACTTCCTTGGCGATGGCACGCCAAATATCCTTCTTCTGGTGGGCGCTGACCTACATGAAATGTACAGGGGAAGAAGAGAAGTCATTAACAACTGCACTGTCGAAGTGAGTGGCCCCCATCCCTACCCTTGCCATGTGGCACATGCATTCACAATCCTTCATGCTCACATTACTCTGCCCCCTTCCTACTTACATCCAGCCCTCTCCAACCAGGCATAGCCCATACAACTTGCACCCTATGTACTCACCTGTTGGTCTGGAGGACCGTAGAGTAGCGTGTACTGGGGGAGGACCCCATCCACGAGCTTCTCCAACTCCTGTGCAGTGAAGGCAGGTGCCCTTTCCCCAGACGCACGTGCCATTGTCTCTTCCAGACCGAGGTCACAGCAGCACTTGCAGTGTAGGTCCTCTCCTGTCGAAGATCAGGTATCGAGTGATTGAACAGATAGAAAATGGCGGTCACATCCGCGGCGGTGCGTATCATCACCGCCGGCGCACTTCGTCATTTGCTCCTGGGACCCATAGGGTCCAATGTTAACCAATGCAGCATTGCGTTGCGGTCTTCGACCGCCTACCGCAACGGTGTTCAACGCCAGCGCAGTTACCTCACATCCCACTGTCCCACTTTAGAGGTCAGGCATCCGCCATTTCAGGGACCCACATGGCTTTATTTACAACTGCGTCACATAAACCTAGGCCTGGACTCAACACACATACAGGAAGATTTTTGTATTTTGTGTCGTGTTCTGTGTAGCTGTGGGTACATACCTCTGAATTGGTTGACTCTGTGGTCGCTGTTGTCCTTCCTAGGCACCGTCAGCTGGGACATGTGAGGAGATGGTGGAATCCTCCGGTGTACCGACCGCTGGTGGACCTGTTGACAATGGAGGAGCGACATTTAATCATCACCTACAGGTTTGACCGTGCCACAATCCAGGAACTGTGTACCCAGTTGGAGCCAGATCTGATGTCACCAATCCGCCATCCCACAGGTATCCCCCCTCAAGTGCAGGTGCTGTCAGTACTCCATTTCCTAGCAAGTGGGTCATTTCAGACAACAGTGGCCATGGCATCAGGGATGTCCCAGCCTATGTTTTCTAACGTATTATCCAGAGTGTTGTATGCCCTGCTGAAACACGTGAGGAGCTACATCATTTTCCCTCAGGCGGAGGATTTAGCTACAGTGAAAGGTGACTTCTATGCCCTTGGACACATCTCCAACATCATAGGTGCCATTGATGGGGCCCATGTGGCTTTGGTCCCCCCCCACAGGAGTGAACAGGTGTACAGGAACTGGAAGAGTTATCATTCCATGAATGTACAGATGGTATGTTTGGCAGACCAGTACATCTCGCAGGTAAATGCTATGTTCCCTGGCTCAGTGCATGACGCCTACATCCTGCGGAATAGCAGCATCCCTTATGTGATGGGTCAACTCCAGAGGCACCGGGTGTGGCTATTAGGGGACTCTGGTTACCCCAACCTGTCATGGCTATTGACCCCAGTGAGGAATCCCAGGACCAGGGCAGAGGAATGCTACAATGAGTCCTATGGGCGGACTAGGAGGGTGATCGAACGCACCTTCGGCCTCCTGAAGGCCAGGTTCAGGTGCCTCCATATGACAGGTGGTTCCCTATTCTACTCACCAAGGAAGGTGTGCCAGATCATCATCGCCTGCTCTATGCTTCACAATCTTGCTTTGCGACTCCAGTTGCCTTTTCTGCAGGAGGATGGTCCAGATGACGGTGTCGTGCCAGCTGTGGAGCCTGTGGACAGTGATGAGGAGGAAGCAGAGGAAGAAGACATTGATAACAGGGACTCAGTCATACAGCAATATTTCCAGTGACACACAGGTGAGAACAATTTTTTTACTATTACATTTACTTTCACACTTCTACCTCTATCCTGTCTGTCAATTTGAAGCATTATTTGCTAACTGAGTGGTACATTTCCATTACGGTTTTACAGGTGTGGTTACCAACGTGTGTCATCTGCTTGCATCCTTCATGGACTTGTGATGTGTGACATAGGTATGTTGACATTACATTTTCGAACGGATTTGGCCATTGTCATGGTTAATACACATTTTCATAATCACAGACTGACTCCAGATTGTTTTGTGGTTCAAGGGTGTTTATTGAAGTGCTAATTATTGGAGGGGTGGCAAAATGGTGATGGGTGAGGGTGGAGGAATGTCCATGGCAGAGTCCAGTCTATTAGTCTCACAGGTGCACTGCCCATAAGGGCATAGGAAGTGGAGCTGGAACAGCTTCCAAGGGTAGGTCGCTACCCCTGCCGCTGCAGCTCCTCCAGGTTCCTGAGTTCCTGAGACCCACCTCACAGTAAGTACCCCCCACCTCCCAGCCCCTCGTTCTGCCCCGCGCTACTCACCCTCTCTCCTGCTCCTGCTTCTTTTCCTCTTTTCTTCTTCTCTGTTCTTCCTCCTCTCTCCTCGTCTGTATTCTTCTTCTGTACTTCTCTTCTCCCCGTCTTCTCTCCTCTTCTCTTCTTCCTCATCTTCTGCTGTGGTCTTCTGCACTCTGTCTCTTCGTTTTTTGTATCTTCCTCCGTGTTCTTCTGTGTTCCTCTGTCTTCTTCTGTCTTCCTCTGTGTTCTTCTGTCTTCCTCGGTGTTCTTCTGTCTTCCTCTGTGTTCTTCTGTCTTCCTCGGTGTTCTCCTTTCTTCCTCTGTGTTCTTCTGTCTTCCTCTGTGTTCTTCTGTATTCTTCTCTGTTCTTCTGTCTTCCTCGGTGTTCTTCTGTATTCCTCTCTGTTCTTCTGTGTTCTTCTGTGTTTCTTCTGTTCTTCCGGTCTTCTGCTCTTCCGGTCTTCAGTCCTTCCGGTCTTCTGTTCTTTTCTTCTGTTCTTCTGTTCTTCTTGTCTTCTTGTCTTCTGCCTTCGGCTCTTCTGCCTCCTCCGTCCTCTTCTCCCCGCGCCTGCCCTCCTGCTCCTGCCTCATCCCCCTCCCCCACTCGCATCCCCCATCTACAGTATCTCCCCTATCTAACCCGTTCACTTTCTACCTCCCTCACTCCTCCTATCTACCTATCTCTCCATCTCTCTATCCCACTATCCAACTCCCTCACTCTCCACCTCCTCCTATCTTCCTATCTCTCTATCTTTTTCCCTATCTATCGATTTCTCTATCTACCTTTTCTCTCTACCTATTTCTCTATCTCTCCCCCCCTCCCGCCACCCCCTCTATTACCTATCTTCCTATCCCCTCACTCTACCTCTCACCCTCACCCACCTCTACAACCCCCCCTCCCCTATCTTCACAACCCTACACCTATCTTTCTCCCTAATCTCCTAAACCTCCTAACACTCTCCCCCCTCCACCCTTAAACCTCCCTCCCCCAGCTCTTCTCACTCTACCTGTCCCCCCCACCCTCACGCTTTCCCGCCGCGACCTCCTGCACGCCCCCGCCCCCCAGCTCCCATTCGCCCCCAGCTGACCCCTCCCCCCCCTCCTACCTCATATGGCGGCCGCTGCACGACAGTGGTAGCGACCCTTGACCCAAGGGTAGGTCGCTCCCCCTGCCGCTGCAGCTCCTCCAGGTTCCTGAGTTCCTGAGACCCACCTCACAGTACGTACCCCCCACCTCCCAGCCCCTCGTTCTGCCCCGCGCTACTCACCCTCTCTCCTGCTTCTTTTCCTCTTTTCTTCTTCTCTGTTCTTCCTCCTCTCTCCTCGTCTGTATTCTTCTTCTGTACTTCTCTTCTCCCCGTCTTCTCTCCTCTTCTCTTCTTCCTCATCTTCTGCTGTGGTCTTCTGCACTCTGTCTCTTCGTTTTTTGTATCTTCCTCCGTGTTCTTCTGTGTTCCTCTGTCTTCTTCTGTCTTCCTCTGTGTTCTTCTGTCTTCCTCGGTGTTCTTCTGTCTTCCTCGGTGTTCTTCTGTCTTCCTCTGTGTTCTTCTGTCTTCCTCGGTGTTCTCCTTTCTTCCTCTGTGTTCTTCTGTCTTCCTCTGTGTTCTTCTGTATTCTTCTCTGTTCTTCTGTCTTCCTCGGTGTTCTTCTGTATTCCTCTCTGTTCTTCTGTGTTCTTCTGTGTTTCTTCTGTTCTTCCGGTCTTCTGCTCTTCCGGTCTTCAGTCCTTCCGGTCTTCTGTTCTTTTCTTCTGTTCTTCTGTTCTTCTTGTCTTCTTGTCTTCTGCCTTCGGCTCTTCTGCCTCCTCCGTCCTCTTCTCCCCGCGCCTGCCCTCCTGCTCCTGCCTCATCCCCCTCCCCCACTCGCATCCCCCATCTATCTCCCCTATCTAACCCGTTCACTTTCTACCTCCCTCACTCCTCCTATCTACCTATCTCTCCATCTCTCTATCCCACTATCCAACTCCCTCACTCTCCACCTCCTCCTATCTTCCTATCTCTCTATCTTTTTCCCTATCTATCGATTTCTCTATCTACCTTTTCTCTCTACCTATTTCTCTATCACTCCCCCCCTCCCGCCACCCCCTCTATTACCTATCTTCCTATCCCCTCACTCTACCTCTCACCCTCACCCACCTCTACAACCCCCCCTCCCCTATCTTCACAACCCTACACCTATCTTTCTCCCTAATCTCCTAAACCTTCTAACACTCTCCCCCCTCCACCCTTAAACCTCCCTCCCCCAGCTCTTCTCACTCTACCTGTCCCCCCCACCCTCACGCTTTCCCGCCGCGACCTCCTGCACGCCCCCGCCCCCCAGCTCCCATTCGCCCCCAGCTGACCCCTCCCCCCCCTCCTACCTCATATGGCGGCCGCTGCGCGTCCGCGCAGCGGGTGCGCCGCTGGCACGCCAGAGGCAAGCCCGTCTGCGCCCGTCCGCGCCTGGCCCGCGCCCAGCGCCACGACCCCTGGTCCCCAGCTCCCCCAAGCCCCACTGATCCGCTACGACCCCACCACCCTCCATGCCCTCAACCCAGGACGCTCCAACACCTGCTTCCAAGCTCACCCCAAACGCACCCATGGACCCTTCGCCTGCAACTCCTGCAAACGCATCTTCCACCACGCAACAACTACGACCACCAGCCCACGCGCCATCAACCACCTCAAGTGCATCCTAGTCAACGCTCGCTCCGTTCACAAACACGCCGTTGAACTCTGGGACCTCCTAGACTCCACAGCACCGGACGTCGCCTTCATCACGGAGACCTGGATGAACGCCTCCTCTGCTCCAGACATCGCCACCGCCATCCCCGAAGGCTACAAGATCTCCAGGAAAGACCGCACCAACCAAGTAGGAGGAGGTATCGCCATCGTCTTCAAAGACTCCATCAGCGTCACCACCTCCACTGAAGACTCCCCTCTCGCCGCTGAACACCTGCATTTTCAGATTCACACCGACCCGAGGACCACCCTCAGAGGATCCCTCGTCTACCGTCCTCCCGGACCTCGCGCCCCTTTCAGCGACGCCATCGCCGACTTCATCTCCCCGCACGCCCTCGCCTCACCGGACTACATCCTCCTAGGCGACCTCAACTTCCATCTGGAACAAAACAACGACCCCAACACCACCATCCTGCTCGACAACCTCGCCAACCTCGGCCTCAAACAACTGGTGAACACTGCCACCCACATCGCCGGACACACACTCGACCCTATCTTCTCCGCCAGCAAACACGTCTTCTTCAGCCACGCCTCCGCCCTTCATTGGACCGACCACAGCTGCGTCCACTTCACATTCCGACGCGAGACCCGCCACCTCCGCACTCAACCCATCCCTCGCCGACAGTGGAACAAGATCCCTGAAGAGCAACTCTTCTCCGCACTCGCCGCCAACCAACCCACCCTCACTACCGACCCCAACGACGCAGCCCTCAACCTCACAAACTGGATCTCCAACTGCACAGACAACCTTGCTCCCCTCAAACGCTCGCAGCGTCAGAACAACACCAAGAAACCCCTCTGGTTCTCTGACACCCTCAAAGAATCAAAGAAAACTTGTCGTGCACTTGAGAAAGCCTGGCGCAAGGACCGCACCGCTGACCACATGACCGCCCTCAAGAACGCTACCCGCGAACACCACCACCTGATCCGTGCTGCCAAAAGGAATTTTATCACCGACAGACTGGACAAAAACAGCCACAACAGCAGAGAACTCTTCAGCATCGTCAAGGAGTTCTCCAATCCCAGCGCCAACGCCAACGCCGTCACGCCCTCACAGGATCTATGCGAATCCCTCGCCACTTTCTTCCATCGCAAGATCAGCGACCTCCACGACAGCTTCGGACACCAGACCCAACCAAACACCACAGAACCCACATCCCCGACCATCACCCTCAACAACTGGACCCACATAAGCACGGAAGAAACCAAATCCATCATGAACTCTATCCACTCCGGCGCCCCTTTGGACCCCTGCCCGCACTTCATCTTTAACAAAGCTGACGACATCATCGCCCCGCACCTCCAGACCATCATCAACTCTTCTTTTTCTTCTGCTACCTTCCCCGAATGCTGGAAACACGCCGAAGTCAACGCCCTTCTAAAGAAACCTACGGCTGACCCGAGCGACCTGAAAAACTTCCGCCCCATCTCCCTTCTGCCTTTCCCAGCCAAAGTAATAGAGAAGACCGTCAACAAACAGCTGACCACCTTCCTGGAAGACAACAACCTGCTCGACCCCTCACAGACCGGATTCCGAACCAACCACAGCACTGAAACCGCCCTCATCTCAGTCACAGACGACATCAGAACCCTGATGGACAACGGTGAAACAGTCGCCCTCATTCTTCTCGACCTCTCGGCTGCCTTTGACACCGTCTGTCACCGCACCCTAATCACCCGCCTCTGCTCCACCGGGATCCAAGACCAGGCCCTGGACTGGATCGCCTCCTTCCTCGCAAACCACTCCCAAAGAGTCTACCTCCCTCCGTTTCGCTCAGAACCCACTGAGATCATCTGCGGCGTACCTCAAGGCTCATCACTCAGCCCGACACTCTTCAATGTCTACATGAGCCCCCTCGCCAACATCGTACGCAAGCACGACATCATCATCACCTCCTACGCCGACGACACCCAACTTATACTCTCCCTCACCAAGGACCCCGCCAGCGCCAAGACCAACCTACAAGAGGGTATGAAGGACGTCGCAGATTGGATGAGGCTCAGCCGCCTAAAGCTGAACTCTGAAAAAACTGAAGTCCTCATCCTCGGCAACACCCCGTCCGCCTGGGACGACTCCTGGTGGCCCACGGCCCTCGGCACCGCACCGACCCCCGCAGACCACGCCCGCAACCTCGGCTTCATCTTGGACCCTCTTCTCACCATGACCAAGCAAGTCAACGCCGTGTCCTCCGCCTGCTTCCTCACCCTCCGCATGCTCCGCAAGATCTTCCGCTGGATCCCCGCCGACACCAGAAAAACCGTGACCCACGCCCTCGTCACGAGCCGCCTGGACTACGGCAACACCCTCTACGCCGGGACCACAGTCAAACTCCAAAATCGCCTACAACGCATTCAAAACGCCTCGGCCCGCCTCATCCTCGACATACCCCGCAGCAGCCACATCTCTGCACACCTGAGACACCTGCATTGGCTCCCAGTCAGCAAAAGGATCACCTTCCGACTTCTCACCCACGCACACAAAGCCCTCCACGACAAGGGACCGGAATACCTCAACAGACGCCTCAAATTCTACGTCCCCACCCGCCCCCTCCGCTCCTCTGGCCTCGCACTCGCCGCCGTCCCTCGCATCCGACGCTCCACGGCGGGTGGGAGATCTTTCTCCTTCCTGGCGGCCAAGACCTGGAACTCCCTCCCCACCATCCTCAGGACCACCCAGGACCACTCCACTTTCCGGAGACTCCTAAAGACCTGGCTGTTCGAGCAGCAATAACCACCCCCTTTGTCCCTAGCGCCTTGAGACCCGCACGGGTGAGTAGCACGCTTTATAAATGCTAATGATTTGATTTGATTTGATTCCAATCTGGACAGGGTAACAAAGTGGGACAGTGGGATGACAATCAGGGTGGTTTCATTTCCTCTGCCATCTTGCTCTGTCCTGTTCCTGGATCTCAGGGACCGCTTGCAGGGTGGTTCTCCGTCTGCAGGGGGTGGGGTGCTGGTGTGGTGGTCCTGTGGCGGGGCGCCCTGTCCACTAGCACCGGCGAAGGTGGTGGGCAGTTCATCGTCCAGGCTAGTGTCAGGGGCCCCTTGGAGTGCCACGGTGTCCCTCATGGTCTTCTGTATGTCCTTCAGCACCCCTACGATGGGGCCCAGGGCAGAGCTGATGGTTCTGAGCTCCTCCCTGAACCCCAAATACAGATCGTCCTGCATGCGCTGGGTCTTCTGAAACTTGGCCAGGACCGTCGCCATCGTCTCCTAGGAGTGGTGGTATGCTCCCATGATGGAGGAGAGGGCCTCGTGGAGAGTGGGTTCCCTAGGCCTGTCTGCCCCCTGTCGCACAGCAGCCCTCCCAGTTCCCCTGTGTTCCTGTGCCTCCGTCCCCTGGACCGTGTGCCCACTACCACTGCCCCCAGGTCCCTGTTGTTGTTGGGGTGGTGGGTTATCCTGGGTTCCCTGTAGTGGTGGACACACAGCTGAATGACGTGTCCTGGGTACGGAGGTATGGGCCCCCTGGGTGGGTGCTGTGCTGGTGTTACCAGAGGGTGGAAGGTCAGTGTTGGGCTGTGCCTGTGCGAGGGGAACCGAATGTCCCGAAGCCCACGATGGTCAGGGCTGGTCATCTGGATCCAGTTGGCCAGAGCTGCTGTCATCACTGTGGGCCTCTTCTGTGGGTGGGGTAGAGATGTCTGGACCCTCCTGTCTGGTGACGTTAGGTAGTGGACCTGCAGGGGTATAAAAGCATGATTATTGCATGTGTGTGTCTCATGGTGTGCAATGGGTGGGTGAGAGTGTACCCCAGTGCTAGCATTCCTGTGTGTGGGCTTGTGTGATGATGGTTAGGAGTTGTTATGGGTATGTGCAGTGGGCATGCTTTAGTGATGGGTGTCCATGCTTTGTTGTGTCATGCAGGGCTTGGTCTTGGGATGGGTGGTTTGTGTAATTAGTACATTAGTGAGGAATTTGAGTGATAGGGGAGGGGGTGAGGGTGGGGGTGTGTGATAGCATGCAGGTAGGGTGGGGGATATGATAGTTAAGATTTGACTTACCAGTGTCCATTCCTCCACCGACTCCTCTGAGGCCCTCTGGATGCATAATGGTCAAGACTTGCTCCTCCCATGTTGTTAGTTGTGGGGGAGGAGGTGGGGGTATGCTGCCAGTCCGCTGTACCGCGATGTTGTGCCTGGAGACCATGTAATGCACCTTCCCCCGTAGGTCGTTCCACCTCTTCCTGATGTCCTCCCGATTTCTTGGGTGCTGTCCCACTGCGTTGACCCTGTCGACTATTCTTCGCCATAGCTCCATCTTCCTAGCTATAGAGGTGTGCTGCACCTGTGATCCAAATAGCTGTGGCTCTACCTGGATGATTTCCTCCACCATGACCCTGAGCTCCTCCTCCGCAAACCTGGGGTGTCTTTGGCGTGCCATGGGGTGGTGTAGGTGATGTGTGGGGTGGTGTATATGGTGATGAGTGTGGTGATGTGTAGTGGTGTGTGGTGTTTTGTGCGTGGATGTTGTGTGGGTGATGGTGTTGTGTGCCTCTGTGTGGTGGGGTTGTCTATTGCTGTGCTCTCTCTGTCGACTTTGTCTCTATTTTTTGGTCGTTGGGGTTTGTGGGTGATATGGGTGTGTGTTTTATATTGTGTTGGGTGTGTGGGAGTGGTGTTTGTATGTGTATCAGTTGTGTGTATTTCGAATTGTCCAATGTGGCGGTGTTTTGGAGATGTGTGTGTATTTTGAGCGCGGCGGTGTGTACTGCCAATGGAATACCGTCGTTGAAAGACCACTGCGTGAATTCGTGGGTCGTGATAGCATGGGCGTGTTTCTGTTGGCGTGACGGTGGAGGATTTGTTTTCGACAGTTTATCACTGACCTTTGGTGTGGCGGAGTTGTGTGGGTGTCTGAATTTCAGCAGATTCCGAGATGTGGGTCATAATAGCTGTGGCGGTTTTCCGCTGCAGTGTATTGGTGGTCTTCTGCACGGCGGTAAGCGGCTTTTACCGCCAATGTTGTAATGACCCCCTAAATCTTTACATCAAATCAGATCACTTTCACATGGTGACACTTCAAGACGTGATTCCCTTACTCAAACAACAGGACTACATGTCAACATTAGATCTCAAGGATGCTTATTTCCACATACCCATACATCCTTCCCACAGGAAATACTTAAGGTTTGTAATCCAAGGTGTGCATTACCAATTCAAAGTCTTACCGTTCGGCATAACAACAGTCCCAAGAGTATTCACAAAATGCCTTGCAGTAGTAGCTGTTCACATCAGGAGGCAGCACATGCACGTATTCCCTTACTTAGACGATTGGTTAATAAAAACCAGCACTCAGCAACAGTGTCTTCTACACACAAAATACGTTATAGAAACCCTTCACAAACTAGGGTTCTCTATAAACTACCAAAAATCACATCTACAACCGTGTCAAATACAACAGTACCTAGGAGCAACAATCAACACACAAAAAGGGATTGCCACTCCAAGTCCACAAAGGGTACAAGGCTTCAAAAATGTAATACTAAACATGCACCCAAACGAACACTATCAAGTGAGGTTTGTGATGAAACTCCTAGGCATGATGTCTTCATGCATAGCCATTGTCCCAAACGCAAGACTACACATGCGTCCCTCACAACAATGTCTAGCAACAACATGGACACAAGCACAGGGTCAACTTCAAGATCTAGTGTTGATAGACCGCCAAACACACTCCTCGCTTCAATGGTGGAATCCTATAAATTTAAACCAAGGGCGGCCATTCCAAGACCCAGTGCCTCAATACGTGATCACAACATATGCTTCCATGATAGGGTGGGGAGCACACCTCAACCACCAAAGTATACAGGCACAATGGAACGTTCAACAAAGGCAACTGCATATAAATCATCTAGAGCTGTTAGCAGTGTTTCTAGCATTGAAAGCATTTCAACCGCTAATAGCCCACAAACACATTCTTGTCAAAACAGACAACATGACAACAATGTATTACCTAAACAAACAGGGAGGGACACACTCATCACAACTGTGTCTCTTAGCACAAAAGATTTGGCATTGGGCGATTCACAATCACATTCACCTAATAGCACAGTACATCCCAGGGATTCAAAACCAGTTAGCCGACAATCTCAGTCGAGATCACCAACAAACACACGAATGGGAAATTCATCCCCAGATACTACAAACTTACTTTCTACACTGGGGAATACCAGAAATAGACCTATTCGCAACAAAAGAAAACGCAAAATGCCAAAACTTCGCGTCCAGGTATCCACACCCTCAGTCCAAGGGCAATGCGTTATGGATGAGTTGGTCAGGGATATTTGCCTACGCTTTTCCCCCTCTCCCACTCATTCGTTATCTTGTAAACAAATTGAGTCAAAACAGACTCAAACTAATACTGATAGCACCAACCTGGGCTCGCCAACCATGGTACACAACACTACTAGACCTGTCAGTAGTACCTCATATCAAACTACCAAACAGACCAGATCTGTTAACTCAACACAAGCAACAGATCAGACACCCGAATCCAGCATCACTCAATCTAGCAATCTGGCTCCTGAAGTCCTAGAGTTTGGACATTTAGACCTTACACAAGAATGTATGGAGGTCATTAAGCAAGCTAGGAAAACTACTACAAGACATTGTTACGCAAACAAATGGAAAAGATTTTTTTATTACTGCCATAATAATCAAATTCAACCACTACATGCTTCTGCAAAAAACATTGTAAGCTATTTATTACACTTACAAAAATCAAATCTAGCATTTTCTTCTATCAAAATACATCTCACAGCAATATCTGCCTACCTGCAGATTACACATTCAAAATCACTCTTTAGAATCCCAGTCATCAAAGCATTTATGGAGGGTTTAAAAAGAATCATACCCCCAAGAACACCACCAGTTCCCTCGTGGAACCTCAATATTGTATTAACACGACTCATGGGTCCACCATTTGAACCCATGCACTCTTGTGACATGCAATACTTAACCTGGAAAGTAGCCTTCCTAATAGCTATCACATCTCTTAGAAGAGTAAGCGAAATACAAGCATAAAGTGGTTCTCTGTACAAATCCGAAGTTCTTATCAAAAGTTATATCACTGTTCCACCTAAACCAAACAGTGGAACTCCCGGTCTTTTTTCCACAACCAGACTCAGTAGCCGAAAGAGCCTTACATACATTAGACATCAAAAGAGCACTAATGTATTACATTGATAGAACAAAACAATTTTGCAAGACAAAACAATTGTTTGTAGCCTTCCAAAAACCTCATGCAGGAAATCCAATATCCAAACAAGGCATTGCCAGATGGATAGTGAAATGTATTCAGACCTGCTATATTAAAGCAAAAAGAGATTTGCCTACTAAGCCAAAGGCGCACTCCACTAGGAAGAAAGGCGCCACAATGGCCTTTCTAGGAAATATACCTATGACAAACATCTGTAAGGCAGCCACATGGTCTACGCCTCATACATTCACAAAACATTACTGTGTAGATGTGTTAACAACACGACAGGCTGTATTACGAACATTATTTCAAACAACTTCAACTCCTACAGGCTAAGCCACCGCTTTTGGGGAGATAACTGCTTACTAGTCTATGCACAGCATGTGCATCTGCAGCTACACATGCCATCAAACGGAAAATGTCACTTACCCAGTGTACATCTGTTCGTGGCATGAGACTCTGCAGATTCACATGCGCCCTCCCGCCTCCCCAGGAGCCTGTAGCCGTTATAAGTTGATGAAACTTGTACATTTGTAGATTTGTAAATATATACTTCTTTTATACACATTATGTACATACATACTCACTCCATTGCATGGGCACTTTTACTATATACACAACTCCTACCTCACCCTCTGTGGGGAAAACAATCTAAGATGGAGTAGACGCCCATGCGCAATGGAGCCGAAAGGGAGGAGTCCCTCGGTCTCGTGACTCGAAAAGACTTTTTCGAAGAAAAACAACTTGTAACACTCAGAGCCCAACACTAGATGGCAGGATAATGAAAAGCATGTGAATCTGCAGCGTCTCATGCCACGAACAGATGTACGCTGGGTAAGTGACGTTTTCCTTTTGCGCTGTGTCAGCTTTCTGGTCTGCAGTGGTTTCCGTTTTTGCATTTACCCCACTTCCTGTTCTGGTCTGGCCGCTCACTACCTGGCAATTTGGTGCTGGTGCCTGCGCTCTGCCGGTGGTCCCTGAGTGGGCGGTCACATTGTTTTTTGGATTGCTCTATATAGAAGTTTGAACCTAGACTTTCCTTATATTTTAATTTTTGTGCTATTTCAGCTTTCCGGTCCACCGCAATTTCTTTGGAGAAAGCTTTAGTTTGTAGCTACTCCACTTCCGGTTTTGCCACTAGAGTGGAGTTCATCAGTCTAGCTGCTCAGATCCTGTTGGCTAATTATTGCCGATGCCAGCGGCGACGTGCTGCTAGTAATCCCCAAGCAAGCAGTCACATTGTTTTTTAAATTGCTTCTAATAGAAGTTTGAATCTATGCCTACCTTATGGTTTAATTTTTGTGCCATCTCAGCTTTCCGATCTACAGTGGTTTCAGTTTGTATGGAGAAAGCTTTAGTTTTGTAGTTACCCCCACTTCTGGTTTTGCTGACATCCTGTTGGCTATTTGATGCAGAAGCATAGCGGACGTGCACAGCTGGTGCACCAGTAGTGAACCAAAGGCAAGCCCGCCTATGCTCACCCACGCCTGGCTGTCACAAGGTGCCAGGAGCCCAGCATCTTTAATATCTGAAGTCAGGTACCCTGCTAGAATTACTTATTCGTTTGAAGAGTTCTTTAAAATTGACAATTTGTATAGAGCCAACACTCATTCTGGCCACAGTAGAAAGCCCTGTTACCTGTAGAAATTGCAAATTTCAGTGCCTCCATAATACATTAATACATGGAGTGACATGCGTGTACCTATATTGCCTGTCAGTAATCATATACATAGTTCCCCCTTACTTTTCCAGCCCCAGGGGTCTCAGCATTTAGATAGCCTTCTTTGTAACGTTAGGTCTCTGCCAAAGCATGCAAGTGAACTCTAGGATCTCTTTTCCTCATTGTCACCTGAGGACGGTTTCCTCACGGTTTCCTCACAGTAACCTGGCTGACTCCCATCACTCTACCAGCTATTTAGCTAGCTCATCTGGACAACTAATGCTACAGAGACAGCAGGACAGTAGGAAGAGTAGCCATCCTTTTTAAAGATAATCTTAAATTATCATTCCTAGATGCTCTCCACGCTGATTGGGGTGAGATTTGTATCTTCAAGCCTGAACTCTCTCCCAATGATTACTGGCAAGGCGCCCTAGTGTATCGCCCTCCAGGGCCCAAAAAATAATTCAGCCAGTGCCTTATGGAATATATTGCAACCCATGTTTTGGCTTCTCAACAAGTTCTTTTACTTGAAGATTTTAATTTTCATGGTAAGGACTCTTTAAATGCAGAGGTTGTACAATTGATTTCTGACCTTGCCACGCTTGGTCTTTATCAGAAAGTCAATGGACCTACTCATACATACGCAGGATCTAATCTTTACAAACTCCGCATCCTTGACTTGTAACCTCCTCCCAACCTCCACTCTGGGTGGATTATTCCTTAATCCGCTTCCAGATTCCTAAGAAAATAAAGATGGAAAAAACTAAACAGTTACTAAAAACACATCAAGACCCTGATGTAAAATCATTCCCAACTCTTTTGCTAAAGTTTATGAGTTTAATGCTGCATCCGTACATCTAGACATGGACCAAACACTATTACACTATCACAGAGCCTTAAACTTGGCATCTGATAAGATTGCCCCTCTAAAATCTTGTTTCTTATCTAAACATGTAGCCCATGCACCATGGTATGAATCAGAATTGAGAAATGAGAAAGTCTCCTGCAAACAGCTGGAGAGACAATGGCGTTAGATCTCCTGCAAACATCTGGAGAGACAATGGCATTAGACACATAGTTCCTGTGATAATGAGGCTTATAGATTATCCTTATTGGCTAACTACTGTAATATCAAAAGAGCCCCAAGTGTCATATTTCCAACCAAATTAGCCAGGCCGGTAACTCATCTACAGAGTTAATTTTAAGTGCTTAAAGCTTTTGTCATCCCCTGTACCTGCTCACAAGAAATACTCACGTCACAAGCACTGTGCTACTCTCTTGCCAACTATTTTGAAGAAAAAATCAAAGTGATCCATCTGAACTTCCCTAGCTCATCAGACCAAGTCTCTGAGGAGACTAATTTGAGCTTACCTTCTTCTAACTGTGCCATAAACAAAAGTTTAGTACTTTCTCACCTGAGTCAACCCAGAAAGCACTTGCCACAGCCAAATCAGGATCCCCCGTCCCAGTATCTCTGCTATCGTGTCAAATCAGCTTCCTCCTGCCATATACTCTTGCTTAATTTATCTGTTAATACCGAGAAGATCCCTTTGGTTTTGGAAAGTAGGTCAGGTTATGCCGATCCAAAAAAGGACAGTGTGTCTCCTACAAAACAATCAACCAATTTCTTTGCTTCCCTTACTAGGCAAGCTGCTGGAAGGTCAAACCAATAAGCAACGTATGGATATCTTGTGGTCAATCAGATCCTAGATCCATTACAATCTGGGTTCAGGCCTTTTCACAGTGCAGAGACAGCCTTGGTAGCAGTCACTGACCATATTAGATGCCCCCTTGATGCCAATATTCCATCCTTGCTTGTACTGCCGGACTTATCTGCAGCGTTAGACTGGCTAATACCAGGCTTATACACATGCTTGAGGAGGTTAAAATCCAAGGCTTAGCATTGCAATGGTTCGAGGATTTTCTTACCAACAGAACCCAAACCATAATTCTGGGTTCTTATAAATCCTGTACCTTGAAACTGGACAAGAGGGTGGCACAGGACTCTTGTCCTAGCCCTTTCCTTTTTAACATCTAAGTGGCATCCCTTGCCAAGATCATTAAAGCCTTTGGATTCAAACTAATATCTTATGCTGATGATATGCAGCTAAAAATCTCCTTTGACGAAGATCTGGTCAAAGCAAAATTATATTTTTCTGCAGGAATGAAATCGCAGACTGGATGACAGGGAAATGCCTCCAGGCAAAACAGAGATTATGCTGTTTGGAAAGGTCCAACAACCTCTGACTGGTGGCACCCCAAACTTGGCACGGCTCCGATTCCCAAACAAGTAGTCAAGAACATGGGTGCCCGTTTGGAACAAGCTCTAAAGAGCAGGACAGTTCTTCATTTGGCACTTGCTTTTGTATGATTCACCTGATGAGAGTTTGTACCTTCCTCCCACTCTCACAGAGGAAACCTCTGGTACAGGTGTTGGTAATTAGTCCACTGGATTATGGCAATGCCTTATTGCCTTCTGCAGTGCTGTTCTAATTAAGTACTTACTGCTCAGATGACTTGTATGCATTACAAATTATATCAACATGCCATAACAGCATAACAGGGAATAGAAAATAACAGGGATTATATGTTTGGAAGTACTAACATCTGGGAATCTCAGTCTCTGTGGTGATTCCCGCATGTTCTCCCCCGCTCTTTCACACAGATATTTCGGCTGATATCACCAGCCAATTCTCATTGTGAAAAACCAAAACTTGTCATTCTGATGGACCTGGTATTCACCACGACAGGGCCCAGTGGAATTTATAGGCCATTCTTAAATGGTCCAAAGTAGTAATCGTCTGACAGCCTTATTCTATTGTTGAATGGGTGAAGTCTTCGGAGATCTTGATTGCTATAAATTCAGAACAAAACATGCTAATAAGCCACGTCACAGGCTGTGTATAAGTAATGACTGAGCTCCCATGCTACCCAGACTGAATAACCACAAAGAACACTTAGGGCTTCATTTACAAGAATCTGACTCATCGTCATAGATGCGTCAGATTTCAATCACCTGCCGTACATCCATGGATGTACTGCATTTACAATACAGAGATCAATGGCGCACGTTTTCACAAATGCATCAGTATTTCTGACGCATATGTTGGTGCTAAACTGACACATTGCTGGAGTTGTGTCATTAAACTGCCACAGCTCTAGCAGTGGGAGGAGAGTTCCATAGGAAAAAGCCATGCTTCAATTTTACACCTGCTCTGAGCAGGCGGTACAATTTTTGACTCAGTGAAGTCGTAGAATTACGCAGTGAAAAGTTGTAAATTTTACTGCATCAGTTCTATGTGGCTTTTTCTGAGGGAATGCTTACCCTATATACAATTTAACTGGCGCAGGTAAAATGTAAGGCAAGGCTTTACAAACTGACGCATTGGGCCCAATGTGCCAGTTTGTAAATATGGAGTAGTATAGTGCACTGCTAGCACCACCGCTGCGTCAAAAAATATGATGCAGCAGTAGCACATAGGGCTTGTGAAATGAGGCCCCTGCTTTGAAAGGCAATAACCTACGTTCACTTTGTAGCAAGGCATGAGCCCACTCAATAGGAACTGCTTTGAATGTTATGTGAAACAAAGTACAATCACACAGTACACTCAAAGACACAAAAATCTAAAACATGTTAGATAAAAATGTGATAAGTAAAATAACACACTAAAGTCAGAGAACTAGTTTGGTGTGGTGGTGGGGGGGGGGGGTCCAACGATATGTAGGGGTTACTGGGCTCCAGTTGCAACAACTGGAGATTTTTACGTTTGTTATCCTGAAGCTACCATTGTAATGGATCTAAAAACTTGACACTAAGTACCCTCCTCTAGCAGATGACCCTCTAGCTAGGTACTCGAAGTGGTCTGGGCTTACTCAGGTAGGTGGGGGTTAGAGACTTAGAACTCATTTCAGCATAACAGAAGGCAATAACGATTTTGCTGATACAGAATTGGCATTAGCAATGTTAATAGGTTAATAGGTCTGGTTTGTAATAAAACGTGACTCTGCAGTTTATATAATAAGTTTAAGCACTCAATAACGTATCATACATGCACTCTGTCACTATTCTTTGCACTTGCACTTGTATATGCATTCATCCACACACCTACCCCTGCGTCCTCGAACTTACCTATCTACTTTAAAACAGGCACACAAACTCAGCAACCATATAGAAGATAAATTAAAAGAATAAAAATAGAACAAAGAAAACGTCGCCATCTAAACTTGGCAGGCATATGCTTGCAATACAAAAATAAAATTAAGCAAAGCAGTGAATATTTCACATAGTTGTCATGCGTAGAAGCAACTTGTTGAGTATCATGGAGCGGTAACAATGGCACACTGTGTACCCTTGCATTCCAAGATAGCTACTGTTAAAACATTGCACTGGATGGCCCACTTCGAGTGCTAAAGTGTGTAGTGTCTATAGTGCTTCTAAACATGATAGCCATCTTGAAACAGTAAAACAGAGATAGATTAGTAATAACAATATTCCAGGATTACCAACCAGTTTCGAATCATTGGCCGCACAAGATGACGCATACTGTACATGAAATGAGCGGAATACGAGTGTCTTGGCTGGACCGTTAAAGAATTTGCATGGCGCTCTTGGCAAAAAATTGATTAAAGGAATATAACTTAAAACTAAGGGATTGGTCACCTGCCCAACATTAAAGTACATTTATTTTCAGGCAAATGTGCACATGTGATCAGGCAAAATGACGTTACTTACAGAACAATAAAGCCAGTGGCAGAAAGTGGCTAGCCCATTCCCATGTATTAAGCTGTCATGGGAAGATGCAGAATGTGAGTGGTACTTAACAGAAGAGGCCTGACCCAATGACTTTTTATGTATATGTATGCATTTTCGTGTAGTGTTTTTTTATTTTTATTGAAAGGGCCTTCTACTCCAAGCATTTGCCAAAGGGGTATCCAACACCAAGTGATTGACTACTTTTGTAATCTGTGAGATTCTGTGTAACAATATATTTCTCAATCTACAGGTTTTAACACACTGTATTCCACCCTTAAGACCTTTTGACTTTTTAATTTTAACATGTTAGTCACAATAAATATGCCAAGTCCACTACTTTTGTCATAAATTTTCATCAGAAACAAATCAGACATACAGCATCTGATATACCTTTTCACAATAAATCAATCAGGACTATAGCCTTTATATCTGGCTTGTCATCATAAAATAAATCAAGCCTACTGTAGTGACCACAAGATCTGCCACAAAGCAACTATTGGCATACAGTCAAAAAGTTACAAATATATACAAATTCACAGTTGACAAAACAATATACAACCTTTCCTATAAGGGATTCTACAAGTGCAAACCCTCGGGTTTTTCACAGGGAACAATATCAAAACCTTTGCCTACTACAGTGAAATGTAAGATTTTCTCTAAGTACATGCCATTATATAAGCTTTTACACACTGTAATGACAATCCACCCTCAAAGACCTTAACATATGCTTTTCTCACCAAACAAGACAGTCCTATCGCCCTTGTCAAAACTTTTAATAATAAACAGATTATACCTAGACCTTGATCAGAGGCTTTTCTTCATTACTGTGTTAGTCCCGTTGTATTGTGTATAAGTTTCCCACAAGCAAAGTGTAAATCTTCCATCCCAAGGCCCTTGCTTACCACGTTAATCTGAGACACGTGTAACAAAACACCTGCCTGTTGGCTTGAACATACACGTTTCATAATAAATAAGTAAAGTCTACTGCCTTTGTTGTAACTTTTCTTAATTAACAGTTCAAGCTTATAGCCTTGAGCAATGGCTTGTCACCATAACCAGCTCAGTCCTGCTCTATTGAGTATACGCTTTCCCACTTGGCAAACATGCAGTACAAGAAGTATTTTTGAGTGGAAGCACACAGCTTCTGCGCAATACAAATCTGTACTCAAGGCCAGCAATATGTGGGCGGGCCAAATCCTCTCTCTCAGTAGGGCTTTCTAAAGTTTTTTTTCTGTTGATCACATAAGGTCTAATATCAGCTGCGCTGTCAAGTTAGACGTAAAAAAACTACTATATATGAAGTATGAATGCACTTGCTCACAGGAAGAAACAACATGAGCAGAAATCATAAAAGGATTCTCACACAGAGAAGTCAATCTATTAAAGTTCCTACATTAACAACTGTCTGATCTCTATAATCAGGTGGCTGCACATGGACAGCACAGCTTTAGCAACAACTCTCCTGAGTTGTTCAGGCTGTTTCTGCTGCACTCACCTGATGAGGTGTGCACAACCCCACTCAGATGGCAGTGAGATTGGAGATCGCACAGGAGAGCAGATGTGTGTACTTCCAGCCTACCCTTGGGTCCTTAGTGAGCTTTGACCTTCTGTTTGAATCGGATGCCACTTGCTGAACCCTACCCCTCACACCCCAAACAAAGTCACAAACTCACCCTGGCTCCGCAGTCGCCGGTCACAAATGGAGGGAAGAGGTAGTCTCAAAGGGGGAGTCCATGGAAGGAGAATAACACCAATAGCACCACACACTAGGATCCCTGGCTCTGATGGTGAAATGGGGCCACAGTCACATACTTCAGATACCTTGAGTGAGGCAGGGAAACGATCGACCTGGGATTGCAATCCAGCTTGGCTCTAGTTTCCACAATTGTGGGAAAGTTCTTTGAGAGTCACAGTCTTTTGGGATCAATATCAAGGGACTTGTCACACAGAGTCAGGACTTCCCAAGTCACAAAGGGAGTCACAGAGGCAGCAACGGATACATGTTTTTGGACGTGGTTTGCAGGGAATGCATGCTTAGGATTCATAGAAACCCCTGACCGCTCCCAAGCCAAGGAGATAAACTGAGCAAGCTTGAGTTCTGATGAGGGTAATTAGTGCTGAATGCTATTGGATCGCAAAGACAGAGGGGATCTCACCACGGTTGTAGTAAAGCCAATCCTATTCCTGGGTTTAACAGCATTGTTGTAAGTTCTTTCCTTGAATTCTATGTCAGGACCGGTGGCTCCGATTATGCTTTCTCTTTCTTTACTGAATCAAAACAGCAGCAAATGAAATACAAGTAACTGAAAAAACTACACATCCCATGATGCTTAACATCCCATCACATGGTCCAATCACTATCCATGTCCTTGCTATAAGTCCTTTGACCCTTGATGTCACTTCCTCTTTCTTTGCTACTTCGCAGCAGATAAGTACATGTTTTGTCTCTCTCGTGTATTTGAATGTTTTAATTTTGATGTAAAATGTTATTTGAATGTTGTTAAGCGTTGCGATTTAGCGCGCTTTATTTGATGTGCTTCGAGCACTTCTACGCTCGGTTTTATTGGCGTTTTGCCAATTTTTGTCTAGCCCCTTTCACCGTGGAGCGGGAGCGGAGCTGCCTCGGCAGTCTCCTTTCCATTTTTACTCGCGCGTGCGCATGTCCCAACGAGCCGATTTCTTCTTGTTGAATCGTTCAGCTCGTGGGAAGTGCAGCGAGGGCGTTCAAGTGCCCTTTTGAGGATTTCAATTGTGTTGCTCCCTGACGCCCAGTAGAGAGACTGTCTGGGTTGTATAAATAAATAATAGGCTTCTGCCTAGAGTGCTTTTCAGGCAGCTCCCTCCACATTCTATTTAGGGGTTATATTTATATATTGCCTGAACTGGGGGTTTTGCACTCCCCCCTTCCTTGAGTCCTATCTTATTCATTTAAGGTATTTACCATATTGTTCAGAACATGGCTCAGTGGGATGATCAAGGAGCTGAATATTATACAGATGATTTGAGTAATCAACTAGAAGTTAATATAGTTGAAGCCCTTGACTCCAGGGTTCAACAGTCGGTAAATGACGCACTGGTAAGAGCATTGGGCCCCTTTTCAGGCCAATTATTTGACTATGCCCGTACACAAGGTTGGACACAAGATCAGCAACCTCTCCCCGAGTCCAAAAAAGTCAAGGACAAAGCTAAAAATCTGGACACTGGGGCAGAAGTTAGTAGCCTGCACGCAGACGCATTTGAAAAACTACGTAAAAAACGTAGTGGGGAGCATAACTACAGTTCAAAAAAGGAGGTCTTCTTCCCTTCCTCGTCTTCCGATAAAGATTCCTCCTCTGATGCTTCAGATGATTCCGAGGCACCTAGACCTGGTAAGAAGGCTAGAAAGACAACGCCGCCTTGTCAGGTTCTAGATTTTGATCCCACAGAAATCATTCACCCTCGAGCATCTAATTGGGTTCCCCCTCTCGAAGTGGCTCAATATGTACATTCTAATCTACGTAAAAGCTTCGACAAGGAAGTGCGATCACGCTTAAAAGCGGAATGCCCTAGACCTGATCTAGAGGGCAAGGTTTCTGAGACCCCGGAAATAGACCCCACAATGGTCACATTTATGCGAAAATTTTCCAAAGACCCCAAAAAAGGCTTGGATCGTTCCTGGCATAATTGCCAAGACAAGTTGTTAGACCTTTCTGGTCCCTTGACCAAGATCCTTGAGATGGCATATGTGGCCAAAGAATCTGGATCTCCCGTGGACACTGATGTTCTTATAGGATGGGCACAAAGATCCATTTGCCTACTTGGGAACTCGAATTGTGCCATTTCTGCAGAACGCAGAAAGTCCGTGTTAATGCGTATTGACCCTAAATTATCTGATCTTGCCTCTTCGGAAGCAGGACCTTCAGCTGAAGGACTGCTATTTGGATCTTCTTTTATTAGGGATTTGTACAAGTTTTGCTCCACTTATTCTACACTTGACAAGGCTCAAATGTCCCTCAAGAAGGTCTTTAAACGAGGCCTTTTTCTCAGGGCCGGTCGTTATGGAGGACGTATGCCAGGCCGAGGATCTTACAATAGTCCCCAGAACTACTATCCGAGAGGCAGAAGTGGCTGGTACGGAGATCAAGACTCCACCTTCTACCCCACACGTTCTAGGGGAGGACACCCCATTTCCGCAGAGGTCAACGCAGAGGGCAACAAGGAGCCATATAAGACTCAAGTTTCACAGGTGAGCATTATTCAATTTTCTCAGGTCAAACTTGGGGGCAGGGTGGCTTTATGCCTGACAAATTGGAAACGGATATCAGGGGATCCCTGGATTCTCCAAACAGTAGAGGGTTTTCACTTGGAGTTTGTCAGTACCCCTCAGCAACTATTCCCTCCTGTACAAATGTGTTTTTCCCTAGCAAATCAAAATGTTATAGACGAGGAGGTACAAGCCCTTCTAGACAAAGGAGCCGTACAGTTTACCTACCCTCATCCTTACGGTTTCCTAAGCCCTATTTTCGTAGTAGACAAGAAAGGAGGAGGACACCGTTTAGTCTTAAATCTGAAGGATTTCAATCAGTGGATCCTTTACAGACACTTCAAGATGGAAGGCATCCACTTGTTAAGAGATATCCGATTAGAAGGAGATTGGATGGTTCGTCTAGATCTAAAGGATGCATATCTGTCGATTCCAATTTTTCCCCCTCACAGGAGATTTCTACAGTTCCAATGGAAGGGACAGTTCTTGGAGTTTCTAGTCCTTCCATTCGGCCTGTCCTCAGCCCCGTGGTGCTTCACGAAGCTCCTGAGACCTATGATGGAATGGCTCAGAGCCAAAGGGGTCAGATTGATTATTTATCTGGACGACATCCTATTGATGGCTCAGTCCCCCCAAGTCCTCAGGACTCACTTAGATTGGACCATCAATCTTCTGCAGGACTTAGGTTTCCTTATCAATGTGCAGAAGTCATTATTGATACCCTCTCTGGAGATAGAGTTCCTGGGTTTCAAGATAAACTCCATATCTTGCCAACTCATTCTTCCCTCTCAGAAAATCCGCAACATCAAGAGGGAATTAAGAGCGACCTTATCCAGTCAGACTGTTTCCCTGAGGAATATTGCCAGAATAGTGGGCTTGCTAGCTTCATCTATTCAAGCGATCTTTCCTGCTCCCTTACATTACCGAGCACTTCAAAGACTCAAGATCAGACATCTACAACAGGGTCTGAGTTACTCGGAACAGATTCCGTTGACTGCTGAAGTTCGATCAGAGATCCAGTGGTGGCTTCATCACATGGAAGCTTGGAACTGCAGGGCAATTTTCGGATCTCATCCAGAAGTGGTGATAGAATCCGATGACAGCAGATGGGGTTGGGGAGCTCGCTGCAACTCCTTAGTGACTGGGGGGCAGATGGTCGGAATGGGAACAGACCCTACATATCAATTGCCTGGAACTTCTAGCGGGATCGTTTGCCATAAAGAGCCTCTCCCCTCAGAAAACAGATTGTTGCATACTCTTACGGATGGACAATGTATCAGCAGTAAGATATGTCAACAAACTAGGGGGCACGAAATCCAGGATTCTGGCGGAGATTGCCAAAGATTTTTGGCATAATTGCCTAATTCAGCGTCTAGTGGTTATTGCAGAATACCTTCCTGGGGATCAGAATGTCATAGCAGACTGGAATTCCAGATACCTGTCGGACTCCAGCGATTGGAACTTGGACCCTCTGATTTTTTCACAGATAATCAGGGAGTGGGGCAGCTGCGAGATAGATCTCTTTGCCTCACGGATCAATTGCCAACTTCCAAAATTCTTCAGTTGGCGTCCAGACCCGTATGCACTAAAGACAGATGCATTTCTTCAGGATTGGTCCCAGTTTCGAGGTTATGCTTTTCCTCCATTCCTGATGATTGCCAGGGTTTTGGCTCAGGTGCGGAGACAGAAGACAGAAATTGTTCTGGTGACTCCTTTTTGGAGAGCACAGCCTTGGTTCCCTATAGCTCTTCATTTAGCTTGTGTCTATCCTCTTCTGATTCCACCTCGTCCGAATCTTCTGTTGAGTCCGAAGGGCCTTCAACATCCACTTATCATGTCAGGGAAGTTGGTTCTACTAGCCTGGTTAATTTCAGGTCGAGATGGAATACCCCAGATGTTTCGAAACAAGCTGCGGAATTCATTAAACAGGCCTGGGCAACTAGTACCCATAAAAGATATGATTCAGCCTGGCGCAGATGGTCTAGTTGGTGTGATGGAAGGGGTGCCGATCCGGTGGAAGCACACCTTGGTATGATTGTTAATTTTTTAGCAGAACTGGCAAGTTCTGGTATGGCTTATCGTACAGTTAATAATTTTAGATCAGCTATATCAGCAGGACACACTCATCTTGAGGGTAAACCCATTGGTGAACATCCATTAATTTGCAAACTTTTGAGAGGTATACGTCTTTCTAAACCTCCTCAAGCTAAATATTCTGTTTTATGGGATGTTAACATTATTTTAAATTTTTTTGACTCTTGGCCCTCTAATAAGTATTTATCTCGCAAACAACTCTCTGCTAAACTGACAATGCTTTTATGTCTTATCTCTTGCAAGAGGGTTTCAGACGTTAGAGCGCTAGATCTAGCGGGTAGAGTTTTTTCCCCAGAAGGGTTTTTTTTTTCAGTGACAAGAAGAACTAAAACAAATTGCAGGTCAGTATCTTATCCTATATACACGGAAAATTCAAAATTGTGCGTTGTACAATGTTTAAAAGTTTATGAAGTAGTCACTGAAGAATTTAGACAGGATTCTAAAGGTCAATTATTAATTTCCTTGCAAAAAACATTTAAACCAGTGACTTCAGCCACTCTGGCCAGATGGTTGAGATGGTTGATGAGTGAAGCAGGTATTGACACTTCTGTTTTCGGAGCTCATTCTGTGAGAGGAGCTATGGCTTCCAAATCTTTTGCACTGGGTTCCCGGTTGGAGGACATTATGAAGGCAGCAGACTGGTCTTCAGAGAATACTTTTCGTAAGTTTTATCACAAACCAGTGTTGGATGTAGCTACTGTGGTAATGGAACAGCTTTAAACTAGCATAATCGGAGCCTCCGGTCCTGACACAGAATAAAAAAAATTCTAGCTATCGCGTCAAGAATTTTCAGTTCTATTAAGGACACGGAGGCGAGGATTATCCCTCCCTGTTTTAAAAAAAATGTATATAATGATTATTATGAATGTCAATTTATTGTGAATAGTTATGATTATTGTCAATTTTTCCCTCCCATTTGATTGTCTTTTATTGAACCATTAGTTGATGAAGACATTTCACTTTTGCAAGGATATTACCGACCTGTTTTATTTTACAGGATCTGATCAGAAAAACTCCTGAAGTTATTCTCTGCAGGAATAGTTTGGTTCTCATGTTCTATATCGGCTGTTGACCGCTATCGAGTTGACCAGGAGAAGGTTTCCCTGGAGGTCTAGAAGTTATGGTCATCGGAGTTCGTGATGGCGTAAGAAGTTTCGTTTTCCAAGTTGATATTATCTGTATTGACCAAAGAAAGAGGAAGTGACATCAAGGGTCAAAGGACTTATAGCAAGGACATGGATAGTGATTGGACCATGTGATGGGATGTTAAGCATCATGGGATGTGTAGTTTTTTCAGTTACTTGTATTTCATTGGCTGCTGTTTTGATTCAGTAAAGAAAGCTAAAGCATAATCCTCGCCTCCGTGTCCTTAATAGAATTGAAAATTCTTGACGCAATAGCTAGATTTGTTTTGATCCTTCTGCACAGCATTATCAGTTCTGAAGTTGCTGGACTGTATATCCCTATGCTAGATGGGCTTTGTCTCCAGCATCTGCAGCGTTTCTCACTGCAGGGACTCGAAAACAGAGTTGAACTGCACTTCTAGCAAATATACTGGCTTTGAGATCTCTTGCTGCATTCAGCTGCCCCAACCATGAGGCTCATAAGATAACTTGTTTAGGCTGATGTGTAACTGTCTTTGTAGTAAAGAGTATACCTGGCATTATTTAGTAAAGACTGGTCTTAAATTCAGTATTTATGCTCTGATGACGCAAAAGGGTATTTCAATGCCCTATTTTGTTTTGGGTTACATCACGTTGTGGTGGTGGCAATAGGGGGTCCACACCAGCTTAGATGACTCTAAGTTTGATCTACAAAATCAACAGGAAGTGGGGTAGAGTTTGGTGTGTCTTGGGAGGAGTTGGCAACAGAGGCATTAGGTGACCCCAGCCCGATGGAACACAATTCTGTCTGCAGAGACATTCCTGTTGAAAAATCTCGAAGATACCAGAAAGATACACCCTCCAGCTACAGGGGCCTGGCTCACTTCAATGGGGGACAGTGGACATTTCAGACTTACCCTCAGGCAATAATGAACCAGAGTAGGATTACTGTCATTTTCCATTTTGTGAGTCATAAAGGAGCTCAAAAATGGATTTCTATCTTCATAATGTCAAGCACAACAGACATCTTGCTCCCCCAACCACATATAACCAGAGGAAACAAGCATTCACCATACAGATGCCACGTGGGGGGAGGAAGGGATCAAGTTGAGTGACTAGACAGGGGCAAGTAGGCACCAGCCAACATGGACCAGTCCCTACACCATAAGCAATCTGCCACCACTGCAAATCTCTGAAGCCTGGCGAAAGGACTGTAGTCTCTCAGAAAAAAGAATGAATTTGAAGTGCCCCTCCTGACCCCAGAGACACGTTCTATGGCCTCATGTCACTGCATAAGATTTCCTCTGCAAACATGCATGATTGCTGTGTTTTTTTAGATACAAAAATTAAAAACTCAGAGCTCTGTTTAGAGTGGAACATAGGACAGGGTGTTCGCTCTCAGAGCCATATACCCTTCGGTATCTTGTGCCCACACAACTAGATCCAGAACTATAGACACATGGGATTAATTTAATAAGCCCAAGAAGAAATGAGTTATGAACAATGAAGAAACTAAAATGAGAAATTAAAGGACTGATTTATTAAGCCCAAGGGGAAGAGAGTTATGAACAATTAAGAAACTAAAATAAGAAATTAAAATATGTAAGAAACACGTTGCATGTCACACTCTGGAAGAAGAAGAGGTGGTATTACCACTATTACAGTCAGTTGTTTTTGATTATTTTCTTACTTGTGCTATCCCTATCCCTATCTGGGAATGGGTTATTCTAGGACCAAACATCATCTTCCGTCCTATATTCTTTAGATTTAGGCAAGATTAAACAACAATATCCAGATTGCTTATCACGTGCTGTATCATCCATATCCTCTCCTACTTTCCCCCAGAGAATCTCTACTCATACAAGGAGATGGTGGGAAAGATTTTAATGGGTTTATGTTTTTGTGAATCATTAACAATGTGTGAAATGGATCTTCTGACTCAATTCCCCATGTATACACCTATGCCTTTTTAGAGGTAAAACATTTTTATGGTTAATGTTGTGCTTTCCCATTTCCCAAAACAGTATAGCCCCTATTTGTCGTATAGACTTAACAGGCAAGTTCCCCTTTCACTTCACAGTATAATGTCGGATTAGTCTTTTGCAATCACAGGTATTGGTTTGCAAGGTTACCGTTGTCTCTGAGTCATCATCATACGGGTTAAAACAAGTAATCCACATCATGCATTCGATGTCACTCTATCAAACACATTCTCTCACTGAGTTTCAGAAATTAGCACCATCCTTCAGATTAAAATATAAAGGATCTATTTTAGCTGTCACTCGTTTTGGCGAACTGAAGCTGAGCCCTGGAATACACAGCCAACCGGAACTGAAAAGGGGGAGGGGGTTTTAATGCAAAGCTCGGAGAAACAGAAAAGCGCAGTATTTATAGCAGAAGCTTCTTAGATTTCAAGTCTCGCAAGATCTTCCAAATCTGGGAGAGTTTAAATCAAATTGTGCAGGAGAAGGAACATGTCATTAATCAGTACTCCTGACTGAAAGCAGAAGTTTTACCCTAAGCAGTGACTAAATACAATTTCTTTTAATGAAGTTAAGTGGGAAGAAACCCAAACTTTGCATATTTAGTACTGGCTTTAATTTCTTTCTCCAAGAGAAATATGGGGATTACAGGGCCACTCCCTGTAGTGTAAATGATCCTTGGATGCCAATTCCGGGCATATATTACACCCTGTGAGGGGCGCAAGAAAGGTGCTGCCAGAGGCTATGTTCAGCTAGAACCAGTCCACAGATTCACTAAAAATTCTGCAATCCACTGGTGAACTCGGATTCTTGGTGGCAGTAAAAGCTCTCTCATTTCATGATCTGCATACCTTCCAAAGGGATGAGCAGCTGCACTTACACTTAGGCTGGTAGTTGAGACACTGTCCAAGTTTTTTTCAGCAGGCAATTTGAGGAACCTTCTTTAACAAAACAGGAAACCTTCATTTTTTTTCTTTTCCAAGCAATTTCTGAAGAAAAGTGAGCTCTGCATGCTCTTATAAAATGATCTAATATCTCCGTCACTGACACATACCCCTGACCCAACAACTAAGTAGTTACCACAGTTCCCAATCCCACATTATCAGACATGTGAGATCACCCAAATCTAGAGAGAATACTGTTTCATGTAATCCATATTTCAGTAAGGCATTATGGGACTTACCAGTGTAGTGCACATCCTCCATTCCTGAGCATTCCTCCACAACGAGCTCCATCACTAGAGTCACTGCCCAGCTGACAGTTGAACAGAGCAAAGTATTTCCCAGTGTACACACCCACAATGGTATCTGGGGACTGGGGGCATATTTACACGGAGCTTGCGCCGCCGTTGCGTCATTCTTTTTGATACATCGGTGATGCTCCATGTTTACAAGGTGACGCATCCAGACAGATGTGTCACTTGTCGTCGGCCCGCATCAGTTTTTCCCTCCGTTGGAACCGGCTACATTAGGTTAGAATTAAAATATGCAAGGTACGCATTCCCACGTAAATTCCCCCTTAACAGTTATCATCGAGAAGCAGGTCGATGTGCTTGCAATGGATTCTGTAGCAGTCTAAATACCCACTTAAACGCATTGACTTGCAGTCTATCCAAAAGAGTTGCATCTGTCCCATGCATGATGACACGTGTAAGCCACAGTTGTGTAGCCAATAGTGACTTAAAGGAGGGGCCATCCACTTTATTAGCGAGTGTACAAAACGCATAAATCATGCCATTTCTTTTCTTAGTAATGTACTGTTTGTGAACTTGGAAATTTAGTCCACTATCTATATACACTCCTAGATACTTTTAACCACTAACCTCCACTAATACATCATCATCCAGCTTGAGTTTCAGTGTTGACCCAGTTTAATTCCTAAAAATCATTGCTTTAGTTTTTGATGTATTCATTTCACGTTTATTAATAGTGACATAGTTTCTTTAAATTGCAATAAGGGATCTTTGAAGACCCACTCTTCTTAAGCTGAGCAATACTACGTCATCCACATCTGAAAGTTGTGACAAACTTAAAGGGCCCAGCTGTGGCGGATGAGAATTTACCGGGTCAAGTCTTGAGGACAAATCTGCCATGAACAAATTAAACAGATGTGAGGTCAACACACAACCTTATCAGAGGCCTTTTTCCATAGGGGTATTTGAATACTTAAGGACGCCATGGATGTGATGTTGTTAGATGTACGATGTGAGCTGCCCAGGGTGCATGTGACTCTGAGGCAGAGTGGATTATTGGGTCCGGCTGTGAATAAGAACCATGTATGTGTGCATAGGAATAAACAGTTACATGAATCTGGTTCGAGCTGTACGCTACTAAATGTGGATGATACTGCAGCCCTGTTATCATCAGAGCCATCCTCTGAGAACCAATAATAGCAATATTTGATAAAACAATCATGATCTAACAAACAAAATGTACTGCTTGATAGCCCTGAAGTACTCCTCTAAAATAAAAAGCAGATGTCACTTCTTACTATACATCATCATGTATATGGGAGGGAGGATGAGTGAGTCAGAGATGCTAGGGAAGGAAAAAGAGAGAGAGAAAGGGGGGATGGGAGAGCTAGGAAAGATAGGGAGGAAGGAAGGAGAGAGGACTGGAGGATGAATGAGCCATGAAGACTATAGTGGGATGAAGTGAAGGAGGATGAGCACCCAAGGAAATCTGTAGATGGAAAAGTAAGGATCAAGGCAGTGAGGAAGGAGACCAAAGGCAAAAGTAATGCAATGGGTATCTCAAGAGAAAAATGAGAGCTTGAAGGAGACATAATCAATGGACCTAACCAGAACCCTACCCAAATTGGTGTGAGTAATATGATTGTGTTTATGAAGCCACCATATTTTAAGTGTAATGCAGATTTATCAATGGTAAATAGTAAAATCAACAGTAACCATAGGTATCTGTACGCAAAATGTGTGCAAAAACAGTTGAAACTGATGGCTACTTAAAACTGCGAGCAAGAGAAAAGAAGGAAGCAAGAAAGAATATGGAGATGCACGGTTTCTCCAGTGGTAAACCACTGCACTGCTGTGCAAGATCTAGGGACCAGAGGGACAGTGCAAGTAACAATGGCAAGAAGAGGGGCTGCACATGTGGAAGGGCAGAGGCTCGCAACAGTAAACAGCAGCAATAACTGCGGCCTCCATACTTTTAATGTACCCTCATTTGGTAGGTGTCGCCGTCTTTTCAGTAACATACACCTGCCTGAAAAGCAACACTCCTCCCTTAGTTTTCCATTATATCACCCTGCTCACAAACTTGCATCATTCTCCACAAAATATTTATTTCTCCATTCACTTTAATGGGATCACCCTCTTATAAGTTTGTCCTCTCTCTCATTTGAGAGCAAAGTGGTGGACAGGTATGTGCCCTCGTCAACCTGATCTCATTGGGTCCTTTACCCTCATTCAACAAGGCTCCTGAGCTCTGACACTGGGCTTTTTCTATCTGTCCTCTTCACATACCAGCACTGCCCAGTACCTCCAGCCCAGCCTGGCTTACTGTTTTCAATGTTAGTAGCAGCAAAGGTGTGGAAAGAGAAAATGTGGCTGCTGCACTCTCTGCCTCCATCTCACACAACTGTCTCTAGCACTCAGGCCACCTAGCAGCATGCACACTCTCTTCCCAACTGTGTGGTAAGGCTAGGTTAACAAGACAGAGACAGCATGTAGTGACATCATGACCTAATTGCCTTGGGCCTTGGCAGGTTTCTTGTTTTAGAGGTTTAGATCAGGACAGCCATACTTTGGACCAACAAGAAAAGCACCAGTCTCCATAAATATATGTAGTTGAAGACCACTGGCAACAATCAAGCAATGCCTCAGAGTAATGTCTGGAATGGTTGGTTATGGTTGCAATTTCCTGTGTCCGGGGGTACTCCTTACCAGGCAGATTGTGTTCAAAGATAGGCCACTTGGAATATGAAGACTTGCCATGGAAACGTCTGAGCCTGACATCTCACAAGCCACAAGTGGTGAGTAAAATCCTTTCACCAATGGGTCCTTGAGGCATGGTGTAGATTTTTGGGCAGGTGGCAAAGCTCTAGAAGAAAAACGTCTGCAAGCCACTAAAAGGCCCACAACTATTGAAGTCTTAGACACCAGTGAGCTTGTATATACCCTTTGAAACGGTGACAGCACAGCAGAACAAGTACAGTTTTGACCAGCCAAATAAGTATGGACCTGACCACTGCCCAAAAGAATATGCCACCAGTAGTGGGCCTGTGGAGAGGGATTAGAGCTCCCTTAGGGACAAAAGCCAGCTAGGCTTGGACACTATTCCTGAAATCATAGCTTCACAGTGTTTCCTGTGCTCTTTTCAGTTCCTTCCTGTTGGAAACTAGGTCTGTAGTTGGCAGAGGGATGCACCCTGTATAATTAGAGACCACAATCCTTGTCAGGGTAAGTCAGATGCACACTTTAAATGAACCTGTGCTCACCTTCTGGTATCTTGGCATACAGCAGGCAGGCTTAACTTAAGAGGCAATGTGTAAAGTATTTGTGCAACACACACAGTAACACAATGAAAACACCACAAAAAGGACTCAACACCAGTTTAGAAAAATAGAGAATATTTATCTGAATAAAATCAAAATGACACAAATCCAATAAGTAGAAGTTGAAATATGAATTTTTAAAGATTAAATCAAGAGTAATGCTTGGAAGTAACTAGCAGTCAGAAGATTACTTGAGGTTGCGAGGAACCAGTGCAATTCCAAAGTTCAGGCTGACTGCAACAGAGGGTAGGCTGGCTAGAGAACCCATGCAAGGCCCACTGAAACAGTACCCTTGATGGAGTAATACGTCAAAGTCGAGAGCACGATGCATTGGACCTGATCTTTGCAGTCGGGTCCTGCATTGGCGTCAAACTCCATTGAAGTGAATGCGATGCATCAATGTCGAGCGTTGTCGTCAAGCAGTCTGTGAATCTACTGTTGTTGAACAGCCTCTGCATCAGTGGAGAAGGAGTGATGCTGTGGAATTTCTCATGTAATCAAGGCGATGTGTCATTTTTTGCAGAGATCAGCTGCAGAATACACTTCTGACTGGAGGGAGCACCTCAAGCAAGGGTAGGTCTCACAGATGGCAGAGTTCAGCAGCACCAGGAAAGTTGCAGGCAGTCTTTGATGTCCCTGAGACTGCAGAAGAACAGGGGGTAAGCTAGCGAGCCCTTGAAGTCACTCTAGGGTCAGCAGGATGGGTCCAGTCCTTGTCTTCAGCAGGGCAGAGATCAGCAGGCAGCAGGGAAGCTCAGCAAAGCAGAGAAGTGGTTCCTTAGAACAGTCAGTCCAAGCCAATTGGCAATCCGTACAGCACATCTCTTTACTCCACCAGAGTTCTTCCCAAGTCCGGAAGTGTACTGGTATGGTGGGGTCAGAGACTCAGCACTTAAACCCAAATGTGCCTTTGAAGTGGGGGTGACTTCTAAGCAGCTCTGTGAAATGCAGAGATTATTTCTTCTTAACCTTGGCTCCAGGCTACCAATAGGGGGTAGTCATCCCTTTGTGTGCTGACAAGCACTTCTCTATTGAGGTGTAAGTGTTAGCTCCCCTCTACCCTTCTAGCCCAGGAAGGCATATAAGAATGCAGATGAATGCAGATGAGTCCTTTGTCACACTCACCCTTCCTGTGTTTGTGGGTGTCTAGAGGGAATGCACAAAATATAGCTGTCACCTAGCCCAGATGTGTATTAGGGACAGGTTGCAAAGCACACAAAGCAGTAAGAGCAGAGAAATGCCAATTTCTAAGAGTGACATTTCTAAAATAGTAATGCTAAATCCGACTTTACCAGTAAAGAGGATTTATTATTACCATTTTAATTATGTGAAACATGATGTAGCTACTCCTTTCTGATGAGGAATTGCAGCTTAAACATATATTAAGTAATTCCCAATGCTGGCCTTTGAGAGGAGTATGCCTTAGAGTAGTGAAAAAACACTTTGGGAGTTTTTCACAATCAAGATGTGTAAAATTCAAAAGTACATGTCCAGCCTTTTACTTTCATAGCACTCTGCCCTATGGGTCACCTAGGACCTACCTGCGGAATTTGGCATGTACATCTAGACAATTCAAACACATGCTCACAATGACCGTTTCACACTGGTGTCTTTCTTCCACTTATTCTTCTATTAAACACACATATTTTCTCTTTGGGCCTTTTTAAGCTTAGGTATGGACATTTTCTTTCTAAATTCATCCTCTTCTTCTCTCTGTACATTCTTCTGAACATCCTCTGTCTTATTCGCACTTTTTACAAATTGCTCATTTCTTTTTTCTAGCATTAAAACAAAAGCAAATTCATTAAGCATGTTAGGTTTTTATCATGTGCTTTAACAGTGTTTACAGGAAGAATCAGCCTAAAGTAATGCCATGCAGTTTCCATTTCTTTAGAAAGTACCATGTCAAAGTTTCAGTAAAAATGTTCAAAATGTTGTTGCCTATTAACTAGACTAATAAATATACTACAGAAAATAGCATAAGAAAGTAGTGGAATATGATGGTAGGAAGCCTGCTCATCTGCAGGGGATAGCATATTTGCACAAACATAGCAGTTCTTAACTTCAATAGCCTTAGCGTATACTTGAATTAATCTAGCGTAACATGCATCAAATAGTCATCATTAATGTAATCTAACAAATGGTGCCTTTAACTTATCTTCATCCATACTTGGTTTAAATGTTGCATTCACATATTCTACTTCAGCCTTTTCTGTTTTAGGTGTGAAGTGTATAACTAATACTATTGATATTCTTATCAAAACTATGTGACAATAAAGTCCCTAAAATACTTTGCACCTATTTCTATCGAAATTACATATGTTGTCTCTAAAATCAGATCTACTACTTGTTTCTGACAGCAAATTATGTCTTATTATAGTTGAACAATGTTAGCACACTCTTATAGTTAGTTTTTCTTCTTTCGTGTACAAGTCCTTTAACTGTTAATTGATTTTCTCTTTCTTTAAATCTTTGAATATTTTAGCCTTGACAATGATAATATCTTTGTATAGGCAATCCTTAACCCTAACCCGTGTAGTTCTAAAATGTTATCCCTACTCTTCAGCTGCTCCCTTGTACCTCGGTACTCTGCTTATCTTCTTTTTCAATCAGGTTTATTAGTCTTTTTATTTCCTAATCAGTTAAAATACTAACTTAGTCTTTTTATTTCTCAGATCAATAGTTCTTTTTGTGATTAGGAACTTTCAAGAAGGCTCTGGTAGTTCTTTGCTCCAGACAGGCAAATCAGAAATTAAAATATTCAAAACTTTACTCACATAATTTGTCCATTCAGATGACGAATATCTTCAACAGGGTACTCAAGATCATTTTGATCTTCTGAGTGTGTTTGGTTCTGCTTCTGTATCACTTATTCCACTTGACTCTGCTTCTCCTTCGACTGTCGGTGATATTGATTCAGCTGCCACACTCAATCTTGATTTCTTTCATTTGATCCTGTTTTGTTATGTGGATTCACTTCTTGTTTCTATTCTAAACCCACTCCTTCTCCAGGATCATTAAAATTCTCTGCTTGTTCTGGAACAGTTTCGGAACTCACTTCCATAGACTGTGTTACTAACTCTTCTCCAGTGCTACTCCGTAAGATGTCCGGCAGTTGGACCACTTCACCTCAACATGTGGTGGTATGTTCACCAGTGCTCTTGGTTCTGACTCATAGAATACATTGGGGGTTATTCTAACTTTGGAGGAGTGTTAATCCGTCCCAAAAGTGACGGTAAAGTGACGGATATACCACCAGCCGTATTACGAGTTCCATAGGATATAATGGACTCGTAATACGGCTGGTGGTAAATCCGTCACTTTTCCGTCTCTTTTGGGACGGATTAACACCTCCTCCAAAGTTAGAATAACCCCCTATGTCTTCATAAGGATTCCTTGTTTTCTGGGTATGTGAAGTTTGTACAATGTTTGGGATTCTAGCACACTTTACTGCTGAATTTGTGATCAGAGTCACTTGATAGGGGATTTTCCAGATGATAGGACTTTCTCACATACTTCTTGACTAAGACCCAGTCACTAGGACTAAGGTCATGACACTGCTTCTAGTTTAGGTTTGCAGTAATAGCTTACACCTATTGAGAGACAGGACGTACCACATCAGCCAGTCTATTACAGTAATTGAGTATCATGTCATCTGTAATATTTACACATGCGTTTGCTGGTACTGCAGGTAATCTCATTGCTCTACCCAGAAGAATCTCATGGGGTGATAAACCAGTTTTCTTCTGTCAGCATCAGGCCATTTCAAAGAAGTGGAAGCACACATTTTTACCAATCTTGATTTGATCATCCCATTGAGGTTTTCCACTATGCCTGAAGGTTCTGGACAACTGCAATAGAGCTTCTGCTCAACTTGTAATGCTGCACACAACATTTTTATAATCTCACAGTTAAAGTGAGTACTTCAATCTGATTCTAGAGAGACAAGCATGCCATACCTTGGTACTAACCCCCTCACCAGTAATTTTGCTACAGTGAGAGTATAATTTCTTCTGGTTGGATAAGCCTCTACCCATCTGGAAAAGATTCAGACAGTCACCAAAACATATCTCAACCCATTTCAAAATGGGCCATTCTATGAAATCCATTTGCATCCTGTTGAAAGGTCCGCCTAATCTACCTACATGACTCAATGTAACATGTTCACTTGCCTACATTCATTTGCTGACATGTCACACATTGATGACTCAATTCTTCTACTTGAGCTCTGAATCTGGGAATGAACTAGAACTTCTTGAAGGTGAGGATCATGGCATTCCTACCTAGGTGAGTTGGGCGTGGAAATATCTTTTCATTGGATATAGCAGACTGTCTGGCAATACTGGTTTTCCATCCACTCAAACCCAAACATTGTACCCGTCTATCCTACATCCCGCTATGATCCAACCTGGTTTTTCTTGCTCTTGTGCATTTTTTTGCATTTTTCTCAGCTCATCTCAATTGTCAGCCTTTCTCAACATCATGGAAAAGAAGTTTTATCCACCATTTTCATTAATAAATTAACCATTAAACGTGCATGTCACAATTGTACAACAGAATGCCACTTCATCAGCATACCTGTTACTGACTGTGACATAACTATTATCACTTCTGTACACTACACACTTCACAACCGCAATTGCATTAGGGAGTTGTAGAGCTTCCAATAGGTTTATAACCTGTTCCCCATTTCTAACAGGCAGACCAGAAGAGGTCATGAACCATCTCTGTGACTACAATTGCCCACAATCATGGGGAGCAACAAATCTGTACTGACTATCTGTAAATATAGTCACTTTCATTTGTGCTGTCAAGCTGCAAGCTCTGGTAAGGGCAATCTGTTCAGTAACTTGCGCTGAAGGACCTCCTTGGAGCTATGAAGCATCTATTACTTCTTTGACTGTGCAGATTGCACATGCTTCTCTCAAAGAACCTTCATTTGTTCCCAAACATGAGCCATCCACAAATCAAATATAATCTGGATTTATTGAAGGCTCATCTTTTATGTCTGGTCTGGGTGTGATGCATAAGTCCACGACATCAAGGCAATCATGTTAAAAAAATCATATTCTTCTCCTTCGGGATTGTTAACAGTGTGCTGGGATTCAGTACATGATATCTTTTCAGAACAACATTACTTCCCACCAGAATCTGCTGCTCATAACTGGTTAGTCTTGAGTTAGTAAGGTGCTTTGTTAGTTCTAGTAAGCAATATATCGACTGAGTGAGAGATCATGACAATCAAACGATATCCCATCACAGTGTTTTTACACTTTTCAAGGCTAACACTCATTGCAGCTACCACTTTAAGACAACCAGGCAAAGCAGTGGCTACAAGTATTAGAGTTACTGAAAAATATGCCACAGGCATTTTGGTAGCTCTATGAATTTGGGTTAGCACTGAGAGAGTGCAGCCCTTCCTCTCACTGTAGAACAGTATAAAATATGTTGTGTAATCTGGCATTCCAAGAGCCTGTGCATGACAGAGACCTTCTCTCCACTCTAGGAAGGCTTTCATTCATTTGTTGTCCCATAGAATTTGTTCTGGTACATCTTTGTGTGTCAACCTCAACAAAGGTTTTGCCACCAAGGAAAAGTTGGGTATACACTGTCTGCAGTAGCCAACCATTCCAAAACATCCTGACTTCTCTCTGTGTTTTAGGTGGGCTCATTTTCAAGATAGTTTCAACTCTTTCTCTTGACACTTTTCTTGTTCCTTTTTCAATAATCTGTCCCAAATGCAGTGTTCTTTTTGACAATTCTGCAGTTTGTTTGGTGACACTTTATGTCCATTCTCTGACAAATAATAAAAAAAAAGGCACTGGTGTCAACTGTGCAAGATTTTTTTGTCCTTGATGCGACAATTAAGTTGTTTATGTATTGCACCAAAAGTGAACTTCAGGGCAGACTCAATGTTTCCAGATTTGTTTTCAAGATCTGGTTGAAAAGTGAGAGACTCTCAGTATACCCTTGTGGGTCATGGCACCATACTAATATGTTATCTCAGATCACGAAGGAGAACAAGTACTGACTGTCTTCATGCAATAGAGCTGAGAAGAAAGCTTGACAGAGATCAATCACAGTAAACCATTCAGCTGTGGATGGAATTTGATAAAGTATGGTCGCTGGATTCAGTACCACAGGAAAACATGGGATTACGATGTCATTCACCTTTCTCAAATCCTGTACTATCCTGAATTTATCGTTGTGCTTTCGTAGTCCCATAATTGGTTAGTTGCACGGACTTCCAATTATTTCCCTCAAAATTCCCTTTTCCAACATGTCATTTATCAAGCGGGTCATTCCTTCTATTACTTCAGGTGCCATGTGGTAAGTTGGTGTTCTAGAGAAAACTGCGTTTGTTTTTAAGTTTATTTTGACTGGTTCAGCTCCTTTGGTTAGTCCAATATCCTTTCCTGTGAAATCCCACACTTTTTAATTAACTTTCTCAATTAAGTCTGCAGGTAAATCTTTTGTCGTTAACACTGAGTATATCCCTACCTGTCTTGCTGAACAATTTTGAAATTTACGTCCTCATCATGAGTTTGAAATTCCACTCCTTGTGGTGTATAGTAGGTGGTGCAATTTAAATTGTACAATTAATCTCTCCATAGCAGGTTACCAGGACTTGAATCAAACACACCACAAAATTATGATTTTCATTAAATGATCCTATTTTTAAATCAAATCAAATCAGAATTTATATAGCACAACTACTCACCAGTAAGGATCTCTAGGTGCTGAGTTTGTCCTTTGAGCTTCACTTGAAGAGCCAGGTTTTAAGGTCGTTCCTGAACTGAGGTAGCGATGGAGACTGCCTGAGGTGCAGAGGCAGGGTGTTCCAGCTCTTTGCCACAAGATCTTTCACCAGCTGAGTTCTTCTGTATGTGGGGTACGGTGGCTAGGGGAGAGGTCTGGTGGGGGAGTAGAAGGTGATTTGTACAGGTACTTCTCTTGAAATTGGGTTAGTAATTTGTCTATTTTTAACTCCTACAACTTGGATCTCTTTTCCCAAGAGGGGTAGGTCTCGTATTTCCGCTGTTCTCACAGTGGAACAGGTAGCTCCTGTGTCAATCAGAAATGACACTTGATGGCCATTTACCTCACCTTCCACAAATGGTCCACTCTGGGCTACCTTTAAAAATGGTGCCAAGTACGCAATCTACCTCCCCTCTCAGGCACAGTCATCTCGATGTTATGAAACATGGGAAACTGCTTGACTGCATTTTGATTTTGAACCTGCATCACATTTTGATTCATTTTAGGTAACTGTTTCTGATTTAATCTTGCACTGTTTATATTTGGCTGTACCATAGGTGCTTGTGGCCAGGGTACCATTTGAGTTTGATTTTGCATTGGCACTTGCATTTGTCTCATAGGAACATTTGGCACCTGAATTTGATTTGCTCCCTGCATCTGATCATTGACAGTTCTACCTGGATTGAGCCTATACTTGCACTTCCAATGCCCCATCCTGTTACACAAGAGACAAGGTGTCATCTTCTTCAGCATTGCAACATCAACAACTGTACTTGGACCAATCGGAACACCTCTCCCTCTTCCTTGAGACATCATTATTACTCCGTGCCCATCTTGTATTCCTGATGGAACACCACCTGTTTGCATTCCGTTTATATCTTGATCTGCACCAACATTTCCAACAAAGGGCCTATTCTGAAAACCTTGTTGCGCAAACTTAGGTGGTCATTATGAACATGGCGGTAAACACCGCCTCGCCGGCAGTGGCGGTAACTACCGCCAACGGGCTGGCGGTCCGGACTGCCAAATAATGAACCAAATGAAAAACAAGTAACAGTCCATCCACACCGCCATCTTTGTAGTCCTGATGAGTTCGGAGGAGGCCACCCACAGGCCAGCGGAAAGGTCCTACCCGCCCACCAAATAATGAAACACAAGACTGCCATCAGTTCTGGGGTGGGAACCTCTGCCAGGCAAAGCTGACGGAAATTAACAATATAAAAGGACACACTCACCGGAGGCTCAGTGGGAGAAGACAGGCCGCCAGTTTATATGGATTTTATCTGGGTGCCTGCAGGTATGGTGAGTGTGCTGCAAGTGTCTGACAATGTAGATGTGGTGAGTGGAGGTGTGGTGTCTGGGATGCATGTCTGGATGTCAGATGTTGTGGCGACTGCATGAATGGGGGCAGCAGCCGTGACTGAGGGTGCAGTGAGTGTGGGAGTGCCTGGTGAGGTGACAGGGTGGCGGGGAAGGTTGACACACTGGGGGAAGTGGATGCTGTTGTGTGTGCTTTGGTATGTTGGGTGTGTGCATGTTTGTGGTGGGAAGTGTGGTGCATGTGTTTGTCAGTGTGCTTTTTGTGTGTTGATCTGTGTGCATGGCTGTCTGTACGCGTGCTTGGGATGGGTGAAGGGATTGGGATGCTGGAAGGGGTAGAGGTGGTGGGAGGGGGGGACGGAAAGATCAGGGACACTGGCTGCCGTCAAAGAGGAGGCCAGAGCCTGAAAAGATCTCTGTAGGCCAGACATGGCACCATGAATGCCTTCCAGGTATGCATTGCATTGTTGCATCTGAGATGCTAGCCCGTGGATGGCATTTGCGATGGTTGTCTACCCTACAGAGATGGTCCTCAGGATGTCAATTTTCTCCTCCGTGAGGGCAGCAGGGCTGACTGGGGCAAAATATGAGGTGCCTGGAGTGAAGGAGACGCCCACCCTCCTGGGTGAGTGGGCACGGGCAACTGGGTGGGGAGCAACTAGGAGGTCAGTGATGGCAAGGAGGGTGGCAGAAGATGGTACAGAATGGGTGTGCCCAGTAGGGTCCGCCACCACCAGGGAGCTACCATCGGAGAAGGTATCAGAGCCACTACCTCCAGCGGTAGATGCCTTCCCTGTGGCAGTCCCCTCGCCCTCCAACCCACTGGTCCCCTCGGCGTCTGTCGACTCTGCCTCCTTGGAACCATGGTCTGCTGCATCCCCACTTGCCGGTGCCACTGCTCCCTCGCCAGATGATGCTGATGTACACAAAGGACACAAGAGCACAGGGGTAGAGAGACAAAACAAGGGAGAACTTTGTCAAAACCTGAATATATGTACATCTGGCTCACACACACTCCCACCCAGGTCACACACTTACACGCAGCACATACAACATATGTCATGATTGTGCCCCTGACTAGTGCCCATTACCCCAGAATACACCACATAACCCACATGAAACACGGACCTGATACACTGTGTGAAGTACACCCATGAGAGACCATGCCCAGCCAATGCACTTACAAGTCCATGGGGCACACAGCATACCAGATGACAGAAAGGGGACCCCCCAAGCACCCATAGAGACTGCCCAAACTAGCCTTCACACCTTCCCAGGGACTTTGAGGGGGCAGGACTGCAGGAACACACCTGTCCAAGTGCCTGGCACTAGAATGCACACATATCACAGCACCAACATCCATCCATCAAAGCAGTATCACAAAAGTGTTGCTATTCACCCCCTTGTGGCTGCTGTGCTGCCTTCAAGAGTCCATCCAACTCCAGATAGACCACCGTCAGAATGCGGGCCTTTAGGGGGGTCAGGGTCCGATGGGCACCCCTTCGTCGTTAGGAGGCCTTCACCAGCTGGGCCTCTCCGGTCTTCCTGGCCCAACGCCTCAGGTCCTCCCACCGCTCCTGCAGTGGGTTCTCCACTGGTTGTAAACCCCCAGGGTCTGCACCTCCTTGGTGATGGCTTGCCACAGGTCTTTCTTTTGATGGGCGCTGACCTGCATGGGACACACAGTGCAAAAAAAAGACATCAGTATGTGTGCACCGAATACAGATGACATGTAGTTCCCTATGGAACGGCCATTGCTGAAAGGCATGTTGTCAACTCACATACAGTACATGCTAGAAAGTCTATGACTGGGCAATTACACATCGAACCCACATGCATACAGGCATCCGCCACAATCACACACATCTATGGATGACAGATGCCAACTCACGTGCTCCTCTGGTCACCCATACAATTTGGCATACAGGGGTAGGACCCCGTCCCCCAGCTTCTCCAGCTCCTCCGCAGTGAAGGCTGGGGCCTGTTCCCCTGTAATCTGCGCCATCTCAGGGACAGGGTCAGGACACAGCAGCACACGCAGTGGAGTACTACCCTGCACGGGAATCAGCAGTCAAGTGTCAAGGGTCTGACAAAATGGCGTAGCTACCGCAGCGGTGTGCTCCGTCACCGCCAGAGGCAATCATAATTGGCCCAGGTTCCTCATTGACAACCATGTAATCCAATGATCGAGTGCACGGCGGTGAATACTGCCTGCCGCCATGACGACTAACGCCAGTGGAATTAAGTCACTACCACTCTATCATACCTGGATGGCAGGAGGTTGCCATTTTGCTACCAACACGTCATCATAGCCAGGCCAGGGGCCTCACCCACGGCCTCAAACTCTCAGCCCTTCGTCGCTTGCTGACATGAGTCTATGATCCTCACATGTACCCATCTTTGGAAGTGTGCCCACACTGGGATGCCATTATGACAGAGTTAACTCAGCACACATTTGCCTGATGGTGTACTTGATAATTTGCGTTTGTGTGTGTTACCTATGTGTCGCACTTACAAAATACAGTGACATCATGGGATGCAAGTGTAAGTTGACACACAGATTGTGTTCTTTCCTCCCCCATAGGTACAAACCCATGTGGCGAGGGAGGGCCTCATCTGTATACAGACCCCTGGTTGATCCGGAAACTATGGAGGAACGTCACATCATTATCACCTACAGACTGAATAGAGCTACTATCCATGACCTCTGTGCATTAATAGATGCTGTACTGAAACCAGGAAATCAAAATCAGCATGCCATCCCTACAACTGTGCAAGTGCTATCTGTACTCCATTTTTTGGCTACGGGCTCATTTCAGGTGATAGTGGGCATGGGTGCAGGAGTCTCACAGCCAATGCTCAGCCTCATCCTGTCAAAATTCCTGGATGCCTATGTTCAACACTTGCAAACATATGTCCATGTTCCCCAAAGGGCTGAACTTCCCACCATCAAATCTGGATTTTATGCGTTTGCTAAGATCCCCCATTTGATAGGTGCCATTGATGGAACCCACATAGCTCTCATACCCCGAAGAGTGAATTAACAGGTGTACAGGAATCGGAAGAACTATCACTCCATGAATGTACAATTGGTGTGTACTGCTGACCAGTACATATCACATGTCAATGCCAGTTTCCCAGGTTCAGTCCATGATTCATTTGTCCTGATAAACAGCAGTGTACCACACATGATGGAACAACTACAAGGGGACAGAGGATGGCTCATAGGTGAGTGTGTATGACACTGGATCAGTACATAGCTGACAACCAGGCTATATGCAAGTAAAGTCAGTTTGTTAAGGTCCTTTGTCGCCTACTTGTGTAGGTGATTCTGGCTACCACAACTTGCAATGGCTCTTGACACCTGTGAGGAATCCAAGGACAGATGCAGAGAGGAATTATAATGAGGCCCATGGACGTGCTAGGCGGGTGACTGAGTGCACTATAGGTCTCCTGAAGGCAAGATTGTGTTGCCTCCATCTCTCTGGGGGATCCCTGTGCTTTATCCCTGACAAGGTGTGTAAGATAGTGGTGGCCTGCTGCACGCTGCACAACTTAAATGTGAGGAAAGCTATCCCCCTTCTGGAAGAAGAGGGTGCTGTCCAACCAGCCCAGCAACCCCTGAGAGGGGATGAGAGTGATGTTGAGGAAGAAGAGTGGGAAGATCTCAACTCCAGGACCCAGCTAATCCACCTATACTTCCAGTGACTCTAAGGTATTGTTCAATGATGCTGATGTATTCACTGCATAGTTTCAGTCTGACTCATGTAATTGGCAATGTGGTGTCTATAGTCAGTGACAATGCTAACTGATGACTGAAGTGGCATGTGCCAGGAAACCCAATATCATGCATAGTGTGACATACTTCAGACACTACAGTCCATTGGATCCCCTCCTGCAATAAAGGTATGATTATGAAATCGACTGGCGAATGCATACCCACTCACAATTCATATCTCATATTGACGCGGGTCATACGATTTGAGTGTATAGCTGTATTTATTGAATGGCAAAATATACATAAGTGTTGGGACAGTGAAGTGGAGGGGGCACATGGTGAAAAACATACTCAGGTACATATGCTCAGCTGTTGGTAGCACTGGGTTTTGGTCCATGTGGCCATTGGAAGATGGTGTGATGGCAGTGGCATATCAACAATGTAGCACAGTGGCACACGAGGGAGACAGTTTAGGGCAGAGTCACTTCCTAGCACTGAGCTTGGTCTTGGCTGGTGTTTCAGTGGCATGTCTGGTTCTGAGGGGATGTTTGCGAAGCTGAAGCTGGGCTGCAGGGGTAGGGGTGCTGGTTTCCTGTCTGTCCTCTGCCACTAGTCCAGTAGATCCTGCAGATGTAGAGGGCAGGGCAGTGTCCTGGCTAGTGGTCGGGCCTTGCAGGTGGGTGGAGGACTCAGGCTGGCTGTGGTACTGGTGCTGCAGCACCCCTGCAATGGGGGCCGTGGTGGCATTGAACTGTTTCCATTGCTCCATGCCCTCCTGGTGGTGTGCTACATGCAGCCGCTGATTCTGCTCCAAGGTGGTCAAGATCTGGCCCATCCTGTCTTGGGTATGGTGGTATGCACCCAGGACCTCAGATATCACCTCCTGGGCTGCTGCATCCATCCTTTGGCCACCCCCCGGGCCACTGATTCCCTCCCAGTGGCCCTAGCCCCCTGTGCCTGTGTCTGCTGCACAGGTCTGTCAGTCCCACTTGCAGTTGGTCCTTCATCATCCTGCCTGTTGGTGGGTGGAGACTCTGGCCTCTGTACATGTGGGTCACCAGTCCTTGCCCGGGAGACACTGGTGTGTGATTGTTTGGCCAGGGCTGATGATGGTGGCTGGGTGGTAGGGCTGTCAGTGGTATCCTGGGTGGGGCTGCTGGAGGGTGACAGTCCAGGACTGTGTGATGGGCTAGGGAGGTCCTATATTTATAGATATCCCTCTGCACTCTCCTGAGTGGGGCCTCTGTCTTCAGGTGGGACACTGGCATTCCTTGGCATTTCCGTCTGGGTGGCATGGGTGGTGGAATGGACATGTGTCTGTCAGTTACTTTTTCTGCTATTGCTGCACTGCTCTGCCCTATTTGATGGTTATATTCCCCTGTCGTGGCTTGTAAGGTCCCTTCGTGTACAATTCTTTGCATTTTATGTGGGGGTGGAGGTGCATTGTGGGTGCTGTAGTGCCACTGGGAATAAATGCAGGGGTAGGTGACTGTGCACAGGGAACTGGAGGGAGGTCTGTTTGTGGGATAGTGGGCATGCAGGGGAGTTGGATGTGGGTGTTGTGGACTGGGTAGGTGATGGGGTCCTGGTGGTAGTGAGAGGGGTGGGGTGATACATGCATTATAGGTGGGGTGACTGTTAAGGTATTATAGTTGACTTACCCGAGTCCAGTCCTCCTGTGAGTCCAGTGAGGCCCTCCGGGTGCAGGATAGCCAGGACCTTCTCCTCCCAGTCGGAGTATTCGGGAGGGGTAAGTGGGGGACTGCCACCAGTCGTCTGTATGGCAGTGTTGTGCCTGGATTCCATTGACCGAACCTTCCCATGCAGGTCGTTATATCTCTTCCGGATGTCATCTCTTGTGCGAGGATGGTTTCCCACTGCGTTGACCTTGTTGACTATCCTCTGTTATAGCTCCATCTTCCTGGCCATGGGTGTTTGCTGCACCTGTGCCCCTAATAGTTGTGGCTCGACCCTGAGTATTTCATCCACCATGGTCCTTAGCTCCCTATCTGTGAAGCAGGGGTGGTTAGGGGGTGCCCTGGTGTGTGTTGTGGGTGTATTGGTGAGGGTGCTGTTGTGTGGTTGTGTGTGTGGCTTGTAAAGATGTTTGGGATTTGTATGTGTTTTGGTGGTGTATTTGTGTTTGAGACTTGTGTGATGTTGGGTTCAGTGTATGCGTGTTGATTCCGTGCTTGAGTTGCCAGTGTCTGACCTGTTCAGCGGTGCTTTCCATGGCGGTCTTTGCCCTGTTCAGCGGTGCTTGAGTTACCAGTGTCTGACCTGTTCAGCGGTGCTTTCCATGGCGGTCTTTGCCCTGTTCAGCAGGCTTTGTCCTGTTCAGCGGTCTTTGCCTTGTTCAGCGGTGCTTGAGTTGCCAGTGTCTGACCTGTTCAGCGGTGCTTTCCATGGCGGTCTTTGCCCTGTTCAGCGGTGCTTGAGTTGCCAGTGTCTGACCTGTTCAGCAGTGCTTTCCATGGCGGTCTTTGCCCTGTTCAGCGGTGCTTGAGTTGCCAGTGTCTGACCTGTTCAGCAGTGCTTTCCATGGCGGTCTTTGCCCTGTTCAGCGGTGCTTGAGTTGCCAGTGTCTGACCTGTTCAGCGGTGCTTTCCATGGCGGTCTTTGCCCTGTTCAGCGGTCTTTGCGCTGTTCAGCGGTCTTTGCCCTGTTCAGCGGTGCTTGAGTTGCCAGTGTCTGACCTGTTCAGCGGTGCTTTCCATGGCGGTCTTTGCCCGGTTCAGCGGTGCTTGAGTTGCCAGTGTCTGACCTGTTCAGCGGTGCTTTCCATGGCAGTCTTTGCCCTGTTCAGCGGTCTTTGCCCTGTTCAGCGGTCCTTTTCAAGGCGGTCCATCATTGCCCAGCAGGGCTGTGGCTGGCGGTTCTTTATGGGTCAGCTGGGCTGTGGCTTGCGGGGCCCTCCTGGCCAGCTGGGCTGTGGCTGGCGGTGGCCTCCTGGGCAGTGACGATGGTGCTGGCAGTGGCCTCCTGTCCAGTGACTCTGGCGGTGGCGTCCTGGCCAGTGACTCTGGCAGTGGCCTCCTGGCCAGTGACGATGGGTCTGGCGGTGGTCTCCTGGGCAGTGACGATGGGGCTAGCGGTGCCCTCCTGGGCAGTGACTCTGGCAGTGGCCTCCTGGCCAGTGACGATGGGGCTGGCGGTGGCCTCCTGGGCAGTGACTTTGGTGGTGGCCTCCTGGGCAGTGATTAGGAGGCTGGCGGAGGCCTCCTGGGCAGTGACTCTGGCGGTGGCCTCCTGGGCAGTGACAATGGGGCTGGCGGTGGCCTCCTGGGCAGTGACTCTGGCGGTGGCCTTCTGGGCAGTGACGATGGGGCTGGCGGAGGCCTCCTGGGCAGTGACGATGGGGCTGGCGGAGGCCTCCTGGGCAGTGACTCTGGCGGTGGCCTCCTGGCCAGTGACGATGGGGCTGGCGGTGGCCTCCTGGGCAGTGACTCTGGCGGTGGCCTCCTGGGCAGTGACGATGGGGCTGGCGGAGGCCTCCTGGGCAGTGACTCTGGCGGTGGCCTCCAGGGCAGTGACGATGGGGCTGGCGGTGGCCTCCTGGACAGTGACTCTGGCGGTGGCCTCCTGGGCAGTGACGATGGGGCTGGCGGAGGCCTCCTGGGCAGCGGGGATGATGGCGGTCTTCTCCACCGTGCTGCTCCTCCCAGACTTTGGAGATTTCTTCTGCCCCTTCCCCACCTTGGGAAGAGTCACAGCTGAGTCGACACTCCCCCCGGGACCCCTGTGAGCGGCTTGGCTGGCTGGAGTCTTCCCCCTCTATCGCCGGGTACTGTCCAACTTCTGGTGCTTCACAGGGGGGGGACTGGCTGTGCTGTGGCTCTGTGCCACACTGGCTGGCCTGGTGGCCGGTGCACTCCACATACCTGTAACAACAGGCACAACTGGTCCCGTAGATTTTTTGGCTGAGGTGCTAGTACAGGACCTATGAGTTGGACGGCTGGGAAATAGGTTAAGGGTGGACAGGAAAAGTTTTTGGGAGACACTGGGACGTGTAGCTGGAGGGGGTTTGGGAGTGGAGGAAGAGGTGGTGGTTGTAGGAGGTGTAACGTTTGTGGTTTTGGATGCAGGTGCATGGGCTGGAGGCTGTCGTGAGGTGGATGGCTGTTGGGTGGGTGTGTGCCTGCGTTTGTGTATCTTGGGAGGGTGCATCACAGACACACTGGGAGAGGACACAGGGGACGTGTAAATGGTAGTGGGGGTGGTGTGTGCACGTGAGCGGGGTGTGGTGTGGGTGTGCTGTTGCGGGACGTAGTGGCTGTAGTGGTAGTGCATGCCGATGTGAGTGTAGACGAGACTGGGAAGGAGGAGGGAGATGAGGAGGAGGGGGACACAGTGGAGGCAGTGGATGTTGGTTGTCTGTATGTGTGTGATGCTTGCGTGAGTGCCTGTGGCATGTGTGGTGCTTATGTTTGCCTGAGCTTCCCTTGTGTGGTGAGGTGTGTGCAGGCTTGTCTGATGGTGTGCTTGGGATGGGCAGAGGTACAGGGGATTGGGTTTGGGAGAAGGAAGTTGGAGCGGGGAGGCTAGACACAGGGACAATGGCTGCCATCAGAGCTGAGGCCAGAGTCTGAATGGTTCGATGAAGGGCAGCCTGACCAGAATGAATGCCCTCCAGGAATGCATTTGTGTGTTGCAACTCCCTTTCTACACCCTGGATGGCATTCAAAATGGTAGACTGCCTAACAGTGAGGGACCTGAGGAGGTCAATGGCCTCCTCACTGAGGGCAGCAGAGGTGACAGGGGCATGGGCTGAGGTGCCTGGGGCGAAGGTGATGCCCACCCTCCTGGGTGAGCGGGCACGGAGCGAAGGCTGAGGGGCTGCGGGGAGGGCGGTGCTGGTAGTGGGGTGGCGGCTGTACCTGTAGAATTGGGGGGCACAGATGTTGCCGCCACCACAAGGGAGCTTCCATCGGAGGATGAGTCCGTGTCGCTGGTTGCAGATCCTGTGAACGCCGTGGTGCTCCCCTCGCCCTCCGTCCCACTGGTGTATTCTGAGTCCGTAGTGTGGCCCTCCATGGCCATGTGGGATGCAGCTCCCTCGTGCTCCAGTGCCACTGTACCTCCACCTGATGATGCTAATGCACACAAGAACAGGGAGACCACAAAAGGGGGGGGGGACGACAGAAGAAAGACAGGTTGAGTGCATGGCTTACCACTACCGTTGGCGGACAATACAGACACAGCAGCCCCCTACACTACGTCGCGCTGTTGGGCTCTACAGATGCAATTCCTGGGAAATGGCCTACCTGGCTATGGACGACATCTGCACACATAGGTGACACAGCGGCATGAATAGCTGTACTTGGCACTCTACAAAGGTGGGGTGGGGGGCCACATGGCCTGCCTTACGGAGGGGCCTTGCCTATGGAACTCGCCCTGGCCTAGGGAAACCCACAGCCCTCCTCCCCCACCCAGACACCTTCACTGCGCGCAAAGTCAGCAGAATGAGAGTGTACTCACCCCCTTGTGTCTGCTGTGATGCCCTCAAGCACCCATCCAACTCAGGGTAGGCCACCGCCAGGATCCTGAACATCAGGGGGGTCATGGTTCGTCGGGCACCCCTCCCACGTTGGGAGGCCATCCCCAGCTGAGTCTCCGCTGTCTTCTTGCTCCAGCGGCGAATGTCTTCCCATCTTTTACGGCAGTGGGTGCTCCGTCTGTGATGGACCCCCAGGGTCCGGACGTCCTTGGCGATTGCATGCCAAATATCCTTCTTCTGGTGGGCGCTGACCTACATGACATGTACAGTGGAAGAAGAGAAGTCATTACCAACTGTACAGTCAAAGTGAGTGGCCCACATCCCTACCCTTTCCATGTGGCACATGCATTCACAGTCCTTCATGCACGCAGAACTGTGCCCCCTTCCTTCTTACAACCAGCCCTCTCCACACAGGCATAGCCCATACAGCATGCTCCCTGTGTACATACCTGTTGGTCTGGAGGACCGTAGAGTAGTGTGTACTGGGGAGGACCCAGTCGACAAGCTTCTCCAACTCCTCTGCAGTGAAGGCAGGGGCCCTTTCCCCAGACGCACAAGCCATTGTCTCTTCCAGACCGAGGTCACAGCAGCCCTTGCAGTGTAGGTCCTCTCCTGTCGAAGATCAGGTATCGAGTGATTGAACAGATAGAAAATGGATGGTCACGTCCGCGGCGGTGCGTACCGTCACCGCCGGCCTACATCGTCATTGGCACCTGGGACCCATAGGGTCCAATGTTAACCAATGCAGCATTGCGCCGCGGTCTTCGACCGCCTACTGCGATGGTGTACAACGCCAGCGCAGTTACCTCATATCCCATTGTCCCACTTTACCAGTCAGGCAGCCACCATTTCAGGGGCCCACATGGCCTAGCTACCAACTGCGTCACACATACCTAGGCCTTGTCTCACAACACAAATACAGGACTGTGGGTAAATACCTCTGAGTTGTTTGACTCTGTGGTTGCTGTTGTCCTTCATAGTCACTGTCCGCTGGGACATGTGAGGAGATGGCGGCATCCTCCGGTGTACCGACCGCTGGTGGACCTGTCGACAATGGAGGAAAGAAGTTTGATCATCACCTACAGGTTTGACCGTGTCACAATCCAGGAACTGTGTACACAGTTGGAGCCTGACCTGACGTCAGCAATCCGCCATCCCACAGGAATCCCCCCTCAAGTGCAGGTGCTATCAGTGCTCCATTTCCTTGCAAGTGGGTCATTTCAAACAACAGTGGCCATGGCATCAGGGATGTCCCAGCCTATGTTTTCCAACGTTTTGTCTAGAGTGTTGTCTGCCCTGCTGAAACACATGCGGAGCTACATCGTTTTCCCTCAGGTGGAGGACTTGCCTACAGTGAAAGGTGACTTCTATGCCCTTGGACATATCCCCAACATCATAGGTGCCATTGATGGGACCCATGTAGCTTTGGTCTCCCCCCACAGGAGTGAACAGGTGTACAGGAACCGGAAGAGTTATCATTCCATGAATGTATAGATGGTATGTTTGGCAGACCAGTACATCTCCCAGGTAAATGCTATGTCCCCTGGCTCTGTGCATGACGCCTACATCCTGCAGAATAGCAGCATCCCTTATGTGATGCGTCAACTCCAGAGGCACTGGGTGTGGCTATTACCCCAACCTGTCATGGCTACTGACCCCAGTGAGGAATCCCAGGACCAGGGCAGATACCATACAACAATCTGAGATTTCTGTGATGTGAGGATAAACCTATTTACTCTTGTACCCTGTAGGAGGCTGGCCTGGTGTGTGGTGGGTACCGATGGTACTTACACCTTATACCAGGTCCACGTATCCCTTACTAGTGTAGTGAAGTCACTGTTTAGAAGCCAGGCTCTCTAGAGGTAGCTGTGGATGAGCAGCCAAGGCTTATCTAGGAGACATGCAAAAATCATGCAATACCACTGTAGTCACACAGTACTTACACACATGAAAGAAAATACTCAGTGTTACAAGAAAAAGGTACTTTATTTTGGTGACACAAATACCAAACATACCATAGAGGCTCTACTCCCTTAGGAGGTAAGTAATACACAAATTATATACACTAGAATACAGAAACAGGCATAAAAACAGTTAGAAAACAGTGCAATTAGTGAAAATCACAATAGAGAGAAAAAGCCCTAGGGGAGCCCAACCCATATACTAAAAAAGTGGAATGCGAAAGTCAGTCCCCCACCTATGTAAGTGGAGTGTGTAGAAGGGAGTTGGTAGTACTAGGAAAGCCCAAAGGTAAGTACCACAACCCAACCCAGTGACCAGGAAAGCAAGAGTAAATCACTGTAAATTCCCCAGAACACTCACTTAGAAGAAAATAAGAATAATGCAAAACCCAGAAGAGACTGCAAGACACCAACAGTGGATTCCTGGACAAGAGGCCCTGTGGAAGAAGGGGACCAAGTCCAACAAGCACAACAGAGTCCAGGAAGGGCAGAAGCCCCTACCCACCAGGCTGAAGGTGCAAGAGGTGAGTCGACGATGAAGAAGGAGAGTCAGCACTGCAGCCAAGAAGACAAACTCGAGTTCCTGGAGGATGCAGATGATGTCCCATGCCGGAAGGAGAATTGCAGTCAGGTTTGCGTCTTCGGATTCCGCAAACAAGCCTTAGCACACCCAAAACTCACGGTTAGCGGAAAGTGGAGCTGCCTGGGGCCAGGAAGGACCAGGTGGAATCTACTCAGGAGACGGAGTCAGAGGGGGCCCTCAGAGACACAGAGAGCCCACAGAAGCCCAGCCAGCACCCTCAGGAGTCCCACAGGACGGGGACACGAAAGTCGAAGAAGAAGCCCATGCAGCACTACGAACAAGGCTCCCACGCTGCCAGAGAACCACTCAGGGAGCTGTGCATCGCAGAATGGAGCGCTGGGGGCTGGAGCTTCAGGATGCCTGAAGATCGCATGGAAAAGATGCCAACAAGCCTTGGCAGCTGCAAAGAATGTGGTGCATTGGGGTACTGTCCTGTGTGGGCAGGCAAGGGCTTACCCCCACCCAAGTTGGACAGCTGGAAGAAAGGACCATCGGGACCATTTCAGTCCACCACCCGTGATGCAGGATCCACACAGCTCAACAGGAGAGGGGATCCACGCAGCTGATCATTGTTGCAGTTGGTGCCTGCAGAAGCAGGGGAGTGACTCCTTCACCCCAAGGGAGATTCCTTCTTCCTTTTGATGCAGGTTGAAGATGGGCTGTCCTCAGAGGATGCACAACAGGGGAAATGTTGCAGTTGCTGGAAGGAGCCATGGACACAATGTTGCAGGAGGCATCTTGCTTCTTTGTTGCAGCTTGTCGGGCCCTCGAGCATACAGATGCAGTTTCTTTGGTCAGAAATCGAAGTGGAGGTTGCAGAGGATTCCTGCTGGAGTCTTGCAATCCGAATCTGAGGAATCACCCAAGAGAGAGGGCCTAAATAGCCCTGAAAGGGGGATTGGTCACCTAGCTAGGTGATCACCTATGAGGAGGGAGCTCTGACGTCACCTGCCTGCACTGGTCACTCAGATGCTCCCATAGTTCCCTGCCAACCTTGAATCCAAGATGGCAAAACCCCGGGACCCTCTGGAGGAGCTTTGAGCACCACCCCTGGGGTGGTGATGGACAGGGGAGTGGTCACTCCCCTTTCCTTTGTCCAGTTTCACATCAGAGCAGGGACTGGGGGTCCCTGAACCGGTGTAGACTGGTTTATGCAAGGAGGGCACCAAATGTGCCCTTTAAAGCATTACCAGTGGCGTGGGGAGGCTACCCCTCCCAAGCCAACACCTATTTTCAAAGGGAGAGGGTGTAACACCCCTCTCCCAAAGGAAATCCTTTGTTCTGCCTTCCTGGGCTTGAGGTGCTGAAGCAAAAGGAGGGCAGAAACCTGTCTATGAGGTGGCAGCTGCTTGGGCTGCCTGGAAAACCTCAGAAGGCTGTAATGTCAATTCTGAGGGGTCCTCTAATGAGCCCCCAAGTGGAATCATACAACCAATGCTTACAAAAGCATTGGGCTATGATTCCAACATGTTTGATAGCAAACATGCCTGTGTCAGGAGCTACCATTATGTAGCTGGACATAGGTATTGACCTATGTCCAGTACACATGTAAAATGGCCTCCCCGCACTCACAAAGTCCGGGAAAATGGGCCTGGAGCTCGTGGGGGTACCTCTGCTAGTGCAGGGGTGCCCTCACACTCTCGTACTTTGCACCCTGTCCTCTGGGCTAGAAGGCCTGCCAAAGGGATGGCTTGTAAGTGACCTGGTGCAGTGAAAGGTGGCAGGGAAAGGGTGCTTGCACCTCTTCACGCAGGCTGCATTGGCAGTCCTGCAGAACCCTTTGCTTGGGCTCCCTATGGGCGGCAAACTATATGCTGCAGCCCATAGGGATCCCCTGGAACCCCAATGCCATGGGTACCTAGGGACCATAAACTAGGGACTTACATGGGGGCCCCAGTATGCCAATTGGGGGATGAAAATTGTTCCAGCAACCAAGTTTAAAGGAGAGAGCATACTCACTTGGTTCCTGGTTAGAAGGATCCCAGTGAACACAGTCAAACACAATGACAAACAGGCCAAAAGTAGGGGTAACCAAGCTAGAAAGAGGCTGCTTTCCTACACAACCCCACCCCCGCAAATGAAGGACAATAAGGCTAACCTTGGCCAATTGAGACTCTATTGTCTAAGTGGTGATAAGTGGAGAGCAACTCTGCAGTAGAGTGATTACTCCCTTTATCAACCACTATGTGGTTCCTTTCCTGTGGGGAGGTGAACCACCTTCTTTGGTTACTTTTACTTGAAGTACATTTCAACTGTGGGCCCTATGATTCCCTATTTTTAAGGTGTGGAAAAGGTTTTAAAGTGGGGCAGGATGACTGTCCGTGGGACCCTATGTTAGGACAGGGTTGCTGTCCTAAGGTGTTAGAGTTGGTGCAGGGATGCTGCACTAAAGTTTCTCTGGGAGGGCTGGAGGGTTGCTCCAAGTTTTGTAAGGCAGGGCAGGTTTGCTGTTCTGTCTTAAGTTCCTCACAGAGGGGTACCTTTACCCCTGGGAGCTCAGATGTGGCAACTTTTGGCTCCTGTGGCGTGGATGGTATCCTCCCTCCGAGGAATGGGATCCTTAGTGGGAGGGTGGGCTGGGGATAATTTGAAATCCTGAAGGACTGTGTTTTTAGGAGTGTCCTGGGCCATTATTTCAAGCTGCAGGGCTCCTTCCCTACTTTGCTCTTTAGTCTCCTTTGAGATTAAAAGGAACAATTGTTTGGGAATACCCAGCATGGATGCATGGGTAAGGAACTCTACCTCAGCCCAATCTGCGGTCTCTAAGTCATTTCCTAAGAGACACTCAACAGGTAACCTAGGTGAGACTACCACCTGTTTAGGGCCAATAACTCCACCTGTCGTACTTTGGACTCTTACTCTGGGCAAGACTGCTGGTTAAAGGATGACAGTACTTTTGCTTGAAGGCGACTAAGCCTTTCCTACAACAAGTCGCAACTGTTGTCCCAACATTACCGGCTCACTAGCAGCATCTCACCAGAAACACAATAGTAAAAGGTGATTTGTGGCAGCCTTTACGCATGGACTCGGGAATAAGACATCTCAGGGAGTGTTGTGGTTAAACGGAGATTACCCCTTTCTCACAAATATATCATGTCTCATACAAACACAGGCAATGACAAAGATGCAGTAAAGTTTCAATAGTTTTATTCAACATAACTGCAATTTGCGATAAGTTGCATGGGCTGCAATGATCAGGATAATGAATAATGCAAGAAACAGAATTGCGAAGATGAGAGTCATTATTACAAAGACCCCCACCATCTTGCAATACATGGAATAGACATACGAGATGTACTATGCCCTAATACCCTAATATGAAAGGCCTAACCTCCTACCTAAAGGAAAGCTGGGTTTGTTAAACCTAATCTGCCAATGCCATGTCCATGAGAGGAGCCGCCAACCCTCGTTACCTTGGAATGAGGTCTCTATCTCAGACTACGCAGGGACACGAAGGCTGGGTCAGCGTCAAGACGATGTGCATCATTGATATCACCGATGGTGGTGATGCTCTCTGGTCGGAATCCCTCTGATTATCTGTCTAAAAGTGCGATGTATTTATACAGATCTACAAGGACCCCTGACGTAGGTGTGTTCACAAACAATAGATAACAGACATGCTTGGGACAGCAATTAATATAAACAATCCCTCGAAAGTATAGAGAGGGAAAATCCCTAAGTGTGAACACCTACTGTTTGTCTTTGTTGCTTGATGTTGACCCCTTAGCGTGGTGACACTGATAATGTAACTCATAACAAGTGGCCTAACTATAAACAAGGCAGCCATCTTAGAAGAATTAAATAATTAAATGGGCTAAGACAGAAGAGCAAGCTAAGTAGGTTAAAAGTCACTAGGTGACAGGGGCATGGTCTGCAAGCCAGAGGCTAAGCTAACTCCTGTTATCCCATTAAAAAAGAACTAGGATTCACGACACCCTCCCCATTGCCGTAACAGGTATGACGAAGGTACAGGAACCCAAAGCGCTAAAATTGCGCTGAACTAAAAAGTTAAAATCATAAAATCAGCTAAAAAATCTTTTAAAATGTATTAAAAAAGATATTAAAAACAAATCTGCTAAAACACATACAGAGATGTTAATGTCAACCATGACAAGCACAGCGTGCCAAACCAATGTTAATTTAAATGCATAATTTTGAATCGGGAATTGTAGGAAGTTGGCACTGTATGCACTATTTCAAAGTAAGGAATAGTATGCACAGAGTCCAAGGGTTCCCCTTAGAGGTAAGATAGTGGCAAAAAGAGATAATTCTAATGCTCTATTTTGTGGTAGTGTGGTCGAGCAGTAGGCTTATCAGAGGGTAGTGTTAAGCATTTGTTGTACGCACACAGGCAATAAATGAGGAACACACACTCGGAGACAATTCCAGGCCAATAGGTTTTTGTATAGAAAAATATCTTTTCTTAGTTTATTTTAAGAACCACAGTTTCAAGATTTACAAGTAATACTTCCAATGAAAGGTATTTCAGGTAGGTACTTTAGGAACTTTGAATTAGCAAAATACCATATACAGTTTTCACATAAATTACATATAGCTATTTTAAAACTAGACACTGCAATTTTCAATAGTTCCTGGGGGAGGTAAGTGTTTGTTAGTTTTTGCAGGTAAGTAAACCACCTACGGGGTTCAAGTTTGGGTCCAAGGTAGCCCACCGTTGGGGGTTCAGAGCAACCCCAAAGTTACCACATAAGCAGCTCAGGGCCGGTCAGGTGCAGAGGTCAAAGTGGTGCCCAAAACGCATAGGCTTCAAAGGAGAAGGGGGTGCCCCGGTTCCAATCTGCCAGCAGGTAAGTACCCACGTCTTCGGAGGGCAGACCAGGGGGGGTTTTGTAGGGCACCGGGGGGGACACAAGTCCACACAGAAAGTACACCCTCAGCGGCGCTGGGGCAGCCGGGTGCAGTGTGCAGACAAGCGTCGAATTTTCAATAGAAAGCAATGGGAGACCAAGGGGTCTCTTCAGCGATGTAGGCAGGCAAGGGGGGGGGGCTCCTCGGGGTAGCCATCGCCTGGGCAACGGAGAGGGCCTCCTGGGGGTCACTCCTGCACTGGAGTTCGGATCCTTCAGGTCCTGGGGGCCGCGGGTGCAGAGTCTTTACCAGGCGTCGGGATCTGAGAACAGGCAGTCGCGGTCAGGGGGAGCCTCGGGATTCCCTCTGCAGGCATCGCTGTGGGGGCAACTCTGGCTACTCACGGTCTCGCAGTCGCCGGGGAGTCCTCTCTGAAGTGTTTGTTCTCCACAAGTCGAGCCGGGGGCGTCGGGTGCAGAGTGGCAAGTCTCATGCTTCCGGCGGGAAACGCAAGTTGTTTTAAACTGGCTCCTTTGTTACAAAGTTGCAGTCTTGGGTGAACAGAGCCGCTGTCCTCGGAAGTTCTTGGTCCTTCTAGATGCAGGGAAGTTCTCTGAGGATTCAGAGGTCACTGGTCCCTGGGGAGAGCGTCGCTGGAGCAGTATCTTTAGAAGGGGGAGACAGGCCGGTAGAGCTGGGGCCAAAGCAGTTGGTGTCTCCGTCTTCTCTGCAGGGTTTTTCAGCTTAGCAGTCCTCTTCTTCTTAGGTTGCAGGAATCTGAGTTCCTTGGTTCTGGGGAGCCCCTAAATACTCAATTTAGGGGTGTGTTTAGGTCTGGGGGGTTAGTAGCCAATGGCTACTAGCCCTGAGGGTGGCTACACCCTCTTTGTGCCTCCTCCCTGAGGGGAGGGGGGCACATCCCTAATCCTATTGGGGGAATCCTCCATCTGCAAGATGGAGGATTTCTAAAAGTCAGAGTCACCTCAGCTCAGGACACCTTAGGGGCTATCCTGACTGGCCAGTGACTCCTCCTTGTTTTTCTCATTATCTCTCCTGGACCTGCCGCCAAAAGTGGGGGCTGTGTCCAGGGGGCGGGCATCTCCACAGCTGGAGTGCCCTGGGGCATTGTAACACGAAGCCTGAGCCTTTGAGGCTCACTGCTAGGTGTTACAGTTCCTGCAGGGGGGAGGTGTGAAGCACCTCCACCCAGAGCAGGCTTTTGTTTCTGTCCCCAGAGAGCACAAAGGCCATTACCACATGGGGTCAGAAACTCATCTCTCAGCAGCAGGCTGGCACAGACCAGTCAGTCCTGCACTGAACAATTGGGTAAAATACAGGGGGTATTTCTAAGATGCCCTCTGTGTGCATTTTTTAATAAATCCAACACTGGCATCAGTGTGGGTTTATTATTCTGAGAAGTTAGATACTAAACTTCCCAGTATTCAGTGTAGCCATTATGGAGCTGTGGAGTTTGTTTTTGACAGACTCCCAGACCATATACTCTTAAGGCTACCCTGCACATACAATGTCTAAGGTTTTGCTTAGACACTGTAGGGGCATAGTGCTCATGCACCTATGCCCTCACCTGTGGTATAGTGCACCCTGCCTTAGGGCTGTAAGGCCTGTTAGAGGGGTGACTTACCTATGCCATAGGCAGTGTGAGGTTGGCATGGCACCCTGAGGGGTGTGCCAAGTCGACTTAGTCATTTTCTCCCCGCCAGCACACACAAGCTGGCAAGCAGTGTGTCTGTGCTGAGTGAGGAGTCCCTAGGGTGGCATAAGACATGCTGTAGCCCTTAGAGACCTTCCCTGGCATCAGGGCCCTTGGTACCAGGGGTACCAGGTACAAGGGACTTACCTGGGTGCCAGGGTTGTGCCAATTGTGGAGACAATGGTACATTTTTAGGTGAAAGAACACTGGTGCTGGGGCCTGGTTAGCAGAGTCCCAGCACACTTCTCAGTCAAGTCAGCATAAGTAGCAGGCAAAAAGTGGGGGGTAACTGCAACAGGGAGCCATTTCTTTACACAAGCCCCCCACCCCCCACCCCACAGGCCAGGAGACTCAGCTAAAGCTGGGAGAGTCTTCCTAGTCTGTCAGGCGAGGAAGAGTAGAGGAAATAGGCTGGTTTGTTGCAGGGCCTACTCTGCCTTACATCCTCCTGCTCAGGTCATTCCCTCTGGGGAACTGACCCACTCCCACAGTGATAGGACCTAGTCTGAATTGCCTCTTGTATGTGTCTTTAATGTCTCCACCCATTCTCTCTATTTTGGGGTTAGAGGTATCCACCTCTGCTAATCTTATTTTAGCCAGGGTCACCCCTAGCTTACCCAAAGAGATTACCCAGAGCTGGAGTAACCCCACCATGACCAAGAGGGTCAGGGGGCCTAACTTGCTATTTGGCATGGGGTCAGACCACCATGCCAAGGATAGTGCAGCCATAAAGTCTAACACCCAGCAGAGGCCACTGACAGCTGTCAGTGCCCAGAACCACACCTTTAGCTCTTCACCTACAAGGGAAGGGGCTAAGTTACAGGCTTCTTTGGATTCAAGGTGCCTGTCTGCTGTATTAGAGTGGGGGGTTACCACATCTTGTAGTAAACACCCTTCTTCCACTCTTTCTTCTGTTAGCTGAGGAACCACCCACTCAGGTTTAACAGTTGCCTGACTAGCCAGGACTTCTTGTTGGTCAGGTTGGACTTTATCAGTGCCATTTTTGGAGTTCTCCCCTACTGGAGAAGATTCTCCTTGGCTTGCTGGAACCTTGGCTAAAGGTTGGCCACCTTTCCTACTCTGTTTTCTTTTCTTTTTCTTCTGGGGCCTACTTGCAGTTACTGCAGGGGTAGCACCTCCAGAATCCTTGGGAGAGGACTGGCACTGGACCAGTTCCTCTCTTGGGCTCTGACTAACCTCTGGGTAGTCATTTCCAAGGAGACAATCAAGGGGGAGGTCTGTACTGACTACCACCCTTCTCCAGCTAAAAGTCCCACCCACTTCTATGGGCACAAAAGCCACAGGCCTATCAGTGACCCTGTCTGGGCTAACCCCTACTCTGGCAGGCTCACCTGGGATGTACTGGTTTGAGAACACCAGCCTGTCATGCACAATAGTGTGACTGGCACAAGTGTTTCTCAGGGCAGTGGCTGGGATTCCATTCACCAGTAGGTAGTGGAAGTGTCTACTTCCCTCTGGAATCTCCAACTCACCTGTGGGGCCCTTTTTCCAGTTGAAGGCTATGAAGACCTCCTCATCTGAGGAGTCATCCCCAATGGCTACACTGGTCACCCCTGGGATTTTGCTAGGGGGTTTGTTTTTGGGACAAGAAGTGTCCTTGGTGTGGTGCCCTGTCTGTCTACAGTTTTGGCACCATGCCTTGGTGGCATCCCAGTTCTTACCCTGGTACCCACCTTTGTTTTGGGTTGTGTCTCGGGGCCCACCCACCTGGTCTGGTTTTTGGGGGCCTACAGAGGACTCTTTGTCTTTGTTTCTAGTGTCACCCACTTTCTCCTGGGGAGGCTTTGTAACCCCTTTCTTTTGGTCACCCCCAGTGGAAGTTTTGGTTACCCTAGTCTTGACCCAGTGGTCTGCCTTCTTTCCCAATTCTTGGGGAGAAATTGGACCTAGGTCTACCAGATACTGATGCAACTTTTCATTGAAGCAGTTACTTAAAATGTGTTCTTTCATAAACAAATTATAAAGCCCAACATAGTCATGCACTTCATTTCCAGTTACCCAACCATCCAGTGTTTTCACTGAGTAGTCTACAAAATCAACCAAGGTCTGGCTCGAGGATTTTTGAGCCACCCTGAACCTAATTCTATACTCCTCAGTGGAGAATCCAAAGCCCTCAATCAGGGTAGCCTTCATGAGGTCATAAGATTCTGCATCTTTACCAGAGAGTGTGAGGAGTCTATCCCTAAACTTTCCAGTGAACATTTCCCAAAGGAGAGCACCCCAGTGAGATCTGTTTACTTTTCTGGTTGCACAAGCCCTCTCAAAAGCTGTGAACCATTTGGGGATGTCATCACCATCTTCATATTTAGTTACAATCCCTTTTGGGATTTTCAACATGTCAGGAGAATCTCTGAACCTATTTATGTTGCTGCCACCATTGATGGGACCAAAACCCATCTCTTGTCTTTCCCTTTCTATGGCTAGGAGCTGTCTCTCTAAAGCCAATCTTTTGACCATCCTGGCTAACAGTAGGTCATCTTCACTGAGGCTATCCTCAGTGATTCCAGAGGTGCTGGACTCTCCAGTGAGAGAAGCAGCATCTCTGACTATCACATTTGGAGTCAGGGTTTGAGGGACCCTGTTCTCCCTAACTAGGACTGGAGGGGGAAATTCTCCTCCAAGTCACTAGCTTCATCCTCTGGGAGGTCATCCTCAGAGGGGTTGGCTTTGTCAAACTCTGCCAGCAGCTCCTGGAGCTGTGCTTTGGAAGGGCTTATGCCAACTTTTATTTTCTTCATTTTGCAGAGAGACCTTAGCTCCCTCATTCTAAGATGGAGGTAAGGTGTGAGGTCGAGTTCCATCACACTCTCTTCTGCATTAGACATTATGGTGGTCATTACAACCCTGGCGGACGGTGTAAAAGGTGCGGTAATACCGCAAACAGGCCGGCGGACAAAAAAAGGGAATTATGACCCTGGTGGAAACCGCCAACAAAGACAGCCACTTTAACACACTGCCCGCCACAGCGGTACAGACAAGCAGCGCAGCGGTTACCGCCAACAGACAGGCGGAAGACAATGTACCGCCCACACTATTACAACCCGCCAATCCGCCACCTTTTCCGGGGCGGATTCACCGTGGATAAAAACACGGCGGAAACAGCTTTTGCAATTGGAAAACGCTCACCTGAACACATCCCACAAGGAAGGAGGACACCATGGAGCCGGAATTACAAATACTCCCTGCCCTTGTCTTTCTGCTCCTTTACGACCAACAGCTACGTAGGCGCAGAAGATACCGGTTAGTACTGCATCTACGACATGGGGGAGGGTGGAGGCAAAAGTCAGGGGGACACCCACCAAACACCCCCACCCCCACCCTCGCATTATACAACATACACACCAATGCAGTCACAAAAATCACATTAACAACCCACAATCCCCCCGTAAGAATGCAAAGACAATGCGAAATTCGGACAAACATTGTAATATGCCAATATACATGTCATACAAAAATATACAGATATATATCTCAAAATAACTCTTATTTACACATACAATCCGAGAAGTAGTGCAGATATGTACACAACAATGTCCGTGCACCAACAGTCTAAAAAAGCATGGGCGAGGCCCACAATAGATACCTGACCAAAATCCGAGAGAACACTGCCGGGGCATCAGATAGAAACACTACAGGCACCTCAAGGGGAAGGGAAGGGGGGGCACCTCAGCCACATGAATGCGGAGCCAGATCCACGACGGGGCTCCATGCCCATTGATGTATCCTGGGGAGTGCAAAGCCACAGTCTCTCAGGTCTCTTCAGTGGGTGGTTTGCCCACTGTGCCATCCTGGGGAGTGCAAAGCCACAGTCTCTCAAGTCTCTTCAGTGGGTGGTTTGCCCACTGTGCCATCCTGGGGAGTGCAAAGCCACAGTCTCTCAAGTCTTTACAGTGGGTGGTTTGCCCACTGTACCATCCTGGGGAGTGCAAAACCACAGTCTCTCAAGTAGATGCAGGTCTCCACTGGTCCTGGAAGGGGACTGGTGCCCAGACTGGATGAGTCTCCCCGTGAAAGTTCCTGTCCTGTCACTCTCCCAGCTGCACATGGGATAAGGATGCCTGATGTGGCGGTCCATTCATTCCTACACGGTGCATGCCCTGTTCATCGGTGCTTTGCCATGGCGGTCTTTGCCCTGTTCAGCGATGCTTTGCCATGGCGGCCTTTGCCCTGTTCAGCGGTGCTTTGCCATGGCGGTCTTTGCCCTGTTCAGCGGTGCTTTGACATGGCGGTCTTTGCCCTGTTCAGCGGTGCTTTGACATGGCGGCTCTGGACTGTTCAGCGGTGCTTTGACATGGCGGTTCAGGACTGTTCAGCGGTGCTTTGACATGGCGGTCTTTGCCCTGTTCAGCGGTGCTTTGACATGGCGGTCTTTGCCCTGTTCAGCTGTGCTTTGACATGGCAGTTCTGGACTGTTCAGCGGTGCTTTGCCATGGCGGTCTTTGCCCTGTTCAGCGGTGCTTTGACATGGCGGTCTTTGTCCTGTTCAGCGGTGTTTTGCCATGGCGGTTCTGGACTGTTCAGCGGTGCTTTGCCATGGCGGTCTTTGCCCTGTTCAGCAGTGCTTTGACATGGCGGTACTGATACTGACATTGGTGTGTGGCATGACGATCTCCACACTGGACATTGGTGTGTGGCATGACGATCTCCACACTGGACATTGGTGTGTGGCATGACAATCTCCACACTGGGCATTGGTGTGTGGCATGACGTTCCATCATTGGCCAGCGGGGCTGTGGCATCCTGTCCCCTCCTGGGCTGTGACTCCGGCGGTGGTCTCCTAACCAGTAACGATACTTGTGCCCTCCTGGGCTGTGACTCCGGCGGTGGTTTCTGGACCAGTAACAATACTTGTGCCCTCCTGGGCTGTGACTCTGGCGGTGGTCTCCTGACCAGTAACGATACTTGTGCCCTCCTGGGCTGTGACTCAGGCGGTGGTTTCTGGACCAGTAACGATACTTGTGCCCTCCTGGGCTGTGACTCTGGCAGTGGTTTCTGGACCAGTGAAGATACTTGTGCCCTCCTGGGCTGTGACTCCGGCGGTGGTTTCTGGATCAGTAACGATACTTGTGCCCTCCTGGGCTGTGACTCTGACGGTGGTTTCTGGACCAGTGACGATACTTGTGCCCTCCTGGGCTGTGACTCCGGCGGTGGTTTCTGGACCAGTGACGATACTTGTGCCCTCCTGGACTCTGACTCCGGCTGTGGTTTCTGGACCAGTGACGATACTTGTGCCATCCTGGGCTGTGACTCCGGCGGTGGTCTCCTGACCAGTAACAATACTTGTGCCCTCCTGGGCTGTGACTCCGGCGGTGGTTTCTGGACCAGTAACGATACTTGTGCCCTCCTGGGCTGTGACTCCGGCGGTGGTTTCTGGCCCAGTGACGATACTTGTGCCCTCCTGGGCTGTGACTCTGGCGGTGGTCTCTGGACCAGTGACGACGGTGCTGGCGGTTGTGTCTGGACCGCCGGAAATGATGGCGCACTTCTCCGCCGTGACACTCACAACAGGCTGGGTAGACTTCCTCTGGACCTTCCCCACCTTTTTTGGAGTTACAGCTGACTCACCAATCGCCTTCGATCCCATGTCACTTGTTGTCCCACCAGGAGTCTTGACACGGTCCCGTCGTCCACTCTCCAATTTCAGAGCCTTTACAGGGGGTGGTCCTACTGCCTGCCCTGGTGGACGGTGCACTCCAAAAACCTGGAACACGCACCACTGGTACTGGAGGCTTTTTGGCTGAGGCGCTACAACGGGACTGATGAATTGGAGGGGGGGTGGGGGCAAAAAGGTCAATTTGACATAGGGACAATTTCTGACAGACACTGGGATGGGTAGCTGGAGGGGGTCTGGGAGTGGAGGAAGAGGAGGTGGTTGTAGGAGGTGTCACTTTAGGTGTTTTGGGTGCAGGTGCAGGTACTGGAGGCTGTCGTGAGGTGGATGGATGTTGGGGGAGTGATTGCCGGCGTTTGTGTACTTTGGGAGGGGGCGTCACAGACACACTGGGAGAGGACACAGGGGACGTGTAAATGGCAGTGGAGGTGGTGAGTGCAGGTGAGCGGCTTGTGGTGCTGGGTGTCCTTGTGCGACTCCTAGTGCCTGTAGATGTGGTGCATGCAGGTGTGTGTGTAGACGAGACTGGGAGGGAGGAGGGAGAAGAGGAGGAGGGGGACACAGTGGAGACAGTGGATGTTGCTGTGTCTGTATGGGTGTGATGCTTGTGTGAGTGCCTGTGGTGTGTGTGGTGCCTATGTTTGCTTGAGCTACTTGTGTGTGTTGACTTGTGTGCATGCTGGTCTGTAGGTGTGCTTGGGATGGGCTGGGGTACAGGGGATTGGGTCTGGGTGGAGGAAGTTGGAGGGGGAGGCTAGACACAGGGACAATGGCTGCCATCAGTGCTGAGGCCAGAGATTGCAGGGTTCGCTGAAGGGCAGCCTGACCAGAATGAATGCCCTCCAGGAATGCATTACCGTGTTGCAACTGTCGTTCTACACCCTGGATGGCATTCACAATGGTAGACTGCCCAACAGTGAGTGACCTGAGGAGGTCAATGGCCTCCTCACTGAGGGCAGCAGGGGTGACTGGGGCAGGGCCTGAGGTGCCTGGGGCGAAGGTGATGCCCACCCTCCTGGGTGAGCGGGCACGGGGCGAAGGCTGAGGGGCTGCTGGGAGGGCGGTGCTGGTAGGGGAGGTGGCGGCTGTACCTGTAGAGGTGGGGTGCACAGATGGTGCCGCCACCACAGGGGAGCTCCTATCTGCGGACGAGTCCGTGTCGCTGGTTGGTGATCCGGTGGCCGACGTGAAGCTCCCCTCGCCCTCCGTCCCACTGGTGCATTCAGAGTCTGTGGTGTGGCCCTCCATGGCCATGTGGGATGCAGCTCCCTCGTGCTCCGGTGCCACTGTACCTCCGCCTGATGATGCTGATGTACAAAAGGACAGGGAGATCAGGAAAAGGGGGGGAGACAGAACAAAGAGAGTTTTAGTGCATGCCATACCGCTACCGTTGGCGGACAAGACAGACGCAGCAGACCCATGCATAACGCCGTGCTCCTGGCCTCTGCACATGCATTTTCTGGGATATGGCCTACATGGCAATGGTGGAAATCTGCGCACATGGATGCCACAGGGGCAACTATACCTCAAATTGGCACTCTGCTGAGGTGGGGTATAGTGCCACATGGCCTACATTACGGAGGGGCCTTGCCTACCTAACTCGCCCTGGCCTAGGGACACCCACAGCCCACCACCCCCACCCAGACCCCTCCACTGCACGCAAAGTCCGCAGAATGAGGTTGTACTCACCCCCTTGTGTCTGCTGTGATGTCCTCAAGCGCCCATCCAACTCCGGGTAGGCCACTGCCAGGATCCGGAACATCAGTGGGGTCATGGTGCAACGGGCACCCCTCCCACGTTGGGAGGCCATCCCCAGCTGAGCCTCTGCCGTCTTCTTGCTGCAGCGGCGAATGTCCTCCCATCTTTTCCGGCAGTGGGTGCCCCGTCTCTGGTGGGCCCCCAGGGTCCGGACCTCCTTGGCGATGGCACGCCAAATGTCCCTCTTCTGGTGGGCGCTGACCTACATGACATGCACAAGGGAAGAGGAACAGTCATTACCAACTGCACCGTCAATGTGAGTGGCCCCCTCCCTACTCTGACCATGCGGCCCATTCATTCCCATGCATTAATGTACTATGAACTCTGGCCCCTTCCCTCTTCCACCCAGCCCTCTCCACCCAGGCCTAGCCCATACAACGTGCTCCCTGTGTACTAACCTGTTGGTCTGGAGGACCGTAGAGTAGCATTTACTGGGGGAGGACCCCATTCACAAGTTTCTCCAACTCCTCTGCAGTGAAGGCAGGGGCCCTTTCCCCAGACGCAGCAGCCATCGTTGCTTCCAGACCGAGGTGACAGCAGCACTAGCAGTGTAGGTCCTCTCCTGTCGAAGGTCAGGTATCTAGTGATTGAACAGATAGAAAATGGCGGTGACATCCGCGGTGGTGACGTCTGCGGTGGGGCGCATCATCACCTCCGGCGCACCTGTTCATTGGCTCCTGGGACCCATAGGGTCCAATGTTAACCAATGCAGCAGTGCGCCGCAGTCTACGACCGCCTACCGCAACGGTGTGCAACGCCAGCGCAGTTACCCCACAATCCCATTGTCCCAGTTTAGAGGTCAGGCAGCCGCCATTTCAGGGGCCCACATGGCTTCATTTACTACTGCGTCACACATAGCTAGGCCTATACTCAACACACATACAGGAAGGGTTTATTGTCTGGTGTAGTCTTGTGTGTAACTGTGGGAACATACCTGGAGGAATAGTAACTGGTTCTTCGCTGTTGTCCTTCTTAGGCACCGTCAGCTGGGACATATGAGAAGATGGCGGAATCCTCCGGTGTACCGACCGCTGGTGGACCTGTTGACAATGGAAGAGAGACATGTCATCGTCACCTACAGGTTTGACCGTGCCACAATCCAGGAACTATGTACCCAGTTGGAGCCAGACCTGATGTCACCAATCCGCCATCCGACTGGAATCCCTCCTGACGTGCAGGTGCTGTCAGTGCTCCATTTCCTTGCAAGTGGGTCTTTTCAGACAACTGTGGCCATGGCATCAGGGAGGTCCCAGCCTATGTTTTCCAACGTCTTGTCCAGAGTGTTGTTTGCCCTGCTGAAACACGTAAGGAGATACATCATTTTCCCTCAGGTGGAGGATTTGCCTACAGTGAAAGGTGACTTCTATGCCCTTGGACATATCCCCAGCGTCATAGGTGCCATTGATGGGACCCATGTAGCTCTGGTCCCCTCCCCGCAGGAGTGAACAGGTGTACAGGAACAGGAAGAGTTATCATTCCATTAATGTCCAGATGGTCTGTTTGGCAGACCAGTACATCTCGCAGGTAAATGCTATGTTCCCTGGCTCTGTGCATGACGCCTACATCCTGCGCAATAGCAGCATCCCTGATATGATGGGTAAACTCCAGAGGCACCGTGTATGGCTATTGGGGGACTCTGGTTACCCCAACCTTTCCTGGCTATTGACCCCAGTGAGGAATCCCAGGACAAGGGCAGAGGAACGGTACAATGAGGCCCTTGGGCGGACTAGGAGGGTAATCGAGCGGACCTTCGGCCTTCTTAAGGCCAGGTTCAGGTGCCTCCATATGACAGGTGGATCCCTATTCTACTCACCGAAGAAGGTGTGCGACATCATCATCGCCTGCTCCATGCTCCATAATTTGGCATTGCGACGCCAGGTGCCTTTTCTGCAGGAGGATGATCCAGATGACGGTGTTGTAGCAGCTGTGGAGCCTGTGGACAGTGATGAGGATGAAGCTGAGGAAGAAGAAAACGACAACAGGGAGTCAGTCATACAGCAATATTTCCAGTGAAACACAGGTGAATACATTTTCAGGTTTAACATTACATTAACTTTCGTTTACCTCTATCCTGTACCTACATTTCACTCACTATTTGTTAACTGAGTTGTCCCCTTCCAATTCAGTTTCACAAGTGTGGTAACCTACGTGTCAACTGCTTGCATCCCTCAAGGGCTTGTGATGTGTGACATTGGTATGTTAGCCTTCCAATGGGTAACCCATTATGACACTGTAATTGATAATACAAAGTTCCAAATCATAGACTGACTGCAGTTTTTTTAGTGTTTCAAGGGTGTTTATTTAAGAGCTAAAAAATGATGGGGGGTTGTAAAATGGGGATGGGTGATGGTGGAGGAATGTCCATGGCAGAGTCCAGTCTATTAGTCTCACAGGTACACTGCACATCTGGCCATTGGAAGTGGAGCTGGGGCAGTTCCGATTTGGACAGGGTAACAAAGTGGGACAGTGGGGAGACAATCAGGGTGGTCTTATTTCCTGGCGGGGGTCTTGCCATCTTGCTCTGCCCTGTTCCTGGATCTCAGGGACCGCTTGCGTGGTGGTTGTCCATCTGCAGGGGGTGGGGTGCTGGTGTGGTGGTCCTGTGGCGGGGCGTCCTGTCCACTAGCACCGGCGGAGGTGGTGGGCAGTTCATCGTCGTGGCTAGTGTCAGGGGCCCCTTGGAGTGCCACGGTGTCCCTCAAGGTCTTTTGAATGTCCGTCAGCACACCTACGATGGTGCCCAGGGCAGAGCCGATGGTCCTGAGCTCCTCCCTGAACCCCAAATACTGCTCCTCCTGCAGACGCAGGGTCTCCTGCAACTTGTCCAGGACTGTTGCCATCGTCTCCTGGGAGTGGTGGTAGGCTCCCATGATGGAGGAGAGGGCCTCATGGAGAGTTGGTTCCCTTGGCCTGTCCTCCCTCTGTCGCACAGCAGCCCTCCCAGTTTCCCTATGTTCCTGTGCCTCCGTCCCCTGGACCGTGTTGTTGTTGGGGTGGTGGGTTACCCTGGGTGCCCTGTAGTGGTGGACACACCGCTGATTGACCTGTCCTGGGTAGGGAGGTTTGGGCCCACTGGGTGGGTGCTGTGCTGGTGTTACCAGAGGGTGGAAGTTCGGTGTTGGGCTGTGGCTGGGCAAGGGGAACCGACTGTCCTGAGGCCCACGATGGTCCGGGCTGGTCATCAAGATCCAGTAGGGCAGAGCTGCTATCGTCACTGTGGGCCTCTTCTGGGGTTGGAGTGGTATTGTCTGGACCCTCTGGTGTGGTGACGTTCCTTCGGGTTCCTGCGGGGGTATAAGAACATGATTATTGCATGTGTGTGTTTCATGGTGTGCAATGGTTGGGTGAGCGTGAACCCCAGTGCAGGCATTCCTGTGTGGGGGCTTGTGTGCTGATGGTTGGGGGAGTGTTCTGGGTATGTGCAGTGGGAATGCTTTAGTGATGGGTGTCCATGCTTAGTTGTGTCATGCAGGGCTTGGGGTTGGGATGGGTGGTTGGTGTCATGGGTACATTAGTGAGGAGTTTGGGTGATAGGGGAGGGTGTGAGGGTGGGGGGGTGTGATAGCATGCAGGTAGGGTGGGGGATGTGATAGTTAAGATTTGACTTACCAGTGTCCGTTCCTCCAACGACTCCTCCGAGGCCCTCAGGATGCAAGATGGTCAAGACTTGCTCCTCCCATGTTGTTAGTTGTGGGGGAGGAGGTGGGGGTCCGCCGCCAGTCATTTGCACCGCGATGGGGTGCCTGGAGACCGTGGAACGCACCTTCCCCCGTAGGTCGTTCCACCTCTTCCTGATGTCCTCCCTATTTCTTGGGTGCTGTCCCACGGCGTTCACCCTGTCCATTATTCTGCGCCATAGCTCCATCTTCCTGGCTATTGATGTGTGCTGTACCTGTGAGCCAAATAGCTGTGGCTCTACCCGGAGGATTTCCTCCACCATGACCCTGAGCTCCTCCTCGGAGAAGCGGGGGTGTCTTTGGCGTGAAATGGGGTGGTGTGGGTGATGTGTGGGGTGGTGTATGTGGTGATGAGTGTGGTGAGTGTAGTGGTATGTGGTGTTTTGTGCTTGGATGTTGTGTGGGTGATGATGTTGTGTGCCTCTGTGTGATGGGGTTGTCAATGGCTGTGCTCTCTCTCGCCTTCTCTCCGAATTTCTGGTTGTAGGGGTTTGTGGGTGATGTGGGTGTGTGTTTTATATTGTGTTGGGTGTGTGGGAGTGGTGTGTGTATGTGTATCAGGTGTGTGTATTTGTAATTGTCCAATGTGGCGGTGTTTTGGAGATGTGTGTGTATTTTGAGCGCGGCGGTGTGTACCGCCAATGGAATACCGCAGTTGAAAGACCGCCACGTGGATTCGTGGTCGTAATGGCATGGGCGTGTTTCTGTTGGCGTGGAGGTGGCAGATTTGTTTCCACATGTTTATCGCTGACCTTTGGTGTGGCGGTATTGTGTGGGTGTCTGAATTTCAGCGGATTCCAAGATGTGTGTCATAGTAGCTGTGGTGGTCTACCGCGGCCGCGGCGGTGTATTGGCGGTCTTCTGTACGGCGGTAAGCGCCTTTTACCGCCAATGTTGTAATGACCCCCCCAGTTTCTAAAAGTTGGAATGCTTTTTAAGAATCTAAAACTATCTCTAGAACTTAATTCAAACTTTCACAAAACCTTTAAACTCTAAAAGAAATGCTAACAAGGACTAACACAAGGCCCTATCAGGACTTTTAAAAATTTAGAAAAATAGCTCAAATTGCAAAAATCAGTTTCTAATGACAGTTTTTGGAATTTAGTCGTGTGATCAGGTATTGGCTGAGTAGTCCAGCAAATGCAAAGTCTTGTACCCCACCGCTGATCCACCAATGTAGGAAGTTGGCTCTGTATGCACTATTTTAAAGTAAGGAATAGTATGCACAGAGTCCAAGGGTTCCCCTTAGAGGTAAGATAGTGGCAAAAAGAGATCATTCTAATGCTCTATTTTGTGGTAGTGTGGTCGAGCAGTAGGCTTATCAGAGGGTAGTGTTAAGCATTTGTTGTACGCACACAGGCAATAAATGAGGAACACACACTCAGAGACAATTCCAGGCCAATAGGTTTTTGTATAGAAAAATATATTTTCTTAGTTTATTTTAAGAACCACAGGTTCAAGATTTACAAGTAATGCTTCAAATGAAAGGTATTTCAGGTAGGTACTTTAGGAACTTTGAATTAGCAAAATGGCATATACAGTTTTCACATAAATGACATATAGCTATTTTAAAACTAGACACAGTGCAATTTTCAACAGTTCCTGGGGGAGGTAAGTGTTTGTTAGTTTTTGCAGGTAAGTAAACCACCTACGGGGTTCACGTTTGGGTCCAAGGTAGCCCACCATTGGGGGTTCAGAGCAACCCCAAAGTTACCACACCAGCAGCTCAGGGACGGTCAGGTGCAGAGGTCAAAGTGGTGCCCAAAACGCATAGGCTTCAAAGGAGAAGGGGGTGCCCCGGTTCCAATCTGCCAGCAGTTAAGTACCCGTGTCTTCGGAGGGCAGACCAGGGGGGGTTTTGTAGGGCACCGGGGGGGGGACACAAGAGAGATGTTTCTGTCCCCAGAGAGCACAAAGGCCATCACCACATGGGGTCAGAAACTCATCTCTCAGCAGCAGGCTGGCACAGACCAGTCAGTCCTGCAATGAACAATTGGGTAAAATACAGGGGGTATCTCTAAGTTGTTCTCTATGTGCATTTTTTAATAAATCCAACACTGGCTTCAGTGTGGGTTTATTATTCTGAGAAGTTTGATACTAAACTTCCCAGTATTCAGTGTAGCCATTTTGGAGCTGTGGAGTACGTTTTTGACAGACTCCCAGACCATATACTCTTATGGCTACCCTGCACTTACAATGTCTAAGGTTTTGCTTAGACACTGTAGGGGCATAGTGCTCATGCACCTATGCCCTCACCTGTGGTATAGTGCACCCTGCCTTAGGGCTGTAAGGCCTGCAAGAGGGGTGACTTATCTATGCCATAGGCAGTGTGAGTTTGGCATGGCACCCTGAGGGGAGTGCCATGTCGACTTAGTCATTTTCTCCCCACCAGCACACACAAGCTGGCAAGCAGTATGTCTGTGCTGAGTGAGGAGTCCCTAGGGTGGCATAAGACATGCTGTAGCCCTTAGAGACCTTCCCTGGCATCAGGGCCCTTGGTACCAGGGGTACCAGTTACAAGGGACTTACCTGGGTGCGAGGGTTGTGCCAATTGTGGAGACAATGGTACATTTTAGGTGAAAGAACACTGGTGCTGGGGCCTGGTTAGCAGTCCCAGCACACTTCTCAGTCAAGTCAGCATCAGTAGCAGGCAAAAAGTGGGGGTAACTGCAACAGGGAGCCATTTCTTTACAGGAATGGCAAGTCAATTCATCAAATTATTTGGTGTACACATGATCCTGAAGAGTGTCGTCGAAGTCACCAACCAAGGACCTAAAAAATGAGTCAACGTCATCTGATGTCAAATCGAGTGCTCGGCGGACAAACGGATCCACAGAGCATTAGTGAGCAGTATTTTCTGGTGTAATTTTATCCGGTGCAGTGTCCTCATCCACGGTAGATCTCAAAACGGAAGGCTCATAGGTGGCCTCGCGGAGCAACCTCAATCTCAAGGGGCATGACCGTGTATGAACCCTCATCGGGGACATCAGCAGTTCATGGTCCGCAGGAGATGTCGGTGCAACAGCAAGACAGACCATAGTCAGATGTTCAAAGATGCACCATATGCAGCGGAAGACGGGTTGTACGCACCAGAGAAGGGGCCGAAATGACAACGACCAGTCATGCTCCAGTTTCACCAGCAAGGGTGCACTGAAGATCCGAACCATGCGTTCTCAGCACAGTGGAGTTGGTGGGAGCGGCTGCATTGATCTGCATAGCTGGAAAGAAACAACCACTGCGAATCAGAAGAAATAGCAGTAGTAGTCCACCAATCAAAGCCAAAATAATTAGAAAGCCACCACACACACTTGAAAAGAGTGAATGGATGGCTGAAGGGATGACTCCGAAGAAAGTCTGGAAGATGGACATGAAACCAGACCCGACAGCCTTAAAGAAATGAACATTCCCAGTGGTGCTCGAAGCATTGAATATTCTGGATACCAGTTCTCCAAAGTGCTTGAGGAAGTTAGTATTTAATAGGGATTGTATCTCGGCTGATGATCTTGCAATCTGGAGAGCATATGTCTGCTTTGCGGATGTCAAGGCGACCTGTTTTTGAAACAATAGCGCATTTAGCCTGCTCAGCTTGTCATAGTTCACATTAATAGTATCTATGTGGGGCCATATGTCAGATACTTTTATCTCTCGTGTGGGGGGAAACAAAACATGCCCACAACACGTAACGACCTTCGAGACCGAGATTGCATAGGCAATTCCTGGTCGCACGCCGCAACAGCTTTGAGCGTTCAGTACCACATAACTTCCATTGGAAAGTACATGAAATACCGGGCGAATCAAAGGGATGGGAGTACCCTTCAGCAAACAGGCCAAATTTGCGACCCTCGCATTGCAAAGACCGTGAAGGGACACCTGCTTACATATCATGGAATGACTAACAGCAGTCTCACATTCACTTCGGCTAAGAAAGACCTCTGTTTCGCCGTTCAGACATTTGTAGTCAAAGGGCAACTCCCACTCTTCCTTAATATAGCTATCTCTTAGCTGCTCGTACCTTCCTACTGCAAGATGTTTCAGGCAGCTTGAGAAACGAAAGGTCGAAATCGTTAAATTAATTATGCTATATAAGAGCCAGATAGTTGAAGGACTCTCTGCTACCTTGAAGGGCAACTTACCTAACTTTTCTACGCGAAGCATGGTGAAACTAGCCTCCCTTTTAGCCATTGTCTGTTGCTCCTTGGAAAAATTCAAAGTAGTGAAGAATTCACTCCCGTTAATATACTTCCATGGAACGCGGCCATTTTTCAGTGTCTGTAAAGTCCAACCCAGCTGCATGATAGAACGTAGCTGTGTTTGCCCATGAATTAACCGAGACAAGTCTGTCTGAGTGATATCAATAGCAGGCAACACTATATTTGATAATTAATAAATCCTGTTGGACAGTGTATTCATGCCGTTGTCGACAACAGCTAATGCCTTTTCTAAATTTTCTTTATCCAATTGCCTTAAACGCGCAGCATCCTCAATCTGGGAAAGCTTCCAAATTTCATTGTACATAGCATATAAGAACCTTCTCAGGCGTTTTTTTCTAGGACCCAGCGAAAAATCCTGCAAGTCTATATCTTCGGAAAGGATGTTCAGGTGTTGCTTAACTGTGGCTAACGTGTTGGTCTGTACCCATTGCTGGCACAGCTTACCCACAATGTATGTCATAACTATACCTGTATGTTCACCCGATACAAAGCGAGGGTCTGGCCTGTTAATTGAAAAAACCCTGAAGAGTTCAAAAAACGCGCTTGACACTTAGAGGTGTCAGTGGCCCTATTAACCACCCACCGGGACTGGAAAGTGAAGAATTGTAGGCACCAGCCTTGACCATAGCATCTAGCCTGTCCTCAGTGATATTAAGGAAGTATTGCCAATCTTTAAACCTTGCCGGAGTGGGGATACTGGGCGTGTTCAAGTCTTTAATTTTTGCTAACCCCAGACAGGATGTCTGCTGAATAGTGTTATTTAAGAAAAATCTTTGCACAGGGATCAGGAATGCTCGAAATAAAGCCTCCATACCCTGTATCTGCCAATCTTATGTTCCTCATACACTTTTCAAATCAATAGTGCTCTTCCAGTATTCGTAACCTTCAACTGTGAGCCGGGAAACAAAGGGATCGGAATAAATCAATTTTGTATCAGTTAGCAAAATCTACCTAATTTGTGCCAGAGGCATTTTAAAATAATACAACTCTGCTCTTTTTGTGTCATGCCCAGAAAAGTATGTAAATGTATCACTATAGTACTTTGGGCTCCCCACCAGTGGTGTAGAACAGTGTTCTCACTGTGTGTAGTTTAATACTGGCCTGTATCTAGTGGCACGGTGTAGGTAGTAATGTCCTCAATTGTTATAGCAGAACATTTCCCCATAATTCATTGTATGTTCATATACATAATCAATTTCAAAAGCGGAATAGTCCTTCATTTCAGTTAGCATGGAATCAACTGTTTGGACATCCCAATCATCAGAGACAACATCAGGTGTAATTACATCAGTCATTGAAATTTAAAACACGTATGGTATTTGAATAATTTCTGTAGGCCCGTATATATCGAATGGAACTTTGTCCCACACAATCCCATCAGAAATTGGTATTGCTGTAACATTTACAGGGGACAAGTCTCTTCGGACCTTATGTGAAGAATGATATGGAGTTAAAACTTCATAAACAGGGTCCACAGAGGAGGGATCAGTAATACAGTGACCATTTATGAGCAAAAAGAAAACAGTCACAAAGCCAATCCATAAAAATAATGCAAAAAATGTCAAACAGAACCATAAATAGTTCCATGGGTATTTCAAATAGGCCTTTTTAAGCCATTGATACAGCTGACTTATTTTTGAAACATTGTCAATCACAGTAGTGGATGAGTCCTAAGAAAAATCATCAATGTCAATGAAATAGCCAGAGGCAATCTCTGCAAACACGGGAGCTGGTGCCCCATCTGTACTTTGGTCCACTTCACGTGGGGGCTCTTGGTAGACAGTGTCATTAGTCAGTGACGTGTTTGTGTAAAAAACAGCTAGATCTTGAACCGGGGTGGTCACTGAAGTAGTGACAGGAACTAGCAAGAGTTCATTTTCCGCCCTCCCCATGGTCAAGGTGGTGTCTGGAACAGCATTCGACATTGTTGCATAATCTGTAGTGGTGATGTTCATCCTACTATGTAGATGTTTGTCCTGTTGGGTAGTGAGAGGGGATCAGGAACCACCCAAGGGACCTCTTGGTCTACTGTGAAGGACCGGCCACATGGTGTTGTTTGATGTCATCAATGGAGATGAATCTGTTCTTTTAGAACCAGACAGTGGTGGTAAGATGACAGTCCTGGTGCCTTGAATTCCCAAGACCGGTACAGGTGCTCTGTATGATGGACCGAACTCCTTCTTCACTGTGATCTTCTCACAAACCAGATCCCCAACTTTAGGACTCCAGCCAGTCGTAGTTTTCGCTAAATCCCTTATTCCTAAGGTGGCAGCACTTGCAGATGATTTATCATCACAAAACTGCTGAAGCTCCTGTAAAATAGTGAGACGTTCATTTATGTCAAATTGTGTTTCTGCTGCCACCATACCAGGGGCATCAAGATCTGGGACATTCATAGGTATCCCAAAGAGAACCTCATATGGAGTGTATCCCCCCAAGGACCGTCTGGGCAGATTATTCAGTGCTCTCTGGACCCCATGCAGGTGACGTAACCAACTGCGGCATGAACCGAGTACTCGAGTTGTTAAGGACTGCTTTAGATCACGATTCCGCCTCTCCACGACCAAATTTCACTAGGGGTATGGTGAGGAGTAATGGAGTTCAACACCCATCGTCCCTGAATGCCTTAGAGGCAAATGCAGGACCCTGGTCCGAATGGAATGCTGCAACCACATATGTACCGATAAAGATCAGCAAGTCTTTTATAACAGTCCGGGCATCAGCCGACCGCTGTGGCCATACCCACAGGAATCTAGAACAAGAATCTACAGCAACTAAAATGTATTTGTATGCACCATCAGGCTGTAAGGGACCACAATGGTCCAGGTACACACACTGTAGTGGCCTGTTGGACACTAAGAGGGATGTCTGCGGTGGGCGTTTGATATTAGAGCCCTTGATCTGCTGGCAAATGTCACAGCAAAGGGCATACTGCTTTGTTCATCTGCAAAGACTAGTCCACCAGAAGTGTTTCTGGAGGAGTGTTATCGTGGCCGAAATACCGGCATGTGCAGAAGCGACACCCTCATGCGCGGCTTTAATTAGGTCTAATCTCTGGTCTTTATTGGGGATCACTCGATCTCCAACCCCAGGAATTGTTGTGTAAGCAACATTCTGCGCACTGATATGTTAAGTATAGTTTGGAGGGTATCCTTCCAGGGGGGCTTGCCTTCAGCCGAAGCCTCAACGGCACTCAATATTTCATTATCCAATCTCATCTGAGAACGAGTCACTGCAGCCACAGAAGCCATAGCTACTGCTGCTTTGGCCGCTTCATCAGCCAATGTATTATTGGTAATGTGTACTCCTACACGTTGGTGTCCCAATGTATGTACCACATGGACACACAGGAGCTTATCCTTAAGATCAGCCACCCTCCCCCACAATATTTTGTGTTTAATCGTGTTCCCTTTAGAATCTCTAAACCCGTTCAGTTTCCAATGATTGAGACAGTCATTGTATGACTGGACGCAGTAATAAGAGTCATAAACTATTAAAGTCTGACATCCTGGCTCAGTATGTTTGAGCGCTAGAATAAGAGCTTTAAGCTCAGCCAACTGGGCTGTGCAGTCCCCTAAGGTCTGCGTGTAGGTATTGTGAGGGTGGAAAACTCCATCTTCCATCACTCTGCTCACGGGTGTGCAAGCTGTCGAGTATTGATGTTTAGTACCTACAGCCGGTTGTGCTGAACCATCAGTGTGTATGACAGTAAGGTAGTTGCCTAGTGGCAAGATATTTAGAGGAGCGGGGTACTCTTGTTCGTACTGGAGAAACTCTTGTGTCAGTAGTTTTGGATTGAATATATAATCGACATCAGTGGCGGTCAGAGACTTTGCCCATTGAATCCAACGTGGATGTAATGCTTTAGTGTTAGGAGCGCTTGCTTTAGTGACCGCCTCTAAGGCCGGCACCGGGGAGACAACAATAATAAGTTTCCCCTGGGCAAGTGGCCTTTCTTTTATGACGGCCATCTGAACTGCCGTCAGAATCTTCTCTGCAGGTGCAAAACGCTGTTCAGCATTGGAGTATAAATGTGATTTATATGCTATGGGTACTGTGTCACCCTCATTAAAGTTGACATAAGTAAATCCAATGGCACCAGCATTTATTCTGATGACCATATTTGTTTTATTGTCACGTGTGTGCAAGTGTTTAGCGTCTAGCATGTCCTGTTGCATTTCCCTAAGGATGCGTGTGTGTTCAACCGTCCAGTGTCTGCTAGAAAAATTGGGCTGAACCAAGTCATAAAGTGGCTTGATCTGTTGTGCATAATCCAGAATGTATGTTCTGCCAAAGTTAAAGAAACCTAGTAATGACTGTAGTTTCTTAAGTGTGTTAGGAGGGTGCAGTTGAGCACAGTTTTTTGAAAATGCGGGGCCAGGCTCTTTCCCTCATTTGATAGCTCATATACCAGGAATAATACACTGAGAAAGGCTATTTTGCTTTTCTTAAAATTTAATTTGTATCCGAGGTCTGCAAATCCCAGAATGATCCGATCGACCCTTGTAAGATGAATGTCAAGGACGTCGTCTGTGAGATATATGTCGTCCACATAGGGTAACGTCTCGGAATCAATATCATGTAATATTGATGTTACACGGGCTGAAAATAGCGCCAGGCTATTTTTATAGCCTTGAGGTAAACAACAAAAGTGTTTCTGGGAGCCAAATGAGAATGCACTCAGGTCCCGACTTTCATGTGCTAAATTCTGGCAGAAGAATCCATTAGAAATGTCTAATGTTGTTTTATATTTTTTACGCACTATGGGCCAGATGTAGCAAACTAAAATTTTGCGACTTGCAAATTGCGAGTCTGACCGACTCGCAATTTGCAACTCGCAAAATGGGATGCAGAAAGGTGTCTCAGACACCTTCTGCGACTCGCTATGGGGTCGCAAAGACCCACCTCATCAATATTCATGAGGTGGGTTGCAGTTTGCGACCCTATAGCGAGACCCTGCACTCACAGGGATGGTGGCCGGCTGTAGTCAGCAGACCTCCATGTCTGTGACTGCTTTTTCAATAAAGCAGTTATTTTTTTTCATTTTGCAGCCCGTTTTCCTTAAAGGAAAACGAGTTGCAAAATGAAAAAACTTCAGAAACCATTTGGTTTAGTTTTTTTCAGAGCAGGCAGTGGTCCATAGGACCACTGCCTGCTCTGAAAAAATATTTTTTTCGGCATTCAAAAAGGGGAAGGGGTCCCATGGGGACCCCTTCCCTTTTGCAAATGAGTTACCACCAGTGTGACACTGGTGGTAACTGCGAGTTGGTTTGCGACCGCATTCGCGGTCACAAAGCAACTCAGCATGGCGATGCGGTCGCAAATAGGAAGGGGAACACCCCTTCCTATTTGCGAGTCGCATCCCCAAATTGCGAGTCGGTACTGACTTGCAATTTGACGATGAGCATCGCGTTCGGCCTTTTGCATGCCGCAAACTGCGTTTTTCGCAGTTTGCGACATGCAAAAGGCTTCCTACATCTGGACCTATATTGTTTATTAGTGCCATGCTGTGTGAATTTTTTATGGCATATGTGCGTGTATGACTATTTAAGTGTCTATAATCAATGACTATTCAATATGAATGGTCTGGGTTTGCAACGGGGAATAACTGATTATTCATTGCAGATGTGCAGGGCTTTATCACTCCCTGGTACTCAAGTTGGGTGAGAATCTCTCTCACCGGAGCTTTTGCTTCATGTTTAACAAGATATTGTGGCTGCGGTTGGGGTGTAGACCTAACGGGAATAACATGATAAGGAGACTTCTCGTCCCAACCTACATGATTGCGATATAACGCAGGTGCCTGTGCTAAAGCCAATTCAGAAGCAAAGGCTTCTTTGTCTGCTTCCGGAACAAGATCGGAGAAAGAAGGCAAAATGACATCTTCCCCATGTGGGAGCTTTCGGACGTATTCAGGTGGCCGTTCTCTTTCGGCTAATAGGATATCACTAGTAAGTTCATCCCAAAATATCACACTAATAGTGCGCTCCACGTCTCCCTCTATCTGATATTTTAAATCATAAACCCTATCGGGGGGAGAATACGGCCATCCGCTGTTTCAACTGCGATGAAATCGCTAGTTGCTGTCGCATCCAGATGATCTTTCAGACTCTGGCGACATATCGTGACCTCTGCTGCGCTGTCTAACAGAGTCACTGCCCACGTCTTGTTACTCAACAGTGTTCTTAAGTATACTGGCATTTTTAGCTGTCAATGCTGCCACTTTCTTCTTTTTAAACTGTGGCTCTTGCTGAGGAGTCTTTTCTTCTTTTTTAATGGTAGACTGCGGTGAGTCTTTCTTTTCTTTCACGTACTCAGGACGTCGATCTTGACGGCCCCTTCTCTCGCTACGTCTATCCGGTGCGTCCTGAAAGGAACGAGAGGTACGTGAATCAGTATATCTGTCTGGAGTTTTAATGTTCTCCCTATTTCTGAGATGATGTCTCCTTTCTGAGTTCTCCGGGTGTGGAGAATCAGCTCTCTTGTTTCTTTTTCTTTGAAATCTTTTTGTTTATCCCAGCACTTCTTAGAGCCCTCTTGTGCCTACTTTGTACCCTCCATATGGGCAGTACCTTGTAACTCCGATTTCTTTGGTTTGGCTCCCAAACTATCTTGTCCTATACTAGTATAGGTATCGGAAATTATTTTCGGTAGCTGTCTCTCTTGTTCCTGGTGTGGAGTTTCCCGGAGACGCTGGTGAATTGCCAGTGCTACCGCTTCCCCTTTAATGTTATTTAGTATTATTGAGGATATGGTGTCAAAGTTATGCATTAATTTCATCCACAAATCCAGGCCTGGTGCAGCCCCATTGGAAAGTGTCGGGGTACCATGTGTGGTAGTATATATGGCAGCGAAGACTGTACCCCATGTGGCACAGTCACCACCGAGGGAACCATCCCAAAAGGCAAACACATAGTGAGCAGTCTGTTTTTCCTGTGGTCCCGTATGGGGAAATACAGCTTCCAGCTGATTCGTTTTCTGGGCAATCCAGAACGGTATTTTTTCCCGTTCCGCGGGCACTTTACCGATAATAGTATCCACTGTTTGTGGATTAATCCCAGTAGCCAATTGATAACCACCAGGTGCTGGACGCGCTGGTGTTGTGTTCAATGTTCACATTACAAACTGAAATAATTGTCTATATAATGTCACCAATTCATTATATAAATCTCGCAGGTCTGATATTTGCATATCCTGTATGCCTGGGTGAGGTGTGTAGGTGGCAAACATAGGCCATGTTAGTCCTTCATTACTTAATGGACTTGACCTCACTCTTTGTAGTACATGTGGTAGGGCGCCTTCGTACCAGTTCTGATGCTCTTGGTATGTGAGCGATATTTCATGATATTGGTATGCTCGGTACCGTTGAGGTACGTTCGCAATTTCATATGTGTGGGACGTATGTGTTCTTTGGTCGACCTCAGGAAAGGTGACCCAACAGTAAAATGTTTCTGTTTGGTATGCTTCATTAGCTTCTATTATAAGAGTAACATCCTGCCCTCATCTGTAAGGCCATGCATTAATAAATGTTGTGTTAGTGCTTGTCTAGCATTTTCAGGAATGCCAATGGCGTTAGTCATATTTGCTTAGAAAAACAGAACACCAAAATGGGGAGTAAAGTCCTTTTATGAGTTTGTGCTCGAACAACCTACAGCTTAATTAGGTGTTACCTTTTCAGCTGAAGAGGATTTTCCCAAAGACCACGGACGTCTCCGTATAATGGTACTTAGGGTACCTGTTGTCTGTAAGACAGTGATAGTCGGGTATCCGTCAATTAGTGCCTAAACACCATAGTTGGTAGCGCCATGTCGTAGTTGGGACTCTTGCTCTGGGCAAGACTGCTGGTTAAAGGATGACAGTATTTTTGCTTGTAGGCGACTAAGCCTTTCTTACAACAAGTCGCGACTGTTGTCCCAACCTTACTGGCTCACTAGCAGCACCTCACCAGAAACACAATAGTAAAAGGTGATTTGTGGCAGCCTTTATGCGTGGACTCGAGAATAGGATATCTCAGGGAGTGTCGTGGTTAAACAGAGATGACCCCTTTCTCACAGATATATCATGTATCATAAAACACAGACAATGACAAAGATGCAGTAAAGTTTCAATAGTTTTTATTCAACATAACTGCAATTTGCGATAAGTTGCATGGGCTGCAATGATCAGGATAATGAATAATGCAAGAAACAGAATTGTGAAGACGAGAGTCATTATTACAAAGACCCCCTTCATCTTGCAATGCATAGAAGAGACATACAAGATGTACTAAGCCCTAATACCCTAATGTGAAAGGCCTAACCTCCTACCTAAACGAGAGCTGGGTTTGTTAAACCTAATCTGCCAATGCCATGTCCATGAGAGGAGCCCCCAACCCTTGTTACCTTGGAATGAGGTCTCTATCTCAGACTCCGCAGGGACACGAAGACTGGGTCAGCGTCAAGACGACGTGCAGCATCAATATCAGCGATGGTGGCGATGCCCTCTGGTCGGAATCCCTCGGTCTAAAAGTGCGATGTATTTATACAGATCTACAAGGACCCTGATGTAGGTGTGTTCCCAAACAATAGATAACAGACATGCTTGGGGCGGCAATTAATATAAACAATCCCACAAAAGTATAGAGAGGGAAAATCCCTAAGTGTGAACACGTACTGTTTGTTTGTCTTTGTTGCTTGATCATGACGCCTTATCGCGGTGACACTGATAATGTAACTCATAGCAAGTGGCCTAACTATAAACCCGGCAGCCATCTTAGAAGAATTAAATAATTAAATGGGCTAAAACAGAGCAAGCTAAGTAGGTTAAAAGTCACTAGGTGACGGGGCACGAGTCTGCAAGCCAGAGGCTAAGCTAACTCCTGTAATCCCATTAAAAACGAACTAGGATTCACTACACACCCAGCTAAGTTGTACTAAAGCTAAGGGGCGGGACTAAGTGGAGTTGTTGACATCAGTGACTTGGTACTGGCGACCAAGTAGGTGTTGTGCAGGTGACACTAAGGGCCTGATTCTAACTTTGGAGGACGGTGTTAAACCGTCCCAAAAGTGGCGGATATACCACCTACCGTATTACGAGTCCATTATATCCTATGGAACTCGTAATACGGTAGGTGGTATATCCGCCACTTTTGGGACGGTTTAACACCGACCTCCAAAGTTAGAATCAGGCCCTAAGTTTTGAGTAACTATGGTGACACTGGCACCTGTGTCCCTGTTGGCCTGGGCCTCAACACTATTTATCTGAATGTGCTGCTTGTACTTATCCATATTAAGGGGACAAGCAGCTAGGGTGGCAAGGCCAGTGCCACCCTGTGAGATAGAAACTGTCTTGGGGGTTTCTACACCTATCCCAGTTTCTACTATGGACCCAAATGTGAACCCAACTACACCTTTGGGCTGACTATTGCCAGTAGTCCCACCACTATTACTACTACTAGTAGGGGCACTAGGAGTGGAAGTGGAGGTAGTAGTGGTGGACGGTTCAGGAGCTTTACCAGGACAGGATTTGTCCCCTGGCCTTTATTTCTGCACACATAGCACCAAGGCTTTTTATTGTGTGTAGAAGAGGAAGAATATGTTTTATTTCCACCCCAGAGGAGTTTTGTGGACCTGATGAGGAGTCTTTACTTTTATCTTTGTCCCCACCCTTGTCCTGAGACTTACCTGTCTCCTTTTACTTATCTTTGTCACCCCCTGTATGAGCTTTTCTGCTCACCCTTGTTCTGACCCATTTGTCTGCCTTCTTTCCCAATTCTTGGGGAGAGGTCAGATCTGAGTCTACCAAGTATTGGTGCAACAAATCAGACACACACTTATTCAAAATATGCTCTCTCAATAGTAAATTGTAGAAGTCCTCATAGTCAGGCACTTTGCTGCCCTGTAACCAGCCTTCCAAAGCTTTCACAGAACAGTCCACAAAGTCTACCCAATCCTGTGAGGACTCTTTTCTGGTCTCATTGAACTGTATTCTATATTGCTCAGTGGTGAGACCAAACCCATCTAAGAGTGCAGTTTTGAGAATGGTTTAATTGTCTGCATCCTCTTCTCTGAGAGTGAGAAGTCTATCATTCCCCTTGTCAGAGAAGGATAACCAGAGGATAGCAACCCACTGCCACTGCTTTGAGGGACCCTCTGAACTTTACAGGCCCTCTCAAGTGCCGCAAACCACTTATAGATGGCATCCACCACCTTGTATGAGGGAACAATTTTGTGCAGGTTTCCAGAATCAAAGGAGTCCCCCCTGACCCTATGATCCCTGAAGCCTGAGCTGCTGCCACCATGGGGTGCTAGCTCCAACCCCTGCCTCTCTCTTTCTCCACTGCCAAGGCCTCCCTATCTAGGGCTAGCTGTTTCTGCTGCAGCCTCAGCCTGGCCTCCTCCAGTCTCATTTTCCTCAGCTCCCTATCTATAGAGTAATCTCCTGTAGTTGTGCAGTGTGATCCCACAGATACTGATATGAGAGTGAGCAGAGGGGGATCTATTCCTAGGCTTAGAAGCCCTTTCTACTTGCCCTCTAAGTGTAAAGGGGGGCCTACCAGTATGGCTTCCCTTCATACTCCCAGCTATGCTAGTGGGTCTGCTAAGAACATGATGATCCTTTGAGGTACCCTCACCTATTCCTAGAATGTCATGTTCTACCTCAGAAGGGTTAGGTTCTACTTTTTCCTCCTCCTCCTAGCTACTAACTTGATCCTGATCAACCTGGAGGAGAAGGCCTAAGAGCAGACTCTTATTAGGGTTCCGCCCCATGTTCAACTTTCTCTCTGCACACCACCCCTTCAATTCCTTGAAGGTTAGGTTCTCATAGGGAGAGTCCATGACCGCAGAGTTGTGTCCAGTTGCAGACATGGTGTGTGTTAGGATACTCCTAACTCCTAGTCTCTCAGAAAAAAGTTTAGAGCAAGCGCTATGCCTAGGCCCTACCTTACCTAAACTTTTGAGACTAGATTTCTACACTAGGTACTATGTATACCTCTAGGTAGGAAGTGATCTTTCCTGTGGAAAGCACCAGGTGACAGATTAATAAGGCAATTGCAAGTGCGTATACCACAGCTGCACCACCTATGTAAGAGACCGGCCTGGCGTGTGGTGGGTACCTATGGTATTACACCTTATACCAGTTCCAGGTATCCCTTATTAGTGTAGTGTAGTCAGTGTCTAGAAGCCAGGCTCTCTAGAGGTAGCTGTGGATGAGCAGCCAAGGCTTATCTAGGAGACATGCAAAGCTCATGTAATACCACTGTAGTCACACAGTAAATACACACATGAAAAACAATACTCAGTGTTACAAAAATAAAGGTACTTTATTTTGGTGACACAAATACCAAAAATACCATAGAGGATATTCTCCCTTGGGAGGTAAGTAATACACAAATTATATACACTATTATGCAGAAATAGGCATAAAACTGTTAGAAAACAGTGCAGTTAGTGAAAATCACAATAGAGAGAAATAGCCCTGGGCGAGCACAAACTATATACTAAAAAAGTAGAATGTGAAAGCCAGTCCCCCACCTAGGTAAGTGGAGTGCGTAGAGGGGAGCTGGGAGTAATAGGAAAGCCTAAAGGTAAGTACCACAACCCACCCCAGCGACCAGGAAAGCAGAAGTAAATCACTGCAAATTCCCCAGAACACCCACTTAGAAGAAAAGAAGAATAATGCAAAACCCAGAAGAGACTGCAAGACACCAACAGTGGAATCCTGGACAAGAGGGACTGTAAATGAAGGGGACCAAGTCCAACAAGCACAGCAGAGTCCAGGAAGGGCAGGAGCCCCTGTTCACCAGGCTGAAGGTGCAAGAGGTGAGTCGACAATAAAGAAGGAGAGTCAGCACTGCACCCAAGAAGATGAAGTCAAGTTCCTGGAGGGTGTAGGTGATGTACCACACTGGCAGGAGGATTTCAGTCGGGTGTGCATCTTCGGATTCCGCAAACAAGCCTTGGCAGACGTAAAACTCGCGGTTAGCGGAAAGTGGAGCTGCCGGGGACCAGGAAGGACCAGGTGGACTCTTATCAGGAGAGATAGTCAGAGGGGGCCCTCAGCGACACAGAGAGCCCACAGAAGACCAGGCAGGACCCACAGGAGCCCCACAGGATGGGGACAAGAAAGTTGAAGAAGAGGCCCATGCAGCACTATGAACAAGGTTCCCACACCGCCGGAGAACCAGTCAGGGAGCTGTGCGTTGCAGCATGGAATGCTGGGCGTGGAGCTTTAGGATGCCTAAATATTTTGTGGAAAAGATGCCAAAAAGCTTTGGCAGCGGCAAAGGACACGGTGCACGGGGGTACTGTCCTGTGTGGCAGGCAAGGGCTTACCTCCCCCCAAGTTGAACAGCTGGAAGAGAAAACCGTCAGGACCACTTTAGTCTACCACCTGTGATGCAGAATCAATGCAGCTCAGCAGGAGAGGGGATCCACACAGCTGGTTGTCGTTACAGTTGGTGCCTTCAGAAGCAGGGGAGTGACTCCTTCACCCCAAGGGAGAGTCCTTCTTCCTTCTGATGCAGGCTGAAGATGGGCTGTCCTCAGAGGATGCACAACCGGAGAAATATTACAGTTGCTGGAAGGAGCTGTGGATACAATGTTGCAGGAGGCATCTTGCTTCTTTGTTGCAGCATGTTGGGTCCTTGAGTGTCCAGATGCAGTTTCTTCGGTCAGAAGTGGAAGTGGAGGTTGCAGAGGATTCCTGCTGGTGTCCGAATCTGAGGAACCACCCAAGAGAGAGACCCTAAATACCCTTGAAAAGGGGATTGGTCATCTAGCTGGGTGTCCACCTATCAGGAGTTGGCTCTGATGTCACCTGCCTGCACTGGCCACTCAGATGCTCCCAGGGTTCCTTGCCAACCTTGAATCCAAGATGACAAAACCCAGGGACCCACTGGAGGAGCTCTGAGCACCACCCCTGGAGTGGTGATGGACAGGGGACTGATCACTTCCCTTTCCTTCATCCAGTTTTGCACCAGAGCAGCCGCTGGGGGTCCCTGAACTGGAGTAGACTGCTTTATGCAAGGAGGGCACTAAATGTGCCCTTCAAAGCATTACCAGTGGCTTGTGAAGGCTACCCCTCCCAAGCCAGTAACACCTATTTCCAAAGGGAGAGGGTGTAACATCCCCTCCCAGAGGAAATCCTTTGTTCTGCCTTCCTGGGCTTGAGCTGCTCAAGCAACAGGAGAACAGAAACCTGTCTTTGAGGGATTAACAATTGGGCTGCCTGGAAAACTTCGGAAAGCAGTGATGGCAATAATGGGGGTCCTCTAAAGAGCCCCCGGAGTGCATGGAATCATACAACTAATGCTTGCAAAAGCATTGTAGTATGATTCCAACATTTTTGATACCCAACATGCCTATGTTTGGAGCTACCATTATGTGGCTGGACATAGGTTTTGACCTATGTCCAGTACACACGTAAAATGGCATCCCGCACTCAAAACGGCTGGGAAAATGGGCCTGGAGTTTGTGGGGGCATCTCTGCTAGTGCAGGGGTGCCCTCACACACAGGTACTTTGCACCCTGCCCTCTGGGCTAGAAGGCCTGCCACAGGGGGGACTTATAAGTGACCTGGTGCAGTGAAAAGTGTCAGTGAAAGGGTGCTTGTACCTCTTCACACAGGCTGCAATGAGAGTCCTGCAGAACCCTTTGCTTGGGCTCCCTATTGGTTACAAAATATATGCTGTTGCCCACAGGGATCCCCTGAAACCCAATGCCCTAGGTACCTAGGTACCATATACTAGGGACTTACATGGGGGCACCAGTATGCCAACTGTGGGATGAAAATGGTTCCAGCAACCAAGTTTAAATGAGAGAGCATAATCACTGGGTTCCTGGTTAGCAGGATCACAGTGAACACAGTCAAACACACTGACAAACAGGCCAAAAGTGGGGGTAATCAAGCTAGAAAGAGGCTACCTTCCTACATATAACCAATGGTTTCCTGCATTAGTGTAGCTGGGGTATGAATAATTTGTGCAGGCACTGTTTGCAGCTTTATCATGTCAGTAACCTGTACTGGGTTTGTAACCAAAGAAACTGGAGCATCTGTTCACCTCACCGTCTGAGCTATACTCATTGGCGCTGGAGCATGTGCAACTTCTTGCTGAGTTACAGTCTGTGCAATAACAGGCTGTGCAACAATTGGTTGAGTTTTTATTGGCTGTGGTACATTTGGGTGCGTCAATACAAGTTGTATATTTGCAGGCAATACTACTTGCATTAGGCTAGTAATTTGTGAAACACCTGCATCTATTGGAGCTGTAACTATGGTTGCTTTATTTACTAATTGAGCTCCATCATTTGGCATGGAACCTACATATGGTGGCAGAGGTGTAGCCAATAGCTCATCTAAAATATCTAATCACATTTTATTTCAGTGTTCGCTTCTTTGTCTCCTTTAATCTTTTTCCTTACAGGCTTTTCAGAATCTTTAACTTTTGTGGTCTCTTCTTTTGTAAGTATGGAATATAATCTAGTACCTTCCACTATACTCTTCCTTCATACCTGTGCTCATTCATCCCAAAGTGCATCTGCATAGTTTTTCATTACTCTCTTACTTCATTTTTTAAATCTATCTCTGTCCTTAATTTGTGCCATCTTCACCCACTCACTAAGTGCTTCAAATTGTATAGGTCTAGGAGGTGGTTTCATTTCATGTAATACATTCCCCAGTGGGACTCTTGAGCAGTGAGTCCACCCTTAAAATGAGTTCCTCCTGCCTCAGCATCAAGCTTCCCCACCTTACATACCTTAAACAAACCTAAGAGGAAGGCTCTGGTAACATTTCCTCTCCCTTCGAGTAAGTTGTGAAATTCAAACGCTGGCTGTACTTGGTCTGTGTTCAAAACAAACAAAGGAACTGGCCAGATCCCAATGTGCATTCCCAAGACAGAGCCATAACTTTCTCTGTTATAAACATGCTCATCCTGGTGCACTCTTATCACTTCTGCATCCTCCACGATATGTTCCCTTCTCTGGTGAGAAGAGCGAAAACACATTCAATGTAGAAAACAAGCTGTGCATAGAAAAATACCTTCGCCACCTATGTGACTGCATTTTAAGTTAAGTTAAGCACAAAATGGAGTCAAGGGTCAAGATGGTATCGGTGGTTAAATACAGATAGCATTACACTCCATCTAGGAAGACTCAACAACCTTTCTTTTTTAAAGTCATCTTTCCCCAGTGACTAAGTCAAATATGTATGTAACCCTTCTTCAATCATGATATGATATGCAGGAGTATTCTCAGGATGTGCTTCCTCGCTCTCCCTAACTGGAACCACTAAATCACTTCTTATTAGACTCCTGAAAGTTTTGAAAAACCTCATAATTTCAAATTGGATTTAACAATTCAATAATCAGAATTACAAGGCTTCAAATATTTTGAATTTGTTCTGTATACGTCAGATGCACACAATGCAGCTTAGTAATTCAGCCAACCAATGATTTTGCAACGTTTGCCACGATTCAACCAACCACAGCGCGGCATTGCACAAACTGACCAATAGCAGTGTAGCACATTTATGAGGCAACAACTTTCTCCTCTAAACGAACAAAAACAATCTAATAAATAAGCAACATAAAAGTCATCAATCTTTGTCTGCTTCTGCTAAAGAAAACCAATGGCACAAATCAACAATCAAAACTAGGTGTAACACCTTCTGATTCCTTGTTGCTCCAGGACAAACAATACAGATACAGTGCATAAAAGACCAGAAAATCCTGCTCTCCAAGGTATGATGTTATTCAAATATATTGAAGATAGGACCTAAATGCTCTGCACATCCTCAGCTTACCTTACAGATAACCACTATTCTATGCTATATTATGTTATACATGTCAATGCATGCATGAATAAGTCCATGCCTGTCAAGGTAGTGACAGAAACTGCAGCTTTCAGGAGATTAAGATGAAATGAAGTTTGTTAGATTAGGAGAAACCCAGGGTAGTAAGAGGCTGACACCTCTTCTCCTTCTGGCATTGTATGCACTAAAACTACAGTCAGCCACTTCTCCCTGATTGATAAATATAATTGGGGGTCTCACTAGCTTAAAGAGGAGATGGTGGTAGTTAAAGCTGGAGGTATTAGCTATTCTTCCCTTTCTTTGTCTAGTTGCCCTTCTGTGAGGCAAGAGAAGTTCCCCTTCTGTGAGGCAAGAGTTTTCAGGGTTTAAAGAGTAGTGACTTGGGATCTCTAAGGCTTTGCCCAGGTACTAGCCTTGCCAATGAGAGTCTGTACTAGGCTACTACACTAAATGACCTCCCCTTAGGCTGCCTAGATAGCTGCTCTTGTGGAACCCTCATACCCTTGGCCTGATGAAGGATGTATCTGGTGAAGGCATGGACCTTTGGGACAGGTCTTATGATCCCCTGCACAGACCCCTCTCTGTTTTACTTTAGGAGTTCAGGCTCTTGAACTCCAAAAGGAAAATGATTGAGGAAGATTGTGAGTGTAATGCTGTGAGGTTCTTTGCAGTGTCATCTACGTTTGGTGTATCTGTTGGTACAGAAAGCAACAAGACGCAAAGCACTACCAGTTTCGCTCTGGATTTCAGGGTTGTGGCCTGTCACTGAGGGATACAATAGTAGGGGACAGTGAGTGAGAGAGTTTGAGTTGTACTGTGTACTTTGCATGAGGCGCAGGAAGAATTCTGAATGCAGACCTGTTGGCCATAAAGGACGCCTTGACAAGGGGGTATGGTCTCATCCCAAAGGGTTACAGGTTCAAGTATAGGGAGAGTTCCAAACTTGGGTCACAAACTTGGGTAGACTATGTGGATTCTGCCTGCAGTGCATTGCATGGTTTGGTGAAGGGCAGCAAGGTAACAGACTATTAAGGTCTGTGCAATTTGATTGCATGGGAGCACTTGTCTAGTCGTTGTTTTCCAGAGCTGCGCCAGCACTTGATTGACAGTAAGCTTACTGACTTCAGGAAGCTTGCCAGGGAGGTGGACCACAGGCTCAGCACCAGGGTCTAAAAGAAGTTGTAAGGGGAGACTCTGCCAAGGGTGGGCAGGGTCCCCAGCAGAAGGAGGAGAGGGAGGTCAAGGGACACACAGACAGGTCCCAGGATAAGAGGGGGGAAGGTTCCCATGTCCCTTCTGACAGGAAGGAGGGAGGTTCTAGTGGGTGGTGGCCTAGGGCACCCCATTTTCAACCCCTTTGCTTTGAGTGTTCCCAGCTAGGACACAAGAAAGGGGACTCTGTCTGTCCTAAGAAAACCCCAACTGGTAGCCATCTACAGCGGTGGCCAATGTAGCCTTAGGGGGAGATAATCCCGAAGGACGCAGGTCATAGACCATGCCGTGATATCCCTTAGTTGGGAGGTGGACTCAGAGGGTAAATTGACGATCCCTGAGGGGAGGGGAGATGTCACTTTCACCAGGTGACAGTGAATGGGGTCCCGGTCACTGCTCTGAGGGACAGTGGGGCTAGCCATACCATGATGGTGGAAATGCCTGTCTCCTCAGAGTAGTACACCAGCCAGGTGTGTAGGTGACACCAGCCCATGGGCAGGAATTCTTCCACCCTATGACCCTGGCATCCCTAGCGTGGGGTGGGGTGGGAGATGACCCAGAGGAGGGTCATAGTTAGTCCCCAGATGCTCATAAACTGCCTTCTGGGGGATTTTTTGCCCCAGGTGTCAGGGGAACTTGGAGGGCTAAAGCACTCTCACAGTTCAGTTTTCTGGGGATACCCCTCCAAAGAAGAAGGTACAGGACCCCAGCAGGAGGGACAAGAGGAAGGAAAGCCCACCCATGTTCTCTGCCTGCTCAGCCTGAGGGTACAGACCCTAAGTTAAGTGACCAGTCTCAGGATACCACCCCTGAACTGGTGGGCAGTGAAGTGGAAATAAAGTGCAAGACACCTGGGGCTTCGGCCCCTGTTTTTTGGAACCACAGAGGCTAGAGAACCAGGGATGACACTTACAGCTGTCAGTGGTCTCTGTTTGTTGCTGTCCTTGTGGTCAGAGTTTTCCCTAGGTTAGGGACCGAAGTCAGACCCAAAGGGTGGAATGGGCCACATTACACTGTTGGCATTGGTGGTACTGTCGGCCTACTGCGATGCATCCGTGAACAAGATAAGGTTAGGTGCTGCACAGATGGAGTCCTCAGATGACAAGGGTTCCCACTGGGTTAGTTCAGTGGGCCCAGAGAGTATAGACCAGTGGTCTCCAAACTTTTTAATGCTGCGCCCCCCCAGTTGAAAAATACAAATCATTGCCCCCCCCCTCAGAATTATTCACAATTATTTTATAAAGATGGCAATGTTTAAATATGTCTAGACCTATTTGAACATTGCAGTTAATTGCTATTGCCTTTTTAAAGAATGCAATAACATGCTTCTGCTTAAAACAAAGGCCTGTCATCTGTATAATGCTTCTTTTGGCCAGAGTCTGGCACCCCCCCTGGGATCACCTGAGGCCCCCCTAGGTGGGCCCGCCCCCCAGTTTGAAGACCTCTGGTGTAGACAGAGGAATCCACCTGAGTTCAGAGAGGCATAGAACTGACATGAGCCCCTGCACTTGTGGGCCAGTGTTTACGTTTTATCGCCCTAAGCAGGTAAGTCAAGCAGGGTATTGAATGGCCTACCCTGGCTTTAGGTTATCCCTAAACTTTTTGCCTTCTTCCACCTATTTTTTCTGATCTGTTTTTGCTGGTTTTAGGACTCTTGGGATTTTACCACTGCTGTCCAGTTCTAAAGTGCAAATGTTCTCTGCCACTGCGGTGTCTCTTTGTGCAGTTGTGAACTGCCAATTAGACCCACTTGCCAGGCCCAAACCTTCCCTTTTTTACAAGTAAGTCACCCCTACGGTAGGCCCAAAACAGCTCCATGGTGCAGTGTATTTAAAAGGTAGGACATGTACTAGTGTGTTTTACATGTTCTGATAGTGAAATACTGCCAAATTCGATGTTCACTATTGCAAGGCCTATCTCTCCCATAGGTTAAACTGGGGACTGCCTTGTAATATCTTTCCCATTGGAAGTAGATAGAGATATGGAGTTTGGGATCTCTGAACTCACATTTTAAAAATACATATTTTGGTAAAGTTGGTTTTTAGATTGTAAGTTTGAAAATGCTACTTGCTTAACTATCCTGTGCCTCTGCCAGGCTGGTGAATACACGTCTGGGTCAGACTGACATTTGGGATGTTTGTGAATTCACTCTAAACAGTCACACAAAGGGAGCTGAGGTGTGTCGAACATATCCTGATGGCTCTTCCTGGACTAGAGTGGAGGGAGGAGCTGACACTTGCACCTGAATATAGCTGTGCCTGTCCTTACACAATACAGTCTCTACCCCCCTGGAGTGTGTCTGGGGCCAGGACAGGGATAGACAGGGTCTTGTACACTACAAAGAATTTACTTTGAAGTTTGCCTACTTCAAAGGCAGAAATGAGTATAAGTATTGGACTACTCCACAACTTCAAAACATTTCTGGACTGAGGACATTTTGCCAGGGAGAAGAGCTGGATGTTTGAGGAGGACTGGCCACTCTGCCTGTTGCTTTGCTGCGCTGGCCTGCTTCTGCTACTTCTGCCCTGGGAGTGAAAGGGCTGGACTTTGCTTTCTACATCCTGCTTTCCAAGGTTCTCCAAGGGCTTGAATTGAGCTTGTCTCCTGTTGTGAAGTCTCAGCGACATCAAAGCCTTCACCTGCCAGTGCCTGGGCTCTTCTGCTGAGAATCCTGACTTGCTAAATGGTGCCAAATCCAGTCTCTGGGCCCTTAGAAGTGGAAGCTGGTGACCTGAAGAAAAATCCACACACTGCGGCCCTCGGAGCAGAAAAATCGACACAGTGCCTGCACACTCGCTGAAAAAATCAACGCAGCGCCAGTGAAATTGATACATCGCCTGCTTCAGCATGGATCCATCATTGCCATGCGTCTGGATTTTCCACACATCGTCCCTGGGTGTCAAATCTTCAACATCAGCACCAGGAACTAAGGCTGCATGGCCGGAAATCCACACATCGTTGTCCTGCGGGGAAAGAATCAATGCATCGCCCACTCAGCAGGGAAAGATTCGATGCAAGGCCTCACTTGCGAGATGGGAACCAACACATTGCTTGCTTTTCTGATGCACCCCTGTGGCTTCCTTTTTGATGCATACCAGGTACTTTGTGCTAAAACAACGCATTCATTGATTCTTGTGGATTGAGACTCTTATAACTTTAAAATTAGATATCTCTTCTTATGTATGTTGGATTTTTGTTGTTTTGGTCTAGTGTAATTTAGATAATGATTGTCTATATTTTGCTGTTTATTGGTGCTGAGTACTTTTGTGGTGTTTTCACCGTGTTACTGTGTGTGTGTGTACAAATACTTTACACATTGCCTCTGAGATAAGCCTGACTGCTTGCACCAAGCTACCAAGGGGATGAGCAGGGGTTATCTGAGCTATGTATCTCCCTTACCCTGACTAGAGTGACGATCCCTACTTGGACAGGGTGTAAACTGACTGCCAACTAATGACCCCATTTCTAACAAGAGCCCTGTTTGATTTGTTGAAAGATATCACGATATTGGACTGCAAAGTGAGTGTGAGTGAGTGAGCAAGTGACTGGATGAAAGATTGAGTGCATAGCAGAATGACACAGTACTGTCTAGTACCACACAAATGCAGCAAATATGGGCTTCAGACAGTCTCTCTCTGCTAAGCCTATTGTCATCAAGTCAATGCAGGAAATAAGGAGGATCCCGACTCTGACAGCTATTTCTGTGACTGATCTGGGATCCAGCCGACTCAGTGAAATATGCTGAATTTTTCCAGGTATCAGTTTCCAAAGTGGGACACATTTCAGCAAATGCCCACGCGTTGTCTGTTTTCTGTTTGTAGCAGTAACCTCCAGGTGGCGAGTTTTTATTTTTTATTTTGTCTCCCTTTGGGCTCAAAACAATGACCTGATTTAAAGGGCCATCAGTCCTCATTTTGTTAGGGCATCATCCTAGCCGGGAGCCATCTGGAGCCTAGCAACTAGACATCAGTACAATGAAAGGAAACAGATAACTTAGCTTGTCATCTCTTCACAAGTACTTAAGAGAAACTATGATTTGGAAGCAGGTTTCTAATTCTGTTCGTATCCCTATGTAAGAGATGTTCCTGCACTGTAAGAATGCTAGATGTAGATGTGTGCGTAAGTAATTATACAAATAACAACTTTACCAGCAGTTACTAAATTAATTTTTAATTCTTTTATAATGCTAATCAGCCCACTGTAGGCTGCCAGGGTTCTTTACGTCATACACAGAGACAATAAATCATACAATTATGTAAATCAATGTACAAGTAATGTTACATAAGACAATGAAGGTTATAAACTGCAGGAATCACAATTCCTCCATACTTGTAGAAATTGTAAGTTAGGTGCCTGGTTGGGAGAAACACAAAGTCAGGATTTAAAATGTAGCACAGTGGTTGGGGTTGTCTGTACTAAAAAGACTTTATGACTATTCAAAGGAGCCCTTCTTTGCAAATTTAAAATACTAACAGATTGAGGAAAATAAAACAATACAGATCTAAACCCATGACTTGCAATTTGCATGTAGGTTCTTGATACCAGTTAATACCACACAGTGTGATGTGAGAAGAACTGAAACGTATTAACTGGGAGTAACACAAGGGTCTCAGTGTCAAACGCAGTAGTCCATCTACCTAGCAGCATAAAATCCAAATCTGTGATCTACATTTTACATAATGTGCTTTGTGGCAGGCACATTGCAACTATTTGCTAAATCATAAGTCAAAGCTGCGACTAGACAAAAAATCAGATCTCACCAGCAAGTGCACTAACCATCAGACTATTGCTATTATCTACTTGAAATTTGAGTTCCTGCAACAGATGCTTTAACCCATAAAATATTTTTAAATGCAACCTATTTGTGACCAACTAATTAAGCACAAAAGATTTACTATCACATTTGTGTGAGATAAGGTCTCTTTTATCATGGATAGCCCCCACATTTTGCCTGGTATTTGATGTGGTTTCAAACTTGTTAGTGCCCAGGGCCCATGCTAACCAGCAGGTGCGGCCCGTCCTTTAGGGCGGAGGGGCCACACACCCCCACCTTTTGCACCACATGAAGCATGACGGTCAAGCTGAACAAAGGTCAGCCTGACAGACACTCTTCATGTTCAGGTCAGGCAGCCAGGAGCAGACATGCGCAATTTGCACAGACTCCTGGATGCCTGAGCTGAACTCTGCTGGGCTGAAGAGGTCACAGCTCCTGTGGGCGTGACCTCCTCGGCTCAGCAAAGGTGCCTGAGGACCTTCCCCAGGTGACGAGGGAAGTATCACCCATTGACTTCGACTTGGGCGCTTCAGGTTTAAGCCCTGAAGCACCCAGGGCGAGTGTCAATCAGTGACACCTCGTCACAGAGTGGGGTTGGATCAGCAGTCTCACTGACCCCATCCCACTCTGTGATGAATTTGGGACTGCTGCCTTCCCTCATCCCTAAGGTCAGCCAGTGAGGGAAGGCAGCAGTCCCATCCCTCCTGGGACATCCGAGGGTGAAGGTAAGTGTGTGTGTGTGATCTTTTTAAATGAATGTTTGGTGAGTGCATGTATGTTTGAATGTTGATGAGTGTTGTTAATGGATGTGGGTGCGTATGTGCGTGAAAGAATGTGTGAGTGTGCTTCCCGCCCGCCCCCCTTCCTCCTAAAACTGCCAGCCGCCACTGCTAACCAGGTTCCCTGGGCCAGATCTCTTTCCCAAAACTGTTGTGATGCATTGGCACAATTGGAGAGACCTTTAGGTGCCCCTATAACTCCCTACTAAATGGTACAAGTGTACCCAGGGCATGAGGTGCTAAGGGTAGGTGTAAGAAAATGCCTCCTTAGCATGGTTACCCCCTGACTTTTTACCTTTGCTAATGCCAAGTTATGATTTGAAAGTGTGCTGAGGCCTGCTAACCAGGCCCCAACACCAGTGTTCTTTCCCTAAAACTGTACCTTTGTCTCCACAATTGGCACACCCTGGCATCCAGGTAAGTCCCTCGTAACTGGTACCCCTGGTACCAAGGGCCCTGATGCCAGGGAAGGTCTCTAAGGGCTGCAGCATGTCTTATGCCACCCTGGGGACCCCTCACTCAGCACATGGACACTGCTTGCCAGCTTGTGTGTGCTGGTGGGGAGAAAATGACTAAGTCAACATGGCACTCCCCTCAGAGTGCCATGCCAACCTCACACTGCCTATGGCATAGATAAGTCGCCCCTCTAGCAGGCCTTACAGCCCTAAGGCAGGGTGCACTATACCACAAGTGAGGGCATAGGTGCATGAGCACTATGCCCCTACAGTGTGTAAGCAACACCTTAGACATTGTAAGTGCAGGGTAGCCATAAGAGTATATGGTCTGGGAGTCTGTCATACACGAACTCCACAGCACCATAATGGCTACACTGAAAACTGGGAAGTTTGGTATCAAACTTCTCAGCACAATAAATGCACACTGATGCCAGTGTACATTGCATTGTGAAATACACCCAGAGGGCATCTTAGAGATGCCCCCTGAAAACATACCCGACTTCCAGTGTGGGCTGACTAGTTTTGCCAGCCTGCCACACACCAGACATGTTGCTGGCCACATGGGGAGAGTGCCTTTGTCACTCTGTGGCTAGTAACAAAGCCTGTACTGGGTGGAGGTGCTTCTCACCTCCCCCTGCAGGAACTGTAACACCTGGCTGAGCCTCAAAGGCTCACCCCCTTTGTTACAGTGCCACAGGGCATCCCAGCTAGTGGAGATGCCCGCCCCCTCCGGCCACTGCCCCACTTTTGGCGGCAAGGCCGGAGGAGATACTGAGAAAAACAAGGAGGAGTCACTGGCCAGTCAGGACAACCCCTAAAGTGTCCTGAGCTGGGGTGACTCTGACTTTTAGAAATCCTCCAATTTGCAGATGGAGGATTCCCCCAATAGGATTAGGGATGTGCCCCCATCCCCTCAGGGAGGAGGCACAAAGAGGGTGTAGCCACCCTCAGGGCTAGTAGCCATTGGCTACTAACCTCCCAGACCTAAACACACCCCTAAATTGAGTATTTAGGGGCCCCCAGAACCAAGCAAGATAGATTCCTGCAACCTGAAGAAGAAGAAGGACTGCTGACCTGAAGCCCTGCAGAGAAGACGGAGACACCAACTGCTTTGGCCCTAGCCCTACTGGCCTGTGCCCCACTTCAAGAAAAACTGCAACAGCGATGCGTCCCCCAGGGACCAGCGACCTCTGAAGCCTCAGAGGACTACCCTGCATCTAAAAGGACCAAGAACTCCCGAGGACAGCGGCGCCTGGGAAACACACTGCACCCGCAGTCCCCAGGACCTGAAGGATCCGACCTCCAGTGCAGGAGCGACCCCCAGGTGGCCCTCTCCCTTGCCCAGGTGGTGGCTACCCCGAGGAGCCCCCCCCCTTGCCTGCCTGCATCGCTGAAGAGACCCCTGGGTCTCCCATTGAAACCTATTGCAAACCCAACGCCTGTTTGCACACTGCACCCAGCCGCCCCCGTGCCACTGAGGGTGTACTTTCTGTGCTGACTTGTGTGTCCCCTGGTGCTCTACGAAACCCCCCCTGGTCTGCCCTCCGAAGTCGCAGTTACCTGCTGGCAGACTGGAACCGGGGCACCCCTATTTCCATTGAAGCCTATGCTTTTTGGGCACCACTTTGACCTCTGCACCTGACTGGCCCTGAGCTGCTGGTGTGGTAACTTTGGGGTTGCCCTGAACCCCCAACGGTGGGCTACCTTGGATCCAACTTTGAACTCTGTAAATGTGTTACTTACCTGTGAAACTAACAAATACTTACCTCCCCCAGGAACTGCTGAATTTTGCAATGTGTCCAATTTTAAAATAGCTTATTGCCATCACTGTACATGCTAGTGTGTTGATTCAAATTTCCTAAGATACCTGAGTGAAATACCTTTCATTTAAAGTATTGTTTGTAAATCTTGAACCTGTGGTTCTTAAAATAAACTAAGAAAATATATTTTTCTTTATAAAAACCTATTGGCCTGGAATTGTCTTTGAGTGTGTGTTCCTCATTTATTGCTTGTGTGTGTACAACAAATGCTTAACACTACCCTCTGATTAGCCTGCTGCTCGACCACACTACCACAAAATAGAGCATTAGAATTATCTCTTTTTGCCACTATCTTACCTCTAAGGGGAACCCTCGGACTCTGTGCATGCTATTTCTTACTTTGAAATAGTACATACAGAGCCAACTTCCTACAGTAGGCCGTTGAGGGCAGCAGCACAGTTTGTGCCACCTTCAGGGACCGTGCATCCAAGTGCACCCAGCACTGCCATTGCAGGCTGAGTGTCCTGGTGCAAACCTAAATTGCAAAAACTGACATGGCACACAGCCTGTGTGCCTCGTCCAGTACACACTGCATACAATATAGGTAAGTCACCTCTCTGACAGGCCTTCAAGCCCTAAGGCAGGGTGCAATATACTGCATGTGTGGGCATAGATGCATGAGCAATATGTCCCTACCGGGTCCCTGCCAAACCTGGGACATAGTAAGTGAACAGAGCATCCATTTTACATGCATGTGCTGGGCACTGGCCAGTACGTGTTTCACAGTTACATAATGGCCACTCTGAACCTTGGGTTGTTTGGTATCAAACAACTCAGGAAAATAAATCCAAACTGGTACCAGTATTGGATTTATTTCAAAATGTACCCAGGGGTCACCTTAGAGGTTCCACCTGCGAAAGCTAATCACCCTAGAATGGTTGATGGCTGGTCACAACCAGTCTGCCACCACCAGCCAAGATTCTGGAACCCTGGGGAGAGAGCCATTGCTCTGGGGGTCCAGAAAATAAAACCCTTCCTGGGCAGAGGTGTTAAACCTCCTCCCTCAGGAATGTACACACAACCTGCCTGCAAGCTTCAAAGGGATTACCACCCTTGAAACTCAACTCCAGGCCATGATGCTAGCAGCAGATGGCCGCCCCTATTGCAACCCTCCACTTTTGGTGGGAGCAACGGTAGGAAAATGCACAAAGGACAGGGCGAGTGGCCATCTCTAGCTTGCGAGGTGATCCCCCATATAATTTTCCTTCATCTTGCATGGTGGAAAAATAGCATATCAGGAATAGGGAAGTGACCTCTGCCCTCAGGAAGTGGCCACATAGTTGGTGTAGCCACCCTAAGGTAGATGACCCATTGGTTACTACTAGTTACTCACCTAAACGCTCACTAAATGCAGTATTTAGTGGGCACCCCTAGATCTGCAGACATGATTCCAAGGACACAAGAAGGCTAGCAACAAAGAAGACCCAAAGCTCGAGAACTGCATTCCTGCTGCACCCAGGTGCCAAACCCTCCCTGCTGCACCCAGTATGCGACAATCGCAGCTGAGGGGTTGCTCGGACATTAGATGGACTCTACAAATCCCCAGAAGACCTCCACCCTTCTAAAAATTGCCAAAAATCTCCCTACTGAGTTAAGGCATTACTCCCAGCAACAAAGAAGCAAACGCTAGTGAAGTTGAGTTTGCTGACCGGCTGCTGACCAAGGAACTGAACAGAGCAACCAGACCAAATTCCACCAGATGGACCCAGAGGAAAACCCTCCAAGTGTGCTAAGTTTGGTGGAACTGTGACCTCCAGTGGCTGAACAGTGCAATAGCCAGGGTTACTAGACCCCCGCAATGTCAGACACCCAGAAGAAAAGTCTACTCCGCACTCCAAAAGGACCAGAAGCAAGCCCTAGTCGAGGCACTTCAGGCACCACCCCCAGATAGGCCCTGTTGGCCTACAAACTACGCTCAAAGGGACAGTTCTCCTGCTTCCAAGGGTATGTTTGTGCACGGCTTTTGACTCCCTGGGCCATGTACCGGAGAACCAGCTGTGCTCTAAGTGTGCCCCACCCCTTGCGACCTCTACACTCCAAGGGGAACCAACAGACTCACCTTGAAGTTCAGCAATACAAAAGGATGATGGCCGGAGTGTTGAAACTTTTCAAACACTCACCCCCAGTCACAGATCTGGGTTTAATCCATCGTTCTTTTGCTCACCATGCCACCCCAGTTTGGACCCAGCCATATGCAAATCAGTCTTGACCCTGTTCCCCATGGGAACAGTGCAGCCAGAACTGCCAAGCCAGGTCCTCCCTGAACCGGAAACAAGCATCCTAGGACCGGTTTCAGGGTATCACCCTTCATCAGCTAGGCTAGCTTGAATCCAGTGGCACAGTGAGCAAGGGACCCACGTCTGGGCATAACCTTCCCACTTAGGGCAACTTTAGCAATACAAAATGATGATGGACTGAGTGTTGAAATGTTTCAAACACTCACCCCCAGTCACAGATCTAGGTTTAATCCATTGTTCTTTTGCTCACCATGCCACCCCAGTTTAGACCCAGCCATATGCAAATCAGTCTTGACCCTGTTCCCCATGGGAACAGTCCAGCCAGATCTGCCAAGCCAGGTCCTCCCTGGACCGGAAACAAGCATCCTAGGACCGGTTTCAGGGTATCACCCTTCATCAGCTAGGCTAGCTTGAATCCAGTGGCACAGTGAGCAAGGGACCCACGTCTGGGCGTACCCTTCCCACTTAGGGCAACTTTAGCAATACAAAAGGATGATGGACCGAGTGTTGAAACTTTTCAAACACTCACCCCCCAGTCACAGATCTGGGTTTAATCCATCGTTCTTTTGCTCACCATGCCACCCCAGTTTGGACCCAGCCATATGCAAATCAGTCTTGACCCTGTTCCCCATAGGAACAGACCACCCAGAACTGCCAAGCCAGGTCCTCCCTGGACCGGACACAAGCATCCTAGGACCGGTTTCAGGGTATCACCCTTCATCAGCTAGGCTAGCTTGAATCCAGTGGCACAGTGAGCAAGGGACCCACATCTGGGCATACCCTTCCCCCTTAGGGCAACTTTAGCAATACAAAAGGATGATGGACGTAGTGCTGAAACTTTTCAAACACTCACCCCCAATCACAGATCTGGGTTTAATCCATCGTTCTTTTGCTCACCATGCCACCCCAGGGGTGAATGTTTGACAATGTTCAGCATTCCGTCCATCACTTGTTGTTTTTGCTTTGTCGCCCTAAGTGGGGAGGGTGTGCCCAGACGTGGGTCCCGTGCTTCCCATGCCACTGGATTCAAGCTAGCCTGGCTGATGAGGGGTGAAACCCCGAAACCGGTCCCAGGATGCTTGTTTCCAGTCCAGGGAAGACCTGGCCTAGCTGTTCGGGCTGGACTGTTCCCATGGGGAACAGGGTCAAGACTGATTTGCATATGGCTGGGTCCAAACTGGAATGGCATGGGCAGCAAAAAAACGATGGATTTAGGTCCAGATCACTGTACTGGGGGTGAATGTTTGACAATGTTCAGCATTCCGTCCATCACTTGTTGTTTTTGCTTTGTCACCTTGAAGTTCACCTGTGCATTGCTTTTCCAAGTGGTCCTGCACCAGCTCCTAGGACTTTCCAGCAGCTGTTCCTGCCAAAACCAGAAACCGCCCAAACTCCCCCCGGCTGGTGCACAAGACTTATTGACATACTTGACCTAAAAGCAAAAGTGGACATGGTAAACGTATTGCCTGATGTTATATGTATTTTTTACGTTTTCTCCCTTTGATTCCTAAGGTGCGCAATAAGGCACAGAAACAGGACATTTTCCAAACTTAAGAAGTACTTACCTGATTTTGATAATCTTGGCCTTAACATTTTTATATAAATCTGAGGTATTTTTGTAAATTGGTCTCCAGTTATTCCTTTGAGTGTGTGTCTTCATTTATTGATATTGTGAGTAAAACAAATGCTTTACACTTCTCCAAAATTTGCCTAACTGCTCGACCAAGCTACCATAAAAATTAGAGCATTAGGTGGTTTTGTTTTTACCTCTATAAACCAACGCTTGGCTTGCTGGACCCTCTGCACAGCGTGCAACGTTTTGCACACTACATAGAGGGACAGCCTCCTATTTGTCTGTGTTGCTTATTTCTTTGCAGCATATTTTAAAATAATAAATGTATAAATTGACTGTCGCACTCGCTTTCCATGACTCCGCACCCAATGACTCAACATAAAGGTGTAGCGAACCAAGACTCTTCGGAATCTGGTCCTCTCCAACATGTTGATCTGCAGACACAACAAGTCGAGGTCCCAGACAATGTGCCACTTTTATTCATGTTATCATACAGATTCTAGGTCTTAGACAGTTTTTTATCCTAGTCATTTTATTTGAGTGATATATTGAACCCAGGACCCAGACCGTTCCTCCCAAGAATATTACATACCAGATGCAGCCAATCCAGGTCCCATACAGTTCTTTTCTTCATTGAATTTAAAAATGCTTAACTATATTGAAATGAATAAATATCTTCTTCCACAATGTCCCACCTTCCTTCCATGTTTGTATGCAATGAAATGTACAGGCTTAAGTTCGTTTTTGTACATCATATAGATTCAAAGAAAAAAAGGTTTTTATGCAAGGTTTCCCTTTGCCTGTATTTTACCAACATTGGTGATATTTGTATGTCAAAAGTAGAAATCTATTAGGAAAATTGGTAAAAGCTGGTATTTTCCCCTTTGAAATAAACCTTAAACCAGCAAAAACCAAAACAAATCACTTAAAACCTACCTAGAGCAGGCTAAACTATTATCAAACTAGTACGGAACAAAACAGAAGCCAAATTGCCTTGTTAGAAAAGTATTTAACAGAAGATCATATTTAACCACCAGCTCCTGGCTCTTCCAGAATTTCAAAATATGCCCCTTAATCCTGTTCCTGCAATCTTTACATTACATCCCCGTAGATCCTGTCTACATCCTTAACGGCAGGGCATTCTATGCTAAGCAAAGCAGAAGGCTTTTAAAGAAATTCGCCAAGTAGCCTAATACGTTATGGCTAAATACCTTGAGACGGTGTAACAAACTTAGATCAAATGCAATCTTCAAGGCCCCAGAACATTGCTCGTCATCAATGCATTGAGAAGATCCTGGTGTTATCTCTGTGCTTTGGAACAAAGTCATGTGGCAGGGGATTTTCTCAATAGCAAAATCTGCTTGTTAAAAAAATGCAGAATTAGATTTCGTTTCTGTGGTACTTTTCATGGTTCACTCCGAAAACAGTGTTTCTCCTGAACAAAAAAAGTGTCTGGTCCACATGTGACAACTCTCCTTTAGGCACAGACGTCTTGGAGTTCTTACAAGAAAAGTTCTGTGGAAAACTCTACCATGGAAAGACCAAGATTTCAGTGTAAAAGGGTCCTTACCCCCTCATGGGGTCCTCCTCATCGCAGTCCTAACCAATGAGGCTTGCCCTGCATTCGACAAGAGAAACACTGAAGTCATTCTTTCATTTTACCCTTTTTTTTAATGAAACGACTCCTCCCCCCTGTCTTCTCCAGTTTTGTTTCCTGTCCCGCGCGGGTGAGTACCATTGTGGTCCTTTTTTATCATTTATTTGCCCACCTTTTTTTATCATGCCTTCTGTATTTTATGGGTGTTTGCTTACTCATGGTACAAATCGTCTTTTCTGTTTTTGATGGACCGCGTGATACAAGGGCGTGCTGCAGCCTTGTGTTTGCCAGCTTTGGACACCCTCCCTGCTCTTGTGCTGAGGTGGGCAGGCAGCCGCGGTAGCGTGCGGAGTACAGGTGATGCAGGGGCCAGAATTATGTTTTCCTCGCTCCTGACCTGTGTGTCTTTGTGAACGCATTTCGCCAGCGGTTTCTGTTTAATTTATGAGGCAGCTAGTCTCGCAAGAAGAGATCTGGTTGCCTGCGGCACTTTTTATAAACAGGAAGCACAGACACTGCTGTAGAGCGTCTTTGTGCTTCTTTGTGTTAGTTTGCTGGGCTTTGCACTATAGCTAAACGTCTGGAAAAGCATAATCATTCCTAGGCCCTTGATCAGGGAGATTCTGAGGAACTCCTGCATATCTCAAAGGATGATTTACAATCATTAATTAAGGAGGCAGTGGATGCTGCATTAAAAGAAAATTACTTACCTGCTAAATGTCAGAGATTAGATGACAACTCAGAGGATCAAGATGCCTGTAGGAGCAGATATATACAGTCTGAGCAATTTAAGGCGGTCTTGTCCCATATCAGGGAGCAGTTGGGGTTTTTGGTGCAGTATATTTGTTCTCATTCTGACCACTTGCCCTTCCATGAGGTCGTTCAGAATATGCTGCATAAGGACTGAAGTGATATTGGTGATATTCTTTGCTTTCTTCATAAGCGGTATCTGTTGGAAGGTTTTGAAGACAAGCTCCCTCAGCTCCTTAAGGTGAATACCATTCTGGCACCTATGTTCTCTTCGTCAACTTTGGCCTCTGAGGATATTTTCCTCTCTGACCCAGCAGATAAGAAGGTGGAATCTGCCTTGAAGCAGGCTTATCCTGCTGCTAGTTATGGGATCCAAGCCAATACTTATGCTGCATATGGCACACAGGCGCTCCTGAAAGATTTTCGTGTGCTATTTGATTGTCCCCAGGCTCAGGGGGATCCTTCAGACCTATTGGCCAACATTGAACTTCTGTCAAAGTTTTTATCTGATGCTGTTTTTGACAGTCTCTGGGCTTCCACTTCTGCAGCTGGTACTTCCATTTTGGGCAACTTATGGTTGAAATCTTGGAAGGTGGAGACAGGCCAACGTTCCCTGATTTGTAAACTGCCTTTTTTGGGCCCAAAACAGTTTTTGCCCAGAACTCAGTGACATGGTTGAGAAGGCCGCAGAGGAAAAAAACAATACTTTGCCCTTTTAAGCAGGACATGGATAAGATGCAATGAGCTTCCCAATGAGGTTCTTTTCAGTCGTTGGCCCTTTCAAGGATGGGCCCTTCTATAACACATCCTGACCCTCTTCCTCTTCTGTCCAGCAGCTGAAATGACTATATGGCTGTGGGAAGTCGCCTTGGGGCTTTTCTTCCACAGTGGAAGAAGATAGTGACACAGACGCCTGGGTTCTTTCAGTAGTGGAACATGGTTATCAGATATGATTCAAAGAACAGATTCCACCTCTATGCTCCAGAGTTACTCCTTCTCTTGAGGATCACGGGCAGTTGCACAGTCGCAAGGTGGCCATCGAGATGCGGTTGAAAAAACATGCAATTATCTCTGTTCCGGACTGTCAGCAGGGTTTGGGGTTCTACTAGACTCTGTTTTTGGTTCCAAAGTCAGACGGGTCCTTTCATCCTTTCGACCAATACTCAACCTCAAGTCTCAGAACAAGCATCTGCTAGTGGAACATTTCCGAATGGTGTCCCTGCAATCTATTATTCCTGTCCTTATGAAGGGGGATTTTCTAGCCATGATAGATCTCCAAAATGCCTACTTTCATGTGCCAGTGCATGTGGAGAGTCAGGTGTTGCTGAGGTTTGCATTCTTCGGCCAGCACTTTCAGTTCCAAGTCCTCCCGTTTGGCCTGGCTACATCTCCCCGGTTATTCGCAAAGGTATTGGCCCTTTTTGTTGCTTTCTTACATTTGAAAGGTGTTGTCCTTTATCCTTATTTGGACGATTGGTTACTGACTCTGCCATCTCTTTTAAATCATCTATCCCAGAACAGGGCGCCCTATAATCCCTTGAACAATGGTAAGCAAACCATTCAACCAAATTGTTCAGCCAGGAAAAAAATAATAGATTATATAGAGCAAGACATGAATATAACATAAATTAATCACATAAATCAAAATTCACCTTTCAGGGTAAACATTAAATCACGCCCTCTATTGCAAAAACTGGTATATTAAAAGAATTATATATACAAAGATACATAGAAAGGTGCTCCAAGTGACGATGCAGGAAAAACATGTGAACAATTACATGAAATTAGTTTAGATACAGAAATATACAATATCATACAATGCACCATATGCCTATTCTTCCATGGATTACTGGATTGGAAGCTTGAAACCAAAAGAATTCAAATGATATGAGAGTCCAGAATCCAAAAAAATTGCAGTCCCGGATGAGCAAAGAAATAAGTCAACGATTCGACCCCTTTCTCAGAATTATGCACCAAGGTCATCATCAGGACAAACAAAGGTACACACCTACATAAGAAAGTTAAAAAAAAAAGAAAGAAAGAAAGAAATGGAAAAAAGCACCAAAGAGGTCAAACGAAGCCCACTTTCAAAATATAACAGCCCTTCTACAAAACCTCTCACCAATCTAGACAATCCCTCTCCTGCCCAGGGAGCTGCAGAAAGTCAAGGTGGAGAAGCCTCATGTGATCCTCATTGCTCCTTATTGGCCCACTGTCACTGGTTTCCCCTCCTTCTTTCTCTGGCCAGGGGGAGGGTTCTTGTTCTTCCTCACAAACCTTCTACCCTTCAGTTTCCTTTGCAGTCACGTCAGATGGCCTCTTGGTTGTGTGTGATGGCTTTGCTATTGAATAGGCAGGTTTGGTCCAGCTTGCTTTGGATGTTCAGTCTTCTCTGAAGCAGTCTAACCCAAAATCTTTGGGGGTCTTTCTCTTCTTGGTGCAGTATCTGGTCTGAGGATCATGCTCGTGTTGATCCTTTTAAGATCCTAGATTTTTTGCAAGATGTTTTTTTGAAGGGGTTGACCCATACCACTCTTTACACTCAGTGGGCTGCTATTTGGGCTTGTCGTTCTTTTGCGGATGACTTTTCTACTTTGCCCCCTTTGGTACTGAGGTTACTTTGAAGCTTCAGGTTAGTGCGGCTGAATGTCCGACGGATGGTTCCTTCTTGGAACTTGACTGTTGTTTTGCGGGGGTTAAGAGTGCCCCATTTGAGCCTCTGGAAGCTGCGGATTTGGTCTGGTGTCAGCTAAGGGGGTTTTCCTGGTGGCTATTACCTCAGCCACGCGTTTGGGTGAGTTGGGGACACTTATGGCTTTTTTTCCCTACTTTAAGTTTTTCCCGGATCGGGTGGTTCTAAGGTTGGACCCTAAGTTTGTCCCTAAGGTTTCTTCTGCTTTCCACTTTTCAGAAGAGATTGTTCTGCATGGTTTTACTGATTCCTCTTCCTTTCTTCCTTCTACCCTGGATGTCAGGACGGCTCTTCTGATTTACATGGACCGTACAAAACCATTCAGGTTATTTTAGTCCTTGTTTATGGTTCTGTTTCTAAAGGTAACAAGGTTTCTACCCAAACTCTGAGTAGATGGGTCAGGCAGGCTATTTCCCAAGCTTATGCTGCTGTTGGGGGGTTCTCTCCCTGAAGATGCCCAGGGAAGGACAACTAGGGCAGTGTCCACTTCCTGGGTGGAGACTGGTGGGGCTTCCTTTTTGTAAATTTGCCAGACAGCCCAGTGGTTGTCTCCTCATACATTCCATACTCATTACTGTCTTTCTATTCGTGAAGGCCTTGATGGCTATTTTGGTTCTGCTGTTTAGTCTGCTGCTACTAAGTGTAGGAGGCTGGCCTGGCTTATAGTGGGTACCTTGTGATACTTACACCCTGTGCCAGGTCCAGTTATCCCTTATTAGTAGAATAGAGGTGTTTCTAGCAGCTTAGGCTGATAGAAGGTAGCTATGGCAAAGCAGCTTAGGCTGAACTAGGAGACATGCAAAGCTCCTACTATACCACTTATATCATATAGCACAATATCATAAGAAAACACAATACTCAGAGTTACTAAAAATAAAGGTACTTTATTTTAGTGACAATATGCCAAAAGTATCTCAGAGGATACCCTCACTTAGGAGGTAAGTAATATACACAAATTATATGTATACAAACCCAAAACAGGTAAGTAACAGAAAGAAAAGTAGTGCAAACAATGTAGAATCAAAATAGGGTGCAAGAGGTAGACATAGGTCTAGGGGCAAAACAAACCATATACTCCAAAAGTGGAATGCGAAACACGAATGGACCCCAGACCTATGGGAGATGGTAGAGGGTCGCTGGGACTGTAAGAAAACAGTAAGTGTGCCCAAAATACCCTACCCCAAGACCCTGAAAGGTAGGAGTAAAGTTACCCTACTACCCCAAAAAGACAGAATAGTCGTGATAGGGGATTCTGCAAGAACCACAAGCACCAGCAAAACACTGAAGACGGATTCCTGGACCTGAGGACCTGTAAAGGAAGGGGACCAAGTCCAAGAGTCGCAATAGTGTCCGGGGGGCAGGAGCCCCGGAAACCCCGGATGAAGGTGCAAAAGGGCTGCCTCCGGGTGGAAGAAGCCAAAGTTTCTGCAACAATGAAAAGGGCTAGGAACTTCTCCTTTGGATGGGAGATGTCCCACGGCGTGCTGGATGTTGCAGAAGTGTTTCCACACAGAAATACCGCAAACAAGCCTTGTTAGCTGCAAGGGTCGCGGTAGAGGTTTTTGGGTGCTGCCGGGGACCAGGAAGGACCAGGATGTCGACCCTTGGAGGAGGAGACAGAGGGGGCGCTCAGCAACTCAGAGAGCCCCTGCAGAAGCAGGCAGCACCCGCAGAAGTACCGGAGCAGGCACTTGGAAATTCTGTGAACTCAGAGTCACAAAAGGAGGGTCCCACAACATCGGAGTCCAACTCAGCTGGTTGAGCACTGGAGAACGGAGTGCTGGGGACCCAGGCTAGGTTGTGCACAAAGGAATCCTTGGAGAAGTGCACAAAAGCCGAAGCAGCTGCAAATCACGCAGTACACAGGTTTGCTGTCTGGCGTGGGAAGGCAAGGACTTACCTCCACCAATTTTGGACAGAAGGACCACTGGACTGTGAGAGACACTTGGACCCAGCTCCTGCGTTCCAGGGACCACGCTCGTTAGGATGAGAGGGGACCCAGAGGACCGGTGATGCAGTCTTTTGGTGCCTGCGTTAGCGGGGGGAAGATTCCTTCGACCCACCGAGATTTCTTCTTGGCTTCCAGTGCAAGGTGAAGGCAGACAGACCTCACAACATGCACCACCAGGAAACAGTAGAGAAAGCCGGCAGGATGAGGTGCTACAATGTTGCTGGTAGTCATCTTGCTACTTTGTTGCGGTTTTGCAGGCGTCCTGGAGCAGTCAGCGGTCGATCCTTGGCAGAAGTCAAAGAGGGAAGTGCAGAGGAACTCTGGTGAGCTCTTGCATTCGTGATCTGAGGAATAGCCCAGAGGAGAGACCCTAAATAGCGAGAAAAGGAGGTTTGGCTACCAAGAGAGGTAAGAACCTATCAGAAGGGGTCCTGACGTCACCTGCTGGCACTGGCCACTCAGAGCAGTCCAGTGTGCCCCCCACACCTCTGAATCCAAGATAGCAGAGGTCAGGGACACACTGGAGGAGCTCTGAGCACCTGCCCTGGGGAGGTACTGGTCAGGGGGGTGGTCACTCCCCTTTCCTTTGTCCAGTTTCGTGCCAGAGCAGGGCTGGGGGATCCCTCAACCGGTGTAGACTGGCTTGTTGTAGTTTAGCAGCGATTAGATTAAGCATTAGCAGAAGACATCTGTATTTAGTAACTATTGTGAACATTTCGCGGAATCCATTTTGTATTCATGGCAGCCATTTTCTCTGCCACATGCTGCCATGTGCTCACCATGTGCTCTGTCCTACCTTTCTGTTAACTACTCTTGAAATCTGCCTAGTGACAAGTTATATTTAGCATCTCCCACTTTCACACATGCTCAGTAAGGTCTGCAGCTGTTAGTCCTTGAAAACTGTTAGCTCCTCCTACCTGTCGACTGTGCATTTTCCACATGACCTTACATGTATACAAGTCTTGCTTCTATAATTGTACCACCTCCTTTTAGCCCCTGCGTGGGTATAAAAGGACTATGCTCTCTCAGTTCAGTGTGCTACTTCAAGCATTACCTAAGGGTGCTGTTTGAACTGTAGTACCACCTCATGAGGTTAATAAACTTTGTCTTTTATTTCAGTTCCTGTGCCAACTTCTTCCTACATGGTCTAAGGACTTTGTGCAGAGAAAGGTGAACCCCTTGCACTAGTAGGCCTTGCTGAGGCTTACTTCAACAAATTGGCGCCCGAACAGGGACTCATCAGTGACTTGGATGCCCAACGGATTGGTCGCGATGAAGGATTGGGATCTCGCTGCGGACGATCAATGCCTGAGGAGACCCGAGTCTTGGCAACCGCAGCGTTTTTCCCTTCTTTCTGATTTGACCATCCAGGTGGCACCGGTCCTCGACTGAGATCGTTTTTGTTCATTCGTCATGCAGTGACCATTTGGTCGATTTTAGAACTTGGCAGTTGGAACCTGGACACCCTGTGATTGGTAAGAGCCGTTTTACGGCACTTGCTGTGGGTTTTGATGCCTTTGTTTGGTAATGTAGTGTAGCACTACTTACTGTGGCTCTCATGTTTTGGGTGACTAGTCAATTTGTGTCTTTTGAATTGATATATAAATTGCAATTTATATAGGCAGGTAATGAGGAGAATTTTCTCCAATTGAATTTTGAGTTGAACGGCACCTTAAGAGCTACTTTGATTATAATATTGCATATTTTGCACTATTCTTGGCATGCCTGTTTTTAGCGCACTTCGTAGGATGTGTTGCTTTTGTAATAGTACCAATTTGAGACTGGAAGAATCGCAACCGGCACCCGCAGAGGGGACGCCAAGTAGAGATATGTATGTTAAACATGGTCTTTCTTCTATAATGTACAGCACATTATGGAATAAATACACTCGTGCGGATCCTGAGTTACGTTGGCCTATGCATGGGTCATTTGATTTGCGAAAGATTGAGTATGTGGAACAATGTATGTGTAAGCGAAAGTCTAGGCAAGATATGTTTGACTGTGTACGAATGTGGGAGAAAGAAGTGCGTGGACGAATGAAGCGTGAGCAAGCCATGCTTGAGAAAGAGCAGCGGAAGAATGTATATGTGAAAGCACTGGAAATGAGAAATAAATAAATAAATGACTTAAAGGAGCTAGAAGAGAAAGAACGTAAATTACAGGTAACTGGCCAATACACAGTTAGGCAACCTCTCTATCCTATCCTTAATAAACCACATGATGATTTATTGTTACTAGATCGCCCTCCACCTACGTATGTCGTCCCTTCTGCCCCTCATGAGTTAGCTAAGGTCTCCAGTTCGGAGCAACAGAAGATGCGAGACAGTCGCTCTATGTTGCCTGCTGACCGTGCGTCTGAGCTTAGATCTATTGCTCGTAAAGCAATTTGTAGTGTTGTCTCTGCTTCTGAACTTTTAGACAACATGAAAGGGTGGACGGAAAAGGAGCAGCTATATTTTACTGAGGCATTTGGCTCAGACGTTATTGAACTATATCGGAAATATTCTGATGAGTTAGAGCCCGATGATGTAGCAGCTGATCATAAGCAAATGCGTGATGGTCTTTTTGTTTTCTCCCAGGTGGCTGATGCAATCAGGCGTTTGGTGAAATTATGTGTTACGGCAGTCCGCTTGCAAGAGGAGAAAAGGGCTGTGGACGTAGTTGCACGGACATCCCAGACCGGTGGGATGAAAGCTTCCATCTTCGGAACAGATAAGACTATGATAGTTCACGCGAAACCAATGCGGGAGGCCGCGCCTTTGTATGTTCCTCCTATAGGATTGGGTACAAGTGATGATAAAACTTCTGTTGATGCTAAGGGGTATTTTATTTATAATTGGGTGTATACTCCTTGGAATAGGGCAGATGTAATGGCACTTAAAACAGCATTACCTGACCCGCGGAAAAATCTAGCCGCCTTTTATGAGGAAGTTGAGGGAGCAATTAGTTCTTGTACTATGACTTTGGCTGACATTGATTTATTTTTCGGATTGATATTACCGCCAGATATGTGGAGAACTGTTCGTAAAATTGATGATCGTGCAGTTTTTGGGGTGTCGTGGAAAGAATTAGAACAGATGGACGGGGATAGGGAACCTGCGAAAAAGCCATATCAGTTGATTCTAGATCTTCCTGCAGCCATATTAGTTAAGTTAAAAACGATTATTCCCCCTAAAAAGATAGATTGGACTGTTTTAACGTCTTGTAAGCAAAAGGCAGATGAATCGGTCTCTAATTTCTTTACATGCTTTGAAGAAGCATTTCATGATTTTAGCGGTCAGTTATTGTCAGATGATACGGGCAGACATTTGTTTGTCGATAAATATGTTGCAAATCTGTTACCAGGAATAGCTAGTCGTCTAAAAGCTAGTGAAAGTTCATGGACTACCTCTACTCCGGTTTCTCTTTTGACTATGGCTCAGTATTATGAACGTCAGGAATTAGAAGCAAAAGGTAGCGAGGACAAAAAGATTAAAGAATTAAAGACGAAGGTTATGTTGGCTCAAGCTTATGGTCCGCCTTTTAGAGGTAGTGATAGAGGTGGACGTGGATCTTATGGTTCTTCTTACACTCGTTCAAATTTGTCTGTTGATCAGTGTGCGTATTGTAAGAAATTTGGGCATTGGGCTGCCGATTGTCCAGCACTACGTGTTCAGCAGTGTTCACGTGGTCGGGGACAAATGAGAAATCGCTCAGGATATTCAGGACCTAGAAGAAGCACAAATGATCATGCTAGGGTTGATGCTAATGTACGAGGGCAGGATGGGTTTAACACTTTTGATAGACGGAACCAATACCAGATGTCTAACTATGTGCAGCCTGATTTCCAAGATTCTGCTTATGCATAGGATTGGCTAGGATGGGGTAAGGAATCAGTTGAAGTTCCAGTAGATCAGAGGGGTCCCTATGTTACAGCACATGTTTTGGGTTCTACTGATCAGTTTCTGGTTGATACAGGAGCTACTCGTAGCGCCTTGTCTAAACAATTGATTCCAAGGGCTCCCCTGTCTGGCTTAACCATTACATCGATAGGTTTTGATGGAACACCTTCCCCTAGCCCATTGTCATAACCACTTGCATTCCATGTTGATAAATATACTGCTCCATGTCCATTTTTGCTTTCTCCAAATACACCAGACAATATTGTGGGTCTTGATATGCTAAAGTATTTCAGGGCTACAATACGATGCTCCCCTGAAGGGGTGCATGTTATTTTAAATGATAATCCTCCTGTGATGGAAAGAGTTTGTCTTGTTAAAGAGGATATCGCATTAGCTTCACTCCCTAGTACTTTGTGGGCTACTTCAGATACGGATGTGGGACAAATGATTATTCCACGGTACATATTAGTGTCAAGGAGGGAGCTGTATTGCCAGTTTGCCTCAATACAAAATTTCACAGGAGGGCGAAGAAGCACTCACACGAATTGTGCATGATCTTATTGCAGTTGGAGTTGTTGAGGAAGTTCTGTATAATGTTTGTAACAGTCCAATTCTTCCTATTCTGAAAAAGGATACTGATACTAGGATTTACCGATTCATTATTGATTTACGAGAAGTCAATAAGATTGTGATACCACAATATCCTGTGGTATCTGACATCATGACACTTCTTACTTTGGTTCCCCCGACAGCAACTACGTTCTCTGTGATAGACTTGAAGAATGCTTTCTTTCGATCCCTATTCATCCTGACAGCCGATATTTGTTTGGTTTTACTTTGAATAAACGTTCATATCGATTTTGCAGAGTTCCTCAAGGTTATACGGAGAGTCCAAGTATTTATAGTCAAGCGTTAAAAAGACAACTTGATTCTTTTGTTTTGCCTGAAGGTGTGGCTCTCATACAATATGTTGATGATATTTTGTTGGCGGCTGACACCCCTGAGCAATGTGAAAAGTGCACTTTGTCCTTACTTTCTTTTCTTGCTTCACACCATCATAAAGTGTCACAAAAGAAATTGCAATATTGTAGACCAAAGGTAACCTATTTAGGTCACCTTTTGTCTAAGGAGGGCCGTGCACTTACATCAGATCGTATTCAAGCAATTTTAGACACACCAGTACCCTCTACTCAGAAAGATGTTCGGGCATTCCTTGGTCTTACTTCTTTTTGTAGGCAATGGATATTAGGCTTTTCACACATTGTCAAACCTTTGCTAGCACTTTTGACTAAAGACACTCCAATGCCCCTCCCATGGACAGATGAATGTGAGACTGCTTTCAGGCAGCTGCGACAAGCCCTTTGTTCCGCACCAGTGTTAGGTACTCCAGATTACATGAAGCCTTTTGCACTTTACGTACATGAGAAAGATGGATGTGCATTGTCAGTTTTAATACAGACACATGGCGATAAGCAGCGTCCCTGTGCATATTTTTCAGCAGTACTTGATCCTGTCGCTCGAGCGTTGCCTGGGTGTTTTCGTTCAGTTGCCGCAACAGCTGTGTCAATATGTCAGAGTGAAGGGATAGTTTTGTCACATAAGCTGTTGGTGTTAGTACCCCATGCGGTTGATGCTCTTTTAAATCAAACAAAGACACAACATTTAACTAGCGCCCGTATAACAGGATATGAGTTGACATTGCTGGCTCCTCACATTACACTGAAGAGATGTGCAACACTAAATCCAGCCACTTTGATGTCATATCCGGTGACTCAGCCTCAGTCACAAGAAAGACATGATTGTATATTCCTTACCGAAGAACAGACAAAGGGTCGTCTTGATTTACAAGATACGCCCCTTCCAGATATAGATGGGGAATTGTGGGTTGATGGGTCTTGTTTGAAGTTGCCAGATGGTACGACCTCAGCTGCATATGCAATCACCACAATACACACAGAAGTGGAGACAGCTCGTATACCACTGAAGTCAGCTCAAGCAGCTGAACTAATAGCTTTGACACGAGCATGTGAGCTTAGTACTGACTTATGTGTGAACATTTATACAGACAGCCGCTATGCTTTTTGGAGTGGCTCATGATTTTGGTTTGCTTTGGAAGGAGATAGGCTTTCTCACATCCCACGGGATGCAGGTAATGCACGGAGAATTAGTGCATAACCTCTTGACTGCATTGACATATCCAAAGAAACTAGCTATTGTGAAATGTAGTGCACATAAGAAAGTGACAGATAAGATAGGGCAAGGTAATGTTCTTGCAGACCGCGTAGCACGTGAGACTGCGATGCAGCGAAGTACTACTTCTATGTATGTAGTGAAGTCACAAGCTGAACGTTGGCATAATGCTAGACAAGACGTATTAGATATACAGAAATCTGCTTCTGTGAAAGAACGTGAGCAACGGTCTGAAGATGGAAAATTGGATGATGAGGGCTGTTGGCGGAATAAGCAGATGGATAAATGGAAATTGCCTATAGCTTTTGTACAACCTATGGTTCAGATGGCACATGGGCTGGCACATGTTGGAGCTTCAACAATAATGAAGTTGCTTACGCAAGTTTGGGAGCATCCAGAAATTTCCAGTACAGCTAAGAGAGTAGTACAGTCTTGTTTGATCTGTTTACAATACAATCCTGGAAAAGGGACACGTACTCCTGCGGGAGGGTTTGCTACACCAACTGCACCTTTTGAAGTTCTACAAATGGATTATATTCAGCTTGAACGCTGCAACAATTTAAAGTATGTCTTGGTGGTGGTTTTTGCCTTCAGTAAATGGATAGAGGCGTACCCCACAAAGGATAATACTGCTATTACCACAGCAAAGGTGCTTTTGAAAGAATTTTTCCCTAGGTTTGGTGTTTGCTGACTTTTATGGAGTGATAACGGACCTCATTTTGTTGGGGAAGTTATTAAGTATGCCCTGAAAGGATTAGGGATCAAACAGAAGTTCCATGTGGTTTTCCACCCACAATCCGCAGGGTTGGTGGAAAGGTATAATGCTACTTTGAAGCTGAAGTTAGCGAAGATACAGGTTTCCACATCCTTAACTTGGCCGGATGCATTACCGTTGGCATTATTGTCTATTAGGTCAGTGCCACACTCTCGACTCGGCCTTAGCCCATACAAAATAGTATTCGGAAGGCCAATGAATATTTGGGGAGTTCCTAAGCCAAAATCTGTATATGATGTAGCTTGTGTCCTGATGAATGATTATTTGGCACAGTTAACTGACAATTTGGTTTCTATTCATCAACAGGTTCGAGAAGCACTTCCTGACAGATCTACAGGTGAAGGCCATGAACCTCGACCTGGTGACCAGGTGATGATTAAGTCCTTTGAAAGATCAAGCAGCTTGGAACCAAGGTGGCGAGGCCCAGAACAGGTGCTCCTTGTGACAAGGACAGCAGTTCGAGTGACGAACCAAAAGAATTGGGTCCATAGTACTCACTGCAAGAGAGTGCTACCTACCTTGGTGGAACCTTCTGTGCTGACCGATCATCGAGAGATTTTGACTACGGAGAAAGGCCGTGCTATATCACCTGACGAATCTGCAGAGGTCTTCCCGGACCATACGACTTCCGGAGTGTTGCGATATAATTTGAGACCGAGGAAAGAATCTGAATTTTTTTTAAACAAACTGGTTGAGCTACCGCCCTGGGTTAGTGAAACGGAGAGCCAATGTGGCAAGGGGTGGGGGATCAGCCATACATTAGAGTAGTGACACCCGTCTTGGCCTGTGGTGAAGAAATCAGCGGCTGCCCAGGGATAAGAGCTCCAACGATTGTTTTTAATCCATTTCTGAAAGGGTCGATTATCACTGTTGCTAAAATGAATAACAAACTGATCATTAGTACTATGGGGTTTGTTGTTGTTTTGGTGGTTACAGCAACAATCACCTGGTTTGTTGAAAAGAAGGCTCCTGCTCGCGAGTTTTTTGTTGCCACTACTCCAGTATCAAAGGATCACTATTACTTTACGCTTCCCTATCAGGAGCAGAAGCACCGTCAATCGTACTTCAATAATACTTTCATTCAGATGTTGCATCATACTCATAATGCTACAAATACTACTAACTGTTGGGTATGTGGAATGATACCTGCGCATCAAAAGAAAGGAGGAACACCTTTCATTCCTCTTCCTTTATCACACAATGGTTCTTGTCAAGCTTGGTACACGCTTTTGTTTACATCTGGAAAACGTACAGAGGGCGGACTTCTTTTTCGCTTTAATAAAGTATGCTACCAAGACAAAGATGGGTATTCCCAAGCCAAAGGAACTAAATGGGAATGGGAAGAGTATCAACCGGACAATGATTCAATACCATATGTCTTCACAAATATAAGAGACTCTGACAAGAAAGAACAATTTGTGATTTCTGTTACAAAAACTAAAGCAGATTTATGTATCCATAGCATTGGGCGAATTCAAGTAGGGATAAGCGATTGTACCTTGATTTTAACTATTGAGGGTGTAAATAATAGTGGTTTTACAGCTTCACATAATACATATTTTGTTTGTGGTACCTATGGATATTACCAACTACCTGTTGGGTGGTCAGGTGCGTGTTATGCATCTTTTCTATTACCCCCTGTGTTTTTGCCCCCTGCATCATATCACCGAGATTTAAAACTGTTCAATGACATCATTAATAATAGATATAAAAGGGAAATAAGTACAAATGAGGTAGGCCAAACGGATACTAGCCTTCAGCAATATGTTTCAAAGGGCACCCCAACCACTGAAGGTGGAATTAGAGGGGCCTTTGGAGTGCCACCAGTCTTGTCACTGGCTTGGCAGGTCACACAAGATTTACAAAAGTATTTTGTGTCCTCTGACATATGAGGCCAGTGAAACAAGGGGACAAGTCTTTCCCAATTTTTCCTCTGGCCCAAATGCCCAGCCAAAGGAATGTCATGAGCCAGGGTAAGAATAAACTCTCTGTACTGCAAGGGAATGACCAATCTCCTGGCAGCTCTAGATTTAGGGTCCGTTGACTCTGTGTACAAGAGGTTGTCTTCCCAGTACACCCTATGGCTATCACTGACATCCCCATTCTGCTGTTTGACAGCTTGCTGTCTCAAACCCTCTAATGTAGGACAGGTTTGCTGTGCCACACTCAGCTCTTCCCTGGCAGGCCCCCCTGCACCCAAAAGCTCAACAGTGTTTGCTGCCAGCTCCTCTGGTATAGGTTCTGCACAGGGAGAGGATTCCTCTTCCTCAAAAGGGGAATCATCTATAGAGGGAGGGATAGTGGGCAGGTATTTACCCTTTCTACCCCTAGGGTTTGGGAGCACTTGGTCCATTGTTACAGGATCCAAGTTTCCCTGTCCTTTTTGCTTCTTGGCCTGAGCCCTTGTCAAAGCAAAAATATGCCCAGGAATGCCCAGCATTGCTGAATGAGCCTCCAACTCCACTTCTCCCCAAGCTGATGTTTCCAAATCGTTCCCTAGTAGGCAATCTACAGGTAATTCAGTGGCTGCCACAACTTTCTTTGGACCAGTAAACCCCCCCTCCCCCTGTTGAGATTCACAACAGCCATGGGGTGGCTAAGAGTGTTGTTATGAGCGTCTGTCACTTGGTACTGCTGACCAAGTAGGTGTTGATGAGGGTGGACCAGTTTTTCTATCACCATAGTTACATTGGCTCCTGTGTCCCTGTAGGCCTCAACCTCAACACCATTGATTAGGGGTTGTTGCTTGTACTTACCCATATTAAGGGGACAAGCAACCAAGGTGGCAAAATCAATGCTACCATCAGAGACTAAAACAGCCTGTATGGTCTCCCTAACAAGACCAACCCCAACTACATTGCCAATAGTGAACCCAGCTACACCCTTGGATTGGCTATTTGTAGTAGATTTCCCACCATCACTACTATTACTAGGGGGCACTAGAGGTTGCAGCAGGGGTTGTGGTGGTGGGAGGTTTGGTGTTTTTCTTTGGACAAGTGGAATCACTTGCCCAATGGCCTTTGACTTTACAAAAATAACACCAAGGCTTTTCTGGTTGTTTGAAGAGGATTTGGACCCAACACCCCTAGAAGATTTTTGTGGGCCTGATGAAGACTCAGAATGTTTACTTTTGTCCCCACCCTTCTCAGAAGACTTTCCATCCTTCGTCTTGCCATCCTTGTCACCTCCTGTATGAAATTTTCTGTTCACCCTTGTTCTGACCCATTTGTCTTCCTTCTCCCCCAATTCTTGGGGGGAGGTCAGATCAGAGTCCACTAGGTATTGGTGCAACAAGTCAGACACCCAATTGTTAAGAATATGCTCTCTCAGAATAAGATTATACAGGCTTTCATAGTCAGAAACTCTACTGCCATGTAACCAACCTTCCAAGGCCTTCACTGAATGGCCACAAAATCTGTCCAGTCTTGAGAGGACTCTTTTCTGGTGTCTCTGAACTTAATCCTGTATTGTTCAGTGGTTAAGCCAAATCCATCCAAGAGTGCATCTTTCAAAACTTTGTAATTATTGGCATCACTTTCTCTGACAGTAAGGAGCCTATCCCTACCCTTTCCAGTAAAAGATAGCCACAAGATAGCAGCCCACTGCCTTTGTGGGATCAACTGTACCATACAGGCCCTCTCAAGTGCAGCAAACTTCTTATTAATGTCATCCCCCTCCTTGTAAGGGGGGGACTATCTTATGCAGATTCCTGGAATCTTGCTCTCTAACAGGATTGCTATCAGAAATACTGCTGCTGCCACCATGGGGAACTAACCCCAATCTCTGTCTTTCCCTCTCTATGTCTAGGGATTCCCTATCTAAGGCCAGCTACTGCTGTTTAAGCTTCAGTCTGGTCTCTTCTACCCTCAGCTTTCTGAGTTCCCTTTCCATTAAGTTATTCTCAGGGTGGGTGGGTTGGGAATGTTTGGACACAGAGGAAATGTGGGAATTTTCAGAGAGAGACCTGTCCATAACTTGCTGGACCCTAGTAACCTGGCCTCTAGGAGTGAAAGATGTCCTCCTGATGTGTGACCCTCTAACACTACCAGTGTCATTAGGTGACCTGCTAGGGGGCAGGACTTTGTAAGAACCCTCCCCAGTTTCTTCAGGGAACTCCTCTATGTCTGACTGGGAAGCTTCCCCTTTTTCTAACCTCTCCTGAGATGGGCCAGACTCGTTCCGGTCATCTTCAATGAGCATGTTAAAGAGAAACTCTTTTGTTGGATTCTTACCTATACTCAAACCTCTATCCAGGTAGAGACCCCTCAAACTTTTATAGTTCAAACTCTCATATGTTGCATTAACAGTTTTGGGAGTGGGCTCTACTACAGACATGATAGAAAAGGTTTAAGGATAGTGAAAGAAAAAGTTTTAGAACTTTAGAAAGCACAGAGAAAAACCTTTTTCAAACATTGGAAAACCTTTTAGAAGTTTTCAGAACTTTTCAGAAACTTTGCTAAAAGTTTTAGAATAGAAAAGTCAATTGTTTTGGTTCAATGTATATATACTGAACTATTTGGTATATGATTTTCTTATGAAAAGCACCAAATGACAAAGTGGTAAAGCAGTTGCAAGTACCTATACCACCGCTGCACCACCAATGTAGGAGGCTGGCCTGGCTTATAGTGGGTACCTTGTGGTACTTACACCCTGTGCCAGGTCCGGTTATCCCTTATTAGTAGAATAGAGGTGTTTCTAGCAGCTTAGGCTGATAGAAGGTAGCTATGGCAAAGCAGCTTAGGCTGAAGTAGGAGACATACAAAGCTCCTACTATACCACTTATATCATATAGCACAATATCATAAGAAAACACAATACTCAGAGTTACTAAAAATAAAGGTACTTTATTTTAGTGACAATATGCCAAAAGTATCTCAGAGGATACCCTCACTTAGGAAGTAAGTAATATACACACATTATATGTACACAAACCCAAAACAGGTAAGTAACCTAAGAAAAGTAGTGCAAACAATGTAGAATCACAATAGGATGCAATAGGTAGACATAGGTCTAGGGGCAACACAAACCATATACTCCAAAAGTGGAATGCGAATCACGAATGGACCCCAGACCTATGGGAGATTGTAGAGGGTCGCTGGGACTGTAAGAAAACAGTAAGGGTGTCCAAAATACCCCACCTCAAGACCCTGAAAGGTAGGAGTAAAGTTACCCTACTACCCCAGAAAGACAGAATAGTCGTGATAAGGGATTCTGCAAGAACCACAAGCACCAGCAAAACACTGAAGACGGGTTCCTGGACCTGAGGACCTGTAAAGGAAGGGGACCAAGTGCAAGAGTTGCGATAGTGTCCAGGGGGGCAGGAGCCCCGGAAACCCGGGATGAAGGTGCCAAAGGGCTGCCTCCGGGTGGAAGAAGCCAAAGATTCTGCAACAACGAAAAGGGCTTGGAACTTCTCCTTTGGATGGAAGATGTCCCACGGCGTGCTGGATGTTGCAGAAGTATTTCCATGCAGAAATACCACAAACAAGCCTTGCTAGCTGCGTGGGGATGCAAGGACTTACCTCCACCAAATTTGGACAGAAGGGCCACTGGACTGTGGGGGACACTTGGACCCAACTCCTGTGTTCCAGGGACCACGCTCGTCAGGATGAGAGGGGACCCAGGGGACTGGTGATGCAGTCTTTTGGTGCCTGCGTTAGCAGGAGGAAGATTCCGTCGACCCACAGGAGATTTCTTCTTGGCTTCCAGTGCAGGGTGAAGGCAGACAGCCCTCAGAGCATGCACCATCAGGCAACAGTCAAGAAAGCCGGCAGGATGAGGCGCTACAATGTTGCTGGTAGTCGTGTTTCTACTTTGTTGCGGTTTTGCAGGCGTCCTGGAGCAGTCAGCGGTCGATCCTTGGCAGAAGTCGAAGAGAGAAGTGCAGAGGAACTCTGGTGAGCTCTTGCATTCGTTATCTGAGGAATAGCCCAGAGGAGAGAAAATTGCCAGAAAAGGAGGTTTGGGTACTGTAACGGGGCATTCGTTGACGCCGGTATACACACGCCGACGGAGGCCGTGTCAACATACCCCCGGGGCACTCGAGAGAGTCCCGGAGTGATGATGTCAGCCACAGAAGGCGTTCCAGGGAACAGTGAAAAGAAAGACGGACCAGTGAAATCCCGTCAAGAGGAACAGGAAGAGTTCCGAGAGACGCGGACCGCGGGGAAAGAAATGCTGGAGACAGCAAACGGCGGAGCAGAGCACGAGACGACAGGAGAGACGCCAGAGACGAGAGGAGACCACGGGGTGCCTCCCATCCCTTCAGGAGAGAAGTCGGGAGATCGCGAAGGGTCCAGCCACGTCCCACGAGGGTCATGGCTCCCAGAGGTACGTTCATACCTAAGCTGGGGCTTCTGACCGGCTTGGGTACAGGGAAAGAAAGCAAGGGAGGGGAAGAAGGGGAGTAAGGAGGAAAGATTGTGTAAAGAAGGGGAACCATACTGACCTTTTTTCTCCCCCTTAACCTCACTGTGAGGGGAGTCCGTTATAAAGAAAGAGATAACTACCAAAAGAGAGAGAAAAAGAAACTAAGAGTTTCACGGGAAGGTGACAGTCACTATTGTATAAGAAAAGAATCCCTCCACAACCCCACACTTACCTCCCCTCCCACCACCCTATTAACCCTACTTTGACCCCTGCCTTACCTCTACACTTACCTGTTTTCCCACTCTTCTTTTGTTTTGGGGAACCCTGGGCTGCTGACACGAGGGAAAAAGACAGGACCTCCTTCGATTCAGGAACACGCTACACCGAAGTCTCGGCTCAAACCTTGTCAGAGAGAAAAGAACCCGAATGAATATAAAGAGAAGCCGACCTGAAATACAAAAACTAAGAAGACAGTCTTAATTAATTAATTGTAAATAAATCACTTATCCACTTCAACCTGCGCCTAATGAGTCATTCCAATATCTCTCCCATCTGGGGGTAAAGAACCCATTACAGGTACCGAGAAAGGAGGTTTGGCTACCAAGAGAGGTAAGAACCTATCAGGAGGGGTCTCTGACGTCACCTGCTGGCACTGGCCACTCAGAGCAGTCCAGTGTGCCCCCCACACCTCTGAATCCAAGTTGGCAGAGGTCTGGGACACACTGGAGGAGCTCTGGGCACATCCCCTCAGAGGTACTGGTCAGGGGAGTGGTCACTCCCCTTTCCTTTGTCCAGTTTCACGCCAGAGCAGGGCTGGGGGGGTCCCTCAATTGGTGTAGACTGGCTTATGCAGAGATGGACACCATCTGTGCCCATCAAAGCATTTCCAGAGGCTGGGGAAGGCTACTCCTCCCCAGCCCTTTACACCTATTTCCAAGGGGAGAGGGTGTAACACCCTCTCTCAGAAGAAATCCTTTGTTCTGCCTTCTTGGGACTGGGCTGCCCAGACCCCAGGAAGGCAGAATCTTGTCTGAGGGGTTGGCAGCAGCAGCAGCTGCAGTGGAAACCCCGGAAAGGCAGTTTGAAAGTACCCGGGTTCTGTGCCAGAGACCCGGGCGATCATGGAATTGTCCTCCCAATACCAGAATGGTACTGGGCTGACAATTCCATGATCTTAGACATGTTACATGGCCATGTTCGGAGTTACCATGTTGACGCTACACATAGGCAGTGACCTATGTGCCGTGCACGCGTATAATGGTGTCCCCGCACTCACAAAGTTCGGGGAATTAGCCCTGAACGATGTGGGGGCACTTTGGCTAGTGCCAGGGTGCCCTCACACTAAGTAACTTGGCACCTTATCTTCACCAGGTGAGGGTTAGACATATAGGTGACTTATAAGTTACTTATGTGCAGTGAAAAAAGGGCTATGAAATAACGTGGACGTTATTTCACTCAGGCTGCAGTGGCAGTCCTGTGTAAGAATTGTCAGAGCTCCCTATGGGTGGCAAAAGAAAAGCTGCAGCCCATAGGGATCTCCTGAAACCCCAATACCCTGAGTACCTCAGTACCATATACAGGGGAATTATATGGGTGTACCAGTGTGCCAATGAGAATTGGTAAAATTAGTCACTAGCCTGCAGAGAGAGCATAAACACTGAGGTTCTGGTTAGCAGAGCCTCAGTGATACAGTTAGGCACCACACAGGGAACACATACAGGGCACACACTATGAGCACTGGGGTCCTGCCTAGCAGGATCCCAGTGACACAAGGGCAAAAACAAACATACATACAGTGAAAATGGGGGTAACAAGTAATTCTGTTTTCACTCAATACAGGTATTTTGCTTATTGTTGTTGATACAACGTAGTTATTCCCTCATTGGTTAGGACAAAGACAAGGAGGACCCCATGAGTGGGTAATGTTTTATTTACTTACCAGTAATTTTAATTACCCCAATTAGGGGTCCTCCCTGTCCCAGTCCTCTTCCCTTCCTCCCTCCCTGTTGCACTTTGTTTGGCACAGCTTGGTAACATGCAGGAGGAGTCAGGGGGAGGAGTTGTTTTATTTAAAAAAAAAGTTAAAATAAAAGAAGGTCTTGAGTGTTACTCCTGTCGGGTGGACGACAAGCCTCATTGGTTAGGACTGGGACAATGATGATGGTACATACAATCCCATGAGTCAAGATCTCTCACACCAATCTCACAAGACAGTGAGGAATACATCTGAAAGGTTGCTGACCATGACAGACTAAAGAAATACCCAAGACAGTACATCCAAATGGGGAAACACTCTGCTACTTTTGTGCTAGACTGCTACGCCTCCCTCAATTACATCAGTGTCGCAGAATATAACAGAATGAACCCGAAGCCCAAGCTGCGCAAAGCTGACGTGCAAGTTTACACGTGGATGTCTAAAGAAACACTTCCATGTCTAGGACAGTTTCAAACGCCTCTTAACTACAAGGATAGAACCATACAAGCACATATCCACGTGACTGATGGGCCGTGTGGACAGCTGATTCGGGCTATGGTGCTTCTCTTCAATAAAAAATTACGGCGTATCGCTTTTATAGTTCATATTTGTCTTTATTAAACACTGTCTTTCTTTTAGGAAGTTATTATATTCACACTTGTCTTGGTATCATGGCTCACCTCTGGATTCTATCCCCTTTTTATGGTCTGGTCTTCTGTTTTCCAGGTGGAGTGGCTGATGTTCCTTGGGCTGCCCTCGTACCTCGGTTGAAACAGTACAGGAAGGAATCAGGTAAGTGTTCCTTTCTTTGTGGGTTGGGGTTAGGGTTGGGACTAGTGCTCATGAAGAAGGAAGGATGGTGAGGGGGTGATTCCCAATGTGCAAGGTCATTTATTCCTCTGTGCTCCCTACTTAACACAACAGGGGTGCAGTGCAGTACATCTATGCCCTTTCTCTGTGGCCCCGCTTGGTGCCCCTCTGCTTCCCCTTCCTTCCCTGCTCTCATAGCATGTTGGTATCGTCTCCTTAGCGACCCCTCCTAAGTAGGGACCGTACCTTAGTGAGTTATGTCCGTCCTGGAATGTGGCTGGGAGTCAGCTGTTCGTCCGTCTCTGACGATCCTGCATACTTCGCCTCTCTTCACCTCACACGATCCTCCTATTTCGCTGGTCCTCCTAGTCTCTGATGTGGTTGCAGGCTTCCCGATGGTGTCTCCACGGCTGGTGGAGTCCCGTCACGTCACTGTACACTGATCTTTGCTTGCTTCGCATCCGCTCCCCTCTCCGTTCTCTTTGTTGACACCATCACCCTTCTTTTTTACCCAGAAGTTGGAAGGACTTTCGGGTGACGGCCTTCCTGTCGTCCCCCCGGGGGATTGGGGAGGCGGCCTGTCAGCGCTCGAGCTGCCGTCCTCATTGCGGCTCACCGCGGCCACCCCATTACAGGCCAGAAGCAGACTGTCTCCTTAGTCTGCAATTGGCCAAATTATAAAGATTTGTGGAAATACTATATCGAGTGAAGGATGCATCAGACATTGTACACAAGTTCTGGAATTGTTGACAGGACTTGGAAAACGGGCTCACTTTCATGCCTGTCTGCACATAAATGAACAAGTGACACCAGTAGCCCAGCACCATAGGAAGGTATCTTTCATCTCCAACAAGCAGTCGAGGATGAACTACAGGATCTCCTCCGGGCAGACATCATAGAGAGAACCTCTGGATCCACCTCGTGGGTGTCCTCGGTGGTAGTGATGCCCAAACGAGGATCCGGCGTCAAAGTGCGTCTATGCGTAGACATGAGAGGGAAAGGCATCTGGGACTCCACATCAGTGACTTGATCACACTGCTGAATGGGGCGAATATCTTTTCCAAGCTGGATCTAAACAAGGTCTACCACCAGCTCGAACTCTGCAAGAGTTCACGCTACATAACCACGTTCTCAACACATCAAAGTCTATTTAGGTACAAATGGCTCGGTTTTGGTGTTTCATCTGCAGCTGTGATCTTTCAAAAAGCGATCAGAAGAGTAATTCTTCACTTTCCCAACACCATCAACTACAGGGATGACATTCTTGAATTTGGCGCCATGGTTAAGGAACATGACAAAGCCCTGGATCAGGTATGTCATGGACTTCTGGAAACAAACCTGACCCTTAACAAAGACAAGTGCAAAATACACAGGTCCACTCTGAAATTCTATGGGCATATCTTTTCAGGTGATAGGATGAAGCCGGACCCCGAAAAGGTCACAGCCCTGACTTACTAGGAATGGCCAGCCACTGTGCCTGTTACATTAAGGACTATGCCACCATCAGCTATTCCCTCAGGGAACTGACTAAAAAAGGCCAACCATTCAGATGGTCAGCAAGATGTGATCAAGTGTTCAATGCAATCAAGGACACAGTTGAGTCAAGCCAGCAATCTGGCATACTTTAATGCTCGCAAGAAGACTGAAATCATTGTGGACTCTATTCCTGTGGGGTTTGGAGCCATACTAGGCCAATATGACAAAGAAGGTGATCAAAGATACGTATAGGCGTACGCCAGTCGCAGCCTGACTGACTCTGAGAAAGCATACTCGCAGCCGGAAAAGGAAAGTCTGGCAGTTGTCTGGGGCTGTGAGCATTTTCACATCTTCATATATGAGAAACACTTCACACTCTTCACGGACCATCAGCCGCTAATAACCATATTCGGAAACCCCCGAGCAAAGATGCCACCCAGGATTGAGTGATGGCGAATTTGTCTTCAAGAATACACATATATCATCATACACAAACTCAGAAAAGCAGAGAATCCAGCAGACTACATGTCAAGGCACCCCAGAACATCCTCCTCAATGAAACAATCACTAGCGAAGCAGTATATTCACTTTGTCATTGCTCAAAGAAGACCACCTGCAGTCTCCATTGAAGCCATCATCGAGGCTAACGCAGCTGATGCCACCTTGCAAGATGTAACATGTCGCATTCAAACTAACTTGTGGGGAGACATGGAAGAGCATAAAAGCAACCAACTCATTGATATCAAAGAACTAACCTCCTTTCGAAACGTAAAGGATGAACTGTCCATTGCCAGAGATGGACTACTGCTGAGAGACAAAAGGATCATCATTCCGAAAACCATGCTCAAGGTGTGGTCAATCTAGCTCATGAAGGGCACTTGGGCATTGTGGCCACTTTAAGAGCCCTACGCGACTGTGTCTGGTTCCCCTCTCTTGATGTAATGCTCGAGGCCACGTTAAAAGACTGTCCTCAATGCCAACTCATCAGTGGAGAAGAACCTCCCTTGCCTCTGAAAATGTCTGAATTGCTGGAAGGTGTCTGACAACAAGCAGCAGCAGACTTCTTCTGCCCTCTGCAGTCAGGCAAGTACCTCCTTGTCATAATGGATGAATATTCCAGATTCCCAATTGTACAACAAGTATCATCCACCAAGGCAGCCACCTCCATACCCGTGTTGGATGAAGTCTTTGCAGCATGGGGGATCCCGAAAGTGGTCAAAACAGAAAATGGTCCTCCTTTTAACTGTCAACAATTCACTGACTTTGCCAGTCACCACAACTTCCGACATCGAAAGGTCACTTCTTTGTGGCCTCAGGCCAACGGGATGGTGGAGAGGTTGATGGCCACATTAAAGAAAACCATACAGCAAGCTGAACCGGCAAGATGAGATGTCCAGGAAGCCGTGAACAAAGTCCTGAGAGCATATAGAACCAGGCCTCACAGCACTACAGACATGTGCCTAGCCACCCTGATGTTAGGCTGCACCATGAGCACAAGAATACCCATTGGGAGAAACCAGCCCGCTGTGTCAAGCAAGCACAGAATCACGAAGAGCTGGCAGAGTTAGATAGAACCAAGAAGGCCAAAATGAAGGAATATGTGGACAATCATTGGAGGGCAAAGCCGTCAACAGTCCAGGAAGGAGGCTGGGTGCTCGTCAGGCAAGAACAAAAGAAAAAGTCTGACAGTCGATACCATGAACATCTACTGCAAGTAACAAATCTAGAAGACACCATCGTCACTGCAGCTTCTGATGACAAGAGGATAACCCGGATCATCACCCACTTCAGGAAGTGCAACTCACCGCCCAAAGAGTCAGTCTCTGCAGTGGAAGGTGACGCCACTGAGGACACTCATGCGCCAGCCAAGGGTTGGGTTTTCCCCCCTCCTCAGCTGCGGGGGAGCAAGTTGGCATTAGTGTGCTTGTGGAAGGCTTGCACGTCTCATAGAAGAAATATAATGTCCGCTTCTCTGAACAGAAACTTCTTTGTGTGAGTGAGGGCGAGATGTAATGCCTTGATAGCATAGTAACAGGAGGGCAATAGAACCTTGAAGATAAAAAGATGTCCGGTGAGGGAAGATGGCTAGGAACCGGAAAAGGAAGAGTACGTTAGACAGGGGAGAGTAGGAAACCGAAGAGGTGGGGAACGTATGAGCTCCAGAATTGTATGCAATAAAGCAGCTTACCAGACACAACCTCATGCACCCTTTTGTTTGTCCTGACATTACAGAGGAGGACCCTTACTCGGGGTAATGAAGATTACCGATAAGTAACAGAAACATTTTCTCACATCATTCTTGCCCCAAACTCCTCTCCTGACTTACCCTTCTCTCATGTGATGTCTTGCCCTCTCGTAACACATCCTAATTTCCCTTGAACCCTCCTTCTTTCTTTATCACACCATCTCACATAACATTACCCTCTTCCTCTCAAAGACACACATACACCTAACAGACTTGTGATTCTTTAGTTTCACGAGTAATGGAAAGTGTTATTTAAACATCTGTAGACCTAGTAATTTGTAGCAGCTAAGCCAAGAAGTCAGTCTCAAGTTCTTCATTTCCCATCAGGCGATGTTCTGGTTCGTGGTCTGGTACTGCCTGCAGCAGTTACTATATAACATACTCACTGCAACTCATTGTGTGCTTTGTCTCTCTTTTCTTACTAAATGTAACTACCAAATGTGGTGGTACTCATGTTAGCAACTTGGAAGAGTGGAACGCAAATTCTGCATTGACACAATTTAATGTGCATGTAACAAATGTTTTCACGGTAAAAAGAAATTCCGAGCTATATTGATTGTTGTCTAACTTTTCGGCTATTGATATGCAAGGGGTCACTGGGCTCACTGTTTTCAGGAATAACACGAAGCACAAAAGCGTGTGCAAGCAGAAGAAATTATCCGAGCTACTCTTCATTTAACTGGAAATGTTTGGTTACTGTGTCATACCTGTCAACTTGCTGATTTATTTCAACCCCCCCCCCGACAAAACAAAACAACTGTATGGACTTTAACTGGGTTTAGTCCCAAAAATACAAGAGCTAGTTCTCACTAACGTGTCTTCTGGTGGATAACTGCATGCTTTAAGAGATGGTGGAAATCATTTGCACTTGGATCGAAATCATTCGACAGAACAGCTCATATCTGCAACTGAACTCGTTGTGTATGCCAACTCGAACTAATTCTGCCTTTTTAGTTAGTACCACGTTGCATTCTGGGACGTGTAGCTCCGTTTGCCCTTAAGTGTGAGGCCGTACGAGCACGCAAAACATTATTGGATAAAAAACAATTCTGACCAAAGGAAATGTCACACATAGCATGTGCCTCTTGATAGCTGCGAGTCGTTCAGGCAGTAAAAAGATGAATTTGTCAGGATATAAATAATTGCTCTAATTTCTACTAGTTTGTTCTCAAGATGTCCAAAGCGAACTGAATCTTTCTCCCCTACGACCACAGAAACATACCATGGGCAGTATAACTACCACCTATAAATGTCTATATGATGTGCTAATTTTAGCTTGGTTACTTTGTTTTTCTCTTATCGGAGAAAGTCATCGATTTTACCAACTCAATCCAGAGCAACACTGGAAAAACACACCAAATTATCAATCATCTTTGTGGAATTCAACAAGTATCACAATGCATGAGTAATGCACGAGATTTAACGAAGCAGCTTCCTTTCCAAGATGGCCGCCACGTTTTCTTTTAATAAAGTGAGCGTGGGCGTGACTTTTGCCCTTTATTTGCATAACCCAGGAGACCGCGCGTTTCAGTAAACTACTAGGCTCCTATCTTTACGTAAAGATTGTTCACTTACTATAATGTAGATGGAAACCGAACCCTTAGTAGAACAATTATCAAATAACTAATCTAAAGTCGCACTAACTGACAATGATTGACAAAACTCATCCTTTATATACGGCCGTGTTTACCTTTAAAAATGTGCTCGCTTCGGCAGCACATATACTAAAATTGGAACGATACAGAGAAGATTAGCATGGCCCCTCCGCAAGGATGACACGCAAATTCGTGAAGCGTTCCATATTTTGCATCTTACCTTTCAGTTGTGTCGTATTTATTTTATATGCCGATGTGTGAATCGTCTCTGTGTGTTTTTGTGCATGAACCTATCCGAATTGAACGCTTATTGCTAGGTCTAAGCATTAAAAAAACTTATTTTTTCTCAACGGGACTTGAAACCGTTCCGTAAGCGTGCCGCCAAATGTATTAATATAATACAAAAGTAAGTCTGACCAATATTGTATGAGGATGTATATAGGGGTTTTGCCTACGGTAGCAGGCTACTTCGTGGGAGTCCAGTTTTAAGGGTTTAGTCAAGCATAAGGGTTAAAATTAGTCACCCTGTTTTCACTTGTTTTTTTGTACACATTCTAACATTTTTTAATGCTGATTTTATACAATTTTCTTTAATATCCATTTGTGAATGCTAGTTTTCATGTAGTGCAGGAAGTGGGACTCTTGGTAGTATTTGCAACCTTCATTTGCGTTTGCATTGCCTCATAGTCCTGGCTGTTTGATATACTTCCAGAACAAAAATTTTATCCAGAGATTTTCATTTTTGATTTGTGTTTTTGTATCAAAGGGAAGTAATTTAGCTTGGGTAGACATTGCTAAACTGGGCTGTTTTTTCTGGACTACATTTTAAAAAATGGCGGATGTGTTGCAGTGAAGATGTAATATTTCAGGAATCACGAGACCTACATACTTCATTCTGGTGTCAGAACATAGGTTTTGGGGGTCAAGTAGTCTCTGGAGACAGAAAACACTCCTTAGAGCAACCCTTCCTCCATTTTCCCAAAAGGCGGCTCTATAATGATGTGTTTTAGCCATCATATTGATAATTTATTTTAATATGGTTTTAGTTTCAGGTTTTCCGTTGATCCAAATTCATAAACATGAGTGAAGCAGGTGGTAGCAGAAGATCTTTACCTCCTGACAGAGTGTTGCTAACTACAAAATATGAGAATTCCTTCAACAAAGAAAAATGTGTCATATGCCAAACTAATCCGAAAGAAAAGCTAACATCAACAGCGGCTGGACAGAAGAGAGTTTGAGATGCTGCAGAAATTCGGCAAGATGAAGTTCACAAAAGATTGAAACTGATGGGTGAAGAGAATCAAATATTTTATCATTGTAACAACAAGTGCTACAAGTCGTATACAATGGAAACAAGCATGGAAAAAATCATCAAAAAATAGCAGAAGCCAGTGAATCACAACAAGAATCAGAGTCTTCTGCGAAAGCAACGACAACCAAACCCAATGATCATCCAGCTAGATCGATTGCTCCCCTTCGTCTACCTCCAACAACTGATCAGAAAGCAGAGGATCTTCAATGTGTTATCTGTGGTTTAGCCAGAACAAGGGCTAAATGGATTGACAAAAGTACAAAGCACAGACTATGTGAATCTCAAAGGGCAAGCATGTTTTTATCTGCAGCTAGTTTCTTCCAGTGATTTAGTTTTCAGCTGAGTAGATGATCTAAACAGTGAGGTGAATGTATTTGCAGTGGATTTGTATGCCCATCCGAACTGCATGCGTGTGTACATTCGAAAATATGAATATACTTGATGCTCCCAGCAGCAACATAACCGCCATCCTTTAGTTAAGTTTGCACTCTTTGAAAAAGCAAATGAAGTTCACACTCAGTGAGATCAGAGAAATAATGGTCAACATTGATGAAACTGTGTTGATCCATAATAATGAAATTAATATTTTTCTGGTGAGAATGTACAATGACAGAATTCAATTTTGTCAGGATAACAAAAAGAATGAGACACTTATGGTGTTCTCAGCTGATTTGACTCCTGAAGTTCTTGCTGTCAAAATAAAATCACAGGATGCAGTAAAATCAGCAGGAACCATTTTAAGAAACATCCTCAAAGATTTAGCTTTTGGACTTAATGACAAATTTTGTGATGTCCCAGAGCTCCACAAATCATGGGAGTCAACAAGAATGCCTGATGTTGTCTTACATTTTTTTACATCATTGTTTAATATAAACAAAGCAAAACTGTTACAAACTAAAGTTCTTGAGTTCAGAAGAGAAGCCAACAACATTGATGATGGCTTAGAAGATATAAGCGAAGAAGTGGAAAACAATCTCATGAACCAACAGGCTTATGCTGTGCAAATGTACTGTCTTTTCCAAATCATGTTTTATGAATTACATCACGGGAAAAAGAAAACTCCTCTACACATGATGGGTGACCATGCAATCTAAGACAAGAGCAAAAGTAGAGAGCTAATAACTTCAATGAATGGAATTGGTAGATCAACAAGTTATAATGACATAGCATGGAGCAGGAACTTGTTAGCAGCTCATGCTGTAAAGTCTTGTGAATCCGACAGCATACCACTTCCAAGGCACTTTACCAGGAAAGAATTTACAGTTGCTGCTCTTGATAATTTTGATTTTGAAGACAGCTCTTCTTTTCTGGAACATCCAGCACACATTATACTGCCATGGTGCTTTTTCAAGACTACTGATGAAGTAAATGCTGGAAAACAAGTTTTGTCAGCTGTAGACATAAACAAACAAAGCTGCAAACTAATACCCCATCTGCCTTGCCAACGTGTGCAAAATTACTACAAGCTATCAACACGTCCCAGTCTACCAGAAAGTTTAAAAGTGGCTGAGAGCATGGATCTTCTTCTACCTGATGCTGCGGTCTGCAAAGTTGATATAACTGAATTTATCATACCGCTTATTCGGTGCAGACTGAAGGATGAAGAAAAGCCAGTTACTCGGAGGGCTGGAATTCATGCTCTGATCTCCCAGAATACCATCCCACTGAAGAAGGTTGGGTTTTTATCAGTAATACCATCTCCAGTCACAAACTATGCAACAGTATACACAGCTCTAAATAATTTCCAAAATGTGCATGCTCAGTTTGAAGACCGGCATATCATGCCTATTTTCTGCGATTAAGGTGTTTTTCGTATTGTAGCTGACATTTTTATGAGCAATCCAGTAAAAGGTAAAGATCTTTATCCAATGATGGGTGTTTTCCACATGACAAAAGTTGCGTTGCGGTATGCAGGAAGTTACCTCACTGGATGTGGCATAGACGATGCAATTATTGAGGCTAAAATCTTTGGAAGCAAAACTGCCCACGCATTATTGAGCCAAACTCATTATGTTAGTTTGTTACAAGGTATGCTCTTAATATCTGAGGCTATAGAAACATTGCACTGGAATGCTTTCTGCAACAAGAATGACAAATTAGGTTTTGCATACCTTATCTCAGAAGTGAACAAGGCACAGGGTGCACTTCATTCAAAAGACATAGGGGGTCATTACGAGTCTGGCGGCCATTTGATCTCCAGACTTGCGGTGGCTGTCAGACCGTCAGAGATCCCGGCAGTCTGGTGGTTTCAGAGGTCCTAATTGTAGGAGGCTGGCCTGGCTTGTAGTGGGTACCAAGGGGTACTTACACTCTGTACCAGGTCCAGTTATCCCTTATTAGTGTAGAAGAGGTGTTTCTAGCAGCTTAAGCTGATAGAAGGTAGCTATAGCAGAGCAGCTTAGGCTGAACTAGGAGACATGCAAAGCTCCTACTATACCACTGGTGTCATATGCACAATATCATAAGAAAACACAATACACAGATATACTAAAAATAAAGGTACTTTATTTTTATGACAATATGCCAAAAGTATCTCAGTGAGTACCCTCAGTATGAGGATGTCAAATATACACAAGATATATGTACACAATACCAAAAATATGCAGTAATAGCAAAAGGAAGTAATGCAAGCAATGTAAAGTTACAGTACATTGTAATAGGAGCACATAGGTATAGGGGCAACACAAACCATATACTCCAAAAGTGGAATGCGAACCATGAATGGACCCCAAACCTATGTGAGCTTGTAGAGGATCGCTGGGACTGTAAGAAAACAGTGAGGGTTAGAAAAATAGCCTATCCCAAGACCCTGAAAAGTAGGTGTAAAGTGCACCTATATTCCCCAGAGAACACAGAAGTCGTGATAGGGGAATTCTGCAAGGAAGACCAACACCAGCAAAGCAACCAAAGTGGATTTCTGGACGAGAGTACCTATGTAACAAGGGGACCAAGTCCAAGAGTCGCGACAAAGTCGAGAGTGGGCAGATGCCCAGGAAATGCCAGCTGAGGGTGCAAAGAAGCTGCCACTGGATGGTAGAAGCTGTGGATTCTGCAAGAACGAAGAGGGCTAGAAACTTCCCCTTTGGAGGATGGATGTCCCACGTCATGAAGAAGCTTGCAGAGGTGTTCCCATGCAGAAAGACCGCAAACAAGCCTTGCTAGCTGCAAGGGTCGCAGTTAGGGTTTTTGGATGCTGCTGTGGCCCATGAGAGACCAGGATGTCGCCACTTGGAGGAGGAGACAGAGGGGGCGCCCAGCAAGTCAGGGAGCCCTCACAGAAGCAGGCAGCACCCGCAGAAGTGCCGGAACAGACACTACAAAGAGGAGTGAACTGGAGCTCACCCGAAGACACAAAAGGGAGTCCCACGACGCCGGAGGACAACTCAGGAGGTTGTGCACTGCAGGTTAGAGTGTTGGGGACCCAGGCTTGGCTGTGCACGAAGGAAATCCTGGAAGAGTGCACAGGAGGCGGAGCAGCTGCAAATCACGCGGTACCCAGCAATGCAGTCTAGCGTGGGGAGGCAAGGACTTACCTCCACCAAACTTGGACTGAAGAGTCGCTGGACTGTGGGAGTCACTTGGACAGAGTTGCTGAGTTCCAGGGACCACGCTCACTGTGCTGAGAGGGGACCCAGAGGACCAGTGATGCAGTCTTTTGTTGCCTGCGGTTGCAGGGGGAAGATTCCGTCGGCCCACGGGAGATTTCTTCAGAGATCCTAGTGCAGAGAGGAGGCAGGCTACCCCCAGAGTATGCACCACCAGGAAAACAGTCGAGAAGGCGGCAGGATCAGCGATACAAGGTTGCAGTAGTCGTCTTTGCTACTTTGTTGCAGTTTTGCAGGCGTCCTGAGCAGTCAGCGGTCGATCCTTTGGCAGAAGGTGAAGAGAGAGATGCAGAGGAACTCTGATGAGCACTTGCATTCGTTATCTAAAGAATTCCCCAAAGCAGAGACCCTAAATAGCCAGAAAAGGAGGTTTGGCTACCTAGGAAGGAGGATAGGCTAGCAACACAGGTAAGAGCCTATCAGAAGGAGTCTCTGACATCACCTGCTGGCACTGGCCACTCAGAGCAGTCCAGTGTGCCAGCAGCATCTCTGTTTCGAAGATGGCAGAGGTCTGGAGCACACTGGAGGAGCTCTGGGCACTTCCCCTGGGAGGTGCATGTTAGGGGAGTGGTCACTCCCCTTTCCTTTGTCCAGTTTCGCACCAGAGCAGGGCTGGGGGATCCCTGAACCGGTGTAGATTGGCTTATGCAGAGATGGGCACCATCTGTGCCCATCAAAGCATTTCCAGAGGCTGGGGGAGGCTACTCCTCCCCAGCCCTGACACCTTTTTCCAAAGGGAGAGGGTGTAACACCCTCTCTCTGAGGAAGTCCTTTGTTCTGCCTTCCTGGGCCAAGCCTGGCTGGACCCCAGGAGGGCAGAAACCTGTCTGAGGGGTTGGCTGCAGCAGCAGCTGCAGTGAAACCCCAGGAAAGGTAGTTTGGCAGTACCCGGGTCTGTGCTAGAGACTCGGGAGATCATGGAATTGTCTCCCCAATGCCAGGATGGCATTGGGGTGGCAATTCCATGATCTTAGACATGTTACATGGCCATGTTAGGAGTTACCATTGTGACGCTGTACATAGGTATTGACCTATGTATAGTGCACGCATGTAATGGTGTCCCCGTACTCACAAAGTCCGGGGAATTTGCCCTGAATGATGTGGGGGCACCTTGGCTAGTGCAAATGGCTGTGAAATAACGTGGACGTTATTTCACTCAGGTTGCAGTGGCAGGCCTGTGTAAGAATTGTCAGAGCTTCCTATGGGTGGCAAAAGAAATGCTGCAGCCCATAGGGATCTCCTGGAACCCCAATACCCTGGGTACCTCAGTACCATATACTAGAAAATTATAAGGGTGTTCCAGTATGCCAATGTGAATTGGTGAAATTGGTCACTAGCCTGTTGGTGACAATTTGGAAAGCAGAGAGAGCATAACCACTGAGGTTCTGGTTAGCAGAGCCTCTGTGAGACAGTTAGGCATCACACAGGGAACACATACATATAGGCCCCAAACTTGTGAGCACTGGGCCCTGGCTAGCAGGATCCCAGTGAGACAGTGAAAACACCCTGACATATACTCACAAACAGGCCAAAAGTGGGGTAACAAGGCTAGAAAGAGGCTACTTTCTCGCACTAATCCTCCAGGGCAGCGCTGCCCTGGAGATTACGACCTTGTTCTCTGCCAGCGATTTCATGGCGGTAACACCACTATGAAAAGGCTGGCAGAGCACAGGTGCAGGGGGCCCCAGGGGGCTCCTGCACTGCCCATGCACTTGACACCTAGCCAGTACCATCAACTGTTCTACAGATATCAAAGTCAGTGTGCACCTTGCAAGAAGTTCACATTGTCTTTGACAGTTATCTTGACTTATCTGTCAAAGAATGTGAGAGAATCAGACAAATGTCTGCAAGTGGAACAATTGAACTTGCATGCTTCAAAAATTTAACACCTATACGTGTGAAACCTGATAAATTCTGGTCATCAACATTGAACAAGATGAACCCGGAGATGTTAACTTGCCAAAGCATTCCTGATGCTTCACTGAACACTGAATTTCCAATTATTGCAAGTAGAATGATTGTCAATGTGGAGTTAGTGCATGCAGAGATATATTAAAAATGTACGGGCCATATTGTTCAAGAACTTAACAGAAAATTGAAGGAAGCTTACCTTCGTGTTGTGCCACAAGTTGAGTGAGCTGTTCGAAATGGTTCCAATTGAGTCATTGTACTGTCAAATGACACAGATGGTATTATTGTGCTACTGAGATTTGTTGCAATGTTCATAAGTCAAGGAATGTCAGAGTTATGGATATGTGATAGAACAGGGGAGAAAAGACACTTAATCCTGCTTCATATTCTGTACAAGAAAATTGACCCAGAGATGCCTAGTGTTTTTATCAAGGCATTTATTCTTACGGGTGATGACACTGTGAGGAAAATTGAAACAAAGCTTGACGCTTTAACTGCTGAAACTGTGAAGATTCTAAAATGATTTGCTGAGACAGAAGAATGTGACTTTAAAGACATATAAAAATACCTTGTGCATGTGTGGAAAATGGTTCCTGTCTGTCACACATTTGGCGATCTTCGATACAGTAAGTTCAAGAGTTCAGTCCTGCTAAGTGACCTTCCACCAACGTCATACTGTGTGCTGTGACATACTAAAAGAGCTTTCTACTTTATCAGAAGATGTGTAAATGTTTTGGATCATGCACATGTAGCGAAATATCTGTGTGAATTTGGTTGGAAAGATATTGGTGCTAAAACCTAAGAACTTTCAAAAGCCTCTACCCACTGAACTTACACGTACATGCAAAACCTGTCCTACAAAAAGATGCCCCTGTCGATATGCTCTTCTCAAATGTTCAACATTCTGCAAATGTACAACAAGCAACTGCTGAAACAAATAAATAAAGTGAACTATGAAAACGTGCCTAAAACAGGAGTAGTAAACATTATTTTTTTCATATTGGGATCATAAACATTGTTTGGCGTATAGATAAAGGGATTAAAAAACATTATTTATTTTAGTTTCTCTATATGTCTGTTCTTCCTCTATTATAGCCTTTATTTTGGAAAATGGTGGAAGGGTTGCTCTGAGGAGTTATTTTCCGCCTTTAAAATACTACTTGAGCCCCAAAACCTATGTTTTGACACCAAACAGAAGTATATAAGTCTCATGGTTCCTGAAATATTACATCATCACTACAACACATGCTCCATTTATAAAAATATCATCCAGAAAAATTCGGCCTGGATCAGCAATGTCTACACAAGCTAAATTACCACTCTAATGATCCAAAAACACAAATAAAAAATGAAAATCTCTACACAACAATTTTTTTACAGAGGTATATCAGGGGGCCGGAATTATCAGTTGCCCTGCAATTTACAGTCTGGAGGCCATCTGGGTACAGTACTTCCTGCCATTATTACTGGAAATATTTATTATTGTGATAGGAACCGAATAGTAGGGTTTATTCTGCAGAGTGTTATTCAAAGTTTTAGCATAGATTTGTAGTCGGTTAGAAAGGTTATTAACTGAGATTTTGAAAGCACATTCATGCATCTCTAGGTCTCGGCTACAGACAGTGCGCAGTATCTGGTTTGGAAAGATTTATTGTGGTATTACTAACAATTCACAATGTGTTTGGAGGCCATCCATTGCTTCCTATCGGTTGGCTTTATTGTCAATCTCATTTGCCAGCTTCTTATTCAATGGCTTGCCTTCCTCTTCTTGTGTTTGTTTATCTCCCAGAGCATAGGTTCTTAACCATCTCTTTGATTGGTTTACATGTAACCTTCCATTGCTCACTTTTAGGAAACTATTTTTGTTTTTGGTTAAGCACTACATGAGAGTGCTTGTGGTTTCCAATTTTGTCGGTTGTGTTCTACTTCCCCGCCAAATATCCCTCCTTTGCACTGCTCTTTCCTTTATGTGCTGCTCTGTCTCGCTAGTTTGCGCCTCACTTCTGCACTCTACATTACTCTTTCCATTGTGTCCTACTCCCCCCATTTTCTGTGTTGCTTTCTTTCTTGTGTGCTGCTTTTCTCATCCTCCTCCCGCACATGGTTTTATATTTAATTATTCCCCCACCCACACTCCAATGCTTTTTCACTACCCGCTTCTTCACTAGGGCCCACCTCCGAGATCCATTTGTTTTTTAATATATTTACATTTGTTTGGTGGACCAAGCAGCATATTGCTGCCTGCTAATCCTCCATAAAAAAGGGATTTTGTGGCAGTTTACATTTAATTTTGATCCTTCTGGGATTGTGAAAGAAAAAAAAGTGCTTGTGGCATTTCATAGCCCGCATAAGTGGTGACCCATGCCTGTGCTTGAATGATGACTCATGCAGGCACTTGCATTATGACACATATGCGCTCATCTTGTCATCACGCACGCATGCAACTATGATATGACATGGCCAGTGACCACATCATCACACCTTTTTGCTTTATTTTTAAATTGTGTCTGATGTTGCAGAGCATCGCAAACAGCGTATACAAAGACAATATGTCCAAAAGGTGAAACAGTGATTGTTTTGTAGTTTTCTAAAGGATTGACTGTTTGAGATTTACTTTTAGTTGTTAGGGTCTGTTTTCTGAGGAATTGACCATTCAAGAGTTGATCTGTAGTTGTTAGAAACTGCATGGTCCAGGTTATTTTTCTTAACAAGTGGTCATATACATGATGTCTTGAACTCTGTTGGGAAGGTGCCTGTGGTCTAGGAGTTGTTAAATGGTGGAATTGGCTGGAATTGGTGGAATTGTAGCTGAAGCTGATTGCAGTACATTCTTGAATATTTGTGTTGGACATGGGTCTGACACTGACCAAGCTGACCCACTGGGTTTCATCTGGTTGTAAAACTCCAGAAGGGTGAGTTGCTTGAAACATGTAAGTGCAGGGGACAATTCTTTCACTGCTGAGGTGGGGGGTTGGTTATTTTGTTTGCTACATATACTACTAATGTTTTTGCTTTGTGACAGTGATCTGTCATTTTGTCTGCCTGGTCCAGAATATTTTTTTAATGAGTGGTCATATGTCGAGTCCTGTCGAAAAGGTGCCTGTGGCCAGTGAGTGTATTGATTCTATTATTTGGTAGAATTTCAGCTGAAGTTGAATGTATCATATTTTTTAATGTTTGTGTGAGACATGGGTATGACAGTGAGCCATCTAGTCCACTGGCTTTCATCTTATCATGAAACTCCAGAAGAGTGCGCTTCTGGAAAGTTGTTAGTGTAGGAGACTTTCCTATTCAAGTACTTAGTTTATAGTGTTTGAGAAGGGGCTTGGCGGTTTTATTTGCTAGATATTGTTCTAATTTCTTCATTTTGGTAACAAAGTAATCCATGGTGTCTTCTTCTTCCTTTTTTGTCAGGTGGACATTTTCAAGGGGTCATTCTGACAAAGGCTTTGTTCATCCTATCAACCTATTTATTAGGATGGATCAGGAGTTTAAACATTTATGGGCATCTGCTTCCCTGCCTACATCCCAACATTTTCTGTCGCCAAAGATGGAAAGCTCCAGTATTCGGGAGGGGCATCCCATTGAAATCAATATATCACATTGAAACCAATGGATCCTGCTAAAATTACTAGAGATGAGAAGTTTTATTCAGGGTGAGAAACTTTTCAAATATAACTGGTGCAGGGTCACCACCTTTTAACAGAGTCAAATTCAGGCCAGTTACTGAAAACATTGTGGATAAAGGATATGTTTTTATAGACAATAATTCAGAACACTAGTTGTATACAACTATGGATATGTATAGATACCAGTACAATAAAGTAATGCACAATACCCCTGATGTTTCAGACTAAAATGAACAGACAGGAGCTGAATTGTGCATCATGGGGTGGCCATCTCTCCACACCCTGAGCACAAAGCCATTTACATCCATGACTACAAAGGGCTGAGGGTAGAATGGAAGGTCATTTTTTATGTGAGCTATTTGTTCTGGCAAGTACAATATCCCCTTAGCAGACATATTACAGCTTACCTGTATTCCTTTTGTCTGAACACTAATTCATGCAATTCTTCAGGTGAGTATCTCAGTGCTATGTAACTTCTTTTTCTGAGAAGATTTTTACCTTTACCTAAGGTATGCAAACAACATTTTCCTCCTGAATTGTAGTAAGGCTGGAGATTTGCTGTGGGTCTGTTGGGGGTGTGCCAGTAATCCCTCTCTGTGTAGCATAAAGCTTTGTGTCCATGTTCATGAGTCACCTTGGCAATCTACTTGGCTTTTCCCAGGGTTCTTTGAACCTTTCAATTATTTAATTCACTTTAGGCCACAATGGAGTAACTTTGGATGATAGACGCCTGCAAACTTGGAAAAATCCTTGATATCTTTCCCACTGAAGAGAGTCCCATTGTCTGATTTGACTACACATGTATGCCAAATGGAAGAAAAAAATCTGTTTAATGCAGGAATTACTACTTCATCGGCCCCGTTTGGTGCAATAACAATGTCGGGTAATCTCTAAAAGTGATCCATGATTAACAATTTCCTTTTTACTATATCCTTGTAATGACTCTTTTCTTTTTACATTACACCTATCTTCTTTATTTAAACCTATCTTTCACTCTTATCTTATATATTTTTGTATAAATTCATTTCAATTAGATAAAATAAATACATTTATTTAATGATATTGAAAGTAAATGTAATAACAATAAATGAAATTGCTTTATTGCTACACCAGAGCAGACCCCCATGACTATTGCTTTTTTATTACTTTTACTTAAATCACAATTTCAGTCAAACAGTTCAACTTTATAGCGGTGAAAACACCATAGAAGTACATTGTACAAAAACATATGAAAAGAGTAGTTAAAAATACAGCCAATTATAATGCAATTAAAGTGCATAGGTTAGAACACATATGTCAGCTACGAGAGTAAACCAAAAGGGATTCCTCCATATGAACTTTAGAGATTGCCGACATAAAATGCAATGAACCTGATTAAAAAGAGTGCATTAAAACATAGTAAATAGCAGCAAATATTGCAGGGTAATAAAGAAGTTAGACAAGTTTCAAAACACATTTACCATCATAAGCCCAAATTCTCTAAGTCATAACTAGAAGCCTGAGCCGGGCAGAAGCTAAAGTGCATATGCATTTTAGAAGAATTCTCCCACCTTTTCCTATGTAGCCATACTGTGTGAAGATATTAGCTAATTCCAAAGACCACAACATGGCTTGTGTCAGATCTTAGAATACGATGGTCCACCCGGTATTGTTTCACCCCAATACATTACATAGTGGTTTAAGCCATTTCCGCCTAGGCCTGACGTATTTTGGTAAAAAAAAAAAAATAGAACTTGATCTACATCCTCGCAAACATAATCACAAAATCTGCAGACTGTTGAGGTGGATTGGCGGGGCTTCCATTTGTTTGTAAACTTGTTAACTAAAAGTGTACACAGCATACATTTTATATAAAGTGTACGAGCAATAGTTGGTTGAATCTGAACAAGAAGGTTTATAGGCTAGGAATGCCCCAGATTTTGAATCAATCCTCCAGATTTTGCTTTATTATGATGCTCATTAATTGTTTTAAATGAGAATATTTCCTTATGGTACACCTTCATTTTATTATTATGATTATTATGGTTATTATGATTATTATTATTATTACTATTATTCCATTAACTTTTTCTAATTTAATTACATGTAATTATTGTATTAGTATTTCATACAAACACCCAGCACACCTCTATTATTATACATTTATAATACAATACTTTGATAAAACACTATTCTCCTAAAAATATTCCCAAAATAGATTTTTTTTAAAAGAAAGGCATTTTAATAATTTGTTAGCTGAGAAAGCCACAACTTGCACGCCACCATGAAAACCATAACTTGCCCCTTAAAAACAATGCTTATAGCTTCAGCCATCATGTGATAGATGACATCAAAAATAACATCAATGACATCAATAGTTATATTATATGTCACCTTAACACTGATTTTATCAAATACACCACTATTGCTATAGCATCCTTTCTAGTATGATTTCTTTGTTTAGATATGTGTTGTTAGTTAATGATGTGTTGTTAAGTCCTGTTATTTACTGGCATAAATACTGTGAGGTCATGAGCATTGCCAAATGTCCCTGTACAACCACACTGTGAAACTCTCCTTGATGAATTGTTAACATTGATGGGAACACTGGAAGCAGTAGTAGAATTTTATAAGTATTTCCATCATGACCCCGAACCATGCCTGAGAACTCCAAACTGGAGTCACCACATTTCTCAATAACAGTGAATTTGAAGCTTCAAAATTATTCTCACACACGGTGGGTCAATGTGGACTCATTAAACAGGAAACTTAATCCGAAATGTCATGACCAAAGCAAGCTGCAGACTCCAAACAATCTGTTCAAATAATAATTTCAAAGTTGAACTTTTTTCCACTATAAATTTCAATATAGGGTATAATATGGGTATTGCATTCATATAATATAGGGTTCGAACACATTTCATAACATTATTTCCAGCATCGAAGTTCAACTTACATATATAGAAAATGGGCGCAGCTGTCAGATCCTAAATCGAAGATTAAGGCCATCATTATGAACATGGCGGTCCGACCGCCATGCCGGGGGTGGCGGAAATTATCACCACCAGCATGGCGGTCCGGACTGCCATATAATGCACACGGGGAGACTACCACAGGCGGAACTCCGCCATCGCCAGGCTTCCGCCGCCAGTCACCCTGCCGATGGCGGAGTTCCTTATCCGACAGGGCAGTGCTGCAAGCAGTGCTGACCGCCGGATAATGAACCTGTGTTCCCCCAGCCTTTCCCTTACGTTTTAGGCTCCAGGGAAATGCTGGCAGAATGGGTGCCCCGGCTCCCCCCTGGGGGCCCCTGCACTGCCCATGCATGGGCAGTGCAGGGGGCCCCTGTGCACAGCCACATTGCACATGTCACTGCCTGATTTACGGCAGTGATATGCGTACCGGGTGCTGCTGCACCCAGAGCACTGTTACATTGACAATGCATTCTGCTGGGCCGGATGGCGGAAACACTGTTTCTGCCCGCCGGCCCAGTGGAATGTTGTTTATTGGGCCGGTGGGGTCTTCAACGTGCGAGCTTTGAGCAGTTATTAAAAATGATGGAAACAATAGTGCAGTGAAATGTTGTAAATTTCACTGCTAAATATTTTTGGGCCTCCTTGTGCCGGAACGCTTCCCTTGCATACATTATGCCTGCTGTAGGCATAATGTGGCATAAGGGGTTACAAAGTGGTGCAATGTAAGCACTAAGGGCCAGATGTAGCAAAGTTTTGCGAGTCGCAAATGGCCCGAATCGCTATTTGCGACTGTGCAAAATCGGAAATGGGATGCAAAAATCCCATTTCCGACTCGCAAAAAGCGATGCGAGCCGTTACCGACTCGCAAAATTTGCGACCCCATTTTGCGACCCGCAAATAGGAAGTCGCAATTTGCGAGTCGCAAACCATATGCAATTGCAACTCGCAAATTGCGACTAGTCGCAAAAAGCCCAGTTTGCATGTCCCATTTACCACTAACTCAGAGCAGGTGGTAATCATTACCAAAGTATAAAAGGAGACCCAGAAGGCATCTGGGTTACTCAAGATGGCGGAGATATACCTGATAGCAGTGAGGAGGAGAGTCCACGCAGCCCAGCAGAGGAGGAGGAGGAGCCACAGACAGGAGAAGATCTATAGAACAAGGCAGACTCTTTTTCAGCAAACTGAGGAAGAGATATACGATAAATACCGCCTTAGCAGCGCAGCCATACTAGAATTAATTGAATTACTAAAACCACAGCTAGAACACCAGACTCTGCGCGGCTGCGCCATCCCTATGCATGTGCAAGTGCTATGCTCACTGCACCTCTTGGCCTCAGGGAGCTATCAGGGGGTCATTGCTGTGGCAGGTGGGGTATCTCAAAGTGCACTGTCAAGGTTCCTCAGGGCCTTCCAAGATGCTTTACTCACACACATGTCTCACTTCATATACCTACCCAGGAATGAGGCAGAAATTAACAGCACCAAGCTGGACTTTTACCGGATTGCCAACTTTCCCCATGTCATAGGATGTGTAGATGGGACACATATTCAAATATGTCCCCCTGCAAACCTGGAACATCTGTTCCGCAACAGAAAGTGTACCCACTCACTCAATATTCAGGTTGTTTGTGACGCCCATTATGTCATCACTTACATTGTTGCAAAATTTCCAGGCAGTACCCATGACTCACATTTTTAGGCACAGTGGGATACACCAATGCCTGGAACGTGGGGAGTTTGGAGACGGATACCTCCTAGGTAGAGCTGCATACACCTTGCAGACATACACACAGGTCACTGTGCACACCAACCAGGACTTTCTAACAGTGTAATGTTTGTGCCCAACAGGTGACAGTGCATATGCTCTACGGCCATGGATAATGACTCCATTCTTAACACCCAGCAATGATTCAGAGAGGCGATACAACAGTGCACATAAGAGGACCAGGAACCTGATAGAACGCACCTTCGGATTACTGAAAGCAAGATTCAGATGCCTCCACCGCAGTGGAGGTGCCCTCCAGTAGACCCCTATTACAGCATTCAAAATTGTTGTCGCATGCGCCATCCTGCACAATATTGCCACCCGACGTGGGCTACCTATCACCCCTGCAGACCCAGATCCTGAGGATGAAGAGCAAGAGCAACCACATCGCCATCATGGGGATCGGGGTATAGCAAATCAAGGCAGACTGAGACGGGAACACACCGCAACCCAATACTTTGGAAGGTACGTGTCAACTTCCACCATACTCACCTACTGACCAAAAACTCCTTTTGTTAAGTGGAACAAAAAAACTATTTATTATGTGCAGAAATACAACTATTTACAAATACTAACTGTTCATGGTCATCTAAATGCAAACCATGCATGGGGCACATTGCTGTCATGTGCCCCAACATCAGGGACAGGGTTTTGTCTATGTCCTACGGCGGCCTCTGCCAGCCTGGCTGGCCCCTGGTGGTTCTGCAGTGCTCTGCCTGGTACTCCCACTCCGGAGCACCCTAGTGTCACTGGCAGAGACACTGCTCACTGTAGAGCCCTCCTCGCTGTCCTGGGGTGTGTCCCCTGTGCCCCTGGACAGATGCCGTGCCTCCATTAAATCAATCACGTGTGTGATCCGGCCCAGTCCTCTAGCCACATCCCCTGCAAAATGGCCCATTTCGACTTGGAGGCCAACTGTCCTTCTTGACATGCCAGTGGTGTTAACAGCCAGTCTGCCAATTGATGTGGCCATCATGTCAAGCCTCTGTAGCAGCTGACGGTCCCTGCGCCTCCCACCCTCGCCCTGTGCCAGTAGTCCTGCCACCAGATCCCTCATGGACAGGGCTAGGTCCCCAGTGTTTGTGGCAATCACGTCCATTCGGGAAAGGAGCTGCTGCATGCTGGCCTCGTTGTTTCTGACAAAGCGGTGCAGCACCCCACTAATCCGCCCTAATATATTATTATTGTGCCTCGCTGTTGGTGGTAGATGGACGGCCGGACGCAGCCTGCAGCCCTGCTCTCCTGTACCGGCGTCGCCTGCGCAGCGGTGGATGCCCTGTGTGTTCTACTGTGGCACTCCTGCCTGTTGCTGGCGCAGCCTCCTGAAACACAGTTGCAGCAGATGTGGACATCACAGGGATGGTGTTGGTCGTGCAGGTGGGAGTGGTGGCAGCTCCTGTGCTGTCCTCATGGGGCTGGCTGTTGTGGCTTGTGGTGTCTTGTGGGAGACCTGTGGGACATGGGGAACAGACTGTCAGTGTCTACTATCTGTTGCACACTTCCTAATAAACATTTGCCTATGAACTGCCTATTTGACTACATTTCCCATAATGCATCATTCTGGTGTTTGCTACCCTGAAATGGAGCTATCTTGGTTGTGCATGCCCCTGTGTACATGGTGGCTGGGGGTATGGCATTGATAGGGGTACAGGCATATCACATGGTACTCACCGGTTGATGTAGTGGGCTCAGAGGTGTCCAGATCTCCTATTCCTGTCACTGCCTCCTGCTCCAGGGTCTCCTCCACCCTTTCTTCCAGGGGTGTGGGTGGTGGTACAGATGATGGTCCCCCTCCTGTGCCTCTCATCTCCCGGAGCCTTTCTGCCACCCTCTCCTTGGTCCAGGAGCGGAGGTCATACCACCGTTTTTTTATCTCTTCCACACTCCTGTGGCTCACCCCCAGGGAGTTCACTTTTTTTTGGATCTCCTGTCAGAGTTGTTTTTTGGTGGCTTCTGGCACATTGAGGGCTGCCTTTCCGAAGAGTTCATCATAGTGCTGACAGCATTCTTCTGTCAACACCTCCAGCTCCTTCTCAGAGAATTTGAGTTTGCGTTTTCTAGGTGTTTCAGCCATTGTAGCTGCTGTTCCTCCTGTTTGCAGTTCAGCAGTTTAAAATGGGTGTGGTCCTCCCTCCTCCCAGGTGTATTTCTAAACTTCCTGGCTGTGATGTCATCCCCATGTGCCAGGAAGTGTTTCCAGAGTGTTCTGGAGTGGTTTCTGGAGTGTTCTGCAGCACCTGCAATCAATTTACATGGTACTCGCAATTTGCGACACTCACTCGCAAATTGCGAGTTCGTTTTTTGCGCGGTCGCAAAAAGCAAGCTCGCAAACAGCGGACTCGCTATCTGCGTTGCGACTCCGGGTGCGAGTCGCAAATTGTACACGGACATTGTACCTGCATTCATATTATCGACATGCAATTTGCGAGTCGCACATACTCGCAAATTGCGAGTCGCTAATTTTTTTGTACCTACATCTGGCCCTAAGCCACTTTGTAAATATGGTGCTGCTGTTAGTAAATGCCTGGCCAGTACAGAGCGAATTGCTGTGTACTTCTGAAGAAAGACACTGGCTCTTTAGTCAGGTACATAAACTGTGCAGGATTGGTTGGAAAATGCTGACAGAGGTAGTTACAGATTTCTATCATTACTGTCTTGAACATAAAAATGCAATTTCAGCAGAATAACGGGGAAAGATAATCCATTGGTTGACCTAAACTCCAGGTATCTTGAAGATTCCAACAATTGAAGGTTTGATCCGTCAACTGCTCAAAGCCTCATGACTCTTTTGGCTTTATGCAAGATAGACATCTTTGTTTCAGGGTTGGACACACGACTGTTGAATTTTATTATTTGGCTTCCATTGATGCATTCTTTCAATTAGTTGGGGCATCTGCATTATGCCTTCTCACCACCTGTAATGACACCTGTCTCCTCACAGCAGAGGCGTCAGATAGCAACACCTACTGTGATCAATCATATATGGTAATCAGAGGTTTGGTTCCCGAAGTTACTGTAGATTGGGGCAGCCATCGCAGTATGGATTCCTTGCCTGTTTTGCTGTCTGACAGATTCATAGGTGCAGGTTCATCCATCAATTCTGACAAACCAACTTCAACTAATGGCTTGGTTAGTAAAAATGGAAAGTTCCAGATCTTTTAACAGAATCTTCCTTTTATATCCACTAGACTTGGGCCTTTGGTACCAAATAGAAATATCAATCAGCATGGAAACAATGGTCTGATTGGTGTGTTGAACTAGGTTTGGTTCCCTTGGGGGACAAACTGCCAGTTTCCTTACTGAGATTGCTGGATCTGTTTTGGATATTATTACTGAGTGCTGTTATGAATCTACTATTTCTAATAGCCACTTACTGGTCAATAATAATACAATAGGTGAACATTATTGATCACAAAGCTATTGAGGGATGCTTTCTATCTTGTAAAAGGAGGGCATAGATAAAATGTGCAAGTTCGGGCTCAGCCGGGCAAAGTAATTGCTGATATCCTTTGTTAAACCTTTTGATGCAATCTCCCCAGCTACCACAAAGCATTTGGTAAATATATAATGACATTGCAAGGGATAAATTAAATGTAGATTGTTTTACAGCCTATCCTGTCAGGTTAGCTACAGACTCCAAGTCTGTTATTTGGAGTAAGTCTGGGGAGATATGAAGACTACAGAGTCCCAAAAGTCGATGTTTAAAAAAAAAGAAAAAATGATTCCCATCTTATTACTAGCTATATGGGTGGTATATAAGCTTTGAAGTAGCATAATCATTGCCTCCAATTTAAATTTTATTAAGAACATGTAGGTGAGGGTTATCCTAACCATTTTCACACTTTTTTATACTGTATAATATGGGTATTGTATTCATATATTATTGAGTGTTTATACTCACCCTCAATGATGTTGATATTGTTATTCATTGTTATTATAGTCATTGATAAATGGTGGTAGTGAGGGTAATGGAGCTGTATTGATTGTGGTAACTTTCTTTCAGGAAATGTTGTGAAACAAGATCTATTCTTTATCAGTGCTGAGTAATGCCTATTTCTGCATTTGTTTTTGACTGATGCTGCTTGATTTTTGACCCTGTGCACTGGTACTCTGCCAAGCATGTCCCAGTGTATATGCCCTGATCCCTGAAACATATGGAAAGTGGATACATGGCTAATAGGCATATTTCACTTGCCAAGGAGCCCCTAGTATATGGTACAAAGTAAATCCAGGGTCTGTAAGTGAAATGTCACTAGTAGACTGAAGCACCCATACTGCCACCCACTACAGTGACAGTACAGACAGGACTGCAGGCCTACCACTGTCTTTGCAGTTTTAAAACTGTAAATTGTACCTATCAATAAATCTTTTTTGGTAAGCCTAAACCTTAATTTTCATTATTATTCAGTCAGCCCTAGGTAGGCCTTACTGGCAATATACAGGGTGTATGATGTTTAAAAGTAGGACATGTAAAAAATAATGTTAAAAATCCATTCTTGGACCTTTTGAAATTTTTATTACAAGATCAATTCACTGGTAAAGACAGATTTGCAAAAATATTTTGGAAAAGGCACTTTGAGGAAGTTACTTTTCCATGCCTAAAACCTTTGGAGGCCATTTACATCAGTTCCAACTGTCATCCAAGAGCTGAGTAGCCCCCTTGATGAGGTGTGTACTTGCACCTGGAGCTGAGACAGGACATTGGGTGTGAGAAGGTGTTCTGTCCCTCTGGCAGGATTACTATCTTGGCTATGCTGAGGAACGTGATTAACTTCACAAAGGCCTACCCTATCATAGGCAAATGTTAGCTGGAACCTAGGTGCAGGCCTTTTTTATTCCACCAGTCAAGCAGGCATCATTACCAGTGGAAGAGACCGCAGTGCTGATTTTAAGTGACCAAAGAGGAAGGGGTGCCCATTTCCCTGTCCACACCTCTGGGGTGGGTACACTTGCTCTACATAAGAGGAGAAAGTTTTTCCCATTTCAGCAGAGAGGGGCACTTTGGGATCGTTTTCAGTAGGACACACAGATGTCCTGCAAATGTGGGTTGGGTTAGCTTGGTTATCCCTGGGAACTTTTTCCCTACTGGGTAGGGATGGCTAGGAGTCTCCTCAACCCATGGGCTAGTGTCAAGCATTAAAGTGGCATCCCTGGGTACCCTCTTCAAAATACTCCCTAATTTGTGGAAGACAGAAGAAGGTCGGCACATGGTGTTGGGACCTGTGAGGAGAACTGAAAGGCTGACCCTGCTTCAACTTGTACCCAGGACAAAGATGTGGACTGCAAGGGTAAGTTGGTTACTCTCCTGTTAAGCTACAGGGCTACAAAAAATGCTAGAAGATCAGATCCTATTTTGGAAGAGCTCAGCTGACCATTTCCAACTGAACCTGTCTAGACCCTGCTGGTGGCGTCTGCAGGAGTAAGTCTTGATACCCCAGATGCTGTTCCTGGGTTCCTAGGACCTTTGGCTTTGTCAAAGTGTACTTCTTCTTAGATTCTGAGAAACCTGGGACTTAATTTTTTTTTCACTCTAAGGACCTTCATAGGACTAGGTCAAACCTGTCGAGTCAGTCTAATACATGTGCATTGCTGCTGGGCCACAGATTCACATTGAAACCACATGGAGCTTTTCCACAGAAGAAAACGTGTTTCCGCAGGATATATTGCAGTGAGGGCATTCACGCACATAGAGCCCTGTTTGGCTGCGTCTGAAGGTGGGAATCTTAACCGGATGCAGGCACCAAAAGTATCGGCAGGTGAAGGACCTTCCTTGGGTGCAAATACTGAGTTTCTCCCAATCTAAGCTTTCTCCCCAAAAGTCAATGGCTTTAACAGGACCTCCTCTGACAGCTATCCAGCTTTGTTGAGCCAAAGCCTGCTGCCTTGCTATCCTGATGATTTTTTACTTCCATTTTAGAATCTAAGTTAAAAGGGCAAATGTCTTACTGGGACAAACCTGGGGGCAGATTTATGGAAAGTGGCGCTGCACTGAGTGCAGCACCACTTTCCCTGTGCTCCTTAGCACCCCCCTACCGCCACCATGTGTGCGCCATATTTAAAATACGGCGCACTATGGCACAGGGTAGGAGGCAATACTCTGTTTTTTTATGACGCTATTGATCTACTCTGCAGGATTAGTGCCAAAATATTGGTGCTACTCCTGCACAGTACATAGGGGCCCAGTCTAAAGAATGGAAGCCATCTTTTAACGCCTGTTCTTGAGCAGGCATTAAAAGTGCGTAATAAGTGGTGCAAGGAAATCTCATAGATTTCCTTGTGCCATTTTTCCGGCTCCACTAGTGGGGGAACGCCTCCTTTGCATACATTATGCCTAGCGCAGGCATAATGTAGAGCAAAGGGTTACAGAGTGGAGCAATGCATGCATTGTGCCACTCTGTAAATACGGCATGGGGATTTTTGCCTCATTGAGTCACATTAACGTCAAAATTAATGATGTTAATGTTGCACAGGGTGGCGCTAGGGGGCTATAAATATTCGCCCAGGTTTCTATGTCTGACCAGCGCTCCATAGTGGTTGGCCTTAAATTCCAAGTAGGTTCCGGTCAAGCACAACCAGAAGACCATGGTTGGTGCTTAACTCTTAATGCTTTTTGGTGCTACTTTTATTCAATACTTTAAAAATTGATATCTCTGGTTTCCCTATTGGATTTTTGTCATTTTGGTGTTGTTTTCTTCATTAAATTATTCCCCATTTTCATAGATTGGAAAAATAAATTGGATATAAATTGTGTTGAATTTTTAATTGTTTAGTTACTTTTAAATTCTTTAAACATTTTCCTACGATAAGCCTGTCTGCTCTGTGACATAGCTACCAGGGATGAAGTTTAGGGATAAATTACTGAAACATTCTCTACAGGTAACAAGAGCAATGACCTTATAACTTGAGGTTGACTACTATCCACCCCAACTAATAATATTCTTTCTCACATTCAGGAGTTTGTTATCTTTGCTCATCACAGCAAAGAAAAAGGACAAATTGCAATTTAGAGCTGTGATACAGGTTTCATTAAGGTTGAGTGATTGCATAATTCATGGTCATTGTAGTTTATTATTATTTTGGAGTCCAGCTAATGACTAACATAGTGGAAAGTAAAAAGCTTAATCCTTGCTTCTATGTCCTTAATGCAATTAAAACTTTCAGACAAGAAATCTAGTCATTTAGGCCATCATTATAACATTGGTGGTATTGACCGCCGCGGCGACGGCCGCCAAGACACCGTCGCCTCGGCTACCTACCATCTGCCATATTATTACCGTAGCCAGAATTCTGCCAGGAGGATGGCGGAATTCTGGCTGCGGTCATGGCAGGGGCAGCGCCACGCCGGTAAACCGCCGCAGACCGTATCATGACCCATGATACGGCCTGACCGTGTACTGCTGGCCGACGCTGCTGCTGGCAGCAGCGCCCCGTCCCGTCTCCTGCCGGAGGACCCCCTAACTACAAGTAAGTCAGGTGCTCCGGCAAGGGAGGGGGTGGTGGGTGTTGTGTGTGTGGGTGTATGTTTGTGTGTGCGTGCATGCGGGTGGAAGGGATTCCCTGTCACTGATAGTGCCTACCGCCATGGTTTTCGTGCTGGTAAGGAAGCCACGAAAACCATGGCGGTAGGCGGGGTCATAATCCCATGGGTGGGACAGTGACGGGCGCCTGGCTGATGACTGAAGTCTCCAGTCCAGCGGCTGTTACCGCCCTGGCGGACGGAGGGGTACATTGTCAGTTTGGCTTGAGCCAAACCGCCAATGTCATATTTGGTGGAAGAGTACAGCCAGCCTGTTGGCAGTACTCTTCTCCAAAATACCGCCGTCCGCCAGGGTCATAATGAGGGCCATTGTATTTAAATTATAGCTAGTGGCTGGTAAAGTGTATCACAGTGATTTCCAATAGATGTTTGGGATCATCAGGCAGGGCGAAAGATGAAATTTAGACTGAGAGTGCAACAGCACATCATGTTGATTGGTTAGTGTAGTAGTTTGGAAAATAAAGAGGAGTTGAATCCTAAAACCTTGAGGTTGTGAAAGTTGTAACACAATTAAGTTAGGAAGGGATGCCAAGTTAGGCATTCATAAAACAGAATTGTTCTCAAGTATGTGTTAAATTGAGCAGCTGTGTCAGATGGGTGTTTTAGTTTTTGAGCCAATTCAGTCTTCACAATAGCTGCTGTTTATCACTGTAGTTACAAATCAATGGTCTTGATTAAACTGTGTGTCAATCATCGAGATTTTTGCAGGAATTGGGTGAATCAGCTGAAAATCCGCAACATATCGGACACGTAGAAGAAGGCTCATGGTTCTGAATCTGTACTTTATTATTAGCATGCCTCTAAATTGAAGCAAACCCATTTCATGCCCTTTAATATGTTTTGCAACACCATATGGAGTTTAGTAGTGTTTAAGATATGCTCAGGATCACAGAATATTTAAGGTACTACAGGCTGTAAACTACTTTTAAAATGGCAAATGGCACTATGAAGGAGGAATCTAGTTTTGGACCTTAAGAAATGGTAAGAGCGTGGCCTCAACATTAAAAGAAAGAAGTGATAAATTAGGGTTAAAAGAGTAACATATCTTGACCATGCTATCAGTGAGCAGTGACATAATCTAAGACCAAAAGTACTGGAATGTATGGCAAGATTGAACTAAATACCAGATGCAATGACTTCTGGGGTCGCTTATCACTAAAAACATATTTCAAATGTTTATGATAAAACCAAGCTCATCGTCTGAGATGGCGAACTTCAAAGGAGTTGCACACCTGAACTGTTCACTAAACCCAAAAATAGGCCTCAAGTCACTATCCTGTCACCTTTTTGCTCTGGACTTATCATAACACGGACACTTACATCCACAGAAGAAAGATTGGGCACTTGACATACAACGTGTTTAGCATCTGCATTTTTATTTGACTGAAAGACCATCAGAGAAACTGCTGGGCTACTGTTGGCAAAGCCTCTGCTCGCTCACCCAACCCTAACTCTAACCCAGGAGTACATCTAACACAGAACCTCTGGGTCCTGATGGTGATCACCCATCTATTTTGAGAGCGAGGCGATGGTCACAAATGTTCCCTGTCTGTGCAGATAAAATTACACTTATCTGCAGGGATAAAGCTCCCCCACACCTGGGTCATTCACTGTTTGTTCCGAAAAAACAAACTTCAGATTTGGAAATATACAATCTTGCAAGCATCTTAAAAAATATGAAGTTTGAATGAGGAATAATCAGCACAAATATTTAAGGTGCTCTTTAGATTTTGGAGGATGGGACATGCCATCAAAATGTGGCAGGTATCCTGTCTGCTGCATACCATAGGCTAGTGGTTCCCAACCTTTTGACTCCTGAGGACCCCCACTGAATCACTACTGGAAGCCAGGGACCACCAAGCAATGTGTACAATTTAAATTTCAAACATTAAAGCAGTAATTTGCCAAAAATACACAAACAAGTACACACCAAAAAATACTTGAATTACTAATGATATAATTATTTTATATTGAAAAAATATGCAAAAATCAAAAATTGTTAATGGGAATGTTGGCGCTGCATCTCAGCGAATAACCTTTCAGTGTTTGGTTTTATTTAGGAAAGCTGAATCCTCAGGTCAGATTCTACATTTCTGAAGCGATTTCTGTTTTTATTTTTTATATACACACGATGTGAGAAAGCTTTTCCACATAAATATATTGTGGTAAAAGGAAGTAAAACCATAAGGGCCTTTCATCTCTCCATAGCCTCTCTATCTCATGTAATACATATGTTTTATGGCACCCCTCATACCACTAATGGGTGTTGGAGCACTTTATAGGGGACTACCTTGAAGTTGTAGGATTCACTTGTCATCCTTACTGGTAGGCATTCTCTAGGCACAAACTAGAATTCAGAACGTAACACAGTGATTAGAGTTGACTTTAATAATAAGAATGTATTTCTATGCATGCAAACCTTTTTAGCAGCACAAGGATAATGAAAGACTGGGAAAAAACATAACTTTCTAATTTGTGCCATGCAGTTGGAAAGCAGCTCTTTGATGGCAGTTCACAGCTCACTTTGCTAGATTAGGATTGTAATTTATGAACTGCACAGTAACAAAAGAATATCTGTGACAAAAGCAGTAACCCAATGTGCTATGCACATAAAACACTGTTCCTTGCACGATACACGTTCTTTGCACCAGGCATAGTAACCATTCTGCCTTAGATGAGTCAAAACTGAACATTGCAGTGCTTTTAAAACTGCTGCACGTAATGAACATAAAAACACACAGCTGGAGAACTGCCTTCCTGTCGGCCCATGACTGTGGACCCCTTGTAACTGTATAAAAAACAAAACCAGGTTGGGAACCAGAGCCATAGGCTATGATGTACTTATGATGCAGTCAACAGGACATCCTCCATGTTTGTGACTGAGCAGCGCATCCAGCAAACTCTAAACATGGCCCTTACTCACCTTAGTAATTTCAATATTATCTGCTGTAGCTGCCTATAAAATCCAACGTGCCGAGGGAGTCCTAAGTGTTCAGTATTAAGTGATTATCATCACGTGCCAACTTGTTCTGCACTCACTGACACAGAAGTCAATATAATATATTATGTAGAAAATGTGGATTTTCTTTAATGTAATCCTTACAACTAAATGCTCTTTTAAAACACTAATTGCCATGTGCAAGGGTACCTGGAGTAGTTTTATAATTTCACAACGGCAGAATAATTGCAATCATTTAGTAGAGTAAACATTACTGCTTAACATTCCAAAGTGTTTTACACCAAAAATGCTTCCGTGGCACATAGTTTTCATCATGATGATATCACTTCTAGAAAATAATGTTGATAGGTTGCATTGTGATGTGGAATATTATATTTTCATATACATATCATTATCCACATGTCTTAAAACTGTATTATTGTTTAAGTAAGGAATACAAGGCACACTGAACAGGGAGGATTTGTTCAGGAATATTTATCTATATAAATAAGGAGCACCAGGAGCCAACAATCAGTCTTGGTGAAAAACACTATATTTTGATTATCAGAGTACAAGTCTACACCAGTTGCAGATGGATAGAAACTTGTACGTTGACAAATGAAAAGAGTTCCAAATTCATTGTAAATACACCGAAATATATTGAATTGTTGTTGTAGTGTTATATGTGGTCAAGCTGCATAGCAATGTAGATTTTTCTAGTAATTTATGAAGGAAAGTCTTAATTTTATTAAAGACACGGAAGGCGAATATTATGCTTTTTTTCTTGCAAAAATATAATAGCAGCAGTAAAGAATAAATAATAAAATACAAATCCCATGTGGTGAAGGTTACAAGCCAATGGGAAACAAATCGTAGTACCTGTTCAGCAACCAATCAGAATAACATGTGCAGTATAATGATGTCACTTGACTGCAAACAGCCCTCTTTTCTTGCTCGAGAAGGCTATAAGTCTGAAATAAAGGGAAAAAAAACAACATAATAATCAGAGCCATGATAAAAGAAAGAAGTTCATGACAAAAGTTCATAAATCTAGGAAACGGTAAATTGTAGATAGGAACAGAAGCAACTGGAGTTCAAAGTAGGGTCGGAGAAGGAACATCAACATGTCTGAATCCAGAAGGACTGACAGCAGAATTATGAGCCAGAGCCACTGTCAGGGTGGGGAAAAAAACAAGAAGTTAAAAACATTGTGGTGGGATAATACTGGCCTCCGTGTCTTTAATAAAATTAAGACTTTCCTTCATAAATTACAAGGAAAATGTACATTTTGTATCAAGACCGGAGGCTCTGATTATGCTTGTTTAAAGCAAATTAATCACAGTTGTAGAAACATTGACAACAGGTTTGCAATAAATTATTCTAAACACAGTGTCATTTGACCAATCAACCGATCTGAGAATGTCCTCCAAACGGGAACCAGCCCAAAATGCCTTAGAAGCCATAGCTCCCCTGGAAGAATGGATACCAAAGATGGAAGTATTAAGACCTGCTAAGAGCATGATCCATTTAACCCAACAGGCAAGTTTGGGGAAAGAGACTGGTTTATATAGTTTTCTAAAAGATATAAGGAGTTGTGATGCGGAGGATGATCTTATATTAACAAATCTCTGTTCATAAACCTTTAGACATTGTCCAATACAAAGTATGGGATAGTCAGGAAAATAAGGGTAAAACAATGATGTGAGATTAGTTTTAGGATGTCGGACAACTGTGAACAAAACCCCTGTTGGAATAAATTGACAAGAAGAAATGTCTAATGCTCTAACATCAGCAAGTCTTTGAATAGAAATGAGGCATAACAACAATGTTAGTTTTGCAGATAACATTTTTAGAGAAAGAAGAGGGTTATCAGGCCTTGACAGAAACAGATTTAAAACAGCTTTTACATCCCATAATGTACTCTATTTAGGAAGCGAGGGGTTAGAAAATGGCACTCTCTTTAATAGCCGGCAAATGAGAGGATGTTCTCCCACTGGTTTTCCATAGATGTAAGAATGATTAGAAGAAATCGATGACCTATACAGATTGATTGTGCGATATGTTTTTCCTTTACTAGCCTCTGCCACTAGGAAATTAATAATGAAAGTTGCATTTGCTGGCTTGTAAGCCTTCGTAGTTCCTGGAGCCCAGGATTGCATGATTTAGTCTGAAGCTTCTGACGAAATGAGTTGGAAAGATTGAGAATTCCCGAAATTTTCCAAGCCGAAAGGATAAGAAGATTGTCTATGGCTAGGTTGTGAGGACGATTTAGCGGATCCAACAACAGGTTCGGAAAAGAAGGGAAAAAAATGGGAAAATCCATGGACAATTCCAGAAGGGTTGGGAACCACACCTGGGATTGCCAGAATGGAGCTATGAGCACCAGGACAGCTTGTTTTTATGTTACCTGCGCGATTAACCTGCTGATCATGAGAAAGAGAGGAAAATCGTAATTCAGAGAAGTTGACTAAAAACATCTGAGGCTAATGCTAATGAATTTGGGCACCAGCTGTAAAATTGAGGAAGTTGGGAGTTGAGAGGAGAGGCAAAAATATCTATTATCTTGGGACCCCATTTGTTCTAAATTGACTGGAATACAGAGGGATGACGTTTCCAATCGAAGATGCTGCAAATGCCAACCTACTACGGAATTGAGATTGCCTGGTAGATATTCTGTATGAATCAAACATAAGAACGCCCTCTGAATTTGTGACAGACCTAGGCTTTGTAAGATCTTGTGGTGAGATTTCGTTTTTTTTTGCAGGGGGAGGTGATATCTGTTATCATTGTCAGATTTGTCATTATCTGAATCCATGTGAGCCAAACCATCATCAGTATCTGGAATGGAGGAAATTATAATAGGGGAAAAAATATGTTTGGATTTTCATTTACATTTTTTTAACGATTTTTCATCCCCGTCACATTCACCACCTGAACTCCACAAAGTTGGTCCCTGCAGATCATGTTGGGGAGTTTGTGGCATCCAGATTACGTTTTACTCTGGATAAACAGACAAGAGCCAAGCTGAGATCAGAATGCCCCGTCTTTCTCTCCCTCAAAAAATTACTATTACTCCTACTATTGATCCAGCATTCCTTACCTTCTTTTCTAAGTTTGGCAAGGATCCCCACAAGGGTGTACAGAAGGCATGGTCTTCATGCCAGGATAAGCTATTGGATGTGGTTGGCCCACTTACACACTTACCTGTATTTTTGACTTGGCAGAGGTAGCCAGGTTAAAGAACGCTATGATTGATCCTGAGGAGCTATCTCTTTGGGTCCAACAAGCTTTTTGCTTACTCAGCATTGTCAATTCAGCTTTAACTCATGAACACAGGAAAGGCCTTTTGCTGAAATTAGTAAATTTAGCAGTAGTGGATCCTAGTATCAAGGTGGAAGGTCTCCTTTTTGGAGATTCTTTTGTGAAAGAGCTAAGCAAATAAGTTTCCACCTTTGCTTCACTAGACAAAGCTCAACAGTCTTTAAAGAAGATGTTTTCCCAAGAGGTGTTTCAGAGGCAGGAACCATTTTGCTGACCTTGGTTACAACAACCAAGGTGCCAGAGGATCCTACAACGCCTTCTATCAGGAATTTAAACCTCAATTCTACCCCAAAGAGACAGAAGCTTTCGAGGCACTAACCAAACAAGTGAGCCTATCTTCTGACCTTCCTCCCATAGGGGGCAGTCTTCACTTTTTTCTTCCAAAATGGTTTCCATCACTGCATAACCTTAGGTGTTAAATACAGCACAGGGCTATGTTATTGAGCTTTACTCAGAACCTTTTCAGTCTGCCCTTCCACATTCTCCTCAATTTTCAACAAAAATGTCCAACCTAATTTCCATAAAAGTACAGCCCGACAGAAACAAGCAATCGCCCCTTGTCATCCTGCCCACTCAGGTTTCATCTGTTCCATTTTTCTAATTCCAAAGAAAAACAAAAAGATGCAAGCAATCATCAGCCTCAAACTCTTCAACCATTTTGTAGTCTATTAACATTTCAAATTGGAAACGATTCTTCATCTCAGAGATTATTTACTGCAAAACGGTTGGATGGTTCGTTTGGACTTACAAGATGCACACCTCATTGGTCCTATATATCCAAATTACAGGAAATTTCTACAATTTCAGTGGTTAGATCAATACTTCCATTTTGCCTCTCTTCCTTTCGGTCTTTCTTCAGCACCATGGTGCTTTACCAAGCTCAGGAAACCAGTGGTAGCTCTTCTCAGAGCTCAAGGGGTCAGACTCATAATTTATTTAGACAACCTGCTCATAATAAACCAGAGTCTTCTCTCTCTTCAGTCTCACATCAGTCTAACATTCACTTTTGTCAGACCTAGGATTTGTAATCAATAGAGAGAAATCTCTCCTATCTCCTTCCCAACATATAGAATTTTTAGGTTTCCTTATAAATTCTGTATCCACCACTCTTCATCTTCCGATGACAAAGGTAAAATCCATAAAATCAGAAATCCTCCAGATTCTATGCAGTTTCCTAATTTCTCTCAGGTCTCTAGCATGAATAATAGGCCTCCTTTCCTCCTCTATTCAAGCCATTTCCCAGGCCCTCTACATTATTGGGCTAATCAAAGATTAAAGGTTCAACACTTACAAAACGGCCTAGCGTATTCAGATGTTATGTCTTTAGAGCAAGACTCCTGCATAGAACTTCAATGGTGGTTAGACCATTTAGATGCTTGGAACGGCAGGACCATGCAGATTTGTCAGTATCTGAATCCATGTGAGCCAAACCATCATCAGTATCTGGAATGGAGGAAATTATAAAGGGGAAAAATATGTTTGGATTTTCATTTACAGTTTTTCATGAATATTCCCTCCTTAGAAGGAGGCCTGTGAGGAGCAACGTCCTCCGCCTTGTGTGAGGGAACCTCACTGACCAATAGCGCCAATTTATGTTGTTTTGTAAAATGAATATTGGTTAATGGGTGCTTTCTGCTTTCCCTCGCAGACTGGGCCAAAATCATCTTTGACATTATTTGAAAAACAGAATTTTCCAGATTCTTTGACAATTTTTCCATAGAGGCAGAGACTGCCTGTTGAACAGAGGCTTGGATAAAATCATTTAAATCCTCCTTTACTGCATGTTCTTCATCAGTAACATCCTGCAGCAAAGGAGAGCTTTCAATCTCCATAATAAAATGAAGAAAAAAACTCAAATTATGAGAATTGAAGAAACACCCAGAAAGGAAGGGGTTAAATATTGAAGGAATGGACTGTAGAAACTAAACTCCACCCATGGGCTGTAACATGAGGCCGAGGGGCATGTACCAGGCATGGCAGTTTGAGACTTCGTAGCTAAATATAGCAACAGACGGGGCTCGAGTGAAGCTGTAATGGAATACACTTCACCAAATAAAAGAATAAATATCTGGAGAGGAAACCTGGACAAAACGGTGAGTGAAGCATGATGTTCCTCAGAAGTGGCAGAAAATGGCAACCGATATCTGAGGAACACCTTTTGAAACTGAGCGCGAGGGCAACGGCACACGTGAGCAGTGCTGCAACGTGCCAACTCAGCAAAAGAATAGAAATGAAACGAGCATGCAAAAATTATAACCTCTATAGCAATATAACAACAATAAATATTACCAAAAGGCCAATAACGAATGATAGAAAAAAATATGAAGTACTTAACTTGACTGCGAGCTGCAAGAAAAGAGGGCTGTTCGCAGTCAAGTGATGTCATTTTACTGCATATTTTATTCTGATAGGTTGTTGAATGGGTACTACGATTTGTTCCCCATTGGCCTGTAACCTTCGCCACATGGTATTTGTAGTTTAGGATTTATTCTTGACTGCTGCCAATAAAATTGTGCAAGAAAAGAAAAGCATAATACGAGTCTCCAGTTTTGATATAAAATCATGATTATCTAGATTTGCTGTCTCTTGCTTGTCTTTAATTTTCACATTTATAGCTGTCTCCTAGCACCCTGGCCACACGTACATCATAGACTGGGTAGTCAAAACATTTTCTAACGTTCAAGACTGTAATGTTTTGTTGGGATTGTGCAAAATGAGAAACATTGTCAACCTATTGCTTTCAAACATGCTGCTGGAAAGCAACAATGAGTCTGACAACAGACAGGGAATCTTAAAACCATTTAATGAAAGTTTCCCCAAAAACAGCAGCTGTTTGGTCTACACCGCTGGCTGTTGGTTATGTGTATATGTATATGGTATTTCCATAGCGCAAACCTAGCCAAAAGGAAGCAAGCACTATACATGGTCATAGGCAAGCTTAAAGTCAGCAAGTAACAGGGAGAGAAAGCTTAGTTGTGGATGGCTATTCTAAACATATGGGGCTGCTTCACAAAGGTAAGCTTACACTTTTGTGTAAGATTATGACTGTTTGCTATTCACAAAGGTATTTTCTAAGTAGTAACTTTACAACTGGAGTTTCTTTATATAAAAAGATAGGACTGTCTATCTTTTTTGTGCAGGGATTCTGCAGTCATAGTGATACTACTAGTAAGATACAATTGTGAATAGCAAACAGTCATAAACTTACACAAAAGTGTACGTTTACCTTTGTGAATCAGGGACAGAGAGTTCCCTGGCTTCAGATAGAAACCAACAATCATACATGTAAGCATTCAAACAGACCAAGAGCAAGAGGCATGAGCGAGCATGTGCACAAGCAACTATATGGACATGGACATTCAGAAAAATATATGAACAGAATGTGCTTTTCCAGGATTATGTTCCATAGGCAGAGAGCTGTAGCTAACTCCTGAGATGTGGCTGGAAGAAGTAAATTATTGTGAGATGCGATACTGTTTCACCATTTAGGATTTAGTCCTGCTTGCCAGTGAGCTTTACACCTTCTAGGGCGGTTCACAAGGGCTTTTTACAGATTCTTGCCTGAAAGATTGTTAGGGTAGGTATGTCCCTTCATGTATTATGCAATTGGTAGGATTTCTAATGTTGTATGGCCAGATATGACAGTGTTTGGCTATTTATGTTCTATTTGAGAGTTTGGCAATTTCTTTTCAGAAGTCTCCCAGACTCTCCCGTTTGAAGATGTACAAACATAACTATGCCTGTTTTTTAAAAACAGGTCTTGTCATGGCAGCCTGGCCATACTTCTTTGACACAGAATAAGTTGATGAATACCCAGGGTATGGAGTTTAGGTAGGTTTATATTTGTATCTTCTGAGGAAGCAATGCAAATGTTCAGTCTATAGACTGTGATACCATGTATTTATTGCCCTATCAGTTTGTACATAGTGCCTAAATATGCTGGGAGCTAATCCACAGACATGTCCAATTCAGTGCTTGTGTAATGCCTGCTCATTTACATCAGATGTACAGGTGCATTTTAAGGCATGAGTAAAGGAGGCCATTGCCCAGGGCCCCTACCTTGCAAGGGCCCCCTGCAAAGGAATTTTATGTCTAGTTCACTCTTTGTGTCTCTGTACCTCGTCCTTCAAGGTATAATTCAATATTGTTAGAAACCATGGCCTGATTAGGCAGAAAATGGGAAATAAAATTCAAAGTTGTTCCAAACAGGGGCCCCTGAAATATTTCTTGCCCGGGGCCGCCCAAATCCTTAAAATGACGCTGCATGTGCCTCCAAATCTTATCAGGCCTCTTCCTCTCATTGGATCCCAGTGCAAACCTGCACCTGTCAGAAAGGTTGTGACATTTGAGGAGTGGGATGCAGCTTAGCTCCTGTTGCATATTATGTGACCAGGCACTTGAAGCACTTTTATTTTGTTATGCCACTTGGTAAGTCCCTCTCTGCTTCACTCACTACTACAACATCCTCCATTTTGAGCTGATTTTGGAGGCTATCATTGATATTCACTAATAGCCCGATCCATGCCAGGATAACCACTGACTAAGACCCCACTGCTCCTCCTGTGGCCTGCCCTCCCACACATCACACGCCAGGATGGCTGCAGCGGAGCTCGCCGGAAAAATCCAAAGAGGCAGAAACAGACCCACTGCTGTAAGGGAGCTCCTATGTTCTAATGCCAAGCCATGGGAGATAAGTGTAAATATGGTGCAGCGACACTCCTAAAAGGGACACTCCGGTGGCTCTAGGGGCTCTTGAATATGCCCCTAATAGTCTAATCGCCAAATAGACATTGCAAGCCTGTTTGGATGCTTGTTTGCTGATGTTGTTGATGTTGCTGATCAGGGCTAGGTCTTGGGCATGCTAAATTAATGCAGTCAATTGCCCACATTGTGTTTTTCTGGTCTTCCTGCTTTACCTTCACCTTGGCCCCAGCATCCCTACAGTATTCCTACAGCATGCCCCCTGAGCTAGGGAGTCTGCGCCATGAGGGAGGATTACACAAGTGCTGTTAGACTCACTGCAAAGCCCAGGACGCTCTTCTAATACTTAGGCCCCAAGGCAGTAAGCTGTACATTTACTAGGGAGTTATTAGTCATTGGTGTAGTCATGGGGAAGTGAAAAACAAACCCCGGTCTCCCCATCAGGCATGACTCTGGACAGTTTTTTACATTGGGCATTGGGAATCATAAGCAAAGAAATTGAACTCGCTGAACGGTGCTTATCTTTGTCATCAACACTGGTTACATGTGTATGGTTAGAGCCTACTGTGTACATAGTGACTCCTGATGGCTCATTTGTTAAGGATCTTGCTATAATGCCATTGATACCTTCACCTGTAGTTCCAGATACTATCTCTCTGTTAAGTCAAGACAACAAGGGAGAATGATCACAATCCTAGTTAAAAATCCAGGTAAAGGGGGAAAAAAGAGGATCATAGGAGGGAAAAGGAAAAGGGTTCGGGGGGAGGCCAAAAGACCATGCCGGGGAACGCCAAGAGGCCCACTCAGCCCAGGGCGACCAACAGTCAAGTCCAACTTATCGCCTGGGGGAGGAGCAAACTGCTATTATGCTTAAAAAGATCACCAGGGGTCTTCTCACATCTCTCTCAGCCGCTCTGAGTCTTATATTAACGTGTTTCGAGAGAACTGAAGAAAAACTACCCAGTTTGAATTTGGCTCTTGGGGAGGGTAGGCTTAACGGCCCACTGCAGACTGGCCGGTGAGCACTCCCTCAAATACTTTACCTCCAGGAGAGAGAAAGTGAGATTGTTATGTCATATCATGCCACAAATCTACTGCCGCTATGGGGGACACATCCTTACGGGGTGCCTTCAAAATCGGCATTCAACCATCCAACTGGTTGGGGGCAGAATTGTTATAGGAATAATAACTCTCAAAGACCATCCAAGCCTGGACATCAGCAACATGGGGTCCATCAAGTAATTCTGCAAATTGTCCCCCTGATCCCCAAGACTTCCAATATTCCAATTTCCCCCCCAAGCAACCCTGTATGTGATGGTGCTTAAAGGTGTTTCCCCTCTGAGACAGGGTATAAGGGAAGACCATGGTCAGCTGTTGAACAAGGTAATACATTGGATAAATGGGAGAATAGAGGGCCACTGCTGCTGCACAATCAGGTCAACCTTATTCGGAGAGTGGCTTGGGTTGGCCACACCACGATGCCAGACAAATATGATTGCATAGTTGTTAATTTCAAAGACAAAGCAGTCACAAAGTACATCTTGACAGGGATCCATTTTTCGGGGCAATCACCTTTGCTAATTGAGGCACACACTGTGGGCTTTTTCTGTAGACCGCAGAGGCGAATGCCATTAGCCCCTGTAACCACCTTTCACCTAGTGCCTACCACTAATAGCTTTTCATCCCTTGTAGAGCTGGACCAATTGGTCTGACTCTCTGACCGAACTACTGTCCCTCTCGGTCAATTACCTCATAAAGAGTGTGGCAATAAGATGAAAACGCACAGCCCAAGTCAACCAATGAGGGTCAAGTAGAACCTGTTATCTCATGGAACATTGCTGGCCTTGTCAGTAAAGGTGATTCAGAGGACTGGGTACAAAATGTTAAGAATGCTCATATAGTATGCATACAAAAAACCTGGAGGACCAGCTCAGTAGATTTTGATGGATTTGTGTCATTTTGTACTGCAGCCACCCCTGCCAATATGTGAGGGCCAAGGGAAGTCTGGTAACATTTATCTCCACCAGTCTTTTCCCAATAGTAATGGGCAGCTCCCTAACATCATCTTCATATCAGTTTATTCTGTTCTCATTTGAAGGTAACCTAGACATATTAGTAATCAATTTTTACAACAATGTCTTTGATTCAACCATGGTCAATGTTGTTAAACCCCTTAAAACTGATCTGGACAACATCCTCAAATAGTCTAGTAAGGATTACTACAGTATCTGGGCTGGGGATTTTAACATCACGGCATGTTCCAAACAGGTTTGTGGTTTTAATGACACCAGGGGAAACGCCACGGCCTACATCATACATGATTCATATGGAACAGCTCTCAATAACCTTATTATAAAACTTAACCTGAAACAAGCGGAGCATGGTATCTTTAGCAACTTTACTCAGCCCTCAACTTTCATAGGTAGAGGCTTTAATAGTAGCACTGACCACCTTCTCACATCAGATAGTGTACATGATTTGCAGGTGAAATCCAACTGTATGAGTGACCATAACTCTGAACTTCTAAAACTAAAGCTTAATCCTTTTTAAAAATCAACACACAAGGAAAATTGGGAACATCACACCATCAGGCATGAACAGCATTAGAATAAAGTGGGCTGGGATCAATCCCTCTAGCTTCTTAAAGGATTTGGTGGCTAAAAACTTGGACCACTTTTAATAGGTTGACTCCTGAAAACAATCACGAAGAGACCCAGGAAGTACACGTGCAAACCTCAAACCTTATTAACCAAATGCTGATTGGGAGGTCAAATAGACAAAAGGTTGATAGCAGGGGGTATTTTAACCAGCAATGTTCTGGGGCACAGGGCATTCTTATTAAAATAATACACCAGCGGGCAAGGGATCATTTGGCGGGACAGAAGGCCAGATCTAATTATAATAGTGCAATAAAAAATAGAAAGAACAAAAGAGGAAGCCTGGAAGAATTTATTACAGGCCGCAGAAACCAAGGACAGCAGTTCTGGCATACATTTAATGCCCCTTTGTTCACCAAGGGGATAGGCCCCAACCTGGAATCCTCAATTGCCCCCGCCTAATTGGAGACCCACTTTGGCTCAATACTTTCATGCACAGGAGAAGAAGAGAGGACCCAACAGCATCCAACAGCCCACTAAACAACTGCTATAATATTTTCCTTAGAAGAGGTGACAAGGGCACTAAACAAAATCCCCAAAGGAAAGGCCACTGAACCTGATGGGGTCCCAATGGATATCTATAAATGAGAACCGGCAACTATGGGTTCCCCTGATGACTAAAGTCCTAAATGGGGCTGGAGCAGGATATGCATCCCCATGCTGGTTGCGTTTATTCATCATTTCTATTTTTAAGAAGGGATCAAGGAATTACCCATAATTTTATTGCCCAATCTCCCTACTCAAATCCTCCGCCAAGCTTCCAGGGAGGGTGCTATTAGAGAGACTGGAAACACGGTCTGAGGAGAATGCACTTTTAACTAACGTCCAATATGGGATCAAGAAAGGGCTTGGGATGGTAGCAGGTGCTCAAACTGAACATTTTGATGGGGGAGTGCACTATGGCAAAGGAAGGTTCATTGCACGTATACCTTATTGATTTAAGCTGCGACTTTGACTTGGTCAACCACAGCAAACCTTGGGTCTGTATGGAGAAATTAGGGGCCTCAAAGGAGATAATCTCACTATGGGCACACGTGTTTGCCAACCTCAGTGCTAAAGTCCGCTTTGGGACAAAGGGAGAGCTACCCCACAATTTGACATAGAAAGAGGGGTCTGGCAGGGTGCGTATTAGCTCCCTTCCTCTTCTCCCTATATGTAAACGGAGTGGAGAAAGCACTGCAGGCAGTGGTTGCAGACACCCCTCAGTAGGGAGGTGGCAAATTCCCATTGTTCTCTATGCTGATAATGCTGACATTTTGGCCCTAACCCCTAGAAGCCTGCAGCACTTGTAATTGCTTCTCTGATTTTATGAAAGAGAGAGGTTTGAAAATCAAAATAGCAAAAACCTTTAATATGAGTTGTGGCCAAATGAGGGGCAGGCTCAATATTTTCGATATTAAGAGGAGTAAGATGCAAACCACCAAAACCTTTAATTATCTAGGAATACAACTAACCTCAAACTCAAACTGGAAACAACTTAGGGAGTCTTGTATATCTAATATGATTAGAAATAACGAAGGTATATTGAGGTTTGCCACCAACTTAGGCTCCAAACCATTCAAAGAACTGCAAACTTTATACAGTGTCAAAACCATCTTAGCAGCCACATATGGAGCAGGTATTTGGGGGTGGGTGCTAATGGAACTATTCAGAAGCAAGAAAACAAACAAGTTTCTTAGGAGACTTTTAGCTGTTCTTCAATCAATGTCAGACTCCATTATTCATTGTCAACTGGGAGTTGAATTCTGGAATGTAACCCCCTTTTATTATGGCGATATGTATGGTCCACGGAAGAGACACACTTCACTGGATTAATCATCCTGGACTGAATGGGTCTTGATTACTCCATCACAATTCCTTGGTTATGACATGCCAAAGATAAGCTGAGAGGCCTAGGACAGCCACAGAGGGACACCTGTGTGCACCCAGAGATCAACACTAGGTACTCTAAAAAACCTTAAACTACTCTTTTTAAAAGAAATATTTTTTTATCATCAGGAGGCTTTCCAGCATTTGTATGACTTGAAAGATGTAAGAGTTTGTCATCGGAAGGGACCATTTGAAAGTGATAGAAAGTGAATTCACTTAATTTATGAGCCCTGTGCGATAAGCACCCATTATGCACCCTATAAGCTTCTTGTTGAAATAAGGTTCTGGTATTGAATTGAAAGAAAAAGGAGCCGTAACAGTTCATTTTAGCAATGTTATTTTATCATACAGATTTGGCGTTTTATCATTTTATTTTATACTGTGAAAATGAATGTTTAACCTTTTTATGGAATTTTTATTATGTATTGATGTGACGCTTTTATGGTTTACTGTCATAAACCGAATAAAGTTATACTTGACTTAATATTCACTAATGAAGGATTTATTTTGCTGCCCACAATGTCCTCTATTCACGTCAGATAATTTGGGACATTCATTTCTATGGTTCCCTAAGTCATGTTGCTTCCAGATAGACTTCTCCCAATACAGTTACAGGGTAATTTGCTACAAATTCTGCCCTTTTTCCACAGAGATCTTGGACTCCCGCTAGATGTAATTGTTTTCTAATATTTCTACAAAGGAAGAGGCTTAACTTCACATGCTATCAGGGGCAGCTGGCAATAACAGAGTGGTGGGGCAAGAAAATCGGTAGAGTGGGTGCGTGCACACGTGTGGGGGTACATAAATAAAATTAAAAATAACTTACATTGCAAGTTGCTAATGGACACGTCCTCTTTGCTCCAGTTTTCTTCTCGCTAGGCTCCAGGGTAGACCCCATTGGACTCCATTAATCCAATTCTGGTGATGCTCTCATGCTATTAACCATCAAGAGAGGAGCACCGGGATTGGAGGGAGTGGCCTCTCTCTGTGCTTTTGAGGGCACTGGAGTCCTGTGCTTGTTCTCAATCCAACTGTCTAAGACCGCTGGGCTGAGAGGTTTGAAGCATGCATGTCTGGCTGGCCACTGCAAGACAGCCGGCCAGCGAGGAATGCACACTTTAAACAAGTGCACAGGCAGCCCACCACTCTCCCTGCTACTGGCGCTTAGTTGGCCTTGCCCCGTCCTGACACTTGGTAATAAACTAAAAATATTTATTTAAAAAAATAAAATGGTAATAAACTAAGTTAATTACCATTTTATTTTTCTCTGGGCAGTGTCTGGGGCATTTGTGTGAGTGGGGCGGCGCTCCTCGGCTCTAACGGAGGAGCCGCCTGCATACTATATATAAAAAACGCAACTGAGGCATGCCGGTTAGGGAATTCTTTGCCATTGTGACTATTTCTTTGCCAACATTTATGTAACTAGAATGGTCTAAACACATACCCAGATATATTTATCCACTGGATAAATATGACCATTTCTCTTTGTATACTCATCAGCACAGCTTGACATACTTGGTGGTAACCAGTGAAAGTCTACTGGAACTAGGTTCATCAGCATAGGTCCAGCTGGCCTGAAGCTATGACAGATTTTTAGGTGAACCACTTTCTCTTTGCAAAAATCCTATCTAGATTTCTTGTAGGTAAATGTATCTTGTGTGTCTCTCCTGAAAATGTGTAATGGCTTCCTTCCCTGTGGACCAAAATCACAGAGCCCTGAACTAGAAACACATCAGCTCCATGGAAATGTCTTGTGGGGCTTCTCTCTGGGACTCCTGTTGGGAAGCATCCTGGGCTGGTCTCTCTTTTTGAACTCCATTACAGGTTTAAATTTAAAAAATCAAATATGGCACCTTTTTTTCTGTAAGTGTTTTTTTTTCGCTGTAATGCAGGAATTAATTTATCATATTTTTTCAAAGTAAGAAGTGCATTCATTGATGGTATACCAAGCCTGAGGGAGAGGTTTACTAAACCTGCCAAATGTCCCTTGCTTCAAAAAGGAAATAGCAGAAGAACAATGCTTGGGCAGACCTAGAAAAGTAAGGAATTAGAGGAGGAGGTGGAGGAGCATGAACAGATAATCTCTTGATTATTCACTAGTAAATTCCATTACTCATAATATTTCTTCCTTGTCCCAAACAGTACGCTCATCCTATTTTCTAAGGGGATCCCATCTTACTTCAACGATACCCGGGAGCTTTGGTAACATTATAGGATGAATTGAATGCCAGCTCAGCATTTATGACCACACCGAGGTAACGCAAAGCTCCTTAATGCCAGGGAAAGTTTTGCTTTTCTGTATGCATCAAGGTGCCTATTTTAGGAGTCGTGATGAGACAGCGGGAGTGATAAAGATTACCTGTAAGTAGGTGAGGCCTTATCATATAAATATAGGGTTCCTGCCATTGTGACTAGTTACAGTTACCTTTGGCCATCACTTCTTAGTTCTGGAGTATCTGCAATCAGCACTAACAGAGCCACTACATTAGATCTATTATAGATGTCCTTTTATTATGATAGTCCTATAAAGCTATATAAGAAACTCAATTTTATGAGAACACCCACCCTGCAGCAAACAGTTGAATCTTTAAAAGTTGGAGCAACCAAAAACTTGCGGTATTGCCCACATATTAAAATGCCCGTCAGTCTATAACTAGGGTGCGCTGTTTCTACATGTGCCTATGGTATAAATGGACTCAGTAGGAAAAATAAATATTCTTTAAATTCCCCTTAGACTTAAGACAGCTTATCATGAGCCTCATCAAAACACTAAAAATCAAAATGTAGGTATATAGCTAAATCTGATCTTCGATATTGCGCTAAGCTCTTGGAATGCCTACTGCATGTAAAGTGTAAGGCAACACAAGTGCAAAATGTCACCATATATGTCAAACGTGCTTTGATCAATCGTAAATTTAACAGTTATATACAAGTAATAAGTATAAATGAGTCTTTAAATAGTGAATTATAAAGTGCAATAAACGTGTTGTCCAGCAGAGCAGTCAGTCTCTTTGTCAACGCTTCATTGAAATCATTCTCCATAGCAGAGCCAGAGCCGGGGTCCTCAGCAAAGACGCGATGTGGCTGAAGATTGGACTGGCGAGTCAGTATTCACGTTCAATGCTCGACATCAGCTCTTCTTCTGATAGGTCATACGAAATTTGGCCTTTAGAGTCCGAGGTAAGATTGCTTCTACTGTGACACCTACTCAAAGAAAACAGAAGTACATGTTTGGTATGATGACGTAAGGAGACGAATAAGTGTTGTACAAAGTACAGTCTTTCGCTTGTTAATGTAAAATCTTTTATTAAAATAGTTATTTTCTAACAAACTCCTTTAGCTTGAGAGAGTTGAGAAATGTAATTCGATACTCTCTATTAATTTGATTTATAGCTCGAGGAGGTCAACAATGGAGAATAAATGTGTACATTAGATCATAACCAAATAGATGCATCAATATTACTTTAAAACCTTTTGCTTGCTCATTTGGAAGAGACATCATAAAGCTGACAGATTCATTTAAGGATTTGATATTATGTTTTAAAAATAATGGACTCAGTCCATTTTACGAAGGGAACTTAATGCTCAACAGACCTAAAATACACAACGTAGGTCCTGGATACACTTAAGAGGGCAAATATACAAGTTGTAAGACAGGCCCGCCCATCTCGCAGTTAATGTTCTTAATGAAAGATTTCACAACCCTAAAGTCAGCATCATTCTCCTAGTATGGTCTGATAAAAATAAGCTTTGGCTGTGGTTGTTTTACCAGTGCACTCTCTATTTTTTAGAATTGCACAGTACTCACTGTTGAGTTTAAAAGTCAGGTGAGGAATTATCCTTGTCAAGGCTATTCACAACTGACCAAACGGCTAGGGTTGTAATATACAGATACAAAGTTCAAACAATTTTAATCCATACTGGAATTTTACTATAAAAGAACCCTGATTACCAACACTGGCGAAAATCTTTTGCTTAAGGAGATGCTTCAGGGATCAACCGGGGCACGATTTAAGCAAAAACCCAAATAAGTAACCACTACCAATGAGAAAACGAAAGTACTTGGCAAACCAAATTCAAGACACAATGCTGGAACCAGAATGGTAAACATAACTTCCTCAAGAACTTCATCTTTATTTAAGGAATGCCTGTAGGAGCATGGAATATATGCTACAGCATAAAGGAACGTGTAAGTATTTTGGTTTTTATAGATTTCCAATAAATTGTTAAAATGTCTTATCCAGAGAGAGATATAACCATTGTTTTACGGGTTCCTGCTTGAGCCAGGGCATTATCCCCTTGCTGAGTAAAAAGCTGCTTATAATTCCGATCCCTGCCCAAATAAGGGCATGATCTTACTGTTTAAAGTTTGTCCTGACCTAATAGTCAACTGTGAGTAATGTTTTTTCTGACCATAGGGCTACTATATTACTCTTAATCACGATTTGTTGCAAAATGGTTCAGCTCAGATAGATCTTGTTGAGGGCCGATTGGTGTCAGGTCAAAAAGGACATCATCATCAGTGTACATCAGTATGTGTAAGAAAAGGAATCCTAATTTAGGCAGAAAGAAATTTCAAACAAACATTTTTCCTGCAAGTTATGTAAATACAATGAAGGGGGCAGAAGACCCCCTTGCTTGAACCCATTTTGAGTTTTAACCATTGCTGATAATCATCTATCTCCCCCATTAATACTTTACACCATGTTAACGAATATAATGAAATTATCTGCCACAGAAGATTCGCTGGAATGGCTTGTGGTGCTAGCTTTTTCTAGAGTGCTGCCCTGTTTACACTGCTGAGCTCTGTAGAGAAGTCTATAAAAGCTATCTGCCTCTAGAAGTAACATATCTTTCAATGACAGATTGGAAAAAAGTTACACTACCAGTTACTGAACAGATTGGTCTAAAGCCAGCTTGTTCACATGGTATAATTGCATTTAAAAAAAGCCCATGATGTGAGATGCTCTAATATGCTCCAATCAAAGACCGTCCTCATTGCCTCAGATTTGCAATCTGCCTGTACTTCTTGGGGTTTAACAAAAACTGTTCTGGTAAAGTTGGATTATTATACCTCCCACCCACTATGAAACAGATTTATAACAATAGTGTAATAAGGGGACCAGAAAATTACTCCAAGGTTCCAGGTCCTTCTTCAAGACTATTACTTGGAACTGATCTGGGTCCATTGCCCCTGAGAGTCATGCTCTTTTGTTGAAATTGTCAATTTGATGAGATGTTGGAGGTCCTTAAATAATGAGATGCCCATCAGAGATTTTTACTTTTTTGATCCAGATAACACAAAGAAATCAAACCAGTCCTACTGAGGAACAGATATTGCAGAAGAATATCCTTTGGCCTACATGCCAGGTTTACAAGTTGCCAAAAGTGTCTTAAACTGTTTTCCAGGGCCACACTTTTCAAATCATGTCAGCTCAAATCACCCTGTTTTCTCTCAGGTCTGGCCTGCTTCTTATTCAATATCTAAGTCCTCTATAAACTGCTTACAAATACGCCTATTTACCTCAGCAGACACTTTTAAATCCTGGAGGTCTCTCAGATGCTTATTCTTTCCTTTCATAGCTTTATCTTTTTGTCCTATTGCCTTTACCATTTTTGACTGCAGAGTTCAATCCCAACACTCAGGTTGTCTTCAGCAATGGTAGAAAGATGAGTTTATTAAGATACTGATTTTAGCAGAGTGTAGTCTTGCCAGGTTCCAAGAGAGGACTGACATCTTTGGTTAACTTCTAGGCTGAATATGATCATGTAGTTTACTTTTATTCAATGCTTCTGTGAACCAGGACTGAGATTAAGGTTCATCTTTAATCCTGTCACCCCAAAAAGAGTCAGTCTTCTGAGAGTCACTAACTACTCTACCACTTGTGTCAACTTGAACCTCCACAGAACAAGCTTCTTTCAGGAAGCCCTATGACAATGCATGGGTCAAATTAGATCACGTTGCATACTTTGAAATGCTCGAAGAATTGGTTCAAAACGACTCCCTAAAAACATTGACATGGGCTTGCATCACATCAAAACTATTTCTGTGGCAAAATTACAATAATTTTGAATTGTTGTTGGATTAGATACAAAGGAAAATGTCACCCTCACTCTAGACAGCTCAAAGCTATCTAGAAACAAAACCAACTTGATGTCAGCTGAAGACTGAGATTGCAGTAGAGGATGTGCGGAAAGTAAACTAAAAATTCTAGATCTACTTAGCAGGCTACTCCATCATCATAAGGCCTGTATAGTCAATAGTTGAAAATATGGTGTAATCCATATCTAAAGGTTTTGCTGAATGGGAGCCCTGTACTGAGTTAACATTTTTCCATACAGCTTTCTGCCAAGGCATGTAAATCCTTTTTAACAACAGTAGAAGTGTTATGGCTCAGAAATTCCGCAGCTAGTTGGTTGAGCCTTTGAGTAACATGAGGAACATTATATTCCTCTTGAGGTATAATTAAAATTGAGAATGTATTGATTCATTTCCAGGAAGGGGTAGGAATAACTGTTCCAGTGGAAATACAAGGTTACTGGATGCTTTTTTGCTACTCTGCGCTTCTATGAGTTCCCTTTTTAATTTTTCTTTCCTCTCTTTACCTCTAAAAATTGAACTAACAGTGGTTATGGTGCATCCTTTAGTTGCTTTTTAAAATCGGAGAACAAGATAAGAGCGTGACTTGTTCAACGGGGTAGGGAGAAATCGTCTGCACCATTAGATCTTCTGAAAAAAGCTTCTGCAGGGAAAATATTGATCAATAAGCTTTCACCTTTGTTTTACATTTATCTCGAGCATTGGTTTCCCTGCCTGAGGAGCCATGCTCCTCCTCCTGATATTCCCACCAGGGTTATCATACAGAAGTACAGAGCCCCAGCCCTCAAAAATAAGTGCTGGTGCTCTGCACCGGAAACAACAAGCACAAATTAAGAACTGGATCTGTTAATCTTGCAAATTACTTTACATTTCTGAAATACTCATTACGGGATTTTTGATTTCACTGTAAGTCGTGCACTTTGTGCTTGATTACTGAAAAAAGGTAAAAACATCTACAACTCTAGGTTTACTACAACTGCTTTGCAATTCACAAAGGTTTTCAGATTTACTCCTGCAAAGCTAAGGTTGTTGCAATTTTCTAAGGAGCACGTCTTTAAATATTTGTAAATGCCTTTTGTGTAAAAGCAAATATAGAATTGTTTAGTCGCTTATGATAAAATCTGAAAGCAAATGCAAATCTGTTTTTCCCCAAGGGGAAATTATTGTTTTCCAATGGAGAAACACCTCCTTCTATAAATCATTAATTTGGGGTGTTTCCTACCCATTCCAATCCCGGAAACACATTTTTTCCAGCCCTTGCTATGCCAGAATAATCAGCTGTTTCCAGAGTGATAATGGGCAAAGAAAAAGTTTATGAATGCCCACAAAGTTACAATTATGTAGGTGCGCTCACATTTTCAAGTGCACCCCCACATTATCGCTCCTGCTCTCGGAGCGCATCTATCCATTCTCCTAAATAGTAATTCCAGATCCAAGCCAATTTTTGCATCTCTGTTCTAGTGTCCAGAACATTTTCTTTATTTTAAGTACATGTACCAGTTTTGAAAGACGTGGCCTGGTGAATATGGAGAAGTGTGGCACAATGGTTAGAGCGGCAGACCCTGAAGCAGAGATCTGGCTCAAGACCAGGGTTCAAGTCCCGCTTCGGCAGGTCTTGGGCTTAATTCCCTTGGACCAGATAATTCTCACCTCAGTGCCTAATCTAATTAATGGGTGCAACTCTGGGCAATAGCTTGCTTAATCTCCACAATGGCCCCACCAGTGCTTGGATGGCTGGCTTCACCCTGGGGTGCCCAGGAGTGGGCACCTCACAGGGAAAAGCCAGGAGGGGTTCCATAGTGGTATGAGTACAGTGCCTTGAGACCCTAACAGGTGAGTAGTGCTCTATACAAGTGCAAAGGTTTTTTTATGTGCTCTATATTTCAAACGTTGCTCACACATTTGCGGCCCTGTTTTTTCTCACTCTTTCATAACATCTGCTCTCAGGTGGGAGACCACGACTCGCTTGAAAAACGCTGCAACTGCGCTTTCCCGCTCACAAGTATGATTTACTAGCATGTAGTACCTTAAACCTAATTCAGCCTTTTTTCCACCAAGCCATATGTAATATTTAATTAATGTATCTACTTGTTTTCTGTATTTTATTACAAGCCCCGGAGGCTCCTATTATGCATTCTTTTCTTGCGTTTATTACAATAGCAGCCAAGAAAAAACTACAACTCCCAGCACGCTTAGATGGAAAAACTACAAAATGTTTTCATAAAGTTAAAGCAACTAATCACCTAAATGTAGTAATACAAATTTCTTGACTAGGAGCAACAAGTCCCCTTTTCTTGCTGCTCGCAGTCAAGATAAGTATCATATTCATATCGCTGTTCTTCATAGTTCTTTGCACTTTACATTAAATTATTGTAATTTGTTTTAAAGTGTTTCCCATTAATATTCATTTAATATTTTATTTACACCTATGTGTGATTTTTCAGCATTCAACGTTCACGGAGAGCATTGTTAGTTCGCCAGAGCGCACCACTGACAGAACTCCTGACGCGTTTAAGAATGTTCGCATCATTCTGGTGCTTCATTGATAGAAGTTTGTTCCTCATGTTAGCCGAGCATGTTTTTCTTCAGATGCTTCAAGCTTGGTGTTTTGCATGTTCTATTTCAGGTAGCTGAAGCCTTTATTAATATGACCAAGAACACGTCCTTTCTGGCCTCTCCTCACTTAGGACTGCTTCAATCCGGTTCCATTTTCCAGATACATCGGTGGAAGGCAAGTCTCCTTCTTGTTTGTCACGCCCCTAGTACCGCCTTTTCCCTTTCACCCAGTTCAGCTTTAACCCCTTCGATTCAGGTTTTTTGCAATTCTTTATGACTGTTTAGAGTTGTTTTAGTTCTCATAAATTGAGAAAGTTATCGGAACCCCAACTCATCATTTCTTTTGAAACTCCTCATAACCCTGCCTCTTCGCCTACCTTAGCCCGTTGGGTTAAATAGATCTTGAATTTGGTGGGCATTAATATTTTCATTTTCAGAGCCCACTCTACCAGAGGTGCAATGGCCTCTAAGGCCCTATGGGCTGGAATGAGTCTAGATGACATTCTCAAATCTGCTGATTGGACAAATGTTTCAACTTTTAGAACATTTTATTGTAAACCTGTTTCTCATGTTGCTAATTCTATTGTTGTTATGCTTTAAACTAGCATAATAGAAACCTCCGGGTCTTGTAATAATATGGAGATTTTCTGAGCTTCAGTGAAAGAAAGTCTTGATTTTATTAAAAACACAGAGGTCAGTACTGTCCCACTGCATATGTTTTTAACCCTCCCTCTGTTCCTTCTTAAGTACAAATGTCACCACTAACCAGACATCTTAGAAAAGAGACTCAATTGCAACATGTTCAAGAATTTAATCATTTGCTATTTTTCTCCAACATTCCGTCCAAGAAGGAACATAAGACTTGTTTTGATGACTTGGATTTTAATCATAGGATTCCTCGAGTTGTGAAGTATTTCAAGAACTTCTTTACTCGTCTTTTGACTTTTTCTGTTGTTATGTTTATAGTACTGTTGTTTGAATTCTCCTAACTACTTAGGCAAGAAAAGAGGACTTGTTGCTCCCAGTCAAGACATTTACAGTACTACCTTTATGCGATTGGTTGCTATACCATTATGACAGCATTTTGTAATTTTTCCATCTAAGCATGCTGGGAGTTGTAGTTTTATCTTGGCTGCTAATGTAATAAACACAAGAAAAGAGAACATAATATTTGCCTATGTGTTTTTAATAAAATCAAAAGTTTATTTTACTGAAGATAAGAAAATATCAATTTTCCTCATCTAATTAAAGCAAACGTGTTCTGCGACTTATTGCAGGCATTGTCATATAAACAAGGGATTATTTAGACTAGGAAGCTTGCATTGTACATAAGTACTGAATGGCAGAGCAGCAGCTGAGTGATTGATAGCAGGGCGCGACTTGGGCCCTGTCTTTGATATTTGGGGACTCATTCACAAACCCTTTGCGCCACCATCACTTTTTGCCACGCTCTGGTGGCACTGTGCCCTACTCCATATTTACAAGGCAGAGTTAAGCCACTTTTCGTGGCTTAATGCGGCCTTGTAAATATGGGCCACCCGACGCAGTTTTCTGAGGCAAAGGGGCATGCAATGGGTGTTGATGTGGGCATATCCATGCAATACCCATTGCTTTTTTACACTACCCTAGATTTATAAGGTAACGTAAATCTGAGGCAGCTCTAAAAACTAATGCTTCCCCAGGGGTGGCGTTAGAGTGGCACAATGAGGAGAAATGCTTTTATTTCTCCACGTTTTTTGCTCTTACTATGTGAAGGAGCAAATCACCATTAATGTCTGTTTTTATGCAGGAATGTGTGCCTTCCTGCGCAAAATCAAGCCCCCCTGCAACGCAGGCATCCTTGCACCATGGTGCAAGGGTGCCTGCATTGGGTCTATGCAGCTGATTTAGCGCCGGCACAGGGGAAACAACAGTGATGCATTGTATTCTGGTAAATATGGTGCATCTCTGCATTTTGCAAATGGCACAGTTCTGTACAGCAAAATTACTTGCAGCACCACATTTTGCCATTTCCTCGTAAATGAAGCCCTTGCAGTCTAAAGCTACTCGAGGAGAGGATGAGATTGTAGTAAGGGATGATTTCCTGAATTTAGCATCAGGCTCTTTATTGTCACAAGGAGGTGAGAGCAGTGCTGTGATGTACTAATTTGGTGTGCAATGGTCTTTCACAGGTGGAGAGTTGTGGGAAGGATGATGAGTCCTGAAATTTATGACTAGCTTAACTACTTTTCCAGACTAGGAACCTTTGGCGTTTATGGAGGCAATATGGAAATTAGATGGTAAGGTCTTGCACTCAAGCTGGCCTGTTGGTAGCCTGAGTTCCAAATTTCTTTCTTCCCAGTGGATGAACAAGTCTTGAGAGAGCCAACTCTTTGTCATGCACTCAAATGAAACCAGGAGCAAACCAGGAAAAAACAGGTATCAAGTGATATTCCTATGATTGGCACGTGTAATTATAGCGAAATTGTACATTTTACATGGATTACTCATGGATGTTTTATCCATGAAGGAGTTACGTGTTGGCGCAAATGTTGTTACTGGGTTGCTTTTGTGCCATAGCGCAAGATTTAGAGTAGCACCAAAACTGCTTTCTAAATATAGCGATCCACACTTTTTTCCCATTCACCCAACACAATGCTGCCGTCTTTGATGCAGAACTGTGCTTTGTAAATGTTAGTTAATATGGGCCTAATACTTTAGAGGAGCACAGAGAGGTTTGATGTTGGAGATACGCAGGAAGTTATGGTTGACTTATTGAATACTCTGTTAATCGTGACTTTTCAGGGGTAAGTGGATGTTTTTTTATCTATCAGGAGTGAGGTGGGTAATAAAGAGACCAGAAGCATTGTCAAGCCTGGTTTCAGACAGTGGTAGTGTGCTAATGGCATGTTCAAAGGCAAGGTCATCGAGATGAGCCACGGAGTGATTTTGACTTTGGAATTTGAAGAAGAATACAGTTTTAAGGTTCACGCAGAGGTGAATTCTGCATTGTGTAGGTGAAGAAGGGAGAAACAGACCTTAGTTAGACCTTAGTTAGACTTAGTTAGCTACACTTCTGCGAAAGATTGAGCGGACCAGGGAGGCTCCTCTGTGCGACGGCTGCCACTTCATTACCCTCTCCTTCCTCAGTGATGTATGCAGCAGTCTGTAATGTGTAGACAGGATGAAGATGTAGGAGGGAGCTAATTGTGTAACAATGTCAAGGTCCCTGGTAGTAGTGACACGAAGAAGGCTCTTCTCTCTCTATTGGCTCAGGCAGCGCTGAAAGAAGTGCAGCTGAGCAAGTGGAGTGGTTATGAGAATAGCACACTTAGGCAGCTTCCACATTAGATTTCACTGTTGATGTAGCAATCTTACATGTGCTGCCCAACAGGAGATGTAGTTGAGTGATAAAGAGGTGATTATTGGTGGTGGGCTTAGCTGGGGTGCACTTAACTGGTGGTGGATGATCTTTGGAGTGCATGTCCTAAGTGCCGAATGGGGAGACACAGCACCCATGTAGTCTCAGTGACGATGGCACCTGAGTTGGTGGGTTTCGACAGTCCAAAAAGTTCTTTGCCAGGGGTGGCTGTTAAAAGAAGAACTGATTTCCAGACCAAACTAAGCAACAGTAACTAGGCCCAAGCATGTCAAGCGTCTATTTGTAGCAGGGCTCAAAGAAGGAAGAAATTAGTATGATAAATTTGCTAACAAATAGGTTGATAGGGAACCACTATGCCTTAGTGCTGTTCTTTGCTTGCTTCTGCTAATAGTTGGAAAGGAGTTGGACACAAACTCAAACCAGGTGGCTGGTTGAAGGAATTCTTGCAGGGTAGAAGATTAGAGATTAGGCCCTGGCTATTATTGAGGGTCAGTCGGTAGGATTGTTCAGATGCGGGTAGTCTGGACTTTGTGGTTAGGTGATAGAGGTTTCAAAGGTTTCGAGGAGCTCAAGTGTCCGACACCATCTTTTTAAGGAGACGTCTTATCATCTCATCAATTACAATCTTCTTTGCAATTACAACAGTAATGGTACTGATGAGGGTATCACAAATATTGGCATAACTTGCAGTATAACTAGAATTTCCATATTAAAAAATTCTGTTACTGAAGGATTATGACACAATCACAATTTCAGCACGAAACATTTCAAGAAGTTTCAATATACATTACTAGAAATTAAAAGAATGAAACAAACCCCTTCAGTTCATATGTATGCATGATTATATAGGGCTATAAAGCAGGAATGTGGCCACTTCCCCGATGTGCTCCCCAAGAATGAGTGACTTACACAAGTTTAAAAAAGGTTCACTTTTATGCTTTATCAACAATGAAAGAACGATCCAGCGGCATACGATATACTTACTTGTTTGAGAGAATAATATTCTGTTCATCCTTTGTGTTTCTTGTGAACAAGTCCTAAAAACAGAGAAAATAACTTATCTGAAACATAGCATATGGTTGGACGTTCTTAAGAAAGTTGTACTGTGCCAACAACATATAGTTCCAGATATACTAGGTTATATGAGAAAAATAATTAGGGTTCGATGGTTGCCAATAATTCCACTAATTTTGTGTCATTTTCACTTGCTTCTCCTGCTCTCGCACATTCCCTCATTAAAGCTATTCTTTACAAGCTACCCCTTAAACAGTTTTCTTCAAGGCACAACATTCTCCTCAAAAAGTGTTTTCACCATTTTAGTATTAAAAGCATTTGTTATTGAGGAAAAATGTGCAAACTTTAATGTAAAAATAAACTAGCATTTGCAATGCAACGGGTCTCGCGTTTGCTCGTGTTAGAGCTGATAGCGTTGTAAACTTCTAACTGGACTTTTCACTCGTCATGAAACCTGTCGGCAAAAGTGCAATAACCGGAAAAAGTGCAATTAAGTGTGTAACAGGGTCGATATTATGTAAAGCACTCGACTTCTGCCAAGCGAGATCACGCTGGGAAAATAGAGAAAAAGTAGTCCACGAACCTCGTATGTTTTCTGTACTTGGTCAATGTGCTCGAGGAGGGCTATCCACCGGAAAAGCCATGACGTATGCATGCCTTCCGCTAATGAAATCAAGCAGATTCTAACAGGCAAGCCCACGAACCAATGACAGACACTGACGTGACGTGGACGGGGCTCCGAGCCCTTTTTAATTCCCAAAGCGTCGCGCTCAGCGAAATGCATGCGCAAGCGCATGCGACGCAGGCTCGACCCTAAAAATGACGTGTGTTGTCTTCTTAGGTAGTCTTAATCACTAATTGTGATTTCATACCTGTAGTTGCGATCTTTAAATTTCATTTTTAATGTAGTTGTTGATATATTTCATACACAAAACTAATATAGTACGTTGAAAATTAATTTGAATTACCAGTTTAAAAATATAGATTCCCCAAATCTAAACATGGACCATAATGGCAACTGACTGTCTCTCTACAAATGTATGTACATCATCATTTCTCATGGTAAATGAGACTATGCTTCTCACTGATATAATTCTAGTAAGTTTTCATTGCTAATGTTGTCCCATACGGGATCTGACCACTGGCTCAATCTATTGCATGCACAGGGCCAGACTGGGAACCCAAAGCAGTCCTGGCAGCTTTGATGGACCAGGCCCCATGAAGTAGGGGGGGGGTGTTGCATGCACGTGTGCGGCACTGCTGCTTTTGTTACTGGAGGCCAATATTGCAGCACCGCTGCAAAACCGCCCACCTAATAACTAAACTGGCCCTAACCACTGCATAACCGACCCCCACTCTTCCACCCTCACTGGAAAACGCCTGATGCTCTCTTCTGCCAATCGGGCTCTGTTCATGCTGCTCTTTTGCTACTGGGTGTCTCCTTCCAGAAATGCTGCACTTTAATAGCTCTGAAGTGGGGGACGATGGTCACATTAATTTCTTGGTTTGGCCCTCTATGTTAATTAGCAAAGCTATGTGGAACAGCTGCAAATTTACTGAAGTATACAAATCACCTAGCCTGTAATTCATATTCCAGGGTGCATGAGCGAGGCATGCTAGAAACACAGGACTATGCTTTTTCGAAAATATTTTAAAATGTTGTATTAAATGGAAGTGTTTTTTTTAATCTGTTACATGTTTTTAGGTAATGCGTAATATGTAATTTTTATGCGCAATTATTGTATGGCTTCATTGTAAAGCTGAAACAACAAATTAATTTAAAAGTAAATGACCACTAACTCTTTATAAATGCAAACTATTTGTTTCCACTGTGCTCCTAAAACTTTAACTCTCCCATGTTGATATTATCTGCTAAAGCCTTTTTTGGTAAATATTCAGCGAAGATAAGCTTAAATTATATTTGATAAAAGTCCCTAAATTATCATTACATCAATGTGGGCTCCACGTTCGTTTCACAGATTACCCATCGTTACATGTTTTGCAGGTTGGAAAGGGGGGTGATGCAGTTATATTGCAGGATTTTCACCATTCTGAGCTGCAAAACATGGAACATTGTGTTTTTCCCTGCACAATTTCGTTAGGTTTGACTTGCAGAACTTTATGCATGCATATCGCTAAGTCCAAGCAGTAATTACGTACAAGCTGCTTTTTGATTCAGGTTCAAGCTCCTGTGTAAACCGAAATTAGGGTTACTGGGGCGCTCAAAATGAAGTCCTGAGTGGGCGGTGGGTGCCACAGCAAGGAGATGAAATGTGTTTACAGCACGTGTCATGCAAACAATTGCTAGGTCTTAGAATCTTTAGTCAAGGTAACTTACATAGGAATTAAGTTACACAGACATAAAGACAGTATTATAGAAGGGTGACCAACGGAGCAGTCTTAGTGAAATGTAGGATTCGGGATCAATATAGTACTCAACATCCTCAAAGCATTGGTTATATGGTTATATGCGTAAGAATCAGAGCTCAAGTCCTTATGACAGAAACATGTCAACAGATGAGCAGCAGACGTTTGCAGCTTTGTACATCATACATCATCAGTAGTTCCAGACAGAGACGATCAGAATATACCACATATGAGAATACAAGGGTAAAACTGCCTGTTGTCTGTTGTGGCCAAGCCAGCAATGGTAAGATACTTTAACGCATTTAAAGATCAAATAAACTGGTTTCCTTGACCAAGTAGATCCGGGTGTCCATGCAAGTGCCCTGATTGATCAAGAGTTTATGACAAGACCGGAGGCTCCTATTATGCTTTCTTTTCCTGCTTTATTTCAATAGCAGCCAAGAGAGAACACCAATCCCAGGGGTTTGTGAAACAGGCAACCAATGGGAGAACTAGAATAACAAGTTAGCCAATCACAACAATCTGCACTATAACGGTATACCAATCCTGACTGCAAGCAGCCCTCTTTTCTTGCTGCTCGCAGTCAAGATAAGTATATCTTTTAGTGCTTGGTAAAAAATATCTCCGTATTGTTGTCTATTTACACTGTTCTAATATTAATTTCAAGGGTTACTTGTAACTGTAGTTGTAAGCGTGTTCATGCCTGTATTCTCTAAATGTCATATTACTTTTTATTAACGCTCGCAAAGCGTTTCCTCAGGCACTTTCCCCAACTCGCGTAGCCGTGCTAACGTTCCATTGTGAACGCCGGCTGGCGCGAGTCTCATCTCACCGGCATTCTTCCTTCGCTCCATTCCTGAGCGCTTCAATTCCAAAGCGCTCTTCAACATTTTCAAGTTTTAGTCCCTCCGCCGCTTCTGACGGGCAAATCAACACTTCAAACTCTGCCGGTTTATCCAGGTTTATTTAATTATTTATCGACTCAGACACTTCCTATTAAGGCGTGGTCTTCGCGTTTCTGCCTCTCGGTTGGCAGCTTCTGGGTGAGTCATAGTTTTCCCTTCTCTCAGGCCCTCCTACTCAGATTTTAACTCCTTATTTACCTGTTTTTTGCTCTTTCCCACAGCAAAATGGATTTCTCAGACTTTTTCTCCACAAATGAAGACTCTGAAGAGGCTTTTTCTTCTAATTTAAATAATTTTATACAGTCTTCGGTTAAAAAAGCAGTTTCTGCTTCTATGGTTAAAATTTCAAAACAAATTCAAAATACTGTGTCTTCCTGTCTCTCCCAATCACATTTGGCCCATTTTGTGGGGGAAAGCAGAAAGCGCAAAGCCGCGGAGGCTTCTACTTCTTTACAGGCACACGCCTCTTCTGCGCTGACGGACAGTGAGTCAAACTCACTCAGGATAGAGGGCGAAGCTCCTCACAGGCCTCCTATGTCGGAGGGGAATAATTCTATGGGTACAAAAAGTAAAGCAAAAACAAAAAACTTGTCCAAAACCCATAAAATTGTGATTGAGGATATCAAGGACACAGACGATGATGGGGATGACATTGACTCTAACACTGACAATGAGGACACTAACACTCTGGATCGGGCCTCTGCCCAAAAAGACAAAATCAGCTTCAGCTGATCAAGCTCACTCTCCCCTGATAGATTCTGATGGCAATCCCATGTTCGATCCTAGTCTAATTCATCACCCTAATTCTACAGAATGGCTCCCTTCTGAGCATGTTTCTAACTATATTTTAGCCAAATTATGTCCTCCCCTAGATAAGCAAGTACGGGCCAAATTATGTTCCGAGTGTCCCAGACCCTCCCTTCCCCTACACATCACCGCCACTCCCTCTATAGATCCCTCCTTACTAACCTTTTTCTCTAAATTCTGGAAAGATCCTGCAAAGGAGTAGATAGAGTATGGGCCCTATGCCAGCATAAAGTTCTTGATTTGGTCGGTCCCTTAGCCCGCATCTTTGATTTAGCAGAATCTGCCCAAATCAATGACGAATCCATAGATCCTGAGGAATTGTCCCTCCGGATTCAGAGAGCCTTTTGCTTACTGGGTAACGCAAACTCAGCTATGACGCATGAACGTCGAAAAGGATTCTTACTTAAACTAGATCCTAAGCTAGCAAATCTAGCAGCTATGGACCCTGGATCCAAGGCCGACGGTTTGCTCTTTGGGGACTCGTTTAACAAAGAGTTAAGTAAATACGTTACCACCTTTGCCTCAATAGACAAAGCACAACAGTCCCTTAAAAAGGTTTTCAACTCATGGGTTTTTGCCAGGGCCGGTAGAAGAAGAGGCCGCTCCACCGGCCGGTCCTTCAGAAGTCAAGGCTTCAGAAGCTCTTACAGTTACCAACAACAAGAGTTTCGACCGCAATTCTACCCCCAACGTTCCAGAGGGTTCAGAGGCAGGAACCAACGCAAGTCCTATAACAACTCAGGTAAGCCAATTTTCTGGCCATCTTTCTGTAGGGGGTCGCCTAAAGTTTTTTTCTTCACAAATGGACAGAGATTACCTCAGACCATTGGGTTCTCAATACCGTCAAAGGCTATTTAATAGAGTTCTACGAGACTACTTATCAACATTCTCCCCTTCCTCCTCTCATTTTTGCAAAAGAGATGACAAATCTCATCACTTCCGAGATTCAAGATCTACTTCGAAAACGAGCTATCCAACCAGCTCGTCCTCTTCAATCCAGTTTTATAAGCCCCTTGTTTTTAGTAATCAAGAAAAACAAAAAGGTCAGACCAGCCATCAACCTCAGACAATTCAATCAATTTGTTGTTTATCGACATTTCAAGATGGAAACAATTCTTCATCTAAGGGACTCGCTTCTTCTGAACGACTTGGATGGTCCGCCTGGATCTTCAGGACGCCTACCTAACAGTACCCATTCACTACTCTCACAGGAAGTATCTTCAGTTTCAATGGCAACATCAATTCTATCAATTCACTTGCCTACCATTCGGCCTTTCATCGGCCCCTTGGTGTTTCACTAAGTTAATGAAACCTATTGTAGCCCTGCTCCGGTCTCAAGGTTTCAGATTAATAATCTACCTAGACGATATCCTTCTTATGCATCAAGACCTTTCCATTCTCCAGTCTCAACTGTCCTTCACCATATCCCTCCTTTCAGATCTAGGCTTTATAATCAACAACGCAAAGTCGATCTTTGCTCTGTCACAAACCATAGAGTTTCTAGGTTTTCTAGTCAACTCCTCTCAAGGCCTGTTACAACTCCCGGATTCAAAAATAAAAAGCATCAAATCAGAGATAACCCTATCTTTACAGCAGACTTCTCTCTCCCTAAGGTCTCTTGCAAGGATTGTAGGTCTTCTTTCTTCTTCGATACAGGCAATATTTCCAGGCCCTCTTCACTATCAGGCTCTGCAGAGATTAATGATCCGTCATCTCCGCAAAGGTCTTGCTTATTCAGATTTCATCCCCCTCGATCTAGAATCCCTGTACAGAACTTCAATGGTGGCTTGATCACTTAGAAGCCTGGAACAGCAGGACCATCTTTGCCTCAGCCCCAGATCTTGTCTTAGAATCCGATGCAAGCCTAACAGGTTGGGGCGCAAGGTGTGGTCAAATATCGACTGGAGGCACATGGTCTCTTCAGAAGACTTCATCGCACATCAACTATTTAGAGATGCTTGCAGGCTCCTTTGCGATCAGAAGCTTCACCAAAAACAGAGTCCACTGTTCTGTGCTTCTACGCATGGACAATCTCACGGCAGTCAAATATATCAACCATTTAGGCAGTACCAAATCCAAACCACTAGCAGAACTAGCCAAAACTTTCTGGGAATTCTGCCTGCACCGAAAAAGTTTGGTTCGAGCAGAATACTTACCAGGTTCGCTCAATTCAGAAGCAGATTGGTATTTGCGTCATCTCTCCGACTCCAGCGACTGGAAACTTCACTCTTCGGTCTTCAATTCTCTTTATCGTAAATGGGGTCCTTTCCACGTAGATCTCTTCGCATCCCGTCTAAATACTCAGCTTCCGCACATTTTCAGCTGGAGACCAGATCCTCAAGCTTTAGCGACCGACGCCTTTCTTCAACAATGGCCCCATTCAATAAACTATGCCTTTCCCCCCTTCATCATGATAAACAGAGTACTCCCTCATCTCAGATGTCAAAAAGCCACAGTGGTTCTAGTTGTTCCGCTCTGGCAATCTCAAGTTTGGTACCCTCCCCTTCTCGAACTTTCAATCGACTTCCCGGTAATTCTACCCTCCTTTCCTTCTCTCCTTCTCAATCCACAAGGTCTTTCCTACGACCTCATAATCAACAAATCCCTTCTACTATCTGCCTGGAAAGTTTCAGGTCTTCCTCATCTTATCCAGGAATTTCACTTGAGGCTTCAACCTACATCAACAATTCCTGGGCTCCAGGTACTGCCAAGGCTTACAAATCAGCCTGGTCCATCTGGTCTAGCTGGTGTCTGGGAAAAGCGGGTGAAGCGGGTGATCCCTTTTCAGCAGATCTCAGCTTGATATCAAATTTCCTTGCCTCACAGGCTAGTATAGGCAAATCTTACAGAACCATTAACCTATATAGGTCAGCCATCTCCCTTTATCATCCTTTCATAAACTGCAAACCCGTCGGGGAACATCATATAATTTGCCGTCTTTTGAAAGGGGTAACATTCTCTAACCCTCCCCTTCCCAAATATACAGCTCTATGGGATGTAAACCTTGTTTTACAAATGTTCCTCTCCTGGCAGGATAATAACCTATTGTCTTAAAAAATGCTTTCAGCTAAACTAACAATGCTACTTTGCTTGGTTTCTATTAAACGCTTGTCAGATGTTAAAGCTTTGGATATTTCAGCTTGTCACTTTACTCCTACAGGTGTCTTATTCAATGTGTCTCGTCATACTAAAACCAATATTACTTCCGTTTTCTATCCGCTCTTCCCTAATTAACCAAAATGATGTGTAGGAAACTGTTTGAAAATGTATGAACAAAAGACTGCCGACCTTAGAACATCTTCTACCTCCCAACTGTTAATCTCCTTCAGAAAACCTTACAAACCCGTATCTTCTCCCACCTTGGCCCGCTGGGTCAAATGGGTAATGTAATTAGCTGGCATTGATACCTCTAAATTTGGTGCCCATTCGGCTAGAGGAGCTATGGCGTCAAAAGCATTTTGGGCTGGTTCTCATTTGGAGGATATTCTAAGATCGGCAGATTGGTCAAATGATTTTATTTTTTGCACATTTTATTGTAAACCTGTTGATACAGCAACTTCTGTAGTCGCAATGGAATTCTGCTCTCTCCGGACATGTGAATGTACCCCGTAACTCCAGATTTCGCTTGATCCAATTTTATATCATTCATAGAGCATACCTTACTCCAGCCCGAGTGAACAGATATTTTGCTCGTCGCAATGCAGCTTGCCCCCGTTGTTCCCACATAAATGCAGACATGTTTCACATGCTATGGTCCTGTCCATCCTTGCACTGCTTCTGGAGGGCGGTGGTAGGTTGCTTATCGGAGTGCACGTTGTGCTCGGTTCCGTTCACCTGGGAGGTTTGTGTGCTGGGCCTCTTTCCAAGGGACATGCAGCACAGAGCTGCTGTGAGATTTCTAGATTTAGGCTTGATAAAAGCTAAGCGGCTGATAAACCGCAGCTGGAAGTCGGCTGACCCACCAGCCGAGCGGGTCTGGAAATACTCATTTGAGACTTGGGCAAGTGCGGAGGGAGTGGCACTAAGATGGGAGGATGCACTGGGGTTATGCAAGTATCCGTTATCGGACAGCTGGGAGGCGATGATGGCATGTTTACAAAGCTCGGGATCGGGCACAGACGTGGAGGGATTGGTTTAGCAGCTGAGATGGATGAGCGCCTGCTCTGGACACGGGTGCGCGGGGCGGAGGGTGCTGGAGCTTGGGTAGCCGGCCTGGCCTCTGTTTTTGGGGGTGCAACTGGGCCCTATCTAGGCAGCCGGTGCCTGTGGTTTGCATGTGTTCCTGTCCAATATTGATATTGATATTGATACGAATGGATAGAACACGGGGTTCCTGCACGCATGATGACGCAATTCAATCAAAGTTTGCTGACTGCAGGTATAGTACTCCAAAGTTTGTTACTGTTCTTATTGTTATCTGTGGTTTGCTCAAGATGAATATCTGCATGCACAATTCTGTCCGAATACAGTGATCTTCGTGTACGAATTACAGGGACACTGGGGTATTTATCGTCCTTGGGTTGAAAGAATCTAGTGTATGGACCCTTTCTTTTGAATTCGTATGTCAATTAATCCTGATCTATGTAAGTGCTGGCAGAGTGTAGTTGAGTACTCCGATTAGAGGGATAGCAGTCCACTGTTTCGATGCCTACTTTCTTCTGATGTGCCTATACAGTCGACTAGTAATTGCACAAATTTGTTATCCTAGTGTTGATGTATGTCAAAATGTTACATTATGCTAAAATAAATAATAAACAGATTTCTGAAAAAAAAATACAAGCATTAGTACCACTCCATCTGGGTTTGGGGACCAAACATATTGGTTTGGACTAATTAAATGTTCCAATACAATGTGCTGAAATATTTATATGCAAATATTATTTTTGTTAATTTATTATTGATAACCTAAACAACCTGACCTGTTTATCCTCTGCCACTCCAGTCTTAGGTAGTCTTTGGCTGACCTGGGGGGGCTGCCCTGACCTCGGGGGGAGCAGTGCTGTGTTTAGCAATAACTTACCACTTAAAAACACCTGCTGCTGAGATGTTTTGCCTCCAGCTTTTAGGCAGTAATAAAAATGTCAAGATAACTCTTGTGATTAATGTTCCTGCTAGAGAGAGATGGGAGTTTGGTGTATGCCACCTACAATAAATGCATACTGTGTAGATTGTAGTGTCCTGCTGGACACATTCTAGTGTTTGTCCCACAGCCACTCCTTGAGGGCTTGACCTTACATCCAACCCCACACCCATCCAACACAGGCGTCGCCGGTCAGGTGACCCTACAAATAAAACAGCCCAAGTGCACATGCTTGTGGCCAGTTCTGTAACTCACAAAGCAGCATCTGTGTTGTTCTTCAAGCAGCATGTGGGCGTATGGTCCAGACCATAACACAGATCTGTATTTAATGTGGCTAGCTAAGTGGATTTCTGCTTTTGTCACAGAGATCCTTTTGATAACACAGTTCATAAGATACAACATTAATGTAGAACAGTGAATGTTACGTACTGTCATCAAAGAGCATGCCAACTGCATAAAATGGGTTAGGACTTGCACATCCCCTCCCAGTCTTTCATTATCTATTCCTGATGTTGCTAAAAAGAGTTTGTTTGGGTGCTTTAAAACAATCGAAATATATGTGAGAAAGTGGCTAAGGAGAGATGAGAGTCTCTTTTGCCCGGTGGTAGTGAGGGAATCTGACGAGGTAATAAGCGGCGTCAAAAATGATTGTTGCACAGAACTCCACCAACGCTAAAGCCAGCCCTGTTGGCGAGAGATACTTTTGCGGATTGCCCAAGGGCGCCACTCTGTATCTCTTTACAGCTTGCGCTACACAAAATATTTTTCTATTATATTTCATATTAATGGTAGTCCTGCCAGGGGTGGAACAAAGGCCCCCGCAGCTACTGCGGTGCCGGGGAGTGGGGGCCCGAGTTCCAAGCAGGCCCCCTCAGCACAGCACCTGGCCTGGGGGGTCCAGAGGAAGGGCCTCCTTCCATGTTCTTTGCTGCACCCCTCTCCACCCACTTTCCTCCCTACAGTTTCATTACACCACTGAGTCTTTCTGGGGCATGGATACTCGCAAACATTTTGCCAGGGGCCAAAACATTTGGTCTGTGATGTGCCTTGGGGCTGCATTGATGCAAGGGCAGTGGCGGTTGGGTGGGGTGGCGTGGCTGGGCGGATTGGTGGCAAGGTAGGTGTGGAAGAAGCAAAGAATATACATCTAGTGGCTAAAATACACAATAGGAGACCAGAAAACCTAGAATTAATCCCAGTTTACCCACTTTTCCAAATTCTGTGATCCTAGGCAATTTTTTAATCTCTCTTTCCCTCCTTTGTCTGCATTATCACATTTAAAAGGACCTCAAAACATATGATTAATGGTGTGTGCTGCACAAAACCTGCTTCTATGTTTGATTTAATAAACTATAATGTGGTTCATATAAGATAGGAACCCAGGCCACCCATAAAGTGCACATACCAAATGACTTGCCTCTTTAATTTACTATTGGTGGTGTTCTCAGGGTAAGGGGAAGAATTAATTTTCCAAATGTATGTTTGAAAACTATCACTTTTAAATGAATACATCTCAATGCACTGATAAAATAAATTGTACTAAGGCAAAAAGGTTTTTGCATGTTAACTACACTTTTTTAATTTTGAAGAGACTTAGTTTTACACTTATGCTGCAATATGTCTTTAAAAATGAAGGCGTTTCTAAAGTTAAGTGCAGGAGTCTCAAGTTACTTCCTTTCTTTAACACCAATTAAGTTTGAAATAAATGATTGTGTGTCTATTTAATATTTTTATTGTTAGTGTTCTTGAGCAAACAGCTGCCCAGTGCTCCTGTTGCCTAAGGGGCTGCACGCAAAGGTCACAGGGGCCGCATGAGGCCCCCGAGCCTTACTTTGAGTGTCCATGTTCTGGGGGATAATGGTTTCAAAATGCTTTTTTGTAACTCTGGGGCCATAGATGAGCCAGCACGCATTTGGGCAGAACGACACCGCAACAGTTCTTTCTTTGACCAGCGGGTGGCGCTATTACCATGGTGTCTGCTTTGTCTAATCATCTGACTGAGTCTGACTAAAATCAGGTGCTCGTTGGAGTGCTACACTTAAAAGCCTTGCAACTTACAGCGCAGACTGCATTTCATTTGAGGCATACACAATATTTGACAATTAGCACTGGGTATTTTTTAGCAAGAGGAACTCTTAACGTTAAACAATAATAGCGCTAGTAACATGTAAAACATTATTCATGTCACACAACGTGTAAAACATGATGACCTACTTCACTTTCAGATCTTACCTCTGCAACAACGTTTTACTTCCTGAGCAGACTGCACTGACTTCTAAACCCGATTACATAGAGAAATTACATTCGTATAGACGTTTCGAGGGCATGAACGTCATTCAGAGGTCGCTAGGGGCCGCAGTTGCGACCTCTGCCACTGCCTTTGCTACCCCTGGCCTCGGAGGTGGCAAAAACAGTGCCTGAAACACAGGGGCATCTCGCCCTAACTCCATTAGTAGGTTGGGGCTCCACTTTCCTGGTTTTCTGTCATTGTTTTACTACACAAATAGTGAATAACATTATTCACTATTGGTGTAATAAAAAATTGAGTAACATTTGTTAGAATATGACAATATATATGTCAGCTAAGGTAAGTAAGAATGATTTTAAATGCATGTTGTATGCGTACTTGCGGGTCAGAGTGTTTTTTTATGTGAGAGAGTGTGTGAATATGTGTATTGTGTACACATGTGATTTTATGTGTCAAATACATGACAAATGGCGTGTGATGTAGTTTCCACCACCCCTGGTCTTTTGGTAAATTGACGCCCATGGTTGATGGGCCTCTGCCTACTTCTAAGAAGGATATTTCACAATACTTTAATATTACTTTTACGTAGGACAAGACTGCCCTTCATTTCGTAGACCATTATAACGTGATGTATGCGGTGTTCTGCTCCTCTCTTTTAAGCGTATTCATCAACAGTAATATGGTAGCATCCATGGTATACAATTCCTTCATTGTAACAGGTTTCAAAAAATTATCAGAAGCAACTCGAGGGTAGAACTGCCGCTTCTGAAATTAGAAACAATGTAAGATTGTTAAACAAGGTGTTTCCCGAACCTTAAATGTGTTCACCATATGATTACTTTTTAGAAAGCATCTTCTCTTTCTGTGGAGGGTTTTGCCTGGCCCCCATTTACACATCACTGCCAGTAATTTAGTTATTTGCGCAGCTAAGAGGAAAAGGAAGGTCATTATCTCAAGTCAGATTACTTCATATGCAAGAGTTTACTCTGGGGGCCACGGGGGTCTCAGTTTGCAACTGAAAGATAATCATTAGCAATGCGAATAGGTCTGACAGCCCTGCCGCGTTTCCCAGGTCCATGCGTTATGTGCTGTTACAGTCAGGGTTTTTCCTTTGAATTGTGGGACTTGTAGTTTTATTTATCCCATTATAAAATAGGATTACAAGGCCCAGAATTCAAAGGAAAAAAACCTGGACTGAAGCAGCACCTCATGCATGGACCTGGGGATATTGACAGCTACGCTGACTTATGAAAGCAGTGTCAAGCCAGACTGAAAAATCCATGTACGTTAATGACTGTCCTCCTCACATCTGTGCTGCTGCCAGAGAAAACACCATAAATTATCTAGTTATCCAAGATACCTTAATAGCATTACAGTGATGAGTGTCCCCCATAGTTCAAGCTCAGCTAGCTGGATAAATAAAAAAAATTATCACAGCTGAATGGATGGTTAGTAACTTTTTTGTGGAAGCACACCACTTCTACCTAATGAAATACATGTACTCCTGGCTCCCAACATGTGGGCAGAGCCAAAGCCCCTCGCTAGTGGTGCAAGCATAATTGTCTGATGACAGCTGCGCTGTCAAGTAAAGCTATGAAAAAGCTTGTGCAGGAAAATCACATGTTGACAAGGACAATCTAAGTGTTGGGTTTTGACACTGCTACCTCACCGGTTGTTGAGCCCCCACTGGTCTCACACTACATTATCTTGTGCCCTAGATAGCAGCTCTCTCTTTCCAGGATGTGTGCACCTGGGGTTACAGGGTGCACTTCTGATCAACAAGATGTGAGATAGGAGTATGGGGTGGCACCCGCATCAGAAAAACTCCACAAATCAAAATAACCGAGCCATGATAAAGATGAGCCACAGAAGCCCAACACAGCTTATATTTGAGGGGCACAGCCTGCTGTCCATCCACCCTACAAGAGATGTTGGTCATTCTTACCTGATGGAATGAAAGCTTTCTAAGGTAGGGCGGCATGTTGGAATAAAAAAATTTATACAAAGGGCTGGAGCAGTGGCGGCTGTCTCTGAACAGGGGGGGCAGAGGGGGGGATAAAAAAATTAAAAAACTCTTTCCTGGTTCGTCGGAAGATGGGTTCACCTCCTCCGCCCTCATCTTGAGCAACCTCGCCCTCTTCCGGGAAGCACAGAGGCTCCGACACTCCCCTAAGCCAATCATGATGTTGCTGTCACCAGCATGACAGCAGCATCATGATTGGTGTGAGAGGCCTCGTTCGGCGCTCACAAAGGGAGTGGGACCCTGTGCACTTTCTCCTTCTGGCTGTGCAATACAGACGGGTTAAGAAACGCTAAGTGCGCATGTCACAAGCAACTGAATCATTACAATTAGTCGCAGTGAGCAGTTGGCATGTCCATCTCACAGTGCTGAGTGCTCCGTTGAGGACCTGCGTGAACATACAAGTACATATCATTCACTTCGAAGCCTGAACATTCTTAGTTTTATTGTTCTTAGTTTTATTTCTCCCATCGTCTCTGAGTATTTCAGCCGGCCACGAGGTTCATGGCTGTCATTGCCTGTGAAATGTAACAGTTTTAAAGAAATAAAAAAACAACACTCGGTCATAACAAGCAGTTTTAAACTTGCATGCCTCTGGATTCCGTCCTAGTTTCACATTGTTCACATCCCTCCCTTGGTGCGTGTCCGTGGAGCACCAGATGTATGCCCGAATCAAATATCTATATTTGGTGCCATTGCTTAGTGTTTTGTGCATTGTGTGTCAGGTCATGCTTGCTCCAGTATGTCTCACATGATCAGAACACCTGTCATTATTATATAACGTAATGCTTTCATTGGAACTGCTGCCGAAGCGGAGTGAACACTTTTCTCCACCTGCGAGTCTTGCTGACAGAGTGAAAGTTTCCGCGCTGTGGCAAAGAGAAGGTTGAGGTCAAGTTTTTAAAGTCGACTCGTTAAAAAAACAAAAAAACAAAGCCTCAAGGAAGGCAGGTGTTTGCTTTCTGAAAAAAATGTCTCCACAAAGCAGGACAGGCGCATGGGCAAGCATGCAGCGTCTGTGTGGCACTGAGTCTCTGCCATCCGCGCCACAAAAGTGGAGCTGTGGTCAAGTGCCCCTCCACCCTCAGCACTAATAATAACTACGCCACTGTACGGTTTTCATTATACAACATCCAACCCTATTGACTTGATCAATGCTTGTTTATATTTCACACAGGAGTGACGGCAGATGTTTCAGGCTTGGCTCAGCTGCTGGTTGCTGTGGCTGCGTCCGTTTTATCCTCACGTGTTTCTTGTTTTCTACTCATATAACTTCTGTTTTCCTTTCTTTGGGTTTCCCTGTATTCTGCGTGCTCCATTTGTGCACTCTGTGGCCTACCTGCTCTCTGAAAAAGCCGAGGCAGTCTTCCTGTTTTTGCAAGATTTTCACGGGCGTGCACTTAGAGGGGGCAAAACATGATGTGAACTCGGTAACACTCCAAGGCTCCAGGTCATGGTGTCCTTGGGAGAGGTGGGAGGCAGCTTGGAGGGCTGTGTTTGCACTGGAGGAGGAGGACGCTGTGTTGATGTTTATCGTAAATTGGAGTAATCCCAATGTCAGATGGAACAAGGAGTAATAAAAAAAAGACTGTGCATACTCCGTTAACGCAGCAAGCGGGAGTAGATCATTAGTAGCGTTAAACCAGAGAAACGGGCTAGGTTTTCTCATGTTGTGTTAGCAAGGGCACATCGTTAATGAAAAACATTTAATATATGGAGAAGGTCAGATGTAAGAGTATAAGCACAGATGCAGCAAGGTTGCGATGACCTCAGCTGCATGTGTTCTGGGTTTTGTAAGAGGGGCATGTCACAGGCCCACATGCAAGTGTGTTTCATGGGGAACAAAATCTTACAAGTCTCCCAGCAAAGATGCACTAGATTACGGTGCTGTTGATAAGGTATCATTTTTAGATTAAATGTTCAGATTGAGCAGCACGCCATCCCAGTCTTTAGCTATTGAGTTTTCAGGGTCGAGCCTGCATCGCATGCACTTGCGCGTGCTTTTCGCTAAGTGAGACGCTTTAGTTATTAAAAAGGGCTCGGAGCCCCGTCCACGTCACGTCAGTGTCTGTCATTGGTTCGTGGGCTTGCCTGTTAGAATCTGCTTGATTTCATTAGCGGAAGGCATGCATACGTCATGCCTTTTCCGGTGGCTAGCCCTCCTCGAGCGCATCGACCAAGTACAGAAAACATGCGAGGCTCGCTGTTTTCCGTCCGGCTCCTGGACTACTTTTTCTCTATTTTCCCAGCGCGATCTCGCTTGGCAGAAGTCGAGCGTTTTACATAATATCGACCCTGTTACACAGTTCATTGCACTTTTTCCGGTTACGTACATAAAAGCACTTTTGCAGATAGGTTTCATTACCAGTGCAAGGTCGGATTAGGAGTTTACAACGCTATTAGCTCTAACACGAGCAAACGCGAGACCCGTTGCATTGCAAATGCTTGTTTCTCTGGCCTCGGGCCTCCTCTCTGCACTGACCTTATCAGCCTCAGCCTACTTTAGAGGGGCCTGACTGGCGCCCACAGATGGTGTGGGGGTTGCTCATGCCTTGCATTTTATTGTTGCTCTTTTCACAAGCAAGAGCGCAAGGTATACAAAGAAGGCGGCTGTTTTCGCAGATGTTATAAACAAACACAGTGAACCAGTGCAGAGGTTCAGTCATGCAGTGCAGAGGGATAAAAATTAACTTTAAAAAGCCTTGTGATTATAGGCCCACTTTTTCTTCTGTAAAATGCTTGTAACAAGAATTCTGTGAGGCAGTTAGCAGAGAATTCTCTAAGTAGCAAGATGGTAGTACTCTGGTAACATCATGAAATTTCCCCTTTGCACTCTGGCACTAAATGTGCAAATGTGCAAGCACAAGTAGCCGTTTCTTCAACTAATACATTAAGATGGGTCACATTAATCTTCACTGTCATAGTATAGCACATACACTGTCTGCACAGGAGCACACAGTTTGATCATTCGCGGCACAACATTCATCCCAAACTTTTACGCCCCACTACCTTCACATTTCACCAAATGCCACTGGTCCACAGTACCTGTCTGGGAATTGTGGAACAGAGTCGCCATTATAGGTAAAGAAGGGGTGGGTGAAATTTTGCGAAATTACATGAAATTTCTGGAAAATTATGCAAAATGACATGTAAGTAAACAAAAAGCAAATCTGTCATTTAGTGTATTATTTTAACGCAAAAACACAATTCACGTGAACAGCGTGTTATAACACTCCCACACTATAATTTGCAGTGAACTGCAGTTTGATTATACTACATAGCATAATAGCCTAACTCTAAGGATTTCATGTAACAAGAGTAACACAAAATTCTCAAAATTAGAGGAATTATGCCAGTGTAATTTAAATTTTACTTCCGCCTAATGTCAAGGCAGGTGCAAATCCCAAAAAAAAGAATCCAAAACAGGGCAAGCTTCACGCCCAAATACCACAAATTTAAGATAAGCTTCAGCGCTGATGTCTTATTATTCAGGGGTTTGTGGTCATGGATTTGGAACCAAGGACCCCTGAAGGCCTGGGTCAGAGAACCTTGCACTGGGTTTACGGTCCCAGGACCAAAAAAGAAGGGTCTGGCCAAAGGCCACACTATGTGGCTCAAGCACTAAGAGTTGTTCGCCCATGACTGGTTGGGCACTGGGTCTAACTTCAGGCAGAAATATTATTGTTTGACTGAATCTAAATAGAGTGAGAAAACTTTGGAGTTTGGCAAAGGTTTAGGAAATGTACCCTATCTGCCAAACTAATCAAGACCCTACTACAGGTCGAGTGGGGACTGAGATTATGCCATGTGCAGTAAATTACCCTGGGACCAATTCACATAGAAGTTAGCAACTTTATAAATAGTAATTTTATGCTTGTGATTTTTGTGATTTTCAAACTGAGTTACTATAATCTACAGCTTCCAACTGAAAATCTATAAAAATCACATCTAACCTTACACTAGCAGATTGTCACTGGAAGATCTTACAGTTTACTGTTCACGGGTTGTTTTTAACATGCAAATGTATATACTAGCTGAAATTTTTGAGACACCAACATCTTTGGGCCGGATCCAGAGTTTGGTAGATGGTACTCTGTCGTCAGGGTAGCTGAAAACATTACGTTCACCACCGTTTTGGTCGACTGTTCCTTACCCAGCGGTGAGCGCTTGTTGGCAGATAAAGAACAAGGACATCACACCGGCCACTTTAAATCGGGTGCACCATGTAAGGCTCTTCCTAAAACTCCACCATTGGAGGAAGCTTTCTGTCAACGGGTGCTCTGTCGATGGAAAGCTGCATTTCATTCCGACCTGATCCTAAATAGGGCATGCAGATGGTCAGTTTGGTGGACAGCATTTGTGATAGTGTACCCTGCCTGCCAAAGTGAAAATTGCCCTCTTAGTTCTGTGAATCAGGATTTTCAAAGTGTGTCCAGAATATTTAGTTCCCAGGAGGAAAGGCAGGAAAAAAAGAATTGATGTAGACTTCCGGGCTAAATGAAATGATGTAGTATCAAAGAGACAGTGGTGATAAAGAGGAAAAAGGATGGGTGGGGAACAAAGGAGAGAGGAAATGTAGTGTGAAATAAAGTGCCTTGTCTAAGCCGGATAGACAGTGCATGAAGGCAGCAAGTCAAGAAATAGACAGGAGGGGATAGAAAAAATAAAATGCAAATTAATGGTGCGGAACACTTATTAGAGCAGATGATTGGGCAATAAATAAGAGACAAAAGCTGAGCCCTATGAGGGGCAGGCTGTTTTCACACTCCTGTGCAAAATTCTTTTTTTTACAAATTTTGCTGCAACATTTTCAAACAAGTTGCAGCAATACAATTATCTGATCCTAATAAATTAATTAGTTGTAGATCAATCTATCTTCTCGAGCCCGGCTGGCAATGACACTTCAGAGAATCATAGGCACTAAAGTACGGGCTATGGAGCCCCCATAATGACCATACTGGAGTTTTGAAGATGAATGAGCAATAAAGATGCCTTTAAAGTAAGTTTTTTTCTTGTCACCCTTGCTGTGCATTTATAAACAAAGGGTCAAATGCCAGGCTATGTCTTCTGCCAAACTGTGACTTATTCTTTCAACATGGGAGCTGGTGTTTACTTTTTTTTTCTTTCTCTGTGAAGTGACAGGATTTTGTAAAGTGAGCTATTTGACAATCTTGCTGTGATACATAAAGTGTGAAAGGAAAGGCTGTAAGATGTCCGTTTTTTCTAACACAAAGCAACATTTAAATTCTCTGAAAACGAACTTTACAAAAATCTCAAAATAGATCAGTAAGGTTTAGAAAGCACAAATGATGCACATTTTTTTTAATTGTGAGGCTTAAGGGAAACAGAGATTTTAAAAGGATCAAAACAAATCAAGAGACATTCTTTGGTGATGTGAAAAATGCTAAACATTTGCAAAAACCCGATTTCCACACATTATTGTTTGGGTGCTATATAGTTGTATTGATAAATCCCCATGTCACTGTGAATTTCATGGCTATTTCAATGGAAAATGTGCTGTCTGTGAATGACAGTGTGCTACTACACCATGGTTTAGGAATATACTTGTAGAAGTGTACTCCAAAATACATCACTGGCTTCATGCCTCACCCTTACCACTCTTGCTGAATTGGTGAGGCTCACTGCTGCACTTGTAGTTTGTGAAACCCTTGGTTTTTTCACATTCCCTACAACTTAAGTGATGTAACAGTGATGGCAGCACCCATCCCCATATTGAAAACAAAATTGCTCAAAAAGTAACATTTTACTTGTGCCTCCTTCACACAGACATATTTCAATAAGAGGCGTGGATCCAAATATTTCCATGTGTTCTCCACCAGACAGGCTTAGTTTTTCAATATGACACTAGGAGTATGCACAACAACGGAAACACCCCATGCATATGATTTTGGAAAGGTATGAATGACACTTAGCTTAGTGACATATCAGCAAAGCAGCAAAAGCATGCAGAGCAAGCGAGCAGATGAGGTGAAACTCACATCCAGGGGTACGTTTTCAAGGCATCTCATTGGAGAGGGGTCCTACCATTACAGTGACAGCCTTGTTCAAATTACAATGACTGATTTGCCATCACTACAATAGAATATCATAGCTCTAGCTGCCATTACGGAAATCAAACATCACTGTGAATTTGAAGGTAAGTAAATATGAAGTTTAAAAGTAACTAGTTCTAATAATTTAAGGTTACCTATTTCCTTTCATCCAAAATAATTTAATTAATATTAACTCAACAAATTAGTTGCTTGCTTCTTATTCAATGGCTTGCCTTCTTTTTCTTGTGTTTGTCTTTGTCTCTGCAGTGAAGCATGACCGCTTTGTAATCTTTTTGATTGGCTGACTTGTAATCTTGCGCTGCTCACATCCATGGAACTCCAGGCTTTTTATTCTTTCAGCACTCCGTAAGAGTGCACATGTTTCCTAGCTCTCTCTGCACATGCTGGTTCCCCCAAACCAAACAACAGTCTCACACACCTGTTGTTTCCTCATCACACCCCACCAAGCTTGACCATTCCTTTCCCCAACCCTCCCTGCAGGAGGTTGCTTAGTTGCGGATGACTTATGTCCAAATGGGGAGTTTATCTCCTTTCAGGAAGCGCAGGATACGTTTGGACTGAGCTCTCGTCAGTTTTTGCAGTACGCCAAGATGGAGAGCGTGGCTCGAGAGGTTTGGTCTGTATTTCCGGTGGCCCCTTGTGCATCGCAGGTGATGAACGGATTGATAAACTGGGGGGAGGAGTCTCACTTGATTACTCTGTTTTATAAGGCGCTTAGGGGGGATCAGCCGGGTTTGGAGTGTGTGGTGCGTAGGGCATGGGATTGAGAACTGGAAGATCCATTGGAGGACGCAGAATGGGATATGGCTCTCTCGTTGTTGCGCACAGTCTCTTGTAATAATAGATTTAAGCTTTTACATTTTAACTTTGTTCATCGTGTATATCTTACGCCTGCCTGTCTTAATAAGATTGACCAGACAAAAGTGGTTGGGTGTCCTCGAAGTGGGGAGATAGGTGCTACCTTTCTTCACTTGGCTTGGTCCTGTAGGGAGGTGCTGCTCTTCTGGCGGCAGGTGATCCGGATAACAGACGGGGTCACAGGATTGGGATTCGAAGTGACGCCTTTAACCTGTCTTTTAGGTGTGATGCGTAGATCAAAAGGCAGGCGCATCCCATACAGATTCGCACAGCTTGCATTGGTATTAGCTAGGTGTAGATAGGCTATAGGCTGGATGAGTGTTCGGAGCACTTCCATTCCTTATTGGACCCGAGATGTTCTGGAATGGGGCGCTGCTGAAGAGTAACATATGAGAATGGTGCGTAGGGTGCCCTGAGAGAGATAATGGCCTTGGGGGCATTATTGGAACACTTCACCGGGTGGAGGAGTCTAGATCGGACCATAGCACTGAAGATGAGGGCTGATGCCTGGGTTGATTGTGTGGTTTGGGCGATGTAACAACCAACTGTGGTGTACTTGTGTTGTTATTTATGCTCATGCTAGTACTAGGAATTGGTTACACAGCAAATCCTCTGTAAGGGAGGTGGGGGATTTCCTCTGTTTTAATACTTGGCTGTGCTCAGTTTGTCCTCTGTTATATGCCTCTTTTTCTACTCTTGTGTTCTGTAGACAACATGATGTCTCACAGTAATATGCACTGCACTGTTTGTATCTTCTTTTGTTGTTCTGTTTAACAAAATTAATAAAACAGAGTTTTAAAAAAACATATGGTTCAATGGTAAAAAATCATCCGATTTTGCCCACCATGTGTAAAATTTTTATTGAAAGAAAATCCCATTTTTAACAGTTAAGCTCGGTGTCAATATGATGACACGGACAATGTATATAACACTTTTGCTACATTCTGGGGTTCCCAATAGGCTGTTACTTTTACCATTGTGTACAAATAAACCCATTTCCGGATTTGGGATGGTTTGTCACCACGAAAGACCAGCTCACACTAATCTGTTTCCTGCTATTCGTTGGGCTAGCATTCATTGGCATGACTACTTATGGTTACTTCACTATACGTGGTTCTTTCAGTGTACCAGTCTGCAGCATGTCTGCATATGGGATTAGAGTCCATGCTGACCATAGCCCCTATAAAACATGTTTAAAGTTGGTATTTCCAGCCTTTGGCGATTCAAGAAAACATTGCCTGTTGGTATTTTCTCGAATTACGCTTGCCTGTGTGAGAAACACAACCAAATGTTAAGTTGAATTTTGAGTTTTATGTAAACACTTTCAGCAACGTTTACATTTCGTGCACAAAATGAAAGTCATTACCAGCCGAATCAGTATTATGAGTTATGCTTTAAAACCCTCATCTCTGGGTTTTTCCCAGGACACATTGTGAAAATTAAAAGCAGATGTAAATGGCCTGGGGAGAAAAGTGCTTGGAATATGTTATCAGTACTCTACGGCGGAAAATTCCCAGTTGTGTAAAACTGAAAGCCCATAAAGAAAGCCTTACAATCTCCCAAAGTTCAGGGATGTAACTTTGTTTCTGAGGCTGAGGAAAACTGAGGGTGGGAGAACTGAATCAGAGAATTGGTGGTAGGATGTGCTTAAAATATTCCAGCTTTTGTGCTCCATGAGGTACGCTTCTTATTTCGGCGAACAAACTTTAGATCCCATGAAGATGTAGCGAACAAACAGGACACAGTACGCGTTGGAGGGGAAGCTCAAGGGTACAGAAATAGACTGAACCCTATGACTGGGATTCAGTGCAGAGAAAAAGAGCAAACGTGACTTGGACGATAGTTGATACAGATATATGGCTTCAAGAGGTCTTCTGGTGGTGCACGTTTGATGCAGAGTGTAATGGGTCCCTTACTGTCCTGCCACATTTGGTTAGCTGCATGGACGGCTTGAGGGCAGCGTGACTGGTGCGGCCAGCTGCACTGGGCGCTGACCTGGAAGGGGCCCAGTGACCCATGGAAGAGGGGCACTAGGGACAGTGACCTCAGGTGGGACGCTGTGTTGAGCAATAACGTAAGATTTAAAAGCACGTACTGCAGAGTTCCTTGGAGTCCAGCTTTCAGGCAACAACAAAAAAGTCAAGATAACTCTTGTGATTAATGTTCCTGCTAGAGGGAGAGATCAGAGTTTTGTCTAGTCTAGTGTCTAGTCTTGCCATAAAATAGCTCAGGGGGTTATTACGCCTGCTGCAAAAGAACAGATCTGTATTTTAAGTGGAGAACTGAGTGCATTAGTAAACCCAGCCTTTACCAGCGCTTTAAAACAAATGAAATGTATATGAGAGGGGGGTATGGAGAGATGAGGGACACTCTTGTCAGGTCAGGTGGCAGTAAGGGAATATGAGGAGGAGGTCGTGGGGCGGCAGGGGCAAAAAAGATTATCACACCGTGTGCCACTAGCACTAAAGCCAGTCCTGGTTATCTGGATATTGTTTAGGAAAGGGGGGATGGCTGCATCAATAGCACTGCTGTCCAACAGAGCTTATGTTCTATGAGGATTTCAAAATGAACGTTTGTGGGTTCCCAACTGGGTAACATTGAACATTGACTGGTGGGGAAATCCCCAGACTGGGATTCCAGCTCTGCTAAATACCATACCCCCAGTGATTACCTGAAAGAGCCAACAGCAAATATTCCTTGTCATTAGAAACCCATTAATGTCTTTCCCTATTGACTTGCTCATCCAGAGGAAAGATGTAGGCAGTCAGACATCATGACTGGGGTGCATGCTGATGAGGGCTTGACTCAACTCTGTCCAACTATAATTAATGCATGTTTAATGCAGAACGGCAGAGTTCATTGTGGGGTTCTATGCTTGGTTCTTATGAGAACTCTGATTTAATTATTGAATATAGTGTCATATTTGACTGGGGTGATTGTTCTGCACGGTCTTCACAACCTCTGCTGTATGTTCCCAATATCAACTATATGACCATGAACTCAGCACCCACATTGTAGTTTGCTACTTACCCTTGCATTTCCCTGGTGGCTTTGTTTTCAATGTGTAATGTCTACCACTCAGCAGCTCAACAGCACCATGGCACACAGCTCTGGCATGCACCTTCACCCATGTGTTCAGCGTTTCTCTGACATGCAAGTGTACGTAGGGGAGAATCACAAGGTCATGCTACTTCCTCAGGCCCACTTTCGTGTTACCTCCCTTTCTGAGAGATCCATCATTATAGCAATGGCCATGCTGGGACCAAAAGGGCTAAAGTGTTTTTACTAAATCTTGTTTCTAGGTAGACTACCACATTTGCTTCTTAAAGTAAAAGGGCCCTGGGCTTGAATTTCTGGTAGCACGATATGGAAACACTGGGGTGAAACTGTGTCCTGCAGTTAAAGTAGAGGTAAATAAACTAACTATTTACAGCACAGTCCTCCGGGAGGAAATGCCATCTACAGAAAACACTGAGTTTTCCTTCATATTTCATCCTTACTTTTCAGTATTCAAGGAGTTTAGCTATCTTCTACAGAAATACCTCACTTTTCTGTCCCTTCTGAGACTTCTAGGCCTCTATTACATTTGTTGAGGTGACACTCATATCTTTATAGGTCACATCATATCTCACACACATCCATGCACTGCTGATGTAACCAACAAACACATGCAAACATGCACAAACTAACCAACCCCAACCCCCTGAACCCACCCCGGATAAACAGTAAAACAGATACATCAAAACATACTGTAGATCCATATATATGAATGCTGCCAGGAAACAGCCTAATCCCCCATGTCCCACTTCCTACCACAACAGTGGAAGTAACCACCCCCATCCCGTAAACAGAGGTCAGTATGCCTAAGACTTTTATCAATTATAAGTGAGAAAAAGAACAGTTGCCCCCCCTCATCTTATTGATCAATCCCATACTGTGCCCCCTGGTATCCATGCCCATCACAGTGCCCAGAAACCCAGACCACACAGAGCACACTCCTGAGACACAAACCCAAACGCCCCAGCCTCCTATCCAGACAGCACCAGCCAGGAGCGAACAATATCAAATGCCAACAGAACTCAATGCCACTCGTGCGTCCGAGGGCTCAATGCTCTCAACAGCCATCTCAGGCCCCACAACAGCCATGGTACCGTCCTGCTGAATTTCAACCCTGCCCTTGGACACGTCAGACATCTGAGCAGAGAGTTGTGTCTGGCTCTCCCTACGTTTCCTCCAGTCCATATCGTAGACACCAGAAGCACAAGCAGCCCCCTTGGTGGGCCGCAAAGAGCGACCAGTGCCAGCCTTGTCCCATATTTGCAACCATCTTCAAACCTCCTCGGGATGTTAAAAAAAGTGCGACTTGCTCCCTGAGAGCACCCTCAGACCATTGAACCATTTTAGAGCGAAATATGGTTTGCCAGTTTAATGCCTGCTTTTATTCTTGCAAGCATGCATTTCCAGTTAAAAAAAACAGTCTTGCAAGACAGCAGGAGACTGGTTCAAGCAAAAATGCCTCCTGATGAGATATTTTCTGAGCAACAAGGGCCAGATGTAGGAAATGTTTAGCGAGTCGCAAACGGCAAAAATTGCAGTTTGCGACTCGCTAAACGCATTTCCCTATGCAGAAATGCATATTGCGAGTCGGTACCGACTCGCAATATGCATTTCAGAATCGCAAATAGGAAGGGGTGTTCCCTTCCTATTTGCGATTCTGAGTGGTATGCAATACGATTTGCGACCGCGTACGCGGTCGCAAATGGTGTCGCAGTTACCATCCACTTCAAGTGGATGGTAACCCACTCGCAAATTGGAAGGGGTCCCCATGGGACCCCTTCCACTTTGTGAATGGACCCAAATATTTTTTTTCAGGGTAGGTAGTGGTCCAGAGGACCACTACCTACCCTGAAAAAATACCGAAACTAAAGGTTTCGTTTTTTTTTTTAAGTGCAGCTCGTTTTCCTTTAAGGAAAACGGGCTACACTTAAAAAAAAAAAACTGCTTTATTGAAAGCAGTCACGAACATGGAGGTCTGCTGACGACAGCAGGCCTCCATGTTTGCGAGTGCCTATACTCGCTATGGGGCCGCAATTTGCGACCCACCTCATGAATATTAATGAGGTGGGTCATTGCGACCCCATAGCGAGTCGCAGCCGGTGTCTGTGACACCGTACTGCATACCAATTTGCGAGTTGCAAATTGCGAGTCGCATGGACTCGCAATTTGCAACTCGCAAATTTTTTATTTGCTACATCTGGCCCCTAGTCTCTTGTGTGCAAACATTATGCAAAATTGCGTAATATGAAATTTTAAGTCATTTCAGTAATTTTGCAAAATGCGAAATTTGGGAATTACACAAATTATGCCAGTGTAATTAACATTTCTATGATGCCTACACATTTTCTGTTTCTGTGTTTTCCTGTCTCAACATAGGTCTTAAATAAGGGAGGCTCACCTGAGTGCCAAAGCTGGGCACTACGTGGTAATCTATACAAAAACAATATCTGTAAGTGATCTTAGAAAGTAGCTTGCAGAATAACTATTTTCCCTAATTCTCCAGAACTTCTATTAGAGGTGCAGAAGGTAGAGAGGAAGGGTAGTGTACTGAGACAAGGGGGACTACCTATCAAGGTAATGAAGATTACTGGTAAGTAAATCAATAACAACCCTCTCAATTCCGTCGTTCTTCTTCCACTCCTAATCTTATGAGGAAGTGATCCTGCCTCTGACAGTAAGTTCACCATGCACCTTGACAGTAGTTCTAACAACATAGTCTATCACCTACGTTTATTAGACATCTATAAGTACTCCTCCCCCCACTCCGCATTTACTTTCATTTGCAATACTTGTTTGTTTTACCAATATCGATGTCTGCCTGTATGTTATCGCTGGACGCAGTGGATTTTGTTTGTCCACCAGGCTTTAATGTGCTCCCCGTCGATGTGCTAGGCCAGAGCAAGGTGCAAAAAAGCATTTAAGGACTGGCCATTTGGACATCCGTGAGGCGGTAATCTGGTCCAATGGTTGGTGCGCTAATGCGCACATGGTTAATATTGGATTGGCTGCACTGTTTCGTAGGGGAGGGATCTTGCGAGAGCAGAGATCTCATTACATATTTAAACAGAAAGAATGCTATTGTGCACATCACTATCCTTTTGGAGACTATGATGGGCAGAAAAGCAGTTTCTAAGCAGCACTATGTTAAGCACAAAGATGACATGGTGCAAGAAGAAATTCTTAATGTTTCTTGTGTTGATCTGCAGTCCTTCATTAAGGAGGCTGTAGATACTGCTATGGCTGAACCTAGAGCAAAGCGCACAAAAGATAAGGCAGATGATTCTGAGGAGCATCAGAAAGGAAAATATGAGCAAGTAGGACAATTGCGTGCGAAATGCTGGGTTTTGAGGCAAAAGCCCAACAGGAAGAAATCTTTTATTCACACTATACTACTGGCAATATGGATGATTTGCCTCTCCATGTTGTGATTAAAGACATTTTATCAATGGAATGGAGAGATCCTGATAAATCTTCTATACCTCCTTTTCTGAACAAGAGATATTTGTTCAGGGATTTTGATCAGGACTCTCCACAGATTCCTCAAGTAAATACCATTTTGGTATCCCTGGCTACAACTACCAATCTGGCCTCGGAAGATGCCATTCTTTCTAATGTAGCGGATCAGAAAGGAGAAGCAACGCTCAAACGGTCTTACTCTGCTTCCAATTTTGTGCTGAGGGTGAATATTTATATAGCTTATGCTACACAAGTTTTGCTTAAAAACATTCAGTAATTACATGATTGCACCAAGAAAACCAAGACCCCATTAGGATTTTGGCTAACATGGAATTGGGGCCCAAACTTCTGTCTGATGTCTCTTCAGTTTATGGGCGGCCGCTGCCGGGATCACAGTGGCAGGTCGTAGGTTACTGTGAAAGAAGTCCTGGAAATTGGAGGTTACCTAGAGAAACCCTTTACAGAAACTGCATTTTACAGGACGAACACTGGTAGCAAACTAGATGCAATGGTGCATAAGGCAGCAGAAAAAAAGTGCTCAAAACTTTTAAAATGACTTTGGTAAAAAATAATTCCAATTTAAGAAGTTGTCTCAGCTTTTCCGGGTGAAGTGTTCCTTTACTCTTCATGGCCGACCCATAGTCAGGGGTAGCTGGGGAGGGAGGTGGGGCGGCAGCAATTTTGGCTTTTAATCCTGGCCAAACGACTCCAGCACTCCAAAATAAACAAGCATTTGCAATGCACTAAGGTCTCGCATTTGTCGGAGTTACAACTGTTCATTTTCCGTGCATTAAAATAAAAAAACAGCACGATCGCGCTGTACAGTTTACCGGCAAAAGTGCATTAGCAAAGCGCTCGACTTCTGCCCAGTGAGATCGCGCTCCGAAAACAGAGAAAAAATAGTCCACAACCCCAGCGAGCCTCGCATGTTTTCCGCACTTGGTCGCTGCGCTCGAGGAGGGCTAACCACGGAAAAGGCATGACATATGCGTGCCTTCCACTAATAAAAAGAAGCAGATTCTAACAGACAAGCCAACTTGCCAATGAAAGACACTGACGTGACGTCGACTGGGCTCCGAGCCCTTTTCTAATACCTTAAGCGTCTCGCTAGCGATACGCATGCGCTAGCGCATGCGACGCAGGCTCGACCCTAAAAATGACTATCTAGCGATGGGAGCAAGGCTCATGCTCTTTTCTCATGATAGGGAAAAATGTGTGTTGAGTCATTGGGTTCTCCAAATTGTAAGAGATGGCTAAGGGATTTCTTTTTCCCAAGAATTTCCCCAGAGACATTTCATATGTACACCATGGCCAAAAGACTATACAAGGGCTCAAGTGAAGTCTTTGGGGGTGCAATATCTATTAAGAAAGAAAGCTTTCCTTTTGGTCCTAGAGGGCCAAAAGGGACAAGGTTTTTATTCAATTCTGTTTTTGGTGCTGAAGCACAAAGAGGAACTGAGACCAGTTCATAATTTGAGAGGTCTAAACAAGTATGTGTCAGTGGAGGCACTCAAAATGATTTCCCTGCAGATCATTCCACTGTTGGCAAAGGATGAATTTCTGGTGACATGGGATGCTCATGACACATACTTCCATGTTCTGATACATCATTCCAGTCAATACTTCATACGTTTTGCAGTGCAAGGTAAACACTTCCAGTTTCAAGCCCTACCTTTTGGACTAGCCACGACCCGGAAGGTCTTCGTCAAGTTACTTGCTCCAGTTGTTGCGTATCTGCATTTGGCTTCTATCACTGTTTTCCACATCTTGATGATTGGTTGCTTTCTGCTTCTTCTTTTTCTAAGGCTCAGAGGAATGTGGAAGTAGTGTAACAGTTCTTCAGCACCTGGGATTAATTTTCAATTACTAGAATTCCAGCCTCCAGCCCTCACAAAAAAAGATGTTTATAGGAGGACACCACATTCGGCTGTGGCGTGTATTCTTACCTGTGTTGTGAATAGCATCCATCCAGCAGAACATTACTCACCTGTTGACCTAGTTGCCCTCGTTTCACAAAGTAGGGCTGGGGGAGATTTAAGATCAGCGGGGGTTAATTCCCTAAATAATGATTTACTGTATCACTAAAAAAACTCTGGGTCTATGAAAACACTGACATAAGAAACAAAAAGACAAGAGATAAAAGACAGAAAAGCAAAAACAAAAAAACAAAAATAAACTGACGTAGCCTAGCTGCAGTGAAAGCATCCTTTTTATAGGACAAATTCCCTCACCCACCCATAGGTAGCATGCTTCTTGTTAGAAATTGGGTGTCTAGTTGCCTGAGGTAGGCACCCTTTCTAAGTAGGGACCACAATCCTAGTCAGGGTAAGTCACAACACAATCCAAATTATCCAGTGCTCACCCTCTGCTAGCTTGGCACAGAGCAGGCAGACTTAACTTAGGAGGCAATGTGTAAAGTATTTGTGCATTGACTCATGCAGTCACACAGTGAAAACACCACAATAAGTACTCCACAGCAATTTAGAAAATAAGATAATATGTATCTGAATAAAATAAGATCAAAATGACAAAAATCCAATATGCACAAGTCGAGATATCACTTTAAAGGTTTAAAAGAGCCTCAAACCTTAAGAAACAGTGGTTGTATCCTCGTAACACACAGTACCTGGGATGCGTAGAAAATAACGATGCACGGGGGCCGCAGAGGAGGAGATGCACTGAAAAATAAGGCGCTGCATCGGATTTTCCGGCACGGCACAGATGATGCGCTGTTTCTTTCCATGCTGCAAGGGGATGTGTTGATTTCCAGGAGCCCAGCCTTGGTTCCACACTGCGATGCGTGGATACTTTGACGCCCAAAGGATGATGTGTTGACAATCCTTGATGCGCTGGTAGGAAGGAGCAGGCGCTGCGTCGATCTGGTAGGTGATGCGCCAAATTTTCAGTCGCAAGGCAGGCGCTGCATCGATTTCTGCAGGCATTGCATCAATATTCTGACTCACGGGTATTTTCTTCTCAGGGGTGAAGTTTTTGTGGCCCTGAGACTTCAGAACAAGAGTCAGAGGCCAGCAGGCAGCAGGGCAGCAGTCCTTCTCAGCAAAGTAGTTCAGATGAGTCCTTTGGGCAGCCAGGGAGTCCCTCTGACAGAGTCCAGGTATAAATCCAGACGTTGCTGATTTGGTGGGGTCAGAGACTCAGTATATATATGGCCAAAAATGCCTTTGAATAGGGGGGGAAGCTTCAAAGAGTGGTTTTGTAGTGTACAAGTTCCCTTTTCAGCCCAGTCCTGTCTGCCAGGATCCCTCTGGGGGGTTATCAGTCCTTTGTGTGAAGGCAGACCACTGGCCTTTGAAGTATAAGAGAGAGCCCCTTTACCCTTTCTGCCCATGGAGATCCAATCAGTATGCAGGTGAATGCAGATGTAACAAAGTGTACTGTGTTTATGGCTGTCTGGGTGGAATGCAGTATGGGAGGTGTCAACCAGCACAGACCAGACGTGGATTGGAGACAGGCTGTAAGGCACAGATGGCAGTAAGTGCAGAGAAATGACCACTTTCTAAAAGTGGCATTTCTAAAATATTAATATGTGAAGCCCATCCTATCCAGTGCCTTGTAGTGATTTCCTTTCATGTGGGTCTCCTGTACCAATACTATGTCAGGGGTTTGTCTCTCTAGATATTGTAGGATCAAAGTCCTCTTGATCTTGCTCCCCAGTCCATTTGCATTACAGGTTAACATCTTTAGAGTGTTGCAGTGTGGTTTACTGCCCACTCAAGAGGTGTTAGATGGACTGTCCCTCTGTACCATACCTACATGGGAACAAGCATTTGGAATGCAACAGGTCTCGTATTTGTGAATGTTAGAGTTATTGGCATTGTTTTGGTTTGGAGTGCAGTGAATGTATGAACAGAGATGCAGCTGTAGCACTGTCTAAAGGTCTAAGAATGGGGAAGTACCACTGGGAACAGAGACACAGCTTCAGCACTGCCTAGTGGACTTTGAATGGGAGAGCTACTGATGAGAACAGAGAAGCAGCTGCAGCATTGTGTAGACTTACAATAAGGTTTTTCCACTGTGATCAGAGACAGAGCTGCAGCGCTGCTTAGAGGATTTAGAATAGTGGAGTTACTTATGGGACCAGAGAAGCAGCTAATAGCACTGTCTGGAGGACTTAGAATGAATAATTACCACTGGGACCAAAGAAGTAGCTAGCATTACTGCCTAGAGGACTTAGAATGAGGAAATACTGATGGGACCAGAGAAGCAGCAAGCAGCACTTCCTAGAGGACTAAGCATGAGACCACTGGGATGAGAGAAACAGCTGCAGCACTGTCTAGAGGACTTAGAATGAGGAATTACCACTGGGACCAGAAATGCAACTGCAGCATTGTCTACAGGATTAAGAATGAGCAAATACCACTGGGATCAGAGAAGCAGCTAGCAGCACTGTCTAGAGGAATTAGAATGAGAAATTACCACTGGGACCAGAGAAGCAGCTAGCAGCAATACCTAGAGGACTTAGAATGAGAAATTGCTGATGGGACCAGAGAAGCAGCTTGCAGTATTGTCTGGAGAAGCTAGAATGAGGAATAACAGATGTGACCAGAAAAGCAGCTAGCAGCACTGTCTCGAGGACTAAGAATGAGGAATTATCAATGGGACCACAGAAGTAGCTTGCAGCATCGTCTAGAGGAGTTAGAATGAGGAATTACAGACGGGACCAGAGAAGCAGTTAGCAGCACTACCTGGAGGACTCGGAATGAGGAATTACCACTGGGACCAGAGAAGCAGCCGCAGCATTGTCTACAGGACTAAGAATGAGGAATTACAACTGGGAACAGAGAAGCAGCTAGCAGCACTTCCTAGAGGACTTAGAATGAGGAATTACTGATGGGACCAGAGAAGCAGCTAGAAGAACTGTCAAGAGGTCTTAGAATGAGGAAATACCGATGGGACCAGAGAAGCAGCTAGCAGCACTGTCTAGAGGACTTAGAATGAGAAAATACTCACGGGACCAGAGAAGCAGCTGGCAGCACTGTCTAGAGAACTTGGAATGAGGAATTACTAACAGGAGAAGAGAAGCAGCCAGCAGAACTGTCTATAGGACTTAAAATTAGGAATTACCGATGGGACCAGAGAAGCAGCTAGCAGCACTGTCTAGAGGATTTAGAATGAGGAATTACCGATGGGGCAAGAGAAGCGGCTAGCAACACTGTCAAGAGGACTTAGATTGAGGAATTACCAATGGGACCAGAGAAGCAGCTTTCAGCATTGTCTAGAGGAGTTATAATGAGGAATTACACGCAGGACCTGGGAAGTAGCTAGCAGCACTTCCTGGAGGACTAAGAATGAGGAATTACCATTGGACAGAGAAGCAGCTGCAGCATTGTCAACAGGACTAAGAATAAGCAATTACCGCTGGGACCAGAAAAAGCAGCTAGCAGCACTCCCTAGAGGACTTAGAATGAGGAATTTCCGATGGGACAAGAGAAGCAGCCAGAAGCACTGTCTAGAGGACTTAGAATGAGGAAATACTGACGGGACCAGAGAAGCAGCTAGCAGCACTGCCTAGAGGACTTGGAATGAGGAATTACCACTGGGACAAGAGAAACAGCCAGCAGCATTGTCTAGAGGACTTAGAATGAGGAATTACCACTGGGACCAGAGAAGCAGCTATCAGAACTTTCTAGAGGTCTTAGAATGAGGAATTACCACTTGGACCAGAGAAGCAGCTTGCAGCATTTCCTAAAGTACTTCGAATGAGGAATTACCGACTGGAGCAGAAAAGCAGCTAGCACCACTTTCTAGTGGAGTAAAGGTGTTACCTCTGGGACCAGAGAAGCAGCTGAGGCACTGTGTAGAGGACTTTGAATGATGAGTTACTACTGGGACCAGAGAAGCAGCTGCAGCAGTGTCTACAGGACTAAGAATGAAATATTTCCACTAGAACCAGAGAAGCAGCTTGCAGCACTATCTAGAGGACTTAGAATGAAGAATTACCACTGGGGCCAGAGAAGCAGCTGCAGCACTCTTTAGAGGACTTTAGCATGAGGAAGACTGAAAGTGGATGAGTATGTGTCTCCCAAAGGGTGCAAAACACGCACACACAGAGCCAATTATTTCTAAAACAGCAGCAGAGGGAAAAGTGGCTTGGAAAACATCAAATAAGCATAGCTGAGCAGAGGCAGAACAACAAATGAAACCTGAAACCTTCAGTGCCTTTCTAAACATGGATTTTTCACTGCTGTGATGTGAGCACATTGCTATGGACAACCAAAACACCAAGGCTGCAATACCCAGACAAGAGGAGGGGCCATCACACGCTATAATAGGAGGACGTGTGAACACTTGTTAACATAGTGTGATGGCCAACAAAAATGTTTTCTTAGTGAAACACCTGGGAAGGAACAAATGATGAACATTTAGAAAAATGCACCAGTAAAAAGGAAGCATTTAAGATAAGCATGACAAAGAATGAATGGCAATAGTTGGTATGGTTAAAGCCTATAGAGTGAATACAGCATGTCTTGCATACAGCGGGTGCGCGCTACCTCGGCTCGACCTAAAAAGTAACACCAAGTGACTGCACCCCATTTCCTGATTTCATATTGAATTCTATCCATGTTCGTACAGCCTGCCGCTGAAACAAAACAATGTTAAACAAAACTCAGACTGAAATATACAGTACCCTACCAGCCTCCACCCAGCCCTCCTGCAAAGCAGGCTTCAAACAGCCCGGCACCCCAAAATACAGAATGATTGTCACCCCCTCAACAACATATCAGTATTTAGCACATGTCTTGAAAACACCTATAAAGGAAAACAATTAGTCAACAGAACATTCCAGAACATAAGAACAATATAACAACATCAGTGTTGTTGCCACTCTGAAGGTGACAGCAATTGTGCACTATATTTTGCTGTTACTGTAGCAGTTCCTCAGTGCCAACTGACAGTCAGGACAAACTGTAGGTTACTCATGTTGCACTGGCTCACAGTCAGTCCCGCCTACGCCCCCTCCTGGTGTTCCATCCGAGTGGAGCCCTTGCCATGGGACTGTTGTTTCTCTTTTGAGGCACCCTGTCTTCAGTTTGTCGAGGTCCGTCAGCCTTCTAACCAGTCCCATGCTTCCTCCGGCATCCCAGAGTAACAGGCTCTGCCTTCAGCAATGGCTCAGAGCCTGGCTGGAAAAAGCATCATATACTTCAGTTCTGCCTCGCCTAGGGCTTTCTTCACCTCTGTGAATCTGTGTCACTGGCATTGCACTTGCAGAGTGAAGTCTGGAAGAAAATGGTTTGTCGCATTTTCAAAAAGCACATCGCCATTAACCCGGGCCACCTATAAAATTAAGTTGTGATGTCTGTGGTTAAATACCCTTATGATGATGGTTCTCGGTGGTACGCCTGGCTTTGGCAGAGGGATCAGTGCTCTGTGCACACGTTTGATTGTAGAAAAGGTGTGAGAGCCTCTTTGGTTTGAGGTGCTTGGTGATAAGCTCTTCTAGGAAGAGCTTCACACTTGGACACTCCACTTTCTCTGGCACCCCAACCATACGGATGTTATTACATCTGGCCCTTCCTTCCTGATTCTCCAATTTGGCAGCAATAATTCCATGCTCCTTCACTAGCTGCTGTACCCTCCTTTCAAAGGACTTTGTGGCTGTTTGTATGGATATAATATTAGTCTCAGCTACCAACACTTTCTCAGATATTTTCTGACAGTCTTTCCAGAAAAAGTCGACGTCTACTGTGACAGCATCCAGTTTTGGTTCTGTAATGCCTTTCCTTTATGGCCACTATTATTTCTTGCAATGAAGACTTTTGGCCTGGCAGATCCCATCTTTCCTGCAAATCAATTGAGGGCCCTCCTGCACCCACACCAGATGTCGGGGAGAGGACTACGCCTGCATATTTATCCATCTTGTTGAGTTGCGTATGGTGCGCACTGTGACCTCCTACCATACCGGAAAGATTCGCCCCAAGGCAGCCTCTTCATTTGCCCTCAGCACTGTCAGGTACAGTACTGTACCAATGGTCCGTCAATCTCTGGGGCAGGGGCACCACGAAGTGCCAAACAGTCTGTATTGCACGCAGAGTTGTTAGGCATGCAGAAGTCCCATGGAAAATGCATGCATCCAGACTCCAATCCCCCCGAGTAGCTTCCACAAAAATACCTCCTCCGGGCTCCTCCAGTATAAGTCCCCTCCAGTGGGGCAGTCTTACAGCACCCAGAAGTCTAAAGGTATAGATTCACCTACCACTGACCCAGGGTTTGCCGCGGTCAGCCCCTAATGCCCAGTACTCACCCCTTCAATCTCCCACAGCTTCTCACCTCAGGGCCCCCAGAGTCCTCACCACAAAGATCCTCCAGCGCCACCTGCAGGATTAATGAGTTGCTCTCCCACCTGGGAAATTCATCGTAACGTCGCCCCACGCCTAGCATTATCTCCCTGCTTACAGTGCACCCCTTTCTTTATGACTGTTCCATCTGTACTTTCACAGGCTTGGCCCTTCACTGTATCTGAAGCCGGGGCCGCAGGAGATCAACTGTTTCCCAACCTGCCATTGTCGCCCCAGGCAGGAGTGAATGCAGAGGAGGGACGGGGGAGGGTCTGAGGCCTCAAGGTAGCAGGAGCACTGGGCCCAAGTACTGGCTGGCCCCCACCTCGCCCCCACAACAGCAGAAATGAAAGGGAGTCTGAAGGGCTTCACAGCAGCCCCTTCACACTATGTCAGAGATGTTCCAGGCACACAATGGTCAGTCCCTTTCATGTGGCCTCCTCCACGCGCTTCTGGGGCTGATGAAGCCACACTTATTGCAGCTGTAATTTTCAAAGTGGTGGGCCCTGAGCATCAACTGCTGTTCCCCCTGCCTCAGGGGTCCCTGGCTAGTGTTGTGGGTTTGGATAGTTAGGCGGAGGGGGGGTGATATGTGTTACGGCATCCAAGCTGACCTAATCAAAAGCCATCTCCATCGGCTCCAAGCCACGCTCCCCAGGAGCTGTAAAATCAATCGCCAAGGTGGCCTGAAATGCATGGAATTGAATCAGATAGAGAAGCTGATCTTTCCGTGGCCGGAGTCTCACCTTCTGGCTTTGGGGGCAGTGTATATTCAAGGCCATGTAAAGGGCTTCTGAGTGTCGATTTTCCACAAATTCTTTGGTAATCCCCTTAAAATTTGTTAATGTATGTCTAGTTCTGTAGAGACATCCAGAGCCTGATTTAGATCTTGGCAGAGGGGGTACTCTGTCACAAATATGATGGATATCCCATCCGCCTTATTACGATCTCCATAGGATATCATAGGATCGTAATACAGTAGAGGGGATATCCATCATGTTTGTGACGGAGTAGTCTCCTCAACCAAGTTCTAAATCAGGCCTATTCAATCTTTGGTTCAAATAGTTCCAATAACAGTCTGTATTATAATACAAAGAGGTATGTAGGGGTCTAACTGATATGATGCCCCAAAATAATTTCACAAACTTCTTGTGATGTTGGTAGATTAATCTTTAATATGATTATTCCTCCTGGTTGCTCTTATACAAACGTGCCAAAATGATTATTCCCCTTATATGGGATGGTGACAAGACTACTTTTTATTGAAAACAAGGCAAGTACACATTAAGAACAGTAGGTATATATCAGAAGAGACAACTCAGGTGTTGGGAAGGAATTCAAAACATCACATATCCAGCAAATTATGCTCGTCTTCCCTACCTTTCCCACTCGTGGATACATTTGGGTCAAAATGGTTACGATCCAACACCGTGTCCGGGTTCAAGGTGAGGGAGGTACATAAGTTTCCTCTGTAGTCATTCCATTGTCCCCATTTTTTCCTATATCTGTTTCATCCATATGTTCAGTGGGCGCCATTTTGCTGAGACTCCCATTTTACTACCACACACTTCATTCATACAATCAACCACTGAGATCCAATATCCCTGTATGTCTGGGCAGGCCCATATTACAAGTAGGAAAGAGCCTTCTTTACCACAACGCTGTAGATAACTGGTACCTTTAGTCCTACCCATTTTTACCTTAACCACACAAGTGGGATATGATCTATTCAGTATTTTCAACTGTACCAGACAAAACCCTGATCGGATTGCTACTTCTCCACCAGAGCCTCAAGTCATTCATCATCCTCAGTGTCCCCAAAATCACATTCCCAGTGTGCCCTTAAGGATTTCAGTGGGTCTGGTGAGTAGTTAACTAATTTCTTATATGTGAGGGATGACTCTTTGTAGTGCATGTGTTCTTCCAACAACCTGCCCTCCAAGGGAGAGCATTTGGGGGGGTCGGTCCCTCTCAGGAGCACCAACTGAAAGGCATGGCACACTTGAAGGTAGCGGTAGCTCTTGGTAGGCGCTGGAATGAATTCCTGTTGCAACTCCATGACCTGCCCTTGGGACCAAACTTTCCCCACCCTGGAGAGCCCAATAAGGTCTCATTTGGCAAAGCCAGATTGTCCCCCAAGCATTCCCAGTTTCTCAGAGTCCGAGAGCTGGGTAGCCTGCGTTATCTTCTCATCCCACCTCAGCACTCCATGTACAGCATGCCAAAGATTGACCAGAACTGATGTTGGGCTACTCAGGGTAGTGCGCCTAGGATTAGTATAGATAGCTCTAAGGTATCCTCCCTACTGCATGAGATACCTATACTTCCGGTAGGAACGCTCTTCTGGAGGAGAATGGACCTAGGCAATAGTGGTTATGAGCTTGAAAGTATTTATACATCTGATAACTATATGCGGACAGTCAAATTTATTTTTCTCCAAATCATTCAGCACTGTATTCAGGTGTGTTCAAAGAGCATTTACTAGAAGAGGCCAAGTGATTGTATATTGGCATTCAGAATTTGATTTCCACCTAATCATTTGGCAACGTTCTTAGTGTTTTCAGAGAACAGCCAACACGTTTTGCTCCTTAGCATAGCCTTGTGTAATGAAACTGGTGCTAATGTAAAGTTCTCCAATACCTTCAGGGTCGAGTTTGCACTATATAAAACTGCAAAAATAAAAAAATAAGATGGGAAATTCACCAGTAGCATCTACCAGTTATCCTTAAAGTCTTACAAAGACAGAACCTGCATCCGAGGTCCAGTGAATGCTCCTTCCAAGTGATATGGAACTGTGGGATCCATATGTATGGAATTTCAAAACCTTTGTGGGATCCCTCAAAAACCTCATCTGAAAAAAAGCATATTGTGTGACATGGTCCACAGAGTAGCAGAAAGCTTTAGATTCCCTCGAGGTAAGCACTATGCTCTATACTCAGTCATGAGAAAGGTGCATGTAATTCAAACAGAAGCCTATAAAACAACGATGAGATCAGCGTTCACTTGGGTAGATGAGGGACTGGGGGTAAACAAGAATGGTTACGGCAGCAAGTAGTCTTGGCCCAGATGAGGAACTTGTTAGAAATGTGGGTCTCTAGTTGACATAGGTATACACCCTTGTTCAAGTAGGGACCGCAATCCTAGTCAGGGTAAATCACAACACAATCCAAATTATCCTGTGCTCACCCTCTTGTAGCTTGGTACTGAGCAGTCAGGCTTAACTTAGAAGGCAATGTGTAAAGTATTTGTGCAATAACTCTTACAGTATCACATTGAAAATACCACAAAAATACACCACACAGGTTTAGAAAAATAGATAATATTTATCTGAATAAAATAAGGTTGGAACAATGAAAATCCAATGTTGGCAAGCAAAGTTATGAATTTTTCACAATTAAATCCCACTAAAGCGCTAAGAAACAAAATAGCTCCAGCTGGGGCTATCACAGCATCACTAACGGAGTCATTCCCAATAGTCCGATGTGACAGGCGCCGGTCACAGAGTCGCACGGACCCCCAAGTACAGTACCTGTGGAAACGAGGAAACAAACATGTTGCACGGAGTCGTGGAGATGAGGTGTCGCTGGGGCCGGTGCAGGGTCAGAGATGAGGAATTGTTTCAGTACCTGCGAGGCGGTGAGGCGCGTGTTTCGTCTATTGCAAGGGGAGCTGGTCCCATGTCGGTGGCAAGGCGTTGGTTACTTGTGACTGGCGGGGTCGATTGATCCAGTTGATCAAGATGTGATGTGTCATCTTCACAGCGTCGTGGTGATACTGCGTGACGTCAGCTGTGTCACGGCAGCGTCGGACTTGCGGTGCAGGCCGCGGTCATTGGTTGCAGCGATGTCCATGGAGCAGGCTGTGGCGTTGGTGCTGGCGTTGCTAAAATCATTCCTGGCGTCGCTGAAGTCAGGAAACTAGCTAAAAAAAAAAGAAGATGAATTCTTTGCTGTCCCTGAGACTTCAGAAGAGGAGGCAAGCTAAAATCCAAGCCCTTGGAGAGCACTTTTGGGGAAGTCAGAAGGCAGCAGGGCAACAAACAGGGCAGTAGTCCTTCTCAACAAAGCAGTCCGGATGAGTCATTTGGGCAGCCAGGCAGTTCCTCTGACAGAGTTCAGGCGTAGATCCAGAAGTGTCTGAATTACTGGGGTCCGAGACTCAGTTTATATGCCCAAAAATGCCTTTGAAGTGGGGTTACCTTCAAAGAGTGGTTTTGAGGTGCACAAGTTCCCCTTTCAGCTCAGTCCTGTCTGCCAGGTTCCCTGTTGGGGGGGGGGGGGTTGTCAGTCCTTTGTGTGAGGGAAATGTGCTTTTGAAATGTAAGAGAGAGACCCTCCACCCATCCTACCCAGGGAGACCCATTCAGTATGCAGATGAATGCAGATGTGACTGAATGTCCTATGTTTATGGCTGTCTGGGTGAAATGCACAAGTGGAGCTGTCAACCAGCACAGACCAGACGTGGATTGGAGAGAGGACTGTAAGGCACAGATGGCAGTAAGTGCAGAGAAATGCCCACTTTCTAAAAGCCCATTTCTAAAATAGCAATATCAAATCCATCTTCACAAGTAAGCAGGAATTTCTATTACTTTTCTGGCCATACTAAATATGACCTGATTATTCCTTTCAGATCAGAATCCACCACTCTAAAAGTATATGAGGGCTGTCCTAATGCTAGCCTATGAAAGCAGCAGGCCTCACAGTAGTGAAAAACGAATTTAGGAGTTTTTCACTACCAGGACATATAAAACACATATGTACATGTCCTGCCTTTCACCTACATAGCACCCTGCCCTATGGGTTACCTAGGGCCTACCTTAGGGGTGACATATGTAGAAAAGGGGGGGATGGGTTAAGGCTTGCCAAGTAGGTTTAAATGCCAGGTTGGAGTGCAGTGAAACTGCACACACAGGCCTTGCAATGGCAGGCCTGAGACATGGTTAAGGGGCTACTTATGTGGGTGGCACAATCAGTGCTGCAGGCCCACTAGTAGCAATTAATGTACAAGCCCTGTGCACATGTAGTGCTCTTTACTAGGGACTTACAGGTAAATTTAATATGCCAATTGGGTAGGAACCAATGTTACCATGTTTAGGGGGGAGGGCATCTGCACTTTAGCACAGGACAACAGTGGAAAAGTGCACAGAGTCCTAAAACCAGCAAAACAGGGCTGGGAAAATGGAGGGAGGGAGGCAAAACGTTGGGGGATGACCACCATAAGGCTGTCAGGTCTAACAGAACTGTATCACCTAAAAAACACAATCCCATACTAGACCACTTACTCTGTTGGGCCCATCTGAAAATGACAGGAATTACAGGAATTCTCAACTGTGGAGTTCTCAACCAAGCCCCTCTAAGAAGTGGCCAGTCAGGACTGATAAATGCATTCTCCTTCTGACAAACCAATCAGAAGATCTTTATTTTTCTAAGCTGATAATGGGCTGAATTTTATAGAAAATCCATGTTTGAGACTTGGGCCTATTTTTCATTTACAGACTCCGACCCAGAGGAAGAGACAGAAAAGCAGAAAATAGAGGATAAATAGAAAGGGAGAAATCAGCAATGAAAAAGAACCCGCAAGAGTTATGTAAAGGGACAGGACGTTTGAGGTGATGGATGAGGGATGGCTTTGGGTGGAATCAAAGTTCGGAGCCATTCGTATTCTGCAAGCCCAGCATTTGGCAGGGCAGGAGATGGTTTCTGAGGGAACATGTTGGGCTCTTCTACCTACTTTTTTAACATAATAAGCAATGCACCCACAGCAGTGGTTCAAAATCGTGAACTTAACTTCTTTTAAGGAAAGTACTTTTGGAGAATACATTATTATGTTTTAGAAGCAAGATTCAACAGCAGGAAGAAATCATTTTAAAATGTAAAGTTCTTACTAGGTGGTGAACATGAACAGCTCAAGCCAATCTCCCATGGTCTATGCTTGAGTGCAGTCATTGCCACTGGAAGAATGCGATTCTACGGCCTCTGCTGTTTCTGAATAATTAGGGTTTCTCCTCATTTTTCACAAAATCACCATCGACTGCAAAATTTGCCGGTTTCACCAACAAATTATTTTTGGCAAAGGGATCAAAAGTTGCTAAATAAGAGGGGCAATACGTGGTTCTGTGCACTGGCAGATCATTTGAAGGGGGAACTGGACACCTTTAAGTTGCTGAATGCTGTATTAGGTGCTAAACTGCCCAGACAGTAGTAGTAGTTTTAAAATGGCAAATAAATAAATAATACTGCTGTGGATTGTGCTGCATAATTTGCCTTTTCTTGCACATACTTTTGTCAACCCTACTGCATAATCTTGGCCCTCCACTGTTACATAATCTCAGTAAATGCTCATCACAGCAATTGAGAGTGGTAAACAGTTATTGAAGCGCTCTTGTTTTCAAATACATGACTGGACCATGCCGTGGGCATCACCAGCTTTCATCCATAGAAAAAAACTAAACAAAAAACAAAGCTACTTGTCTAGGTGACCGGCCCTCATTCGTTCAAGGCACCAGGGCACCAAATGTGAACTGGGGAAATGCTAGGACAAGGCAATTCTTTTAGGAAGTATTATTCTGTAGTTTTAACTAAGCCTAGCTGCCTCCTTGCATTGGAAGGAAGTTCATTAAACAAATAATATTTTTTTGACACCTTGATCTCCATTCCATTTACAAAATAGAGCTAATTTCTTCTAACCCCCTCTTTTTAGGGTCAAGAGCACAAGCGCTCTGGCACCTGTTGTAATCTCTCTGTGGGCTTTTAACCACGCCCATGTCACGCCCATCAGTTTGGTTGATTTGTTGGCTTGCCTTTTAAAATTCACTTGATTTAATTAGTGAAAGGCATGCATACGTCATGCCTTTTCCAGTGTTTAGCCCTCCTAGAGAACACTGGTAAACGACTGAAAACATTCGGGGATCTATATTTTCCGAATGGCTTCTGGACTACTTTTTATTTTATTTCCTATGTAGCACGATCTTGCTGGGCAGTAGTCAAGGGCTTTGCATGACATCAACCCTGTTACATGGATAATTGCACTTGTGCCGGTTACATGGATAATTGCACGTTTGCCAATACGTCTGACTGTAAGCGAACTTCTGTTTCCTTTTGTGTGTCTCCTTCACTTTCAGGCCGGCCTTCAGCTTGCTAATGTGAAATTGTTTTACTTCCATTTTGAGTTTATGTGGCAAGAAAAGTCCGGTTAGGAGTTTACAATGCTAATAGCTCTAACTCTAGCAAATGCGAGACCCAATGCAATGCAAATGCTTTTTTGTATTTGCATGATGTACAATACAGTATTGCACCTTTACCACTCATTTCTAAGAGAATGTCTGCTGAACTGGCCATGCTACAAACATTGCTGCCACAAATGACATCTGCATGATCCTGGGTCAATAAGACACACAGGCCCTAATCCTCCTCTACCTCTCTGTAGTTTTTAACATGGTTTACCACCCCAGACCATCTTAATCGAGGAATAGATGCTATTGGATTCTAAGAACCCCGCTCTCAGATGGATCTGCTCATTCCTCACTGGCAGGAGTCAGTCATCCTGGTCCCCTACTTGTTGGACACCCACAACCTCATCTGTGGAGTACCACAAGCATCTTCTCTGAGCTCGACCCTCTTCAATGCATACATGATCCCAATTGCCATAATCATCAGCTCCGACAACATCAATGTCCTTTTCTTCACCGGTGACACCCATTTCATGCTCTACCTCTCAGAAAAGACCACCTACACCTGAAACGAATTCACTGCCTGTATGATCAAAGTTGCAGACTGGATGAAGACCAGCTGTCTCAAACTGAATACTGACAAGACGGAAGTTGTGATTTTCATTAAGAGCACCTCACCATGGGACCCCACTTGGTGGTCAGTTGAATTTGGTCCCATACTTTCTCTCACCACCCATGCCAAGTATCTCTGGATCGTCATCAACAGCGGGCTCAACATAATTATCCAAGCCACTTCCATTTCAGCTTCCTGCTTCCACACCCTGAAGGTGCTGAGGAAAATATTCAAGTGGCTACCATCCAGCACCAGAAAATCATCACTCACACCATTGTCACTAGCACGCTGGGACTACAAGAACACACTCTATGCCATGATCAGCAAACATCACATCAGAGCTTGGCAACAAGATAACTTCCTGCCTCCATTGCTACATACACATCATACCAAACCAAAAGGAGCTCCACTGGCTCGCCATACACACACAAGCCTAATTCAAAACGCTCACCCATATTTTCAAAACACTACACAACATGGGCTCAGCTTCCCTCAACAATTGCATCTCCTTTCACATGCCATTCAGACACCTCCCCTCGGCCAGACTACTAATTGTTCACATACCACGCATTCGCAAATTCCGATCCGGCAGACAGGCATTATCCTACATCGCTCCTAAAGCATGGAACGACGTGAGCCTCTTCCTCGATTATTGAAGCTGAAGGCCTGGCTTTTTTAATAAGTCCCCGTCCGACCTAGGGGTAGCTAGATTCTAAACTGTTCAGCTCCCTGACACATCCCCGTGTGCTAGCGCGCTTTACAAATTCTCATAACATAGCTCATAAAACGTGAATTTTTGGTTAAAAGTCGCGTTTGGCACAGATGTAGAGGACACATTTTCTGAACAATAGAGTCAAATGAAGGTTGCGCCGTCTTAATGAAGACCAGTTGACACAGCAACGAATTAAGAATGTGTACGTCTGTCACTGCTTGCAAACATTGCTCTGTGTCAGAGAAACGGTGACATTGTGGCCACCGAGTCACCATCAACTTCTAAATTCCTTGGAAGTAAGGTACTTCATTTCGGTGGACTTTTCTAGAAGGGACAGTGTTCGTGCTACAAACGCTTTTGGGTAACATGTAAAAGGTGTCAGAAATCTTGAAGGAACAGGTCACTAAAATGCATTGAGCAGGAGGATTATAATTACTGATTGCAAGTGTCGGATGGTACAGGTGTCATCGTTCTGGCTCGTTTGGCTGCATTCCATCCTTACCCGCTCCGTGCACATGGAAGTGACTTACAGTGTCCGACTGTGCTTAAGACTACCTTGCGGTTGGGTACTGTACAGTGTTCGATAATAGACAAGTGTGAGTCTTGGTGACTTGCAGTGCCTAGCCGTGCTCGACCCCCTCGCCCCATCCCTCCCCCACATACACGCGAGTTTATACGAGTGTATACAGTACCCGACTGCGCATAAGTGTCCCTGTAAGTGTGAGGTGAGTGACGTTCAGTACCTGACTTTGCTCAAATCTCTCTGTGGGTTTGGGTGAACAGCAGTGACTGGCTGGGCTCCAGGCCTCCTGCAAGCACTGATGGTTTACAGTGCCCGATTATGGTCAAGTGGCCCTAAAGTGTAAGTGACGCAGAGTGCCTGACTGAGCTCCATGCCACCCGTGAGTGGTCTACAGAGCTCGAATGCGCTCAGGTCTCTCTCCGCTTCTCGGAGTGACTTGCAGTGCCTGGATCTATTCCAGCACTCTTTGCATGGTTCGGTGACTTACACTGCCTTGGGGTAAGTATGTACCGTGCCCTTGTTTCGCAATGCAGAGGTCAGTACTCGCTGAGTCGTGGTCCCACAGAGTAAGTCTTCCACTGTGAACAGTGGCAGAGGAAGAGCGCCTCGAGCCGTATAGCAACAAAGGAAAATAACCCACCCAGGCCCTGGTTGGTGGTAAAAGCTGTAATTGGAGGGAGGTTGGCCCTTCACATCCCTGGGATCCGGAGCCACTGCGCATGCTGTAGCATGTGTAGCTACCCTTGTGATTGTGCTGCTTCTACTCTGTGAGCGCTTTCGGTGCCATTGCTTCTCTGTGCGTAGGTCAGTACTGACAGCATAGGCACTCCCGTTCAGGTGCAGTACTTACAGTGCTACGGCGGCTCCCGTGGTGCTCCTGGGAGCAGGATGTGCTGCAGTGTCCTTGGCCCCAGCTGGGCATCTCGCGATCCCGCAGGGGGGTGCTTGGCAGCGCCCTCCCTGGCGCAGCGCTCGCAGCGGTGCCCTCGAGCTCCAGGCTGGGGATGAGCATGGGGCTGGAGCCGGGCACACGGTCGCAGGTGCCGCTGGATGCTCCTTCATCCGTCTGAGGCTGCCTGCGCCGCGGCTCACACAGGTCCTCAAACTCAGCCAGCGCCTTGTCGAGCTCCCCATCCGTGTCATCATCCTCTTCGGTGCCTGGAGGGTGCCCCGAAGCCAAGCGGGGGCAAAGACAGTCCCGCGGTCCCACTGGCGGCTCTTCTCCGTGGACGCGGCAGGGGTCGCTGCAGCTGCCCGGACTGGGGCTCCGGCTCCTCGGGGCGGCCCCGGAGCTACGTCCGCGGCTCCTCCTGGCTACGCTGCTTCCACTGCCCATGCCACCCTGTTCTGCCCTTCCGTGGTATCGGTGGAGCAGCACCCCGTCACAGCACAACCCCCCCGAACCGCGGCTCCATAGCCATTCCCAGGCTCGGGAGCCCGACACTGCCGCCCGGCTCACTGACCTGCCGTGCCTGACCTGTACCCACAGAAACACTGGGGCAGGGCAGCCGGGCAGGGCGAGCGGGCGCCAGCCGCCGGCCCGGTTCAGTGCAGCCACCACGGGCGTGTCTTGTCTCCAGCGCTCGTGTCCCTCCCAGAGGACCAATGCTGTCAGCGGTGCAAGCAGGAGCGATGTGACCCGCGCGCGCCCACCGCAACCGCGGGCTGCTGTTCTGCCTGTGCTGGCTCCACTCTTATATCCGTCCCATTCTTACTTCATTCAGAGCTCCCTCCCTAGTCACTCCCCTCCATCACCACTCCTGTTCTAATGACACCGCTCTCCTGGTTCCATCCTTCTCCGTTTCGACTACGCTCTACATTTGCTCCTCACTTTTCCATTGTTGCTGCTGCCTTTTCGATAAGGTTACAATATTTTTTTTTCATAAAGCAAACGTGAAACGTCCTTTGTCTACGGGCCACGGTTTAGCGATTCTCCAGACCACTGGTGTCAGTGCGTGTAGTGTTGGGGGCCCTAGGCCCTCGAGCGAGTGCAGCATGACGTCCCATCTTCTTAAAGTTGTATTTGGGAGTTCCAAACTGTGAATGTGTGAACCATTTTCTTTGTTAAAGTAGTGGGATAAGACGGGATCCACCTAGATTCCCTATTCGACAGTTATCCTTTAAATGGATCCGGAATATGGGCCAGTACCAAGGAGCAGTCTAGTTTGTGTCCTGGTAGCTTGCTAAAACTACCAGGATATAACAGGGGGACCAGGACGCAACAGGAGCACCAGCACAAATTCACTTAGGGAATGCAAATGCCTGCTGTTGGACCTCGCCCTCTCTGCAGGGTCATCCCCAAACGTGTTGCCTTTACCCTAAAATGACTTTGTTGACTTTGTTTTGCTGGTGTTAGGACTCTGTGCACTTTACCATTGTTAACCAGTGCTAAAATGCACATGGTCACTCCCTAAAACATGGTAGAATTGACTTGCACTCAATTGCCATATTTAATTTAGTTGTGATGCTTGTACTTCATGTCCCCGGGGCCTGTAAATTAAATGCCACTAGTAGGCCTGCAGCACTTGCTGTGCCACCTACCTAAGCAGCCTTGCAAACCTGAGTTAGGCCTGCCATTGCAGCATGTGTGTGCAGTTTTAAACTGCCATTTCAACCTGTAAATAAACATTGAAATACATTCTAGGACCCCCAGGTGCGCTAGTCTCAGCAGGCACTACTCAAATGCCCAAGGGCTAATCACTGTTCAGTAGCAAATCAACCAGTACAAGGTCATTTTTTCAGTTCACAAGTTAATCATTTTCCAAACTGAAAGTGATGCAGTTTTTGGATTATTTGTTGATGCAATTGATGCTTTGTCCTAAAAAATCCAAATGCTACTTCACACTTGAATCTAAGAACATTATATTCAATCCCAATGCATTTTGGGCAAAACCCTTCATCAGGAGAACTGCAGAACATTTATTATACACGGACGTCAGATTTGGAAAATCTACTGTACATGCCAAAAATAATATATACTTCAATAAACATGCTACTCGGTGCGAAAACAATTTTATATGGTTAGACAAAATGGAGTTAATGGGCATGCTGCCAGGTGCTAAATACAGACTGGGTGCCAAAACGTGGAAAATCTTATTAAACCTAACATGTTCATGTGAGCATTCATAACATGCGGCTCAGTGTGGTAAACAAAACTAACCGATCTTACAAGGTTAAATTACAGGAAGTAGATGCACGTGCTGCCAAGTGCTGGAAACAAGACATGCCCCAGAAAAATATATAATGTCGACCTCACTAAACCGGATGTGCTTGAAAGAAAACTGTCTGTGAGCGTGTACGAGCAATGACTGCTAAAGTTCAATGACAACCCCTAAAATGAGAAACACGCCCAACAGAAATGTGGCATAATAAGTAAAATAAAACCACGAGCGTGAACAACCAATATTAAAATGAAAAAACGTAAGCGCTGGCCAGTTAGGCTCATCTGCAAACATACCGAATACTCAAATGCCTTAAATGCTCATAGGGTGACGCACTACAAAGGGCATAACCCATTGTGGTGCTGAGAATCGAAGGAACACCCTGGTAGAAACAGGGACAGATAGTTACTGCTGAGACACCGTAAGACACGCTCAACTCCCCTGTGCAAAACAGAGTACAATGAACTGTGAATAATGAATCCTGATGGAACACATTAAAAACGTCACATTTACAGATGAGGTCTTACCTTCCTGGACATGTGCTTTTTAAGTTTTACATGTCCTGATAGTGAAAAACTCTTAAATTCATTTTCACTATTGCAAGGCATGGCTCTCAAATAGGATAACACTGGGATTTCCTTATTGAATTTAATAAGTTGTAATTTCCAAATGGAGCAGGTAACTAATTCATGTTTGGTGTTCTTGGAATTCTAATGAAAAATCCTCTCTTATGGTAAAGTCAGGTTTTAAACTACAATGAAAAAGCCACTTTTACAAAGTTGGCATTTTCCAGCCTTCCCCATTTAGTGCCTGCAGCTGTCTCTGGGTCACATGATTGGGTGTAGCAGACTGTTGGGCTTTGTGTGTTTCTTATACACAGACACACACAATAGTGGGCTTAGGTGTGCCTGGATGGGTCATCACTGTCAGGATGGAAGTGTGGATCCGGGCACAGCCCTATTTACACTTGAATAGACTGTGTTCTGCCTCCACACAAAGTGCTGCACACCCCCTGTAGTTAGCCTGGAGCCAGAACAGGGGAGGCAGGAAGCCTGTGGACTTCAAGGGGAAACCTCTAGATGATTCTCCCACTTCAAAGGAAGACCCAGGTATGAATATTGGACCTCAGACACTAACTCTTCAGTACACGTCTGGGCATGTGGTGACTGCCAGAAAGAAGGACTGCTGTGCTGCTGAAAGAACTGCCTCTCTCCTCTACTGCTGCCCTGCTGGACTACTGCTTTGCTGGACTGCTTCGTTGCTGGATTGCTGCCTTTCTGCCCTGCTGCCAGAGTCATCAGAACTGGCCCTGCACCTGAACCTAGGAATTCCAGAGCGACTTCAAGGGCTAGTCTGCTGGGGCCTCCTGTTCAGATCCACAGGGATATAACAGGCTTGCAACTACATTAACCAGCCCCTAAATCCAGCTGGAGCAAGTTTGTGACCCCCGAGTGATATCTGGACCCTTGGAGTGGCCTCATAGAGGCTGAATTGAAGTTTTTGGACTCTTTACGACCATGAAAGAGCCCATTGGAGCTGGCATCTGTCAGTGGCACAGCCCACCAATGCAAAATTCCTTCAACTCGACTTCACGCTACAGCATCAACCACTCGTGGGGAGAGCCACTGCGAAGCTCCAACCTGTCCGCTCGCTACGACAACAGGATCTTCGCATTCCATCGACGACCACCCACAACACTTCTCTGATCCTCCACTCTGAATAGGGCTCTTTCTGCTAGACTGAGAAAGTAACTTAACAGAAGACCTAACTTGGTCTCTGTATCTGACCCACACTCCACCATGATCGGCTTGAACTTGTGACTTGATCCTGGTCTCGCACAAAAGGCACTTTGAACTTTTTGGCACTATTTTCCAGTACATTTTTTAAATTGCATATGTCCAGATCTACTGATTGGAATGTTGTCATTTTGGTCTTGTTTTATTCTTTTAAATGTACTCTGTTTTTCTATCACAGTGTGAGATATTTTTGTGGTGTGTTTTCACTGTGTTACACACATACTTTGCACATTGCCTGTAAGTTAAGTCTGACTGCTCTGTGTCAAGCTAGCACAGGGTTGAGCGTATGTTAATGTGGGGGAGGCTGGAGACCTCACCTTGACAAGAATTGTGGCTGCTGCTTGAGAAGGGTTTTGTCCCCGTCAACCAGTAACCCACTTTCTTACACTTACCTTAAGAGACCATCAATTCCTTTTGTCCAAGATGTGTCACGCATGGCCCAGCGAAGATAATTAAGATGCAGTCAACATGTTATTTTAAGATTGCCAAAAGATTCCCAGAGTCCTGAAAGGGTGTTTTTACACTTTCTCAAGTTTAGTTAATTTGTAGATCTAATCATGTTTGTATATAGGTATGTCTGTACATAATATTTCTATAGTGCTATCCTAAAGGCAGCGGAGCACTGTACAGGTTAAAAGACTAGCAAAAAACCAACAGATAAGAGGATCTGTAAGAGGAGAGGTAACTGGATTGTAGATGGTAATGTGTTGTGATTTATTGTTCTGTAAAGAAGCCAGTCAACGTTTCCTAAATTGAAGCAGCATTGAGGAAGTCATGGAAAAGGCTTGCTGCATTGTTTTTTTTTTTTACACTTTTTAGTCTGTTTACAGTCTCATGGTATCCTAGCTGTGGCTGTTTCGAGGACCACGAGACATGGTTAGCTTGTCTGCCAGATAAGTGTGAACATTTGTTGAGATGGGTTTGTAAATGATTCAGCTGGTTTTTAAGATGGCGCAGAACAGCAAGGGGAGTAAATAGAGTTCTATCAGGATGTGGATGATATGCTCATATTTCTTTAATCCCAAAATGAGATGGACTGCAGTGTGTAGGACGTATGCCCTTAAGGGAGTACCAGGGAGGAGTGCCATGGAGTAGGTCATTAGCCAGTGCTTAATTTGTAATAGAATGAGTGTTGGTGCTCAAAGCTTTACTCAGAAAACCTGCGGCTGGGCCTTTTAAATGCCATCACACTTAATAATAAGGCTGCAGAGTCTTGAATCGACCTCATGGCTCTTCCATGCAATAGCAGACACTCCTTGCTCCTTTATCTCACTTGTGCAGGCTCCTGCTTCGTCCCTTTTAAACTTTTTTTGCATTTTTCTCTTTACACTTCTTTCCCCTTTGTGTGTTTTTCTCTATCTTGCTCACGGTCAATGTTTAATGAGGGAAAATAAGTGCCGGTCCTCGTAATTCAGTGCCAGTGGGCTCCAGCAACAACCACCGGCTCAAATTAAGCACTGGACATTACCACCACCTAGATTCCAGCATACGAAGGCTTCAACAACAGTTATGAAGACGTTTTCTGGAAGAACTTCCTTTAGAGCAGAGAGATGTAGTACCAGCTGGTCTTTTTCAGCAAAGTGTTCCTTGAAGGCAAGTTTGGGGCCTGGGGTAAATCCAAGAGACTTGGCATTGGATAAAAGCAGATGCTCCAAGCTATTATGTTTTTACACAAGATTTGTACTGATTCTTGTTTGTTGTTCTTGGCATATAATAGGAATTCTGTCTTGGTTTGGTTGAGCTTCAGACAGGCACTGATCATCCAGGTGTGGATAATGTGCAGGCAGTGCTTGAGGCATTGGATATCTTAAGCAGAGGAGATTTTCAAGATGAGTTGTGTAACATCAGCATATTGGCCAATCTTGATTCTGTTATATGTGAAGTTCAGATAAACAGAGTTTGAGGTCACTTTGTTTTAATTAGATATCACTCTGGAGACTTCTGTTAATCGTAATTCATATATTTTTATTCAAAACTCTAAAACATGTATCTTTTGAAAAAGAGGACAATGTGTTTCATGACTAAGTCATGCAGCTTCATCAGGGCCGAATAGAAAATACATGACACTTTCAAGATGAGAATCTTTTTCACAGATAATTCACAGGAAAAGTGCCACACTGATTAAAAAAGAAGAAATGTTAAGTCTTTCGAATAATCACTTTCTGAGTAACATATATAGGTGAATAAACCAATTCAATCATGCCATTCCACAGGATATCTACTGAAAATCCAATGGTGATTCATGGCATAATAACCAGAGTTAGATCTGTTTATCATGCCATATATCACCACTGGTTTTTCAATAAACCACCCATGGAAATGCAAGAAGACCAACCAGGACCAGCAGGATTGCGTGCTGGATTAGAACCTGGGGGAGGCGCAACAGGAGGATCAAGATCAAGATACCAGCATGAAGGGGGACAGGAAGGACCAGCAGAACCAGGAAGATCTGAGACAAGAGAATTAGGACCAGTAGAACCAGGGCGGTCAGCACAAAGAGGGCATTGAACATGATCGCCCGGAGGTGCATGATCAGGGTGGCTATTTCGTGGACCAAGACCAGTAGCAGCAGAATCAAAAAGACAGAAGTTTAGCTCGAGGAGATGTGAGAGTTGTGAGATGTGAGAATGTGGATAATCACACTTTCTCTCCTAAATTAATTTCGTTTTATTTTTCTAGATGTACCACACCTATGTCGTCTAGCATGCCTTGCCCCTTTTACACTCATAAAGGAAATCTCAGTGATTCTCAGTGCTATATATGCAGTACAGTTAAAAGTACTTTGTTCAGAATTGGAGCAGATCATACAGGATAGTTGCAGCAAACTCTCCGACTTCCTGAAACGGGAGTTTGGTCAAACTGATGACCAAAAGTGGAAGTACCTACGACTGTACAATTGTCTAAGTGGACGGGTGCTGCCCAAAAAAACAGCATACAGTAAATTGTTAAGGCTATGCACAATAATCAGTACAAATCTATACCAGAAAAGAGAAAAGGAAATATTAGCGACATTGATACAGTGTGGGTGTCTGCTATACATTCTTCAAAAGGCCCAGGAATGTATCTACACTGTAACCACTCAATACGCCTTCAAATAACCACACAGACACAAAATCAAAAGCTCAAATTCATCATACTGGACACTGTACAGTCAAAACAAAAATAGAAAAAATTAAGTAAGCATCGGGATATTCTTCAAAAAGATCCCAGATAAGAAACCGTTGCAAGATATCAACTGCTGACATGATATAAAAAATACATTTGAAAGGATGTCTCAGTAAAGCTGGCATTCATCCAAACAAGCCTCAATATTTATCCGGAAGAAAGCCACATGTAATCCATGCCTACATTTCATATATTACCATGTCCAGTCTATTTCAACTCAAACGTACGTGACATGTGGTTCTGAAAATGTTTGATAAAACGGCCATGTTTCAGGGGAAATGTTCTGCAAACCAGCAGAACATTCAAATTAATTCATGTAAATAATTGCTGAACATAAATTGACTATTTAGAATAAAACATGAAATCCAACCTTGCATAACATTGTGTAAAGTATAAAAATCAAATCTCCCAACTTTTTAAGTGTCTTAAGCTTAAAATTCGCCCTTCTAGTACCAATATGCTCTGAAAAGGAATCAAAGCAAAAAGACTGCATTTAGAAGATACAGTTGAAGGCCTTTGGTAGGACGAAACTTATACATTTCTACTGTCTGAATACTAATAGATCAATAGCTTCCTCTTTGGCGAGCTCCTTTTTAAATGTTTATAATTTGAAAATAAATATGGAAACTGCACTACAAGGGGCAGCTTTCCAATGCATTTTTCTATAGATTCATCTAAAACCTTTTCGCTTAAAACACTGGAAAAGTAGACACCTTGTGTTTCTATGATGGAAGCCTGCATTGACATCCAGCACAGACTCAATCACTTCAATATTAATACCTGGCAGCACTCAATCTGAGCTGTGGTTGCAAGTGTGGCCCACTACACTAATTTTTTGGGTTGCTGGGGTCCAACAGCACCTATTTTTCCATATCAGACATTACCTAAGAGGAAGAGCGGAGAATACACACACACAGGAAAGAAGGAGGACAAGAAGACGGAAAAACCCTCAACCAGGGAGAAATGAGGAGCCTGATGAGCGAGATAAAGGGGCAGGGAGTGTCTGGCAGTGGATTAAAGAGGCATGAGGTGAATTCAGGTCTATGCAGCCTTGGTATTCAGTGCCAGGACATTTAATAGCACCAGCCGATCTCCTTGGAGCAGTGCTTTGGCCACAACACTCATTAAGTTACAAATTAAGCACTGAATTACTCGGTATGTAATTGTACAAGATTTATATGTTAGTAGAAATGTTTATAAAAGGCAATCAAAAAATATGTTCAAGAACGTTTCTGTCTAAACATCTGACGTTAAATGTGCTTCTATTACCTTTTTATAGGAAGGACTGATGAGATGTTTTCCTGACGAAGGAACTCCATTAAACACGTTGAGAGTTTTCTGTATCACCTATGCCAGAAAAATGATACATTTATTATTAAGAAGAAAATAAATGCCCTGAATAAGGAAAACACTACTTCTTCAGAAACGTCGACAAGCTTTTTGATACAGAATTCTATCTGATCATACGAGTCAACGTTTATTAATAATGTTATAGTTAAATAAAACCTTTACATTATATAAAACACAATCAGTGCCGTACCCGTTTAAAAGAAATAAGGGCATAATAATACATTAAGACATTTCAGTGAATGTCCTACTTAAAATAACTCTACACATGATAAAACATTAGTGCATGAACTCTTCAGTAATTGTTCTTGATGCTACCTAAAAACTAATGCACAGGAGCTAAACTGAAGAATACAATGCCTTATACCAGGATAAAACAGTTAAAAAAGTACATATGCATATTAAGTGCATACTAATCACTATCGGACTCTGCATTAGGTCTTCCTTTGTTGAGACAGATGGACACACAATAAAGTGTCCTTCCATAAAAAGCACAGATGAGAAGGTGAAAGCCTTTAGGGCATGAGTCCTCTGTTTGATTGTACGACCACTTTGAGTTGTTCCACAGTGATAGTAAATGTTCCCAGGCAAGCTATTACTTGGGGGCTCGGGGCTTGCAAGCAGAACAGCAAGGCTTGATGGCATGTTCTTACTCCGTTAGCATTAACGAGGTTGCGTAAAAGCTTTCTGTTTGCCGGTTGCAAAGTAGGGCATGTGCATAATATGTGCAAAAAAGATTCGTCAGACCCCTGACACAGCCTGCAAGACATTGAAGTCAGTTATTGGGTCCATGGAGGTCTTATGTTGGTAACAGGCCAGGTCTTAACGCCAAAAATCTAGATTTGGAAAAGCCTTTGATGGTTTCGAAGAAATAGCTATGTGGCGCCCAGGATAGAAGCCTTGTTTGTTTGTTCACTACGAGTTTAAATGTGTGATGTGGTAAGTGTGCTTCCATCAAATGTTGCAAGGTCAGTGCTACTAAAGCCTCACTTCTCTCCTGAGCCCAGCAATTAATTTAGCTACTATCCTGAATCTCTTTCCAGATTAATGCTTTTAGAGTTTTCAGAGGGCTTGATTTTAAGGCTGACAGGTGCTTGAGGAGGGCCCTTTTCTGTACTAGGCCTTGCTCGTAAAGCTCAAATTCGAGCTGGACCTGTGTAGGTGACATGTATTGTGGGAGATGGAATACCAGACGGTAGACTTTGCTCTGAGCATTGTTCAGAAATAGGCTTAATTTTCCCAGGAAGGCTACTAATCTGGAAGACAAAATTGGGATCATTTTTGCTTTGATATCTGCCAGAGTTGGTTTCGAAGTTGGCGTAGGAAATGTGCTGTGTAGTTTTTGAAAATCAGCAATTAGTGAGGCAAGACAATACTTTAATGAGTTTAAATGAAGCCTGGGAGAATGGCACTCATGTAGCCAAACCCCTAGGGGTTTTTAGTTGGGACTACTTTCTACTATGCTGCTTCCCGGGAACCAGTTGCCCTTCTTTTGGTGGCCGTTCTCAAAGATGACTATTTTAGTTCTGTCTAAGTTAACTGTCATCTGGTTTGTGCGGTAAAGAGCTAGTGTGTTAAGCTCATTTTGCAGGCCAATTAGCGTTAAATTCATAAGGACTATATTGTCTGCATATTGAAATGACATCGGCGGTTGTTGTCCCAATTTTTGAGGATGTGAGTGCGCCTCATCCAGAGCTGTACTCAGATCTGAAATGAAAAAATTAAATAGTGTTGGGGCAAGGACACAACCTTGTTTTAGGCCACATCTTGTTGGTATTGTTTAGTTAGGCCATTGTTTGTGCCAAGGCTAATCTTTGCCCAAGATTCAGAGTACAGAGTCTGTAGTGCCTGCAAAAGGTTTGCTGGAATATTCTATGATGCCAGTTTATGCTACAGCAAGTTCCTGTCAACGTGGTTGAAAACCTTTGAAAAATCAATTAAGCATGTGTAAAGCAGTTGTTTTTTCTGAGTATGTTTCGATCTTAGCATACAGAGGGCGACAAGATTGTCTACCGTGCTCAAATTTAGCCAGAAGCCTGTTTGATTGTGTGAGAGTTGGCCTGAGGAGGCCAACTCTTCAGCCAGTTTTCCAGTTCCTCCATTAAGATGCCGGCGAAGATCTTTGCATCTGTGTCTAATATTGCGATCATGCAATAGCTATCAGGTCCTGAATAAGGGCCTTTATTGTAGATTTAGTGGAGGATTGACCCTGACGAAGACTCTCATATGATATTTTCACAGAGGCACTAGTAAATTAGCTGGCAGAGTGTTTTGCTCCATACGTCCAGGTCATGCTTGCAGATTGACGCTGGCACCCCGTTAGTGCTCAGGACCCCATTTCCCCTTATTTGCACTGCAATAGCTACTTTGGGAAAAGCAAGAGCTGGAGTGTCCATATTTTTCTAAGTACATAACAGAGCTGCTTCACTGCTGTGACATAATGATCCAATGTGAGCAAGCCAGGTTTGCTGCAGGGCATTATTTCCAGCACCACAGGTGGAGCTGTGCTCTACCTGATTGATTAGAGCTCACAAAGATTTGCTGTTTTTTGATTTGCAAGCTTGCACAATTTCAATCCGGTCTTGCTCATCCCTTGCATACTTTGACTCCCAAATAGCTTTCGTATATTCCCTCCTAATCTCAGTAAATGTTGGAGAAGGAGTATCAAGTGCATGCCAATGCTGCTTTGCCTTTGCTGCTTTTAGGGCCCGCTTCTGTTGTTTAAGAGTGCTATTGTACAGTGTGTTATAGTCCGCTTTTTGATAGAGTAGATTTTACCAATTGTTTGCTCAGAGGACATTTTATAATTCTACTAGCATGTTTACCCAGGCAGCGCCTTGTTCTGTGATTCCTCGCTGTCTTGTTGATTGGTTGTTTTCCATTGCTCATATTTTTCTTGAGTGACTTCCATCCATCTTATTTGATACCACGTTGCTCCCGGGTTTTGGAAGCCTGTGTCGCTCCTCTGGGCAGCATAATCATTATTGTTTATCATCTCTACCACTAAAGGATGGCGGTCGCTTTCTCGACTGCCTTCTACTAGGAAAGCTATGACCGTATGGAATAGGTGGAAGGAGACAAATACATAGTCTAACACTGATTCAGTTGTCTTGGATATTCGAATCACCGCCAGTGGGAGGTCTGAGTCAAATCTTCCATTCAGTGCCTTTAGACCCATTGCTTCAAGTGTTGCCAGCAGTTGGTGGTCAGCTATGTCAAGATTTGCATATTTTGAGGCCTGCACAGGTATGTTCCAGCCAGCATTCAGGGTGTGTGTTTCTGTGCTACTCCCGCAGTGGTTGGCCAGATTTAAGTTAAAGTCGCCGGTGTAGGAAAGTAGCCTCTTTCTAGCATGGTTACCCCCCCTTTTGGCCTGTTTGTGAGTGTGTGTCAGTGTGTTTTTACTGTGTCACTGGGATCCTGCTAGCCAGGACATGGTATATGGTACTTAGGTACCCAGAGCATTGGGGTTCTAGGAGATCCAAATGGGCTGCAGCATTTCTTTTGCCACACATAGGGAGCTCAGACAAACCCTTACACAGGACTGCCATTGCAGCCTGCGTGAAATAGTGCACACACTATTTCACAGACATTTTCATTGCACTTAAGTAACTTATAAGTCACCTATATGTCTAACCTTCACATGCTGAAGGTTAGGTGTAAAGTTACTAAGTGTGAGGACACCCTTGCACTATCAAAGGTGCGCCCACATAGTTCAGGGCCATTTCCCTGGACTTTGTAAGTGCGAGGACACCATTACATGTGTGCACTACATATAGGTCAATACCTATATGTAGCTTCACAATGGTAACTCCGAATATGGCCATGTAACATGTCTAAGATCATGGAATTGTCCCCCCATTCCAAATCTGGCATTGGTGAGCCAATTCCGTACATCCTGGGGGCTCCACCATGGACCCCCAGTACTGCCAAGCCAGTTCTCTGAGACTTGCACTGCAGCTACAGCCACCTCACAGACAGGGTTCTGCACCCCCTGGGGTCTGGGCAGCCCAGTCCCAGGAAGGCAGAACAAAGCATTTCCTCTGAGAGCAGGGTGTTACACCCTCTTCCTTTGGAAATAGGTGTTACAGGCTGGGGAGGGGTAGCCTCCCCCAGCCTCTGGAAATGCTTTGAAGGGCACAGATGGTGCCCTCATTGCATAAACCAGTCTACACCGGTTTAGGGACCACTTCTCCCCTGCTCTGACGGGAAACTGGACAAAGGAAAGGGGAGTGACTACTCCCCTGTCCATCACCACCCCAGGGGTGGTGCCCAGAGCTCCTCCAGGGTGTCCCAGGCTTCAGCCATCATGCTTTGCAAGGTGTGGGGGCACTCTGGAAGGCTCTGAGTGGCCAGTGCCAGCAGGTGACATCAGAGACCCCTCCCGATAGGTCCATAGCTGATAAGGGAGCCAATCCCCCTCTCAGGGATATTTAGGGTCTCTTCTGTGGGTTCTCTTCCGATTCTGCTTGCAAGTTTCCTTCAGGAATCCTCTGCAACAACTTCAGACTCTTCTGACCTCGGATCAACTGCAGCCTGTTCCAAGAAACCCTATAACTGCAAAAAAGTGTCTACAAGAGACACTTTTCTTTAGCAACCTCAGCTCCAAATCAGCAACTGCAACAGTTTCCATGGTGTGCACGCTCTGGGGACTCCCTGTCTTCATCCTGCACCAGAAGGATCGAAGAAATCTCCCTTTGAGTGACGGAGTCATTCCCCTGCTCCAAGCAGGCACCTTCCAAGATGACGACTGGTACCCTGGAACTCCTCTCACAATGACGAGCATGCTCCTAAGGACACAGAGGGAAGACATCATCGACATAGACTGTCCTGAGGTCCTGCTGACACAATTTGGAGGAGGTAAGACCTTGCCTTCCCCAAGAACGTTAGTACCCCTTTGTACTGTGTCTTTTTCACCTCCTGAGGCCTCTGTGCACTCTTTGCAAAATTCCTTCATGCACAGCCTGGCCCAGGTCCCCAGCACTCTAACCTGCGACGCTCAACTCGCTGAGTTGTTCTCGAGCAGCGTGGGACCTTCTTTTGTTGTGCTGCATCAACCGCAGTTTGCACCTCCTTTGAACCCAGATCCTAGGGGTGCTGGCTGGCATCCTGAGGTCTCTGTATAGTGCTGAGAGCCCCCTCTTCCTCCTCACACAGATATGAGGCCCCCAGGTCCCTCCTGGGTCCATCGAGCACCATTTTGATGCAAAACACACTTTTGTCATAGCCAAGGCTTGTTGGTGCCTTCCAACACAAAATCTCATCTGCAACAACCTTCACGCCGTGGGACATCTTTTGCATCATGCAGGAACCCACTGGCATCTTCCTTGGGTGCATTTCTGCAGTCTTCAACTAACGGAGACTTCTTTTGCACCCTCTTCTGGGTTGGCAGGGGCTCCTGTCCTTCCTGGAACTTCTTTCAACTTCTGGACTTGGTCCCCTTCCATTGCAGGTCTTCAGGTCCAATAATCCAGCAGTTGTTCTTGGCAGACTTGGTTTGCTTCTGCAAAGTCCCAAAAACGAGGTGTAGTGTGTCCTAAGGAAACTTGCAGTAATTTACATACTTTTACTGTATTCTTACTCTCCCAGCGATTCTGCACACACTACACTTGTCTAGGGGGGAATTTGTGATTCACATTCCACTTTTTTAGTATATGGTTTGTGTTGCCCCTAGACCTATTTTCTACCTTTGCATTCTATAGGATTTCCTACTGTTTGCATTCATTGTTCTATGACTATTTACTTGTCTAATTTTGATGTCTAGTGTATTTATTGTGTATAATACTTACCTCCAGAAAGGGTATTGCCTCTAAGATATTTTTGGTACTGTGTCACCCCAAATAAAATTTATTTTTGGTAACACTGAGTATTTTCTTTACTTGTGTATAAGTATTGTGTAACTATAAGTGGTATTGCATGAGCTTTGCATGTCTCCTAGATCAGCCTAAGCTGCTCTGCTATAGCTACCTCTATCAGCCTAAGCTGCTAGAACACTGCTACATTCACTAACAAGGGATAACTGGACCTGGTGTACGGTGTAAGTACCCAAGGTACCCACTACAAACCAGGCCAGCCTCCTACAGCCAGTCACTATCCGTTCTGCTCATGAGTGTCGGCTGTTAAATTCAAACAAAGTGTGTTCTAAGGCTGCAATTGCCTTTTGGCTGTGGGCACCCTTGGGATTCAGGTAGACGTTCACTACCAAGATCTTAATTTCCAAGTGTTATTTATTAGCGCTTGCATATGAGGAGAGTTTATTTCAAGTTAGATTTAGAATTTTAAGTGTCATATAAATGCTCAACCTTCCTTTTGATCTGCCTTTGCCTCCATTTTTTTCTGCAGGTTTATAGAAATGTGCATTTCCCCAGCGGGGTGTTTCGCTAAGGCTCCTAGGGCCACATGTAGCAAGCTTTTTGCACGTTGCAAACAGCAAATTTTGCTGTTTGCGACGTGCAAAAAGCACATCGCAACGCACAAACCCCGTTTTGCGATTCGGTAACCTGGTTACCGAATCGCAAAACAAGTTTGTGAGTTGCAGTTAGGAAGGGGTGTTCCCTTCCTAATTGCGAGTCGCAGTGCAATGTAGGAATTCGCAAACCACATTTCAAATGGGTGGTAACCCATTCACAAAAGAGAAGGGGTCCCCATGGGACCCCTTCCACCGTTGTGAATGGCACTGTAAACATTTTTTCAGAGCAGGCAGTGGTCCAGAGGACCACTGCCTGCTCTGAAAAAATGAAACGAAAACGTTTAATTTTTCGTTTTTGTAATGCATCTCGTTTTCCATTAAGGAAAATGGGCTGCATTACAAAAAAAACCTGCTTTATTGAAAAGCAGTCACAGACATGGTGGTCTGCTGTCCGCAGCAGGCCACCATCCCTGTGAGGGTCGCCATTCGCAAGGGGGTCGCAAATTGCGACCCACCTCATGATTATTCATGAGGTGGGCATTTGCGACCTCCTTGCGATTCGCAGATGGTGTCAGGGACACCATCCAACATTAGGATTTGCGACTCGCAAATTGTGAGTCGCTCTGACTCGCAATTTGCAGGTCGCAAATCTGAAAGTTGCTACATGTGGCCCCAAGTCTCTTGGAGGCATATAATATCAAATGCACGTAAGTAGGTTTCTAGCTCGTAGTCCAGTGCGATTTAATTTCCACCTGCGATGTTCCATGAGGTTAAAGCAATTTTATTCTTGCTTTTAAAGGAAGTTTCAAGGTTTCCTGTTGGCGTCTGCATGCTAGGAACGTGCATGAAGAGCAGCCATAAGCCAATCAAGGCTTGTGTTGCTAGACGGTGTTGAACCGGTATCTCTGCTTCCATGTATTGTTGATAGAGTGATTTTGAAGTTTTGTTTTACTGGTATCAAGTCACTAAGTGGGCCTTTTGCATCTGCTAACACAGATTAGCTTGTTCTTGTAATAGCTTGCACTGAGTGCACTGGGATAAAAAAGGAGAATATTTTTCTGGTGTCGACGAGCTCACGTGGATTTCCCACTCTTTCAGCAGGGCGCTCTGCTGGAGAATAAGGTCCTTGATTTTGGTGTCATCAAATTGTATTTCAGAGGATTCCCTCCTCTCTCCTGATTCAGGCAGCAGAAAAGCTACTCGCTACAAGTCACTGCTATTTTTTTTCGAGGCCTCGGAGGATTGAGCAGATTTTGAGTGCGTTTGAACTGGTTAAAATATCCCAGGGACCTCGATAATTATAAATTGGTCAGAAAATTAGCATGGCTGAAGAAGCGGATGATGTGCCTATCTCAGGTTTTGTTTTGTAGTGCCCGTGCATCACCGAAGATTGAGGAAGTAGCTGTGTTAGGCGGTAATAGCTTTTGTGCTTGAACTGAGTGCCTCTCTAGGTGCATTTTTGTGGGGCTAACATGGTTGACAGGAGTAAACTGTCCACGTAGAAGGCTGGGCAGGACTGTTCCGTTTTCCTAAATCCTACCTCTGAATTAAAATATTGGAAGTGTTCGCCGTTCACTTCCTGTTGGGTCCCCCGGAGTTGTGCTAATGGGGAGAGGCCACCTCCCCAAGGGTTTCGTTGGTTTACAGAGAGAGTGTAAGGGAGCTTGACCTGATCTGGAGATGTTAGCGCTATAGTAGTAGCCCGATTTCTGCAGTTCTTGTTACCTGCATGGGGGCCATACTTACAGTTCGGCAGATTCCTGAAGGCATTATGGCTGATGGATCATTAGGCTGTGTTTCCAAGTTTTTCGCAGGTTTGATTGCTTGCTCTTTATGCTGCATTATAGGAAATTCTTCTCTCTGCTGTTTTGGGGCATATAGCTTAATAGATGCTTGCAGATTCGAATCATAGTTGGTGGTGTGCTGTCTGTCCCTGAGTTCATGTGAACCAAAGGTCTGACGGACTTGTTTTGCTGAGTTTGAGGCTTGGCTAGTCGTGCCATTATCTGCACTGAATTGTGTTCTGTGCTGTAAAGTGGCCTCTGATGATCCCTAGGCACACATTGGGCTTAATGATTTGCGGATGTCTGAAGAGGGGGTAGACTAGAACTCCTTCCTGATGCTTTGGTTTCTTGACCTCAGAAAGTCTTGTTGAGATTTGTTTAGCCTTTTTTTACATGTTCCTAAAAGCACTGGTTCAAATTGGGGAGATTCAGGATTCTCTAGTCCATTTTCCTTTGGGTATGTGGTTGGATTTTGTTGGATTTTATTGTCTACACAACCCACGTTGTCTTTTGGTCCTACATCTCCTGTGTGTGCTTGCCAGGCTGGTTCCTGGCGCAGGGAGAGGGGTGAGTCTGGACAAGTTGGCAGCTGAACGTTATCTTTGGGAGCGCCATCCTACCCCTGATGTGAGTGCCCTTTGGTTGGCGATATATTTAGTTTGCCTTGTGTGTCATTGTCCCCCTGATGAGAGTGCCATCAGTTGGTGATGCATCCAGTTTGCCCTGGGCAGAGACAGATTTTTCTATTTCTATTATCATGTCTTTCATGACATCCGGTAGTTCTGACAGTTTTTCAACACCCGGACTACAGCTAAAATACTGTGTTCTTTCCTCCACACAGGTCTGTTCTCTTGTTATTAAGGAATTCAGTTTTTCCATCTTTGCTTCAATGGCCATAGTATATGACACCAGTGTTTGCAGAACTGATATGTATGTATTCATCTTGTCGGTGTTCATTGTTGTTGCGGTTGTAATAGCCATCAGAAGACTGTAAACAGTACTCCAGTCTGTTCCTTTACCGTTTCTTTTCTCGGGTTGACTCTGCTTTTCGAGTTCACTTTGTTCGTCAAAGACTGGGCTTCTTCGTGTGGATTTTCGGAGTTCAGGCGTTGTCTGAACTATATGAGTGCTGCTCCAGTCTGGTCCACTAACGTTCATCTTTTTGTTTTGCCTCTGCGCCTCAGACCGACTCTGTCCCTGAGATACTGGCGTGATTTGGTGCCATGCCCGGTCAGCCTGAGTGGTTTTTGATTTACCAGATGGCATCTCTTCTGCCATTGTCTGTACTTTGGCGCCAGTCTTTTCGTGGACCAGTGCAGTAGCTATGGGCCCTTCTTGACTCTTTTTCCCTGGACTGGGGTGGTGATTGTGTAAGTTAATATGAGTGTGAGGGGTAAGGGAGAAGACTCCCATGTGTGGAGGGTTGTCCTTTGAGTGATTTGGCTGAGATGTCAATTTGTACTGTAGTTCTCCCACGTGGAGGTCAACTGATGCGGGAGGGGAGCTTTTTTGCCCTGGAAGTTTTATTAGCTTAACTTCTGGGGCAAGTGGGTATCCTCGCTTTAGGAAGCTCAGGGGCAAAAGAGGCTCCAAGTCATTAATGTCATTAATAGCCTCTAATTCAGGCAGAGATCATTGTAACCAAAGCACCAGGTTGCTACTTTCAATTTCCAGGTTTTGCATGATTGAACTGTCACTTAGGGACTTTATGACTTAACAGCAGTCTGCACTTAAGTCCATAGTGTACTTCACTGTGGCCCTTTGGTGGACCTGCTTGCTTCTATCAGGGCAGAAGTATTTCCGAATAGTTTTTTCCATTTTGGTTGGACTCCAACTTCATTGCGGCTACTGCTTTATCTTTGGATTGGTTTAATTGCTCCCTCTCTCAACTTGTGTTGTGAGTTGTAGTTAGTGGTGAACTCCTGTTCCTCTGCTTCCTTGTGTTAAGGATAGAAGATCGTTTATGTGTTAATTTCTTTATCTTGAACACGTTCTGCGCTCTGTCACGAGCAAAGGGCAACTGCAGTTTTTCATTTGGTTAAGCTGTGGTGTTTTGCTCACAGAGGCTCTGGAAGGAGGTGAGAAAAAGTGAGCTGTTTTAGTTTATCGGACTTTATCATGCTTTTGCTGTTTTGAGATTTTGTGTGATTGTATTTACTTTGGTCCTTCTTTATGTCAGGGTAACAGTGGCTCTAATTATCATGCATCCGTGCGAGCTCTGTTCAAAAGTTAAACATGTGTTTAGACAGCAATTGATGTAGGTGGACTGTGCTGTGCTTCTGACGAAGCTCACCAGAGGTATGGGACTGCACCACATATTTTATTTACACACTTTTGTGGTTATTGGGACATTGGTGCTGAGACTAAGGCGTGCGGCTGCCCCCCAAATGGCAAGAGATTCCTTACAGCTGTGATATAAAATTGGAGCAGTTCATTGCATTTGATTCTTAGCTAATTCCCCTTATTTTATTATATTAGGGGGGTCTCACCTGCTCACCGAGCTGGATGTTTGTGCTTGCTGCTTCACTGCAGCTCTGCTGCTGTGTCTCCTCCAAGTGCTTTGGAGCCGCTGTGCTCGGTCTCTTCTGAGTGGTTGAAAGGGTGCTGCTTCGTCTGCAGCCAGCAGGTGTTTGAAGGGGGCAGGGAGGTTCCAGAAGAATGCCAGGGGCTAATTCTAGAAGCTAAGCAGGAGCACATTGGGCTACCCTGCAAGCCGCACCCAGACCTAGCTGGGCCACTATCGCAGGTCTGCTGGGCTCTCTCTCTCTCTGTTGGCCTTCTGCAGCATCCACACTAGCTCTGCACTACTCGGGCCCCCGTAGGCAGAGTTAGTGAGGTAGCGGGAGAAGATGTTAACGCTTTGTTTTCCCCCTTGTGGCTGAGCATAGTACCTCACACCATGCACTGTAGTGGAGGCTGGTTTTTAGGCACCTTCCCCTGACCGGAAAGCAATGCAGGCCGCTGCTGCCAAGAATGGCCTGCGCTGCGCCACCGAGCACAGCACTCAGAGGTCCGAGCTCCAAACTCCGCCCACCAGAAACAACAGCTGTATTCATAAACTCATGAACTGGAACCCAAAAACTAGATCACAAGAAAATATTGCTAATGAACCGAGGATTATTTTTCCTTTGGTGGTTGCACTGCTGTGGTCAACAGCCTGACCTATTTTCAGAGGTTATTGCACTGTAGAGTACTGGGGGCACTGCCAAGTGCACTCGACATGTATACGTGTGATTAACTACTGTCATAGATTCTGCATTGCTACATTTTAAATTAAAATAAAAGTAAGATCTTTATACCCAGACATGTTCAGACGAGCTACTTCTGCCCAGGTGGATATTTCTTTAAAAAAATACCCTGGTCCTTGTGCTCACCAAATCTTTTACTCAAAAGACTACATCAGGTTCAAGCTATGGTTGCTAGAGTTGCTTAAATGTGCCTAGACAATCTTCTTCTTCCAGACCCATGGCTAAGCTCCACGGGCTTCCAGTGAAGGAATGTATTGCTTTCAAATCACTCTACATTTTCATCAGAGCAATACTGAAATAAAGATAGTTCTGGGTCTGTAGTGACGTAGAAAGGAAACTAATTTTAGTATTCAGGGTATAACAGCTCAGCCATCCTTAAAACAGTTCCTTCCTCCAACCTCCACCCATCTCAATTCGTTCCGAATCCCCCTTCATTCTACTCTGATGTCATCGATGACATCTGTCAAGAACAGAATACTACATAATCCCCTCCTTTCAATACAGACTTAAATACATCCATGTCTGAGAGGACTAAAACACTGCTTTACAAGAAATAAGACTAAACAAGAAACTTCATATACACACGAGAGAGAAAATTAACCTGAAAATGATATGGAGGCAACAGAAAGGAAAGGAAATAAAAACACAAAAAAATACAGGTTAAACATAGTCTTTTGAATAAGCAGGACTTTGCACCTTTCTGCCAGACTTCCTTGGCGGTACACAACCACTCTTACTGATGGAGACATTATCTTCCAGCCTCCGTGAGTCAATCTTGTTCTTTACTTCAGTATCCTGCAAAACTTTACCTTTATACAAAACCAGTCTGTTGAGATTCCATATGCGATGATCATCAGTTCTGATGGCATTGGTGAAAACCTTGATAACTCTCATTGGTTTAGACAACTTGTTTCCACAGGTCTGTAAACCAGGACGTCTTATCGTAACCAGGTCACCTACATTTACTTTAGTCACCTTAACAGAATGGCTACGATCAAAATATAACTTGCTATTACTTATTTTGGAGGATTCTCTCTCTCTCTCCACTGCTTATCTTCACCAGTCTGTTCATCACTACCCAAAAATGTATTAACCCAAAAAGGTTCTAGCAAAGTGTTGGGACATCTTCCACGAAACAACACAAAAGGAGACATACCTGTGGTTGTATGTATACACCAACTACCTTGATGACTTCATCCTGCCAATTCCTGCTGTCATTTTTAGCTAATGCTATGGTCTCTTTCAATACTCAATTAAACTTTCTACCATTCCATTGGATTCCGGGTGGTATAGAGTGCATTTCTTGTGTCTGATACCACAAAGATGAAGAAATGTCTCAATTTCCTTGGAAATTAGTTGTACTCCATTGTCAGCAAGAAATGTTTCAGGGATTCCCTCTCTTATAAAGAGATCTTTTAGAAAATTTATGACAGGTTGAGGTTCAATGCCTCTGGAGAAACATATTTCAGGCCAGAGGGAGAACATATCCATTGCAGCTATGACATAGTTTTCTTGACCATTTCCATGTCTGGGTCCTAAAAATCCAATGCAACAGCTCAGCCATCCTTATAACAGTTCCTTCCTCCAAACTCCACCCATCTCAACTCGTTCCTAATCCCCCTTCATTCTACTCTGATGATTTATATTTTAGTGGACGGGATAACCGTCACGGTTGTGAAGGAGTAACTCATCCTCCAAGATCTCAATCAGGCCCTAAGTTCGTTCATCTTTATGGAGTAAATATAGATGAGTACCCAGCACTGACTAAATTTAGTTTAAGAGAATGTTCTCACAACATGCAGTGCTAATGCATGGCGATTAGGTTTTAAAGCCTGAACAGAAGATACTACATTCTTACAGGGTGATAAATCTCACTGTGTAAAGCTGGTGCAGGCATATTAAATTAGGCCCTGGTAGCAGCAATCACGATCTCTAAGTGCATCACCTTATATTTCTTCCGGTTCATTATAATACCCATGTAATAATGATAGAGTGGGTCAATGGAAAGTTGTAGTCCAAGAAGTCCACTTGCGGATGTTCACATTATATGTGCACATCCGCATAGAAGCCCCTCCCCCTGTCTTCCTCAGCTAGCTTTCTCGTTCTCCTCTCTCACTTTAGTCTCACTTTAGCTGCCTGCTGTATTTTTAGTTTGCATCATTGTCTTCATAATGTCTGCTCTGTCTTTTGTTTTGCCTTTCTGTCTTGATTCGCTCTTTATTCGTTCCATCTGTTACTATATCTATTCCTTTCATGTCAATATATTTAACTCCCTGGTTCTAGTTTGCCTGCCGTCTTTGTATCTTCCTTCTGTTTCACTAACTGTTTATCTTTTTAGGTTTCCCTTTCGACCCTCTTTATCTCTCTTTTTTTACTGGCCAGTAAATCTTTATTGGCAGAACTCGACATAGCAACACAAAATAAATATTACAGTATAGTATTGATGTCGTTGTCTAATTACAGATGAGAAGGGATGGCGGGTGAGTACTAAAATAGTTGCCCATTTTTACAGTTGTTGAAGTCATCACATTCTTGCACACCTGTGTGATTTTAGACGTCGTTTTGAACAGTTGACTACTACATCAGAGCATTTCTGCTATGTACGTTCATATATGCAGTCTGTAAATAACGTGTCAAACGTTCACTTCCTTTTTAAGGATGCGATGTCTTGCCTAAGATTTAAAGCCCCCTTCAATCATTTCTCGGACCCAAACACAAAGTAAGGTCACTGTCATCTCTGTTACATAAACCACGAATTCTTTCAGGCACACAGATGCTCAACTTGTGGTAACTGAGCTAAACTGGACGCTTCTTTTCAGAAGAGTGAGGGGAACAATGATAAATTCTGAGCATTTCAATTAGCTGAATGTAAAATGTTGGAAGATCTGATATGTATAAATGCAAGAAAAACGTATAAAGCTGCAAGGAAATATTGACCAGCATATTGAATATCAGGAATTATGGGGACACGCACAGCTGAGAGAAATGCTGCATACAACAGCAGGCTTACAGGATGTACTTAAAACTGTTCCACGGGGTCTGTTCAACTGTCTCCTTAATGAATACTGCCACCAAACCGTGCTTGTTCACCTATTCAAATTAAATATCGGCTTGAAATCTCAGGGCAAAAGTCTCAAACTGATGTTTTGTGACATAATCTGGTTCAGCATGCAATGCACAAAAAACCGCTCAGGCGCTCAACACCGAATTCTTGTTGTATGGTGAAGGCACATAGAAGTACATTGTTCTAGAGATGTCTGCTATCTGCGATTTCCCACGCGGCACTATCAATGAACAAGCCTATAGTGAAAATTGTTGCTCACCCTAGAATTAAGGGCAAAGAATTCCACCAGATGGTATCTCCGTAACAAAACTTGATCCTTAAAGATGGTCGATTGACACATTTTTGCTTTGTGTTTTTCAAGCCACAACGTTATACTACCGAGTTGCAGTCCATCTCTAAAATGGAAGGGTTTGTAGTACTGTTTTCATCACACTGCTGACATAAATGGACACTTTCAGAGGGGTACAGAGAAAAACACAGTGGACTAAAGAAAAGTCAGCAACTTAGTACAAGGTTCGTTATAAAGAAGGCATTCCTAAAACAGAGATGGGGCAAAGGTTAGAGATTTAATGCATCTTAACTCCCAGCACCTGGAAACTAGTTTTTGACAAATTCCAGTGGTCCTCCACAATAAGTGATAGAATCTTGTTTGTATACCGATGACGTGCTGATGTTCGTGGATGACCTGGAGTCAAAAGGACCCCGGCACTCCAGATCCTTCAAATCTTTGGCGCGTACTTTGGCCTGAACATGAATGTCAGCAGATCCTCGATCTTCCCCATTGCCTGCTGCCCCCAGACCATGTCTTGTGCCCAGAGGTACGAGTTTGCTTTCTAATATGGGGTTATTAAGAGTAACATTGTCCAAACACTTGAAATCATCGTCCTTAAAGATCCACTGTGGTCCCGCGACAGATGATGAACCGAAAAACCAGCACAACAGGTGAAGCTTCAGAGACAGACGTCTGTCACTTCTCCTGTGACTTCAAGGAACTATCCCAACTCCTAAGCTTGTTTTCCATCTGAAAAGAGAAAAATCGACGTAATATTCCACCTTCAAAACTCGAAATCATCAATATAAAGGGTGGGAAAATATACATTGTACAAATCATTATAAAGCATCATGCAATGTATAAACATTGATGAACCTTCTTGGTGGGATAATCCTCGCCTTCGTATCCTTAACAGAACTGAAATTCTTGATGCGAATGCTAGAATTTTTTTGATTCTATGTCAGGACCAAAGCCTTCGGATTATGCTAGTTTAAAGCTGTGCAATGACACCAGATGCCACATCCGCAATGGGTTTATGAATTTTTTTTTTTAATGTAGAATCTGAAGACTAAACAACTGCAGTCATGATATCTTCCAGACAAGACCCTGAGGAAAAGGCCTTGGAAGCCATAGCTCCTCTCACCGAATGAGCCCCAAATACAGAAGTATTTGGTCTCTACTGAAGAAGGGCACTAACCCAGAAACACGTGTCTAGAGATGAACAGTACTGTCTGCACTAACTTTAGTGAAATACTACAGATTTTTTTCAAGCAAGTATTAATTGTTCCAACTGCATGTACCAGGATGCAAGGGGCGAACTCGACTGGAATGTTAGGCAGTGTGCTCCCAATCGGACTTCATGTTTAAAAGGCTCCCTCGAGCCATTGAGCTGACGAGCTCTGGAGACGCACCTGTGAGCCGGGGAGTGGTACGAGACTTGAGACGATATCGGCGGCATTTCCAGCAACCCCAGATATTTCTGGTTTTTTTTGGTCTCTACTGAAGAAGGGCACTAACCCAGAAACACATGTCTAGAGATGAACAGTACTGTCTGCACTAACTTTAGTGAAATACTACAGATTTTTTCAAGCAAGTATTAATTGTTCCAACTGCATGTACCAGGATGCAAGGGGCAAACTTGACTGGAATGTTAGGCAGTGTGCTCCCAATCGGACTTCATGTTTAAAAGGCTCCCTCGAGCCATTGAGCTGATGAGCTCTGGAGAAACACCTGTGATCCAGGGAGTGGCTCTAAACCTGAGACGATATTGGCAGCATTTTCAGCAACCCCAGATATTTGTGTTGTTTTTTTGGTCTCTACTGAAGAAGGGCACTAACCCAGAAACACGTGCCTAGAGATGAACAGTACTGTCTGCACTAACTTTAGTGAAATACTACAGATTTTTTCAAGCAAGTATTAATTGTTCCAACTGCATGTACCAGGATGCAAGGGGCGAACTTGACTGGAATGTTAGGCAGTGTGCTCCCAATCGGACTTCATGTTAAAAGGCTCCCTCGAGCCATTGAGCTGACGAGCTCTGGAGACACACCTGTGATCCGGGGAGTGGTTCTAAACCTGTGACGATATTGGCGGCATTTCCAGCAATCCCAGATATTTATGTTGTTTTTTTGGTCTCTACTGAAGAAGGGCACTAACCCAGAAACACGTGTCTAGAGATGAACAGTACTCTCTGTACTAACTTTAGTGAAATACTACAGAATTTTTCAAGCAAGTATTAATTGTTCAAACTGCATGTACCAGGATGCAAGGGGCGAACTCGACTGGAATGTTAGGCAGTGTGCTACCATTTGGACTTCATGTTTAAAAGGCTCCCTCGAGCCATTGAACTGACGAGCTCTGGAGATGCACCTGTGAGCCGGGGAGTGGTACTAGACTTGAGACGATATTGGCGGCATTTCCAGCAACCCCAGATATTTGTGTTTTTTTTGGTCTCTACTGAAGAAGGGCACTAACCCAGAAACACGTGTCTAGAGATGAACAGTACTGTCTGCACTGACTTTAGTGAAATACTACAGATTTTTTCAAGCAAGTATTAATTGTTCAAACTGCATGTACCAGGATGCAAGGGGCGAACTCGACTGGAATGTTAGGCAGTGTGCTCCCAATCGGACTTCATGTTTAAAAGGCTCCCTCGAGCCATTGAGCTGACGAGCTCTGGAGACGCACCTGTGAGCCGGGGAGTGGTACTAAACCGGAGACGATATCGGCGGCATTTCCAGCAACCCCAGATATTTGTGTTGTTTTTTTGGTCTCTACTGAAGAAAGGCACTAACCCAGAAACACCTGTCTAGAGATGAACAGTACTGTCTGCACTAACTTTAGTGAAATACTCCAGATTTTTTCAAGCAAGTATTTATTGTTCCAACTGCATGTACCAGGATTCAAGGGGCGAACTCGACTAGAATGTTAGGCAGTGTGCTCCCAATCGGACTTCATGTTTAAAAGGCTCCCTCAAGCCATTGAGCTGACGAGCTCTGGAGATGCACCTGTGAGCTGGGGAGTGGTACTATTCCTGAGACGATATCGGCGGCATTTCCAGCAACCCCAGATATTTGTGTTGTTTTTTTGGTCTCTACTGAAGAAGGGCACTAACCCAGAAACACGTGCCTAGAGATGAACAGTTCTGTCTGCACTAACTTTAGTGAAATACTACAGATTTTTTCAAGCAAGTATTAATTGTTCCAACTGCATGTACCAGGATGCAAGGGGCGAATTCGACTGGAATGTTAGGCAGTGTGCTCCCAATCGGACTTCATGTTTAAAAGGCTCCCTCGAGCCATTAAGCTGACGAGCTCTGGAGACGCACTTGTGAGCTGGGGAGTGGTACTATACCTGAGACGATATCGGCGGCATTTCCAGCAACCCCAGATATTTGTGTTGTTTTTTTGGTCTCTACGGAAGAAGGGCACTAACCCAGAAATACGTGTCTAGAGATGAACAGTACTGTCTGCACTAACTTTAGTGAAATACTACAGATTTTTTCATGCAAGTATTAATTGTTCAAAATGCATGTACCAGGATGCAAGGGGTGAACTCGACTGGAACGTTAGGCAGTGTGCTCCCAATCGGACTTCACAGAAGTATCAATACCAGCTTCTCCTAAAATCCATCTGACCCAGCATGCTAGGGTAGCAGAAGAGACTGGGCCAAAAGGATTTTGTAACAAAATCAACAGTTGCTCAGTTTGATCTCTACGCAACTCACAAGTTACATCTTCATGAACTTTAATACATTTGATCACACATAGTTTAAAATTATCCCTAAAACTTGGAAAACTGATACATTTCGACTTTGATTTTGTATGTTTGGAAAGACGAAAGGATACTTCACCTGTAATATCCAGAGCCTTGACATCAGACACTCGTCTAGAAGAAATTAAACAGTGTAGCAATCAATTTGGACAATAATTGTTTTCTAGTAAGATCTTTATTAGTGGGCCAAGACTGCAAAAAATGTTACCACCACGTTAACATTCCAAAAGGAGGAGTATTTAGGAAGTGGAGGTCTTACCATAGGTACACCCCATAAAATGGGATGTTCACCCACAGGCTTACTGTCTATCTGAGGATGTTTTGCCAAGATGGCAGATTAAAACTTTTTTACTGTTCCATATGCTAAACCTTCAGAGGCTAAATGGGATAAAAAATAGGCTATCATTTGCACTGGTGTCCCCAGGGGATCCACACACCGTTGACTGCACCAATCAACCCATTGTTTCTAGGTGGAGGCATATCTCTTATGCGTACTAGGCACCAAGGATTGAGAGAGAAAGAGCTCTGCGTTGTCTAAAAATTTAGAGATGTGTTTAAGTCCCCTGAGATTCTCCACGCCATGAGGGACAACTGCCCCTCCCAAATCAGAGGATGAGGGCAGCCCATTGGATCCAACAGAAGGTCCAAGGACGACACGATCCAAACCGGGGGAGCAAAACACAGATCCATCGCTACAGGGAACCATGACTGTGCTTTCCCATTCGGGGTTATTAAGATCATTTCTGCTGACTGATGACAAACCTGGGAGAGGACTCTGTGACTCATGGCGAACAGGGGGAAGGCATATCTCAGATATCTCATCCAGGAGTGCAGTAAGGCACCTGAGCTCACCGCCAGAGGATCTAGTCAGGCATGATGTGAAAAGGTTCATTGGACACAGACCCCAGAGATGGCTCCAAAATTGGAAAACACAGGGGTGAAGTTTCCAGTCACTGGAATCCTGAAGAAATTGAGAATTCCAATCCACCACTACATTCAGTCTGCCTGGAATATATTCTGATGTTACAGAAATCTGATGTTTCAGGTAGAAATGCCAAAAGTCTTTGGCTACCTCTGCCAAAAGCCAGGAACGGGTACCCCCCAACTTGTTGATATATATCACCACAAAATGTTGTCCATCTTTAGAAGGATACAGCATTTCGCCTTGTGAGAGGAAAGTGTCTTCACTGCAAATGAACTAGCAAGGAGTTCCAGACAATTGATGAGATACTGTAGTTCCTCTGAGGACAATCTGCCCCCCCCCCCTTTTCCACTTGTCCACATCTCGCACCCCAGACCCATCTGCTGGCATCTGGCTCTATGATCACCTCCGAACTGAGGCGAAAATCGCTCTCACATTCCAGGCATCCTAAAGAGTCAATTGATGATGGATTTCCACTCTGACTACTTGAAACAGTGGGATTTACTCTGCATAGGAAAGGCCACTGCAAAGCTGAAAGATTTTCAGCCATTGTTGGGCCTGATAATGTAAAGGACCTGGAAATATAGTGTGGATAGAAGAAGCTAGGAGGCCAACCGTTTGGGCAAATGCCCTCAATGAAATGGAAGGAGCAAACAATGCTTTCCTCAACACCTTCTTGGTGTCTAGTCTCTTCGTCAACTGTTTTTTGAGCTGGTCTGAAACAGAATCTATTTGAAAACTTTTATAATCTATGTTTTGGGTAGGAATTAGGTGAGATTTGTCCCTGTTTATGACAAATCATAAGCCTTGAAGAAGCTGAATTGTCCAAGAAAGATTAAGAAGAACCAACTATTGTTGTTGGGCCATCATTAGGATGTCATCCAGATAAACAATCAGACAAACTCCTTTCTCCCTGAGCCATTGGATTATCGAACGCATAACCTTGGTGAAACACCAAGGTGCTAAGGATAGACTGAATGGCAGAGCCAATAATTTGCAGACCTGGTTGTGGAAAAAGAATTGAAGGACTCTGCAGTGAGGGGAAAAACTAGAACAGTCAGGTAAGCGTCTTTGAGATCTAGATGCACCATCTAATTGCCTTCATGTAATAGATCTCTTAGGAGGTGAATGCCCTCCTCTGTAGACAATCCAAGAGTTGAAATGACGCAGATTGAATACAAGGCGAGAGCCTCCGTCTTTCTTCTGAACCAGAAATATCATACTTACAAAAACATTGGGGTGAAGATGAGAATGGACAATCGCCCCTTTTGAAGAAGAGATGTTACCTCTTGACCTATAAGATACTCTCTTGTTGGGAAAAACTGAGCGGGGGAGGAAGAGAAGTTTGGAGAGGGGTTGCATAAAACCCCAGATGATAGTCACTTATTGTTTCCAATATCCATGCATCCTGCGTGATTTGATGGCAATTGTGTGCAAACAAACGTACTCTGCCTTCCAAAACAATCCCCCCTGAGGGAATAATTGTTACCTGTTTGGGAGGCACCTTGGTTGGACTGTCCTCCTTTGGACTATCCTCTGCAAGTGCGGCTTCTGCCCCCTTGATTGTGCGAAAGGTACAAGTTGGTTGATCCGGAATAGCTGGAATGTCCTCTTCAATAGGATCTAGAGGTCTGGGATTACAACAGTCTTACGATCGACCTCTAAAGTGTCCGGCCCTGGTAAAAAGGCCACTGGCAAACAACTTTTTTGATTGATATCTGGGCTTTGTCTAGCACAGAAGAAGTGGCCACATATTTGGCTAAGTCCTTGACAAATTTGTCTCCGAACAAGAGACCATTAGCAGATTGCCCAGTATCAGAAGAAGCTAATTCAGCCAATTTGGGATCAATACGAATAAGCAGAGATTTGCGCAATTCAGTGGAAATGGTGCAATTGGCTTATCCCAACAGGCAAATAGTCCGCTGAGACCGTTCCAGGAGAACATCAGGATTGACCACCACCTGCGAATCGTTCGCCTGGAATGCTAAATCTAGGATTTTAGTGAGAGGGCCTAATAAATCCAGCAGTGTGTCTTGGCACCGTGCCAGGCTCTGTTTTTGGGTCCCTCGCATAGTTCTTAAGAAAAGTGACCATGTTAGCATCCAGTTCCAGGGTATCAGCTACTTTCCTGGGCAGTGAAGGTCTAGGACATTTGTTGGGTTCTTAGGTCGAGTCCTCCGTGCGAGTCTTCCATGCATTCTGGAATTCCTGCACGAGACTCGACATAAGAGAACGGGGCTGGAGAGCGGTTGGGACGGGGTCGTTCTTTGTAAGCTGTCCTGCATATTTATTGGAATAAACTTACTTTGAAAGCACAGATGCTTCATTTGGCGACGAGGGAGCTGCAGGACAGTTTGCGTCCACGCATGCGCTTCTTCTGTGTTCGCCGCCGTGACGGTTTTTCTTCTAGAACCAGTTTGAACGGATGACCCCTGTTCTGGACTTGGCGGTTCCGGATTTCAAGGTGCGGTTGTGCGCTGCTGACCCCAGCGTTGCTGCTGTGTCCCTGCCTACTGATTTTGAGGTAGATCCTTCTAGGAGCTGTACGTTGGTGGCGTGTGTTAATCTACACGGCCGCGCTTCATGTTGCGTCACTGCCCTGCGCTTGAAGTGTTTCCTAGCAACTGGGACGCTCCTGCGCTTGAAGTGTTTCCTAGCAACTGGGACGCTTCGTCCTCGTGTACGTGCGTCTTCTAATTGGTCTCCTCAGCAACTGGAACACTTTCACTTTGGTTCCTCCTGTAAATCGCAAGGAGTGGAATTTCTTTTCTTCAACGATCAAACTGTGTTTGTCAAGACTTTTCTTCAGCGGTGATACGCTCATCTTATGCTAGCGTATCTTCTGCTGTTTTCATACTCTTCATAATTCTTCCATCATTTCAACGGTGATACGCACACCCTTTTTGCGTGTCATCTCTCCGGTAACAATTTTAACTTTACCATTATCATATTAGTGGGAACTTATAACTAACTTGTTACCATGCAGCATTCCATCCTTCCTCCTCCTGTGTTTTCTCCTGATCCAGTCTCATCAGAGGCAGATTGGGATTCATGGAAGGAAGGTTTTGAAGCTTATCTTGATGCTCTCGATGGTGACTCCTTTACTCACAAAAAAAAGTTTGCTGTGTTACGTCATTATTTAGGTCCAGAAGGTCGCAAAATTTTAAAACACATTCCCCAAGTATATGTTCCTTTGCCTGTGGGTGAAGGGGATGGAGGTATTGAGGAATATGCTTCTGCTATTAAGTCACTGGATTCTAGATTTAAAGCATGTAAAAATGTTATAATGGAAAGGCACAAATTTTACAAAAGAGTACAGATTCCTGGGGAACCTGTAGCGAGTTTTGTGGGTGCTTTAAGAATGTTAGCTGTTTCATGTGATTATAAGGCGTGTGAGGATGAAATGATAAGGGATCAACTCGTTGAGAAGACTAATAACAAAAAGGTACAGGAAACTCTCTTGTCTACTCCAAATTTAACGTTAGAAAAGGCGGTAGAGATAGCAACTAGAATTGAAAGTACTACCATGTTCATGCAACAGCCAGTGAGAAGGATTCTTTTCAGAAAATAGCAATGATCAAACAGAAGTCTAACAAATCTCACGTGAATGTCAAAGATGAAACATCAGTTAAGAAGGAGAACTTTAAGAAAATGTAATGCTTTAGATGTGGTAGTTCCTCCCATTTAGGCAATGTAAGCAGTTGTCCGGCCGTAGGAAAGAGATGTGCCAAGTGTTCTAAGATCGGACATTTTGCAAGGGTGTGCAAATCTGGATCAAGGGATAAGATTTCAAGGGATAAGATTTTTAAGTTACATAGTGACAATGGGGGTGGTTTAGATCCATCTACCAGTGAGGAGGACGAAATTCTTACTATTTCTGGTGGTTCTAAAATTGGCAGTGATAGCCGCCACAGTGTATTTCTTAATAAATTCAGGAGGCCTACCTGTAAATTGTCAATCAATGGATATGAAATAGTTGTTATGGCTGATTCAGGTTCACCCTACACACTTGTGAGTGAGAAGGTATGGAAGGAACATTTTTACCATATTGAGCTTCAGAAGTCTCATATTAGGCCAGTGGGATATGGTGGAAAACCAGTGGAAGTATTGGGGGAGTATGAAGTTGAATTGAATTTTCAAGGTAATTTAGCTAAAGGAGTAGTGTATGTAGCTAAAGATGATGCCTGTTTGTTGGGGTGGGAGGATCAAATGAAGTTAGGTATTTTATTGGACCCCAATAAACCCGATCAAGTAATCTTAAGCAAAAATTATAACCGCGTGTTGTCTGTAGGGTCTATCTGGCTTGATACTTTTCCGGATGTTTTCAAGGATGGTATTGGTATGTTTAAAAACTTTGCGCACAAGATTAAGTTGAAGGAGAATGCTATTCCCAAGGTTCACAGGGTACGCAGAGTACCATTAGCACTGAGAGCAGAGTTGAAAAGAGAGTTGGACAGATTGAGTGATCAACACATAATTGAAAAGGTAGATGCGTCCGATTGGGTGGCTCCCATTGTGATTGCCCGTAAAGCCAACGGATCCATTTGCATGTGTGTGGATTTGCGCGATCTTAATGTGCAAATTTGGGTGGATTGTCATCCTTTGCCCAACATTGCTGAAATGCTACTCTTGGTAACGCTTGCGTGTTCAGTTTATTAGACATGACATCAGCATACCATCAAATCAATTTGCATCCCGAGTCAAGGCACTTGACAGCCTTTATTACGCCTGAAGGGTTGTTTCAATTTAGATGCATGCCATTTGGATTAGCTTCCGCTTCCGCAGTGTTTCAAAGAGTGGTAGATAGTTTATTCGGAAATATGGATGGTGTTATGGCCTTCCAAGATGACATTCTAGTCTTTGGCAAGGATCAAGATCAGCATGATGAAAGGATGAGACAAGTATTATCTACGTTGGGTGAGAGAGGGATTGTTCTCAGTGCAGACAAATGTAAGTTTAGTACGTCATCAATTGACTACCTAGGTTATAAAATATCAGAACGAGGGGTGGAACCGAAGGAGAGTTTGGTCAAAGCTATTGAAGATTTCCAATATCCCTGTAATAAGGATCAAATTAGATCCTTTATGGGTCTCATTGAGTTTTACGCCAGATTAATTCCCAATTGTGCCAGTAAAACGCATAATATCAGGTCTCTCTTAAAACATTTTTTTTAATTTGACTGGTGTCATGAATGTGAGCAGGAATTTGCATCTATCAAAAAAGAAGTTGTTTTGGCCATTCCGTTGAAGGCCTTCGACACCAAAGATGAAATTGTAATCATGACTCATGCTAGTCAACTGGGTCTGGGAGCGGTATTGTTACAGCGGAGGAGTGGCAAGGATTAAGTGATTGCTTTTGCCTCACGCAGTCTAAGAGGTGCGGAAGCTACATATTCGACAATAGAAAGAGAGGCTCTCGCGTGTTGGTGGGGAATTGTCCATTTCAAGCCTTATCTGTTGGGTGTGCATTTTACTGTCAGGATGGACCATAAACCTTTGGTGCAATTATTTTCCACTTCAGGTGCGCACCGCGCCACTCCTAGAATAGCCAAGTGGCAGTATAGATTGCAAATGTAAGACTTTCATGTGGAATATGTGCCAGGTGCTAAGAATGTTCTAGCTGACTGCCTTTCCCGTCTTCCTCATACTGGTGTACTTGGTAAGGAGGAGACAGATGAGGATGATGTTCTAGTATACTCATTGGAGTGTCAATTGGAAGGTGCGGTGACTGAAGATGAATGGAGGGAAGCATGTGATAGGGATGAACAAATGAAGGAAGTTATGGGAGGCATATCACAAGGATGGTCGGTTTGCAAATCTATACATTGTGAAGGGTACAAACATGTTTTTGAGGAGTTGTCTGTTGTGAATAATATGTTGATGCGTACGGGAACTATGGTTGTTCCTGTGGGATTGAGGTATAAAATATTAACATTGGGACATGAAGGTCACATTGGTATGCGGGCCGGGAAAATTTTTGGTGGCCGGGGTTGGACAGAGATGTGGAACACTTTGTGAGAGATTGTTTGCCCTGTGCTATTAGTGACAAGTCTCAGCTCACTCTTCCTTCTCCAGTTGAGGCAATTGAAGTACCCGTGAAAGCTTGGAGCAAGATTGCTGTGGATTTGATTGGTCCCGTTAATTTGCTGAATGGACAGGTGGAATATGGTATAGTATTAATTGATTTCTATAGTCGTTGGCCTGAGTTCAAGTTGGTGAAAGTTCCTACTTCTCATAAAGTCATTGAGTTTTTGGAATCCGTTTTTGACAGAGAAGGTATTCCCGATGAGATACTTACAGATAACGGGAGTCAATTCACATCTGCCCAGTTTTCTGATTTCCTGAGGCACTTTGGAATTAAGCATGTTAAAACATCCCTTTATCATCCTAGGAGTAATGGTCTTGTTGAACGTTTAAACAGGGTGATTAAGGAAAACATACAACTGGCTAAGGTCGGAGGTTTGAATTGCAAGGAAGAGTTGAGGAAGCTATTGTGGGCGGTGCGAACTACACCCAATGCAGATACGGGTGTGTCCCCTTTTATGTTATTGAGAGGAAGAGTTCCTGAAACCAAGTTGACAAGAAAATGGATGGGTGAATTTGAAATTGAAATGGGTTTGATTGAGAAGGTGAGTGAAAAGAGGTTAACTGCTCAGGACAAATATAAGGGGAGTCCAAGGAAGACTGTTTGTGTTAAGGTGGGTGATTATGTCAAAATTAAAAGTGCTCGTATTATTCAGAAGGGTGAATCTAAATTTTCGAGCCCAAGGAAAGTCGTCGAAATTTGCAAAAATTACGTTATGTTGGAGGATGGCAATTGGTGGAACAAGGAGAGGTTGTCCTTGGCTCGGGAGGTGGAATTAAAGAACAGGACATGGGATGAGTCCACCAAGGTGGAGCAAGAAATGAAGGACATTCGGGGAAAGAATTCTCTTTGTGGTGTGAAAGTGTTGGACAAGGAGTTGGTGGACCCCTCCAAAGAAGTGTATGAGAAGAACAACGTGAGGAGAACGGCTTCGTCTAGAAACAGGATGCTTCCCAGAAGATTTTGTGATTTTGTGCTTTAGAATAGTTGTTGTAATGTTTTTTTTTTTTGTGTTTAGCTTTGATCTTAGTTTGGTAAAATTTCATGTGTTAAGGGGGAGGATGTGTTGGGTTCTTAGGTCGAGTCCTCCGTGCGAGTCTTCCATGCATTCTGGAATTCCTGCACGAGACTCGACATAAGAGAACAGGGCTGGAGAGCGGTTGGGATGGTGTCGGTGGTGATCGTTCTTTGTAAGCTGTCCTGCATATTTATTGGAATAAACTTACTTTGAAAGCATAGACGCTTCATCATTCTGAATGCAGAGTATTGCATACATCTTTTTCAAACCCTTTTCTAATACTTGTTTGGACATAATTGGCCACCTCTTGACAAGGGGTCGATTTGATGATCTAGGGTGCACAATATTATCAGGGTTGAAGTGCAAATTCTTGCTCTGAGACAGGGATGGGGACTCCCCTGTGTTATGAGACTTTCGTTTTTGCTTGCCACTAGCTTGCGTATTTGGTTGATCTCCATCAGAGTCAGAGGAAGGAGATTTGTCTGTTGTGTTCTGAGTATCTTGGCTAGAAGTGGAAGCCCCTGATTCATGGAGGATCAGTAGCCGTGGTCAAGGAAGACAGATTTAATAATCTGCTCAAAGGGGTCTCTGAGAGACTGGCCAAGCTCTGATGAATTGACCTTTACTGGGGCAGGGGACCCTGAGCCTGTGCCAAACGTCCTTATGCTCTCACCAGTGCCTTATTAACCAACTCGGGCACATAGAAGTCCAAGGCTTCCACCATGCGCTCTATCATATGTTGGTCATAGGACCCATTGACATATTTCCCATATTGACCATCCTCTGGATATTGATGAGCCATCTTTTACAGGCAGAGTTTCTGAACAGAGGAATTTTGTGTAGAGGTAAAGTTTAGCATTTGGATGTGGGGGGGAGCCCCAGGTGCAAAATAGGGATCATAAATGGCTCCTGTCAGCTGAAATTAGTATTAGAATAGAAATTGTGGATGGAGGTACCTCAATAACCCCCTAGAGCAAGCTCTGCAGTATTATTTCAGCCCCGTTGGGCAACAAAAGGGAGAAAAACAGGTGAAAGCACCAAAAAAATACCTCAGCCAAAACCTGCCGGTAACCAAGATCTTGCATGCACACAGCCAAAGGAACTTGAAAGGCTGTGTGCATTAGCAAACATTGCGAGGGAAAAAGGACTACTCTCCCTTGTCTGCGCTCACCAAACCCTTATTCAGCTCCATGCCGACACAAATTTTAGCAGCGGGACGGCGCGCAATCCCGAAATGAAGCACAACACTCGTGCTGACTCCTGCTGGGGTAATTACGCCTTCTGACACTTCAAGCGTTCATGAAGGCTACATATGCCTAAAACAAAACCTAGACAGCAGCACTTGAAAGTGATGTCTCATCAGAACAAATGCACATATGTAATAACGCTATTGAAGGCAAACAATAAAAACAATCAGTATGAATATATTGAGAATGTCACTTATCTTAGGCTGTGTGAGCAGCAAAGTAAGAAGAAGGACTGCCTGTTTGGGAGACTTTATAGTATAAGGTGGTCCCTGATTGGTGGGTCATATTGAGGGTGTTCATGCCTCTTAGGTACCTTGGTGTTTATACGTCATGTTTTTCACTTTGTTAGTGGCTGCTCTGCTTGCAGTAAAACGAAAAGAAAGCATAATCGAAGCCTCCGGTCCTGACATAGAATATTAAAACATCGATATTTGTTACCCATCACTTTCAGGGAGCTTTTTCAGAAACTAATACAGAATTTCAAGGTGTTGTGGCACAACTTCATATTTCACAGGAAATGTGTTCAATTGTTAATTCAGAGCCCTAAAATAACCACGTGATTTTGTTATTTGACAGGCATCTGCTTTCTGCAGAAGTGTAGGCATGTTGAACTTTCATAGGGATTTCTTGTGGCATCCTAAATCGCAAGACACGCGTTATAATTTCAAACTGGTTGCATTTCCCCTTCCTGGGTGAAATCTTTAGGAAAGGTGTGTACCCCGTGCCAGTTTATTTTTGGCTAGCAGAGCTGCAGGTAAGAATTCCCACCCCGTCGCCCCGTGACAAATCTGTGTCTGTTTTGGGGACCCAAGCTAACATCTATTCAGCTCCATTAGAAAGTTAACCCGTAATCTACAGGAGGCTAGTCATTTGAGGGTGTAGAATTGAAAAATAATTATGGAAACACATGCACTTCAGCATGGAATTCTCCAGAATACACAGGTCTTTATCAAACATTTCGGTATCGATAGGTAAAGGTACCCATAATTAATTTAAAGCCAAGTTTAAGTAACAACAATCGGCATGGATTGTATTTAAATATCAGTTCTAATATTGGCGGAATTAATTTATTCACGATGCTTGTTCTTCCAGGGCTTTTTTTTGTGTTTGGGGACACCTGCGAAAATACCATCAATTAATCTGAAAAAACACACACAATGTTATTATTTGTTTTATAGGGTCAACAAGAAATCTTAGAACTGGAAGCAAGGACCGGCCTGACCAAAAGAACTCTCTTGACTCTAAACACGTATATATTTATTGGACATTATGTCACTGTAGACACCACCACAATCAGTGAAGATGGATCTCTGCCATTTATTGGGAAGATATACAGCTATCTTTGATCTTTTTATGATATGCGACAGAGGTGGAATTACTGTTTCCAAGGCTCATTTTCAGGCTTCAGCTGTGATTGTGTGTTGTCAGAAGGCTGATAGGAGGAGGTGATTCTCCTGTTGTGTGTAGCTCCCCTGGTACATGGTCACTTCTTGCTTATGGGATTTTGGCATTGCCTCCTGAGAAGTAGAAGATGGCCTATAAGGTCAAAGTAGCACTCATTGTCCTTTACCTTTCTGGAACTAAAGGTACATATTGAAAAAGTCACTCTACCATACCCTTTGAAAACAGTGTGCAATTTGTGCTGGTGCAGTTTGTGCTGGTGCTTGCAGATGGTGGACATGGGCATTCATTTTTGAAGATCAGGTCATACTTTTCATCATCTGGGTGGAAAATGAGTAAGAAGGAATACGTGCACGACAGTAAAATAGTGACAAATGGTAAAAGTAGGATTTTCAGCAGCCCTTGCGTTCAGAAGAGCTGGTAGCTACTTCTAAGGGAAACGTTTGGCCTTCGTATTTATTTTCTTATTTTTTTGTTTATGACTTAAGCACTGTCTAAAATCTAGAATGTACTGAGACTGTTGCAAAGTTGGTGGGTGGAACATAGGGCCATCTTGCTAATGAGTGAATGACTTTTGACCATGTGCAAACCTCAGTCACAGAATGTACGTGGCTGAAGATGTGGCCTGGAGACATTGCTATTGTCCCAAGAGGTGGATGGAAATGAGTACAATCTCCAGAGAAGGATTTGAGGGGTGACAGGAAGAGTCTTAAGACACTTCCACGCTTCCCCACACAAAGGAGTGCTGTCAGGGTCGCCGTGGTTCTCCTCCAAATGCTATCCAGGCAGTCAATGTATACGCCCTGCCATTGCAATGGTGGGTTTTACCTGTAGTGCAGCATACAATAACCAAACACTCAATTGAAGTTGGGGGCTCCCACAAGAGACAGTAAAGTCTGTACCTGAACCCAGTCGCGGCTCCACGACAATCAAAGGGTGGGGCGGGGGCATTAAAGGGGGTAAGGAGGAGGGGGGAATTACATTTTAAAAAATCCACTTACCTGTGCCACCGCCAACGCCTTCACTGCCGTGCTGCTCTTATCCTCTCCCTGCGGGCACAGGCTCCCAGCCTGCCTTGCGCCAATCCTGACACTGCTCAGATCAGTGTCAGGATTGGCTGGGAGTGCCCAGCCAGGGCGCACCCAGGCAGACTGGGAGCCTGGGCTGGAGAGAGCCTACTGCGCATGTGTGTTTGGCCAGAGACGGACGGCCAAACATACATGCACTCTGAGGAGGAGTGCTGAGCACTCCCCCTCACACTTGTCACCCCCGAGGCCCCGCCCCTTTTCCACAAAAACAATAATAAACAAAGCTTATTATCATTTTTGTGGAAAAGGATAGCAACTGCCGCTATTGGCGGGTGTTGGGGGGAGGGTGACGCTCCTCCGTCCTTATGGAGGAGCCGCCCCTGACTGAACCCGTCTTAGTGGACCTACAGCACAGAGGGACAGTGAGATGGGCGAATCCGTGCAGCAGCTTACAGTGCCTGTGTGAGCTTCCCTAGGGGACCACGTGATTTTTTAAATTTTCCTTTCATCAGTAGGCAGCACACTGCTATTGAATTGCACATTCTTGTGTACTCGCAAGCGCTTTATAGATTCTTCGTCAATGTGGCCACCAGATTGTACTGAAATTTTCTTTCTCATAGAGAAAAAGAGGTTCTTGCCGTTCACAAAAAATCTATTCAGAGTCGCCATTTAACAGCAAATCACAAAGTGCTGCTCAGTCGTACACGCACTCATCCAGTTGTGAGCAAAAGAATGTTAAAGAATGTTTAACACAGTCAATACACGATGGCTCCATTTAGTCTGCTTACATGAGCATCATTCGGCAGTTTCTTGTGTATTAAACTGACCTTGTGTACGACTAAAACTGCAGTAAATTAGCTATTTAAAAATTGCACAAAAGCACGTTTTGACGGAGAGGGCTGCGCCCTTTCGCTCTTGTCTTGGGCAGACCTCTGTTTAAAGCATGGTGCTGTTTGACAACTCGTTGACTTTATCTGCTGTTGTCCTATAAGCAACAGCTGATTTCGTCCTCTTACTGTCATGGCAATTTGGGTTATGAATTAGGCATAAGCATCAGAATCGTTTTGGTTCATATTCAAACCATTTTCTGGATTGCCCAAGATGCTTTCTTAAGCAGCAACATTCTTCGTTTGCTGAAGTGCTTACTAATAGGGCAGGATGTAACATAATATGATATTTACAACAACGAACTGTGCTAGAGGGATGGCAAGTGTATCGTGGAAAGCTAAACAACATTATACCCTGTAATATGGAATTTTAGGAAAAAAACCTCCGCTCCGCTCACTGCACAGAAATGTGATCTGGTTTGGAGCACGCCCTTCGGTTATTTCCGTTCCGTTGGATGTACATTCCAGATGTTCTGTCTGCTGAAAATAGACTACTCTGCCAAGAAGTCGAATTTTGGCATCAGACGGAATAATTACAGCTGCTATAAAACACTTTTTAAAAATGCATTTCTGTTCCACTTTGGGTAAAAGTAGGCTTCAACTTAGTTATTCAATAAATTACGTAATTCCTTACAATGTCTGCACGAGTGCTGTGTGTGTGTGTATCTGTGTGTGACAAAGTACTAGTTTTATCAAACCCTTTTCCCACTGTACTCCAATTTCACAGGCTCGAGTCTGGCCAGGCTCCACTGCCGTCACGTACAAGAGACCAGTCGGATGAGTTGTGACTTACAACAAAATGTTGTACTGCACATGAATTACTATAACACTACTAGCCCTGCGCTACTTTGTAATTTGTCATTGCCATTCATGCACTCCTGCTCAGCTTTCTACATAACACCTTAATGAAGGCAAATCTGTAACACATAAGCAAAACCTGATCCCAATGAATGGAACTTGATCACAATGAATCAGAAATGGATCCTTTATCCATTGTGTACTCCTTCAGTCAAAAACAGTTAGATTTTGATGCAATGTTTTGGTTGCATTAAACATTTCTGCTGTCTTCCTGGGGACAGAGAGCTCGTAAAAAAATTAAACATTGTCCTCTTTTTAGATTTAAATCTTGAAGAGTCACCTTTATAATGAAACGGTACACAGTAAGCCATGAGGGAGGAGATTAGATTGCATAACTAAACCATATCTGTTGTTGCAATGGTAAACTAATAATTATGTACTAAAACATATTTCAGCTTGGATGTCACTACCATTTATCAGTGCACCTCAAGATTAGGCTTCTACTTTACTGACTTTGTTACGTAGGTCTCTGCAATTGTTGTACACCATCCTAGCACACTGGTGGAAAATGTTATCTTGATTCCCATTTTTTGTGTGTGTGTTTTTTGGGACTCAGGCTTTGGCCTGTGTCCCAAGATGGCTGTCAACACTTTCTTGTTGAAGTTTTGGCAGCCAATCCAATCTCACCATGAGATCTGTTGGATTCCCATTTTTTTTAAGAACAAATTTGCTGCAGATTTCAAATCAAAATACAAAATAGAGTTACAGACCAGGACACCAGGAGGCCTCAATAGTGAGGTTGAGCTATGGGTACACATTGAATCAGAGTGTTAACACATACAGGGTATAGTAGGTTAGCGTGTGTTGAGTCTCATTTTTGAAAGTATTTTATTTTAATTTTTTGTTGAGGTCCCTGAGGTGGAAAATGGGCACCTTAATCCATCTCTGATATTTTATGGGTCTTTATTTTTCACACAGGAGGGTAGTGTCAATCCCAAGGGTTTGTGGGAAGCCCACATAGGGTATCATGGGCATGCTATTAAAGTGACAACTGTAGGGATTTTCTATTTATGTTTGGGGAATTGGCATGTGGTGCAATACCATGCCTTGAATAGGCACCCCATCAGATGAACGAAGTCAGCCCATCCAGGACATTATGTTATATTTGCATTGATGTTTGGGGTACTATTATGCTGTGCAACACCAAGTCTTGAATATGTGACCCGCAAGAAGAATTAAGGGCCTGATTTAGATATTGATGGACAGGTTACTTCATCACAACGGTGCCTGCTATCCCGTCTGCCGAAATCTAAATCCCATTATATTCTATGGGATTTGGATATCAGCGGATGAAATATCCATCACCATGGTGACGGAGTAGCCGCTCCATCAATATCGAAATCAGGCCCCAAGTCAGCACATTCAGGGCATTATGTCAAATTTTCAGGGTGGGGGCATTAACAGAATTAATCCAAAGGTGGATTTGTATAAATTTAAATTATGTGTTTTTGATTTAAACAGAAAGGATAACACAACTAACTATATGAAATTGATTAATCATTGGCATGAGGTATCTCTCGCTATGCTAAATGACTGTGGAAATGTTATCTTATAGGCATGTCGTGAGTTTACTGATGGAGTTGACAAATGTAATAATGGCTGCCAGTTTATCCTAGAAACGAAGGGCTTTATTAACACATCTAGGGCATTATGTGTGAGTGCCCAGTTATGTTACAGTGTCTCCATGTATTTGCATAAAGCATTAGTCAGAGATTGTTATGATGATTATTTTTTGTGAAAATGATGTGATACATGCAATTCATGAATTATGAGATGGGATATAAGATACGGGCATAGAGTGGGGAGTACCTTTGTAATAATAAAAGTAGTAAATTTAATTCACATGTTTGGAAAGGTCAGCATGGCTGCCATAAACTCAAACAAAGGTTTCAAAATGAATACCCTGTTTCTATGACGATGATTGTAATATCATTTAATCAGAATAATGGTCCTGGGCGCACTGACACCAAGAAAAGCAGTGAGCTGAAATGCAGGTCTGTCTTTTTTGAAAGTGAGAATAAAATTGTTTCAGAATATTCCTGTGAGTGTGATTCCTGTTCCAGAGGAAGACCCAAAACGCATTGATGGTGAGTCCCACCATCACGTGTGTGTGCATGTGTATGTATATATATATATATATATATATATATATATATATATATATATATAAAACCTACTGGCGCTCGCCAGTAGGTAGTTATAGTTAGAACCATGTCTCCATAGAGAAAGCGTTTTTTTACTTGCCTATATCTTTGGCACCGTTTGAGGAATCTTCACAAAATTTTCCAAAGAAAGTGTGTCGGTGATTCTTGTTGTGCAAGGAACGTTTCGGGATGATCTGCTAAGTGGGGGCTGAGAAAATGGAGGGATCAATAAGCATGTGATTCCCATGTTAATTCCCATAGGAGTTCTGAACATGACTATAGCCTGAACCACTGGACAGAATTACACCAAATTTGTCAGAAAAGTAGTTTTGGGTATGCAGATTACGCTTTTGGATATTTGGTGTAAAGCTGTTCAGTAGTTTGCAAGGCATTGAAGAAAATCCACATTTCTATATCTCTGGCCACAAATACATCACTAATATTAGCCAATTTTCATGAATGTATGCACGAATAGAAGTGCTGTAATTGCCTGGCCACAGCCTGACTTGAAAGGTGCGGCCGACATTTTATGTTATGGAACTGAAAATAAAAATGATAAATGGTATAAGGGGGTCAGGGTGGAGGTACCCTTACCCCAGGGGTGTCTGAGGGACAAATTATGGGTTTAAAATAATGTTTCTTCAGTATGCCTGATATTCACGATTATTCTTGAATATCCTCGAATGTTCAAGAATATTCTGGAATATTCTTGATTATTCAAGGATATTCGAGAATATGCACAAAAAAAAATCACAGACTCATTCATAAATGAATTAATGCGCCTACTCACACACCCACTCAGACACTCCTGTATCCACTCAGACCCACTCATTGACTCATACACCCACTTTCAGACCCACTCAGACACTCACACACCCACTAACAGATCCACTGACCTAGACAGGCCGTGTGGCTAAACGTCGTGCACAGCGCAGAGTTGGGTGGTTATAAGGGCTCTGCAGCCAGGGCCTGTGGCCAAACCCCACCATGCACAGTCGAAAGCCATGCGTGGCAGTGGTTGGATTCACATAAGGTAATTATAATTACTTTACATTAAAAAACAGAAATTCACTGGAAAAAACAAAAGTTACAGGAATGTTATAGTTAGGTTCTGAATTTACTCGTGCAAAACCATAGAAATTCAGCAGTTATAGTTAGAGTTATTTCAAATAACTATAACTCGTGCCCTAAGATAACTTTAACTTCCACCTTCACCATCCACATCTAATTACTCCACATATTAAATCATTGACGTCATGTTCTTTGGCATCTTTGATATTATCACTGCAACATTTGGAAAAGAATTATTGATAAGAAAACTGTGCCTGGCGAGGGTGCAAGTTATAGTTACCTTACAGCGCGATTTAAAGTTACCCCCTTTTTTATTTTAGCCCCAATGGATGGCAGTCTCCGGAGCTGCGGGAGGGACCGAGCAGCCCCTCGCACCACATGAGTTCAGTGTTCCCCTGGGAGGTGGTTGTTCGAGGGGCTGCAGAGGGGTCTGGCTGCTCCCGCATCATATTTCTTTAGTGCCCTGGGAGGTGGCGGTCTCCAGGGCTGCGGGGGTGGGGCAGGCACCACCCCTCACATACATATATCAATTCTCCTGGGACCTGCACTTTTCATAACTCTACTATAGGGAAATTTCCTATATAAACCCTCTGTGAGGAAATAGGGTGTATTATATGGTGTGGTTGTGAACCCCCACCGTGTAATACACTTAAAAACCCCTTTAGGATCAGTAGATTTAATTTGTGAAACTCTTAGCTCAACCCTGAATAGCTGTGGCTCTGAGCAGCCAGACTTACACAAAGAAACAAGGGCATTTAAACTGTACCAAAAGAATTGAAGAAGAAATACACAAGACACTCAAGAAATTTGTCAAATAGATTGTATTTATATGTGTTTTTAGACACCACAACGAAAAAGATCTACAAGAGGGATCCCAAGATACAGCAATTACAAGGTATGATAAATGTGCACTTTTTCACTTAACTGCGAACAAGCATTGGAAAATGTAATGACTTTGGCACTTAGAAACCTTTTCAGGAAAAACATAGGTAAGCAACAGTTTCGGTCATTTTAGTTCCTGTAAGTGACTAACTTCAGCAGAGAGCCAGTCAGGGGGACCAGCAAGGTCTATAGAAACATTTACTTCAGAGCAAAAAGCAGTCTTCAGTAAGTTCCAGGCACATTTATTATTTTGCTGTAGGCTTCTATGGAAGTGATCCTGATAAAAGGGATACAGGATGCTGAAGATGTGTTTTTAGACACCACAACGAAAAAGATCCACAAGAGGGATCCCAAGATACAGCAATTAAAAGGTATGATAACTTTGCACTTTTTCACTAAACTGCGAACAAGCTTTGAAAAATGTAATGACGTTGACACTTAGAAACCTTTTCAGGATAAATATAGGTAAGCAACAGTTTTGTTAGTTTTAGTTACTTTAAGTGACCAACTTCAGCAGAGAGCCAGTCTGGGGGACCAGCAAGGTACACAGAAACATTTACGTCAGAGCAAGAAGCAGTCTTCAGTATGTTCCAGGCATGTTTATTCCTTTGCTGTAGGCTTCTATGGAAGTGCTCCTCCTGATAAAGGGGATACAGGATGCTGAAGACACTCAAAGTAATTTCGGTCCTTGTAGAAATGCAGTCACCACTGAGCTACTAGTTGCCCAATATTGTAGTTACAGCCAAATCCTTTCCTGGAAGATAACTGACCTTCTGGGTGACCGAGTTGCACTCTGATGACTTTCCCGAGCCCATCAGGCTAGTGTGCAACTTTTAAGAGTTAGGTTCTGGTCTTTGGTTCTGCATGGCAGTGAGTGGCAGCGATACAAAGATCTGGGCTTCCAACTTTCCCCAGAGGCTTCTTCAGCTGTTGTGGCCCTGTTCTGGGAACATGAGGTCAGCCGACTGACGCTTGGAATCTCTTACTTCAGCTGGGCTCCAGAGACAACTTCTCCACAAGCAGGACACAGCAGACACAGTCCTTTCTCCTTTGCTATCCACCATGTTCAACAGGTGCAGTCTATGCAGGTGCAGCTTCTATTTGCCTGTTCCTTGGTGCAGCGGGACAGTCCTTCTTTGGTTGTCTTTGCATGTCCATTGAGATCTGAGTTCTGTATGCCCTTTCTATTTTTTTTTCTTCACAAATTTGTTTATTGGTATTTTTCATCTTTACTTTGCTTCATGTTTCTACATTTGTTTACGCTTCATACAATATGGCATGTGTTCTTAAATCGTTACATAGCTGGCATTGTATATATTATGCATTGCTGCAACATATCACTTGATATACATTTGTAGTTATTCAGTTATACATTTCCATTGTTATGACATCCAAAGTTATCGTACCATGTTCTACCTGTTACTTGCTGTGTTTTAACTTTGTCAACCCTTTATAGATTTGCAGGAGTGAGAGCCCCATAGGGTTTCTGATGTTTATCAGTATGCTCGTACAGTGTATGTTGGTTTAAAATTATTTTTAGTATATGTGTTCAATTGGAGTAGTCTGATTAGGTACAAAGAGGAGAAAAGGAAAGGGATCATGAGCTTTGTATATATGCTAATTTGAGAGTAAGGAGGAAGGGGCAGAACAATAAGGGAGAAAAAGATTAACATTCAACAATTGCCGGCAATGGACACTTATGTAGAGTACACTTATGTGATTATTTCCAGACGGAATGGGATTACATTGTTGCAGAACAGTTTATTAATAGGAGGGTTGGGTCAGGTATCAGGTTAAGCAGGTATTGTTATTTTTAATTCCAGTGTCAGGGTATATCTGGCTAACTTTTCTTATTCATTTCCCCCCATGCATTGTGTTTTCTTGTCAGGGGGGCGTCCACCTACATTACTCCACTCCCTCTTCTGATGGGTGCGTTCCCTCGTCACACAGCCGCAGTAACATTCCCTCCCAGCTAGTAGACAATGGAAACTGTCTCAACCCCCAAACCTCTTCCCGTGCCAGTGCTGTGCCTTCAGCTCCCGCCCACACCTCGAGAGATCGTTTCCAGGCCTGTGTCGGTGGCGGGTGAGGTGATTTCCATCACTAATAATTTTGCTACTATAAGTCCCAGGTCTGCGAAGCGTACTTCTGCTCTATGTTGCTTGCTTCTGGGAAATAAACCTAATATGCACGCTTCCCATGTAAAGGGTATTTGTAGTGATATACAGTCGGATAGGCTTTCCTTTACTGCTCTCCAGTAGGAGCTCAAGGTAGGACAGGACCAGAGCATGTGTAGCAGGTCTGCTCCGATTACCTGGCATCAGGGGCAGGCTGCATCTGTGCGAGCAAAGTATCTATTCACTCGAGCCGGTGTGAGGTATGCTTATTCACTATGTAGTATTGGATTAAGCGGAATCGGGAATTGCGAGGCACGTTAAGGTGGCCTGAAAGGGCAGCTTTCCATCGTGGTATTGTGATTGACACGCCTGAGTTTGTTTCCCATGCCATACGTAGCGCTTCGTTGTCAAGAGCGGTTTGGGATCTCAAAGCATCTGCTAGCCAGCTAATTAAATGATGCCCTCGGCCCACCACCTGTAAGTTTTGAATCAGTAAGTGAGTGGGAGGAGCCACAGAGATGCTGCCCCATTTGGTTCTCATTGCCTCTATCAGGGAGCGGTGCAATAAGAACTGACCTGGTGGTAGCCCCATTTCTTGAAGCCTGGCAAAGGATAGCAGTTGGAAGTCTTCGTACAGGTCTCCCAGTGTGTCTATTTCTGTTTCGTGCCATGCATGCAGTTCGGATTCTGGCGTGATTCTGGAACCTCTTGGTGTGCCTAATAACGCCAAGGCCGGTGCAAAGGGAAGCTGCGTATTTGTAAGGTGAAGTGAGCGACGAAAGCATTTGTGAGCCACCCTAAGAAAGAGTTGCCGGGGTGTTTGTGTCTGCGTGAGTGGGTGAAATAAATGTTGTATCTGTGGGAGTGTCCAGGGTCTGCTTTCTGATGCTGTGTCTACACGCTGAAGATCTGCCAACCATCTGGCTATCCATTGAAGTTGAGCCGCTAGGTAGTATTGTTCCAGGTTAGGAACTGCTAGTCCGCCCTTATCTGGTGGCAGGTACAGTCTCTTTAAGGCAACCCTACAGCGGCCATCGTTCCAAATGAATTTCCTCAGTCCTGTCTCCAGAGCCCTGAAGAACCCAGGAGGAACATAGTGCGGAAGATTAGTGAAGAAGTATAGAAGTCGGGGCAGGACCACCATTTTCAGGAGTACTATCCTGCCTGCTACTGACAATGGTAGTGTTTTCCAGAAGACCATTTGGGATTTAACCGAGGACACAGCTCTTACAAGGTTGCCCTCAAATATGTCTTCCTCAGGGTGGTATATTCGAATACCCAAGTATCTGAATGTATGGGGTTGCCATGGGACGGGATTTCCGGCAATAATAAGTCCCGGGTCAGGGAGTCCCGGGTCGAATGGGAAGAGGCAGGATTTAGACCAGTTGACTCTCAGGCCAGATGAAAGGGCGAATTGTTGTAGAAGTAAACCAGCTTCAGGAGGGATTTGCGTAATGTCTCGGAAGTATAAAAGAAGGTCATCAGCATATAGTGAGATTATGTGAGTATCATCTCCTAACAGAATACCCCAGCCATTCCCCGCTCTGCGCATGGCTATTGCCAGGGGCTCCATAGCGAGTGAGAACAGCAGTGGTGAAAGGGGGCAACCCTGTCTCGTACCCCTGCCTACTCGAATTGGTTCCGATATTTCAGACCCCAGTTTCACTCGGATTAGTGGTCTGGTATATAGTAACTTAGTTAGGCGAGTGAAGAATGGTCCCGCACCGAATTGTCGAAGGACTCCGAACAGGTAGGGCCATTCCAAGGAGTCAAAGGCCTTTTCCAGGTCTAAAACGAGACAGCCCGCTCGTGGCCAGTCCCGTTTCGCATATTGCATAACTCGGAATAACCTTCTAATGTTGTGGGAGGTATCTCTGGCTGGGATGAAGCCATTCTGGTCCGAGTGTATCAGGCCTGGTACAGCCGGTGCAAGGCGCGTCGCCAGTAATTTGGCTAAGATTTTATAATCGGTATTCAACATTCCCAATGGTCTAGATGAACCCATGTCTACCGGGTTACCTCCAGGTTTAGGAAGGGAGACCAGCAGTGCCTCTCTCTGAGTGGCTGAAAGATGGCCTTCTCGCTCAGCTGTCTTGTAGAGTTCAAGTAATTTGGGCGCCAGATGCACCGCAAAGGCTTTATAAAAGTCAACTGGGAGTCCGTCTGGGCCTGGTGTTTTGCCAGATGCAAGCTCGCGGATACTAGATCGAATTTCTTCGAGGTCTAGGGGCGCTTCAGGGGCTTCGGCTTGTTCATACTCTATGTGTGGTAGTACTACTCCAGTGAGGAAGTCTAAGCTGGAGATGTTGTCCGAAGTTGCCCTCGAGGCATAAAGTGCCTCGTAGTGCCTTGTGAATTCAGTTTGTATCTCCTGTGGCGTGTATAGTAGTTCCCCTGTTTGTGAGAGGATTTCCAATATTGGTTTCCTCTCGTAGTCCTGTCGAATCAGCCAGGCCAGGAGCTTGCCTGCCTTATCAGCAGATGTGTGAGTTCTTGCAGAGTGTGCAGAGTAATTCAAACAACGCAGACGTTCTAGTAGTGATAGATGCTCAGCGCGCATTGCTGGCAGTCTCGAGTGATCAGGCTGGTTGTTGGTTGCTGCCCTCTCTGGTTGTATTAGATCCCGCTCTATTTTGGTCAGTTCCCGTTCAACAGAGCGGCGCAGGCTGCATTGAGTGCCCAGACAGTGTCCTCATATGAAGACCTAATATGCGTCCCATTCTATCAAACCCGACGAGGCCGTGCCGTCATTTTGTTCGAAAACTTCTGGGATTACAACGCTTAACGATGCTCGGAAAGCGGAATCTTCCAGCAACTCCGGCCTCAACCTCCATGTAGGAATAGCTACGCGGGGGAACCCCAGCACAAACGTGCAATTAGGGGATTGTGATCAGAGTGCGTGCGCCCTAGGTATTCCGAATCTATCACTATCATGGCGAGATTCATGGTGCAGAGTATTCTGTCTAGGCGTACGTGCAGAGAGTGTGTTGCAGAGTAAAAGGAGTAAACCCTGTCCATCTTGTGTCGCTCTCTCCAATCAATCAATCAATTTATAAAGCGCGCTATGTACCCGTTAGGGTTTCGAGGCGCTGGGGGTGGGGGGGGGTGCTGCTATCGTTCGAAGAGCCATGTCTTGAGGAGTCTCCTGAAAGTGACGAGGTCCTGGGTCTGGCGTAGTGAGGTCGGGAGTGAGTTCCAGGTCTTGGCGGCGAGGTAGGAGAAGGATCTGCCGCCAGAGGTCTTGCGCTGGATTCGGGGGACGATGGCGAGGGCAAGGTTGGCAGATCGTAGTTGACGTGAGGGAACGTAGAAGTTGAGTCTGGTGTTCAGGTAGGTAGGTCCGGTGTCGTGTAATGCCTTGTGTGCGTGGGTGAGGAGTTTAAAGGTGATCCTCTTGTCCACGGGGAGCCAATGGAGGTCCTTCAGGTGAGGGGAGATGTGACATCGGCGGGGTATGTCGAGGATCAGGCGGGCGGATGCGTTCTGGATGCGTTGGAGTCGTTTGATGTCTTTTGTTGGGATGCCTGTGTAGAGTGCGTTGCCGTAGTCGAGTCTGCTACTTACGAGGGCTTGGGTCACCGTCTTTCTGGTTCCTGTTGGAATCCACTTGAAGATTCTGCGGAGCATTCAGAGGGTGTTAAAACAGGAGGATGAGACTGCGTTGACCTGTTTGGACATGGTGAGGGCGGAGTCGAGGATGAAGCCGAGATTTCGTGCGTGGCTGGCTGGGGTGGGTGGGGGGCCCAGGGCAGAGGGCCACCACGAGTCGTTCCAGGCCGAGGGGTGCGCCGATGAGGACTTCCGTCTTGTCGGAGTTAAGTTTCAGGCGGCTGTTGCTCCACACATCTACCAGTTGCCATTGTTGGGTCCAGTTCACCAGGCCCTTTGAGGCCGCTACCACTGGCGATGTAGGCAGCGGGGGGTAGGAGCGGTCCATTGTCACATCAATTACACTATTGTAGTCCCCTCCAAGAAGCCATGGAAGGCCACTCCAACCCGCCAATTGGTGGGAAAGCCCGTGAAGGAAAGTGGTTTGGTCCGTGTTTGGGGCGAATATTGATCCCAGTACAACCATATGACCTGCAAGTTTTCCTCGAACTAGCACAAATCTGCCCTGTGGGTCTACGATCTGCTCCTCTACCTTAAAGGGGGTGCCAGCTCTAATCCAAATTAGCGCGCCTTCAGCGTATGCTGAGTGTCCTGTCGCATATAATTGTCCTCTCCAGCGCCGGCGCAGTCGGGGGACCTCGAGGCTCGTTATGTGTGTCTCCTGTAGGAGAGCTATGTGAACAGAGTGACGTTTGAGATAGGAGTAAACAGGTGATTGTTGTGTATGTGGCCATACTGGAAACTCTGGACTGTCTGATATAACTCCCTGCCCTGTCCTTTCGAGTCGGAACTCGACATTATTTTCCCTTATTCCGCTAGGTGTAAAGGATTCAGTAAGTGTCGGCCGGCAAGACCAAAACATAACTAATGCCATTGGAGCAGATAGACAACAGGTCACCCCCCAAGCTATCCAACAGAAACGACAATGTGTCAACACACACCTGAACAATATTTGTCTCCACTGGTAGGAGCTTGGGGGTGGGTCAATATTGGACCAAAAAAGAGGAGAGGGGGGAGTGTCTCAGGCGTGCACCTTATCTGGTCCGATTGTGGCAGATAAAAATGGGAAGATAGGGGGCGTGTAAGGGGGGGCTCCCCATCCCCAGGGTCCAGTGTCCAGGGGCCGGAGGCCAGGGACCCGATGCTTATATTACTGGTTGTTGGCTATTGTGTGTGCTCAGGGAGTAGGCCAAATGTCTCACATCTCTTAGATTACGCCGGTACGAGTATCATTGGCTTGGTGACTCCTGCTGTGCATAATTTCTAAGCATTGTTCTAAGTTTCTTTTATTTTTTATTTTTTTCCCTTTTTTTAAAAGACTTCGTCAGCAGTTGCCAGTGTTATGGAGGGGCCTCCCGCATGATCTGGCTCCAGTAGCTGATCCGGCGTGAGGGGGCGGTCACTGTTTGGTTGAGAAAGTTCTGTGTCGGATCACGAAGGTAGGGGTGATGCACTTATCGTTGCTGCTGTGTGAATCGCTTCTCTTCTCTCCTGAATTAGTTGTTCTAGGTCTGGAGCACATTTCGTTAAGTCAGAGCGGATCGAGTTTCTCCTCCGATCCCTCCTGATGCGACTGCGCCTGGGTCTAGGTGGTGGTCTTGCTCGTTCTGACGCTCCACCAGGTGACAGCCCAGATGTCTCAAGCCATTCCCATGCTGCCTCCGGGGTGGAGAAGAAGTGTGTTTTTCCTCCTGTCACAACACTTAGTTTGGCGGGAAATAACAGAGAGTAAGTCAGGTCTAGGGAGCGCAGCTTGCGCTTCAAGGGCAAGTAGGAGGCTCTATCTCTTTGTACCGCTAAGGTATAATCAGGAAATAGCAAGATCTGCACGTTGTCTATTTGGGGGGGTGGGCCGGCTCTAACCGCTCTTAGTATAATGTCCCTATCTGCGTAGTGGAGTAGGCGAATGATGAATGGGCGTGGAGTGTTGCCCGGCGGTCTTGGCCGGGCCGGGATGCGATGTGCGTGTTCCACAGAGAAGAAAGTAGTTAGTTCGCCCTCCGGTACCAATCCCCACAGCCAGCTCTCGGAGTAGGTCACAGGGTCACGGTCTTCAATGCCTTCTGGTAGATTCACTACCCGGATGTTGTTTCTTCTAGAGCGGCCTTCTGCGTCTTCGACTTGGCGTTCTAGTGCTGTGACGCTGGCCTGCATGTCTTCCAGTCCTGTCTTCAATTGGGCAGTCGTGGGCATTAATTCGTTTACTGTGGCCTCAATCTCTTTGGTTCTATCTGTGAGATTGCGATTGTCCGCGTGGAGAAGGACAAGGTCGCCCGCTACTTTATCAATTTTGGCTTCCAGTGACGTACGGGCGCGTTCCAGTGAGTCTCTGATGCATTCCACTGCTGCCAGCACTGCGTTAAGTTTTTGGCTGTCTTGGTTTGGTGAGTCTTGTATTTTCCCAGTTCCTGCTCCCGAGCGCAGTCGGCCCGTTCCAGCCATGGTCCCGTTTATTTGAGGAGGGAGGAGTGAAGGTTCTGCTTAGTCTCAGGTCGTTGATGACCGTTTTGTCGGATACCGTATAAGCTCTGCGCTCTAGTTTAGTTTCATCTAGGCTGGCAAGGGGGGTTAGGTAAGTAGTTTGCCAACGGGATCACACAGTTCTGTTCCAAGTCACGCCTCCCGTGCTCACCACCGCTCCGTGATAATATTCTCCCCTGGTGGCTTACCTAGTAAGGAGTCGCAGTTTGTGACATTTCCAGCGTAAAGGTTTGCGTGTCCATGTTCGTTAGCTTGCACTGTGATCTTTGATGGAGTTTCTGTTCACCGGATGCTGGAAGGGCATGGACGGGCCCGCTTGTCTAGGGGATGACAACTCCCCTGCGACAGCACGAGCAGCCCGGTTAGGTGGTTCGAATGACTCCCTTGAGTTCACACGAGGATTTGGTTGTTTATCACTTTGAGGCGTCTGGGCGCCCGGGGGGTCTTCGCTTGCGCGAGGTGTTGGCAGCATAGGGCACGGGTAGGCCGCTTGTTCTTTTTCTTACTTGATTGCCAGGTGGGTGTTGCCTCCCCCCTCTATGTCAATTTCACTGGTCTCCAGGGGGGGTTTCCCGTGAGATTTAGGCCCATATATTTGGCCCAAGACTGCATTGCTTGTTTTCGCCTTTTGGCTTGGCTTGCTTCACGGTCTGGTCCTTTTATATGGTGGTTTTGTGATGGGACGCTCGTCCCCACAGGTTGCTCAAGCTTGTATCTGCCTCTCATGTGCAGTTCGGGGGGTCCTCAGCCCAGGCCCAGGATGCCCAGGCCGCCCCAAGTGTCCCCTCTTCCCCGGGCGCCCCGTTCCGACTCCCAACATCAGACCGCAGCCCGTGTGGACACGTTCATTCACTCGGCGCGAGCCGCCTCTCACCTGGAAACCACTGTGTCTCGTAGACCGGTCACGGCCCACGCGGTCGCAAAGCCGGCCCGGGTGCCTCTTTATCCTAGGGGGCCACCGGTTTCTCAAGCATTCGAATCACTCGCCTCCAGTGCGGTCCTCGGGGGCGGAATGTTGTTGCCCTGCTGCAGGCCTCAGGTTTCCGTTCTTTATCACCTTGTCGCTCCGCTCCGATCTCGGGCCCTCGAGCGTTGTCCTCGCGATCGCGGGCTGCTTCGACTCGTGGCTTAGGGTCCGGGCGCGGCCCGCGTAGGTAAAGGGCCGCTTCGGTTTCTTCTTCTTCTTCTGACCCGCGAGGGCGTAGCACTATCCAGTTGTTGTAGAGCGCCAGGGAATCCACCGCCGGCAGGTCCAGCACCCCAGATCCGCAGGGCCCGATCTTGCTCCCAGGCTCCGGACGGAGTCCGTGCAGTCAGAGGAGTCCCGTGGCACGCGTCGCCTCCTTCTCGCAGCCACTCCAGTTCGCGGTTCAGGGGTCGGGTGTGACTCGCGGGGTCGTAAGGCCACTTCTGTACATATTTAAGGAGTCCCTCGCTCCTCTAGCGCCGGGACCCAGGGCCCAGGGCTCCAGTTTCCAGCACGGCCTTCGTGGCCGCAACGCCGAGTCACCTCTGTGGGGCGCCGAGGGTCCGTTCACAGCGCTTTCGGTTCATCAAGCCTCACCTTCTTCGTTTCGAGTCTCGGGGGAGTGGGATGCCCCCCCGCTCACCCTAATTTGAGTCGGATTATCCAGACGCGGTGCGGAGCTCTAAAAGCTTGCGTCCGCCATGTTTGGCAGCTTGGCCACGCCCCCTTCTGTATGCCCTTTCTATACTCAGAAAATATCCTCATGGTAGGTTGTGGTTAGTGGCCAATGGGCTACCAAGTTCCCTCCCTCCTGGTGACCATTTCCTGTAAAGTGTGCCATCTGGCTATCCCAGGAAGCATCATTCTGCCACTTCCAAAATGGCAACAACATCTATCTTGGCATCCAGGGCTCCCTCGCCCTACCCAGAAGTGTGGCTACGAAGGGGCTGCACACCTCTGGAAAACTGGTTTGGCAACCTGGTTTATCCTTTCCTGTCCAAGTGCCAGCCTGTCTACTTAAACAAAAGGGCAGCTCTTCTCCAAAATGTTCCCCATTTTCTCCTCAAAGGTGGGTTCTCCTTTGAGGATCATTTTTTGGTCAACACTACGCCTGTGCGGTATTTTAATTCCACAAGAGAAAATGGATAACTTTGGTTACTCCGCGTTACTCTTGTATCGCAGAGTTCCCACGAAATTCCGCCAATCACTGTGTGGCAGAATGTTTTCATATTCGTGCAACACAATCACAACGGGAACAATGTGAGGCTCCAGACTGCAAGCGGATGACGGCGAGCAAGATTTGGCACCCTCTAGCCTGATTTCACATCACTAGGAGGACTTCCTGCAACATTTTCGAACACGGGCAGCCACCGTCAGAGGGCTGCTTCTCAAGTAGATTTTCTATTTAAGAGGCAGCAAAATCAACTTGAATGGCTATACGCTCTTATGCATCTTGTGGTGCTGTTTCCTCAGATTTTTCACTGCAGGATTCGCTACTGGTTCTGAAATAGGAGCACAGCGTCATTTTCAGCCCATTGGTGGAACTCTGTGGAATCTCACTGAGTTTTTATTTTACGGAATTCCATTGAGTGAAATCTGCGAGTTCCACAAAGGCCTAGCCAATACGCATGTGGGTTCATGCCAGGGAGAGGTCACACCTCTCTCTCCCACGCAGGCTGCTATTGTCTTCTTTCTTGAGAGGCATTTGCACATCTCGCCAGGAGGGCTGAAAGCTGTCTTAGGACAGACCCCGTGTACAACCATGTACGGGCACAGGGGATTTAGGGCAAAAATGTGGCAACCTTGTAAAAGTTGCCCACTGCAACAAGTTACATTAATTTTAACTTGTGCATCAAGTTGAGCTTAATGTAATGAGTTTCTTTGTACCTTGGAGTATCAACTTTGGTCACACCATTCAGGAGTTAGCACAGCTGAGAGGCCAATGTGTCACCCTGTACTCTCCAATGAGTGAGCAAGTGTTTCCACATTAAAAATGACAGTTTAATATTTTTACTACTGGAACATGTAAAATGTACCCTTCCTTAGAGCTCGTTAGGCCTGCCATAGGGGTGAACTCTTCCATTCTGCAGTGGTGAACTGGGAGACATGTTCTACTTGTGTCACACTGGGGATGGCACCAACAGTGCTGCAATTCCTGGAGTTGACTGTAGGAAGGTAGCCTCTTTCTAGCCTTGTTACCCCCACTTTTGGCCAGTTTGTGAGTATATGTCAGAGTGTTTTTACTGTCTCACTGGGATCCTGCTAGCCAGGGCCCAATGCTCATAGTGAAAACCATATGTTGTCACTGTGTTTGATATGTGTCACTGGGATCCTGCTAGCAAGAACCCCAGTGCTCATAGGTTTGTGGCCTATATGTGTTCCCTGTGTGGTGCCTAACTGCATCACTGAAGCTCTGCTAACCAGAACCTCAGTGTTTATGCTCTCTGTTTGCTTTAAAATTGTCACTACAGGCTAGTGACTCATTTTACCAATTCTCATTGGCACACTGGAACACCCTTATAATTCCCTTGTATATGGTACCTAGGTACCCAGGGTATTGGGGTTCCAGGAGATCCCTATGGGCTGCAGCATTTCTTTTGCCACCCATAGGGAGCTCAGACAATTCTTACACAGGACTGCCACTGCAGAGTGAGTGAAATAACGTCCACGTTATTTCACAGCCATTTTCACTGCACTTAAGTAACTTATAAGTCACCTATATGTCCAATCCTCACTTGGTGAAGGTTAGGTGCCAAGGGCCAGATGTACCAAAGGATTTTACCCATTCTGTGTCTATGGGAAAAAGCTTTCGTACATGTGGCCCCAAGTTACTTATTGTGTGGGCACCCTGGCACTAGCCAAGGTGCCCCCACATTGTTCAGGGCAAATTCCCCGGACTTTGTGAGTGCGGGGACACCATTACACGTGTGCACTGCAGATAGGTCAATACCTATATGTAGCGTCACAATGGTAACTCCGAACATGGCCATGTAACATGTCTGGGATCATGGAATTGTCACCCCAGTACCATTCTGGTATTGGGGGACAATTCCATGCATCCCCGGGTCTCTAGCACAGAACCAGGGTACTGCCAAACTGCCTTTCCGGGGTCTCCACTGCAGCTGCTGCCAACCCCTCAGACAGGATCCTGCCCCCCTAGGGCCTGGGCAGCCTGGTCTCAGGAAGGCAGAACAAAGGATTTCCTCTGAGAGAGGGTGTTACACCCTCTCCCTTTGGAAATAGGTGTGTAGGGCTGGGGAGGAGTAGCCTCCCCCAGCCTCTGGAAATGCTTTGATGGGCACAGATGGTGCCCATCTCTGCATAAGCCAGTCTACACCAGTTCAGGGATCCCCCAGCCCTGCTCTGGCACAAAACTGGACAAAGGAAAGGGAAGTGACCACTCCCCTGACCTGCACATCCCAGGGGAGGTGCCCAGAGCTCCTCCAGTGTGTCCCAGACCTCTGCCATCTTGGATTCAGAGGTGTTGGGGCACAATGGACTGCTCTGAGTGGCCAGTGCCAGCAGGTGACGTCAGAGACCCCTCCTGATAGGTGCTTACCTTTCTCAGTAGCCAAACCTCCTTTTTTGGCTATTTAGGGTCTCTCCTCTGGGCCATTCCTTAGATAATGAATGCAAGAGCTCACCAGAGTTCCTCTGCACTTCCCTCTTCGACTTCTACCAAGGATCGACCGCTGACTGCTCCAGGATGCCTGCAAAACCGCAACAAAGTTGCAAGATGACTACCAGCAACATTGTAGCACCTCATCCTGACGGCTTTCTCGACTGTTTCCTGGTGGTGCATGCTCTGAGGGCTGTCTGCCTTCACCCTGCACTGGAAACCAAGTAGAAATCTCCCTTGGGTCGACAGACCCTTCCCCCTGCCAACGCAGGCACCAAACGTCTGCATCACCAGTCCTCTGGGTCCCCTCTCATCCTGACGAGCGTGGTCCCTGGAACACAGGAGCTGGATCCAAGTGTCTCCCACAGTCCAGTGGCCCTTCTGTCCAAATTTGGTGGAGGTAAGTCCTTGCTTCCCCACGCCAGACAGTAAACCTGTGTACTGCGTGATTTGCAGCTGCTCCTGCTTCTGTGCACTTTTCCAGGACTTCCTTTGTGCACAGCCTAGCCTGGGTCCCCAGCACTCCATCCTGCATTGCCCAACTCGGTGAGTTGGACTCTGACATCGTGGGACCCTCCTTTGTGACTCTGAGATGACCGCTGTCCTCAGATCTTCTAAGTGCCTGTTCCAGTACTTCTGCGGGTGCTGCCTACTTCTGTGGGGGCTCTCTGAGTTGCTGAGTGCCCCCTCTGTGTCCTCCTCCAAGGGGCGACATCGTGGTCCTTCCTGAGCACCAGCAGCACCCAAAATCCTCCAACGACTCTTGCAGCTAGCAAGGCTTGTTTGCGGTATTTCTGCGTGGAGACTCTTCTGCAACCTCCAACATGCCGTGGGACATCTTCTCACCAAAGGGGAAGCTCCTGGCACCATCTGTTGTTGCAGAATCTTTGGCTTCTTCCACCCGAAGGCAGCCCTTTTGCACCTTCATCCGGGGTTTAGTGGGCTCCTGCCCCCCCCTGGACACTTGCCTGACTCTTGGACTTGGTCCCCTTCTTTTACAGGTCCTCAGGTCCAGGAATCCATTTTCAGTGCTTTGGTAGCAGTTGTGGTTCTTGCAGAATCCCCTATCACGACTATTCTGTCTTTCTGGGGGAGTAGGGTAATTTTACTCCTACTTCTTAAGGTGTTGGGATGGGGTATTTTCGACACCCTTACTGTTTTCTCACAGTCCCAGCGACCCTCTACAATCTCCCATAGGCCTGGGGTCCATTCGTGATTCGCATTCCACTTTTGGAGTATATGGTTTGTGTTGCCCCTAGGCCTGTGTCTACCTATTACATCCTATTGTGATTCTACATTGTTTGCACTACTTTTCTTACTGCTATGTACCTGTTTTGGGTTTGTGTACATATATTTTGTGTATATTACTTACCTCCTAAGTGAGGGTATCCTCTGAGATACTTTTGGCATATTGTCACTAAAATAAAGTACCTTTATTTTTAGTGACTCTGAGTATTTTGTTTTCTTGTGATATTGTGCTATATGATATAAGTGGTATGGTAGGAGCTTTGCATGTCTCCTAGTTCAGCCTAAGCTGCTTTGCCATAGCTACCTCTAACAGCCTAAGCTGCTAGAAACACCTCTTTTCTACCAATAAGGGATAACTGGACCTGACAAAAGGTTTAAGTACCACAAGGTACCCACTATAAGCCAGGCCAGCCTCCTACATTGGTGGTGCAGCGGTGAGATAAGTACTTGTAACTGCTTTACCACTTTGTCATTTGGTGCTTTTCATAAGAAAATCATATACCAAATAGTTCAGTAGATGTACATTTAACCAAAACAGTTTACTTTTCTATTCTAAAACTTACTACTAAGTTTTCTAAAAATTAGAAAAAGTTTTTTCTCTGTACTTTCAAAAGTTCTGAAACTTTTTGTCTCTCTGTCTTAAACCTTTTTCTATCATGTTTACAGTAGAGGCTACTTCCAAAGTTGTTCAGGCAACTTATGAAAGTTTAAACTACAAGAGTTTGAGGGGTCTCTGCCTGGATAGAGGTTTATGCATAGGTAAGAATCCAACAAAAAAGTTTATCTTTAATCTGCTCTTACAGGATGACCAGAACCAGTCTGGCCCATCTCAGGAGAGGGTACAAAAGGGGGAGGCTTCCCAGTCAGACTCAGAGGAGTTCCCTGAAGATGCTGGGAAGGGTTCTTACAAAGCCCTGCCCCCTAGCAGGCCACCTAGTGGTCACACATCAGTAGGGCATCTTTCACTCCTAGAGGCCAGGTTACTATTGTCCAGACAGTTAGGGACAGGTCTCTCTCTGTCAATTCCTATTTATCCTCTGTGTCCAAACATTCCCAAGCCTCCCACCATGCGGATAACTTAATGGAAAGGTGTAGGAAGTTGGCTCTGTATGTACTATTTCAAAGTAAGAAATAGCATGCACAGAGTCCAAGGGTTCCCCTTAGAGGTAAGATAGTGGCAAAAAGAGATCATTCTAATGCTCTATTTTGTAGTAGTGTGGTCGAGCAGTAGGCTTATCAGAGGGTAGTGTTAAGCATTTGTTGTACACACACAGGCAATAAATGAGGAACACACACTCAGAGACAATTCCAGGCCAATAGGTTTTTGTATAGAAAAATATATTTTCTTAGTTTATTTTAAGAACCACAGGTTCAAGATTTACAAACAATACTTTAAATGAAAGGTATTTCACTTAGGAACTTTAGGAACGTTGAATTAGCAAAATAGCATATACAGTTTTCACACAAATGGCATATAGCTATTTTAAAACTAGACACTGTGCAATTTGCAACAGTTCCTGGGGAGGTAAGTGTTTGTTAGTTTTGCAGGTAAGTAAACCACCTACGGGGTTCAAAGTTGGGTCCAAGGTAGCCCACCGTTCGGGGTTCAGGGCAACCCCAAAGTTACCACACCAGCAGCTCAGGGCCGGTCAGGTGCAGAGGTCAAAGTGGTGCCCAAAACGCATAGGCTTCAATGGAGAAGGGGGTGCCCGGTTCCAGTCTGCCAGCAGGTAAGTACCCGCGTCTTCGGAGGGCAGACCAGGGGGGTTTTGTAGGGCACCGGGGGGGACACAAGTCAGCACAAAAAGTACACCCTCAGCGGCACGGGGGCGGCCGGGTGCAGTGTGCAAACAGGCGTCGGGTTCGCAATAGGTTTCAATGGGAGACCAAGGGGTCTCTTCAGCGATGCAGGCAGGCAAGGGGGCGCTCCTCGGGGTAGCCACTACCTGGGCAAGGGAGAGGGCCACCTGGGGGTCGCTCCTGCACTGGAGGCCGGATCCTTCAGGTCCTGGGGGCTGCGGGTGCAGTGTCTTTACCAGGCGTCGGGTCTTTGAAGCAGGCAGTCGCGGTCAGGGGGAGCCTCGGGATTCCCTCTGCAGGCGTCGCTGTGGGGGCTCAGGGGGGTCAACTCTGGCTACTCACGGTCTCGTAGTCGCTGGGGAGTCCTCCCTGTGGTGTTTGTTCTCCACAAGTCGAGCCTGGGGCATCGGGTGCAGAGTGCAAAGTCTCACGCTTCCGGCGGGAAACGTGTGTTGTTTCAAAGTTGCTTCTTTGTTGCAAAGTTGCAGTCTTTGTGGAACAGAGCCGCTGTCCTCAGGAGTTCTTGGTCCTTCTAGATGCAGGGTAGTCCTCTGAGGCTTCAGAGGTCGCTGGACCCTGTGGAACGCGTCGCTGGAGCAGTGCCTTTAGAAGTGGGGAGACAGGCCGGTAGAGCTGGGGCCAAAGCAGTTGGTGTCTCCGTCTTCTCTGCAGGTTTTCAGCTCAGCAGTCCTTCTTCGTCTTAGGTTGCAGGAATCTATCTTGCTGTGTTCTGGGAGCCCCTAAATACTCGATTTAGGGGTCTGTTTATGTCTGGGGGGTTAGTAGCCAATGGCTACTAGCCCTGAGGGTGGCTACACCCTCTTTGTGCCTCCTCCCTGAGGGGAGGGGGGCACATCCCTAATCCTATTGGGGGAATCCTCCATCTGCAAGATGGAGGATTTCTAAAAGTCATAGTCACCTCAGCTCAGGACCCCTTAGGGGCTGTCCTGACTGGCCAGTGACTCCTCCTTGTTTTTCTCATAATCTCCTCCGGCCTTGCCGCCAAAAGGGGGGCCATGGCCGGGGGGGTGGGCAACTCCACTAGCTGGAGTGCCCTGGGGTGCTGTAACAAAGGGGGTGAGCCTTTGAGGTTCACCACCAGGTGTTACAGTTCCTGCAGGGGGAGGTGAGAAGCACCTCCACCCAGTACAGGCTTTGTTACTAGCCACAGAGTGACAAAGGCACTCTCCCCATGTGGCCAGCAACATGTCTGGTGTGTGGCAGGCTGCTAAAACTAGTCAGCCCACACTGGTAGTCGGTTAAGGTTTCAGGGGGCACATCTAAGGTGCCCTCTGGGGTGTATGTTACAATAAAATGTACACTGGCATCAGTGTGCATTTATTGTGCTGAGAAGTTTGATACCAAACTTCACAGTTTTCAGTGTAGCCATTATGGTGCTGTGGAGTTCGTGCATGACTGACTCCCAGACCATATACTCTTATGGCTACCCTGCACTTACAATGTCTAAGGTTTTGCTTAGACACTGTAGGGGCATAGTGCTCATGCACTTATGGCCTCACCTATGGTATAGTGCACCCTGCCTTAGGGCTGTAAGGCCTGCTAGAGGGGTGACTTATCTATACCTATAGGCAGTGTGAGGTTTGGCATGGCACCCTGAGGGGAGTGCCATGTCGACTTAGTCGTTTTATCCCCACTAGCACACACAAGCTGGCAAGCAGTGTGTCTGTGCTGAGTGAGGGGTCCCCAGGGTGGCATAAGACATGCTGCAGCCCTTAGAGACCTTCCCTGGCATCAGGGCCCTTGGTACCAGGGGTACCAGTTACAAGGGACTTACCTGGATGCCAGGGTGTGCCAATTGTGGAAACAAAAGTACAGGTTAGGGAAAGAACACTGGTGCTGGGGCCTAGTTAGCAGGCCTCAGCACACTTTCAAATCATAACTTGGCATCAGCAAAGGCAAAAAGTCAGGGGGTAACCATGTCAAGGAGGCATTTCCTTACAAAAGGGAACTCAGAAAGCTGAGGATGGAGGAGACCAGACTAAAGCTTAAACAGCAGCAGCTGGCCTTAGACAGGGAATCCCTAGACATAGAGAGGGAAAGACAGAGATTGGGGTTAGTTCCCCATGGTGGCAGCAGCAGTGTTTCACATAGTAATCTTGTTAGAGAACAAGATTCCAGAAACCTGCATAAGATAGTCCCCCCTTACAAGGAGGGGGATGACATTAATAAGTGGTTTGCTGCACTTGAGAGGGCCTGTATGGTACAGTTGGTCCCTCAAAGGCAGTGGGATGCTATCTTGTGGCTATCTTTCACTGGAAAGGGCAGCGATAGGCTCCTTACTGTCAGAGAAAGTGATGCCAATAATTACAAAGTTTTGAAGGATGCACTCTTGGATGGATTTGGCTTAACCACTGAACAATACAGGATTACGTTCAGAGACACCAGAAAAGAGTCCTCTCAAGACTGGACAGATTTTGTTGACTGTTCAGTGGAGGCCTTGGAGGGTTGGTTGCATGGCAGTAAAGTATCTGACTATGAAACCCTGCATAATCTGATCCTGAGAGGGCATATTCTTAACAATTGTGTGTCTGATTTGTTACACCAGTACTTGGTAGACTCAGATCTGACCTCTCCCCGAGAATTGGGAAAGAAGGCAGACAAATGGGTCAGAACAAGAGTGAACAGAAAAGTTCATACAGGAGGTGACAAGGATGACAAGAAGAAAGATGGTGAGAAATCTCAGGATAAGCATGGGGATAAAGGTAAAACTAGGGATCCTTATTCAAATCCTAAACACTCTTCAGGGGGTGGAGATAAATCATCTTCTTCCTCTTCTTCACAACCCACACACATTAAAAAGCCTTGGTGCTATGTGTGTAAAAATAAAGGCCATAGGCCAGGGGATAAGTCCTGCCCAGGTAAACCCCCTGAGCCTACCACCACTAATACATCAAACTCTAGTGCCTCTAGCAGTAGTGGTAATAGTGGTGGGACTGCTGGCAACAGTCAAAATCAGGGTGTAGTTGGGTTCACTTATGGGTCCATCATAGAAACTGTGGTAGTCAGTCCCAAGACAGTTTCTGTCACACCTGGTGGCATTGGCCTTGCCACACTGGCTGCTTGTCCCCTTACAATGGATAAGTACAGGCAGACAGTTTCAATAAATGGTGTTGAGGCTCAGACCTACAGGGACACAGGTGCCAGTATGACTTTGGTGACTGAAAACCTAGTGTCTCCTGAACAACACATCATTGGACAACAGTACAAGATTATTGATGTCCATAACTCCACTAAGTTCCTTCCCTTAGCTATAATTCAGTTTAGTTGGGGTGGAGTTACTGGCCCTAAGCAGGTGGTAGTATCACCTAGCTTACCTGTAGACTGTCTCTTAGGTAATGACATAGAGGCCTCAGGTTGGGCTGAGGTAGAGTTTAATACCCAAGCAGCCATGCTGGGTATCCCAGAGGAATTGCTTCCTCTCATTTCAGCTGAAATGAAAAAGCAAAGGAGAGAAAAAGGCCTGAAAACTCAGAAGCCTTCTCCAACAACAGGTGAAAAGGGCATCAAACTATCCCCTGCCCAACCCTGCCAGTCAGGATACCATTCCTGTGGTGGGAGAAACCTCTCCTGGGGTGGCGCCTGTACCAAGGGAATCATCAGCTAACATAGCTGTACTCCCTGAGGTAGAAGTACCTCTCTGTGGGATAACTAATATTGGTGAGAAAAAGTGCACCATTTTAGTTAACATGGAGCATCCCTCCAACCCTCCCAGAGGAACTTTAGTGCAGCAACCCTGCACTGCCTCACAATACTTAGGACAGCAGCCCTGCCATAGTGTGGAGTTCATAGGACAGCATCCCTGCCCTGCTCCAACTCAAGAGAAACTGCAACCCTGTTCTCTCTTACAGCCATCTGGACAAAGTTTTTGCCCAGCTATGGCTTTACTGAGACAGCATCCCTGTCTGGAATTCATATCATTTGATATAGGTCCAGTGGACAATTCCCACTGCTCTCAACTAAAACATACTAATAGGAACTCTGAGAATATAACTTCACATTGTTGGCTAGCTAAAAAAACTTCAAACAGGGTGGTTTATATCCCCACAGGGAAGTAACCATATAGTGGATGATAAAGGGAGTAACCAACCTATTGCAGAGCTACTCTCCACTTATCACCACTTAGACAATAAAGACTAAACTGGCCAAGGTTAGCCTTATTGTCCTTCTTTTTGGGGGGGAGGGGGTTGTGTAGGAAGGTAGCCTCTTTCTAGCCTTGTTACCCCCACTTTTGGCCTGTTTGTGAGTATATGTCAGAGTGTTTTTACTGTCTCACTGGGATCCTGCTAGCCAGGGCCCAGTGCTCATAATGAAAACCCTATGTTGTCAGTGTGTTTGATATGTGGCACTGGGATCCTGCTAGCCAGGACCCCAGTGCTCATAAGTTTGTGGCCTATATGTGTTCCCTGTGTGGTGCCTATCTGTATCACTGAGGCTCTGCTAACCAGAACCTCAGTGTTTATGCTTTCTCTTTGCTTTAAAATTGTCACTACAGGCTAGTGACTCATTTGACCAATTCTCATTGGCACACTGGAACACCCTTATAATTCCCTTGTATATGGTACCTAGGTACCCAGGGTATTGGGGTTCCAGGAGATCCCTATGGGCTGCAGCATTTCTTTTGCCACCCATAGGGAGCTCAGAAAATTCTTACACAGGACTGCCACTGCAGCCTGAGTGAAATAACGTCCACGTTATGTCACAGCCATTTTTACTGCACATAAGTAACTTATAAGTCACCAAATGTCCAATCCTCACTTGGTGAAGGTTAGGTGCCAAGTTACTTAGTGTGTGGGCACCCTGGTACTAGCCAAGGTGCCCCCACATTGTCCAGGGCAAATTCCCCGGACTTTGTGAGTGCTGTGACACCATTACACGTGTGCACTACATATAGGTCAATACCTATATGTAGCGTCACAATGGTTACTCCGAACATGGCCATGTAACATGTCTAGGATCATGGAATTGTCACCCCAATACCATTCTGGTATTGGGGGGACAATTCCATGCATCCCCGGGTCTCTAGCACAGAACCTGGGTACTGCCAAACTGTCTTTCCAGGTTCCCACTGCAGCTGCTGCAAGCCTCTCAGACAGGATTCTGCCCCCCTAGGGCCTGGGCAGCCTGGTCCCAGGAAGGCAAAACAAAGGATTTCCTCTGAGAGAGGGTGTTACACCCGCTCCCTTTGGAAATAAGTGTGAAGGGCTGGGGAGGGGTAGCCTCCCCCAGGCTCTGGAAATGCTTTGATGGGCACAGAGGGTGCCCATCTCTGCATAAGCCAGTCTACACCCTTTCATGGATCCCCAGCCCTTCTCTGGCTCAAAACTGGACAAAGGAAAGGGGAGTGACCACTCCCCTGACCTGCACCTCCCAGGGGAGGTGCCCAGAGCTCCTCCAGTGTGTCCCAGACCGCTGCCATCTTGGATTCAGAGGTGTTGTGGCACAATGGACTGCTCTGAGTGGCCAGTGCCAGCAGGTGACGTCAGAGACCCCTCCTGATAGGTGCTTACCTTTCTCAGTAGCCAAACCTCCTTTTTTGGCTCTTTGGGGTCTCTCCTCTGGGCTATCCCTCAGATAATGAATGCAAGAGCTCACCAGAGTTCCTCTGCACTTCCCTCTTCGACTTCTGCCAAGGATCGACCACTGACTGCTCCAGGACGCCTGCAAAACCGCAACAAAGTAGCAAGATGACTACCAGCAACATTGTAGAGCCTCATCCTGACAGCTTTCTCAACTGTTTCCTGGTGGTGCATGCTCTAAGGGCTGTCTGCCTTCACCCTGCTCTGGAAGCCAAGAAAACATCTCCTGTGGGTCGACGGCATCTTCCCCCTGCCAACGCAGGCACCAAACTTCTGCATCATCGGTCCTCTGGGTCCCCTCTCATCCTGACTAACGTGGTCCCTGGAACACAGGAGCTGGGTCCAAGGTCTTCCACAGTCCAGTGGCCCTTCTGTCCAAATTTGGTGCAGGTAAGTCCTTGCCTCCCCATGCCAGACAGCAAACCTGTGTACTGCGTGATTTGCAGCTGCTCTGGCTTCTGTGCACTTTTCCAGGACTTCCTTTGTGCACAGCCTAGCCTGGGTCCCCAGCACTCTGTCCTGCATTGCCCAACTCGCTGAGTCGGACTCCGACGTCGTGGGACCATCCTTTGTGACTCTGAGTTGTCTGCTGTCCTCAGATCTTCTAAGTGCCTGTTCTGGTACTTCTGCGGGTGCTGCCTGCTTCTGTGGGGGCTCTTTCAGTTGCTGAGTGCCCCCTCTGTCTCCTCCTCCAAGTGGCAACATCCTGGTCCTTCCTGAGCACCAGCAGCACCCAAAATCCTCAATCACAACTCTTGCAGATAGCAAGGCTTGTTTGTAGTATTTCTGCGTGGAAACACTTCTGCAACCTCCTCCACGCCGTAGGACATCTTCTCACCAAAGGGGAAGTTCCTGGCACCATCCGTTGTTGCAGAATCTTTGGCTTCTTCCACCCAGAGGCAGCCCTTTTACACATTCATCCGGGGTTTAGTGGGCTTCTGCCCCCCTGGACACTTGCGTGACTCTTGGACTTGGTCCCCTCCTTTTGCAGGTCCTCAGGTCCAGGAATCTGTTTTCAGTGGTTTGGTAGCAGTTGTGGTTCTTGCAGAATCCCCTATCACGACTATACTGTCTTTCTGGGGTAGTAGGGTAACTTTACTCCTACTTTTCAGGGTCTTGGGGTGGGGTATTTTGGACACCCTTACTGTTTTCTCACAGTCCCAGCGACCCTCTACAACCTCCCATACGCCTGGGGTCCATTCGTGATTTGCATTCCACTTTTGGAGTATATGGTTTGTGTTGCCCCTAGGCCTATGTCTACCTATTACATCCTATTGTGATTCTACATTGTTTGCACTACTTTTCGTACTGTTATTTACCTGTTTTGGGTTTGTGTACATATAATTTGTGTATATTACTTACCTCCTAAGTGAGGGTATCCTCTGAGATACTTTTGGCATATTGTCACTAAAATAAAGTTCCTTTATTTTTAGTAATTCTGAGTATTGTGTTTTCTTGTGATATTGTGCTATATGATATAAGTGGTATAGTAGGAGCTTTGCATGTCTCCTAGTTCAGCCTAAGCTGCTTTGCCATAGCTACCTCTAACAGCCTAAGCTGCTAGAAACACCTCTATTCTACTAATAAGGGATAACTGGACCTGGCACAAGGTGTAAGTACCACAAGGTACCCACTATAACCCAGGCCAGCCTCCTACAGTGACCCGCTAACTTACATGCCCTGGGTGACATAGAATAAGGTCTTACAAATAAGTTAGCTTAGGCCAATTGAGTATAAGCCAGTTTAACATACACATTCACTGACACTGAGGTCTAGTTAACAGGCCTCAGTGCACTTTGAGAGTCGAAAAAACCAGCAACATTAGTCCAAAAAGTTGGGGTTGATCATTCAAAAAGAAGTATTTCCTTACACCCTCGATTTTGGGGGTGAGACAGAAACCTTTCATATACTACTAGGGATACTGTCTAATTTCCTGCTGATTTTGCTGCACATTTGAGACTTAGTATATTTTAGATTTTGCCTATTATTCTGTATTATCCCATCACTGAGAGGTTTCATGCAATGACTTTACACTTTTAAATGAGATGTGCTGCACTTTTACTTTAATATTTCTAATAAATCTTCATAGAGTTTCTAATTCTGTCCTAGAACTTACTTATTTAACCAGTCTTTTCTAATTTGACTGTATTTTGAAATGCTGATTTGTACCGTGTCTCTGGGACACATTGCCTCATGAAATGGAGGTTAACACCGTCCTGATCCACCCAACCAGTAGGCCTGTTCTTGAAGTATAAAAATTAGGGGTACAACACATGCCCACAATACATTGAAACATTTTCAAGGCTAATTATGTTGTCACAAGAGATATTTGTCCCACTAGCATGTTCTGCAGTCCATCATAATAAAGTACGCAGTCATTAATCAGATTAGGCAAATCAGAGACCTGTTCTCCTAAGTATATGCCATAAATACCTATAGATTACCATTATATTTACTAGGTTGCTGCTATCTTATGCCCTGCTCCAACCAATGTTCTTGTTATGAGTAGCTTGTGCACTAAATAAAAACATGCAAAGGTCCATCATAGTACTTGTCACATGATTCTTGTGTACATGATGCTGGTCGCAGAAGCATGGTAGCAAAGGTGGGTGGCTATCTGGTTTCACTCAAGGATGCCAACTGCTCACCTTCTGGAGCCTGCAGCCCCCTCTCTGAGGTATTTCTGTTTACATAGACCCTGCTGCTGACTATTCTAAAGTCTATACTCCTAAGCATGCAGCCTCCTCTCTGAGCTATGACTGTTCTCATAGACGGAGGACAGTTATTCATTCTCCTGTAGCCTGCTCTTTGAATCCTCTGCTCTTTCCTATGAGGTCCTTTACAATGCATTACGTGGTTTCCTTCCTGAGGCTGCCACAGGAAGTCTCTTTCTGACTGAGGTCCACCAGGAGCTAGGCTTCTCTCACATAGGGAAAACAACACAAATAAATAAATAAATACTTATATACATTTCTATATAAATAAATACTACTACAGACTAATGGATTATTGCAGCTGTCTCAGATGCCACAGACCGCAACTTGTGAATGACCGTGATTGCTATACTCATATGGATCCACCCTCTATCAGCACCTGATTTTTTCACTGGCCTTGTGGCATATATCACAAGCACAATCTAAAGGAATTTTATGGTCCTGTAAAGACCCTCAAGTCTACAGGTCTGTCAGCAGTTATTGGGATAACTGACATCATGATCATGCAGGCAACTGTGAACCTAAATCAACAGGTAGGGGCTGGGCTAGTCATGTAGATGCATCTCTTGAGGCAATCTGTGCATGAGAGCACCTCAGATGTACCTCCAGTGAAACTGCCAGAAGTGCTTCTCACAAGTACAAATACTGTGTGTCGCCATGTTGATGTGTCCTCCCTGCCTTATCACTCTCTGGAGGGTAAGTGTGCTGTGTGCAGTTGCAGTGGATGCGTGCTTCTTTCCTTGCTGATTCAGACCATGAACAGACAAAGTTTCTTCACTCACTGCCTGACACTCAACACCAAATGTCTGTCCTGTGGATGGAGCAAATTAGCTAATGAAACTGCCACCAAAAGAAATGACTGAAGAATGTCCTATGGCCTGAGCCAACATTTAATTGACATTCAAACACAGCAATGGTGGAATGGAGCTGACCAAAAGTCCCTTTCACTATGCGAGTGTGTGATGATATATTTACATGTTTCTTTTTTATTAGGTCGCAACCTAACAAACAGCAATGCTGTTTGGTTTGCTAAAGACATCCTGTGGACCTTCAGAAAGTTGACCTAGCAATGCATTATGCCCGTTGCTTGACATTGGCTCTGTGGTTTGTAACTCAGATTTTCTTGCTTTCCATTTGCTGGCTGTATTTGTTTTAGGCTGACCATCTTGAGTTCAGTCCTTCCTTTGCCGAAACCTTATTCACAAAACCCTTCTGAGTGGTTTCTTTCTGTAAACACGGCTGTAAATCTTGTTTCTATCTTGTCACATTTGCTGTGTATTAAAAAACAAGGTCAAATGCCAGGCATTGTATTCCAAGGGCGCTTGTTTACCCTTCTTTCTCTGACTTCAAAGTGAAAGAATTTATGTGACAATCTTGATGGCTAGAAGGGGTAGAACGAGTTTTTTTCTAGCACACAATATTTAAATGAACTGTGTAAGTATTTCAGAATATTTCAGAATTATAAACACACAAATGCCGCACATTTTTGTTATTTTTGAAGTGTGCTGGAAACATATACTTTAACATGATCAAAACGAATCATTCAACTAGGTGGTGCAATTTCCATGCATTTACATGTGTGTACTGTATAGTTTTGTTAGTAAAAATGCATGTCTGTGCAAATGGAATGGTCATTTCAAATGAAAATGTGTTGTCTGTAATGGCAGTGTGCTACCACACCATGAATATTCTACTCTGTGCCATTGCACTCTACTCTGCACCACTCCACACCACTGCACTCTATTCTGCACCACTCCACTCCACTGCACTCTACACCACTACACTCTATGCCACTGCACTCTACTACACTTCAGGCTATAACTCTCTACTCTACCCCGTACTGCTCTATTCTATGGCAATGCACTTTTTGCCACTTTGCACCACTGCACTTTTTGCCACTGCACTCCAGTCTAGGCCACACGAATGCCCTTTCCACAGCTCCACTCTACGCTACTGTACTCTACGGCACTCTGCAACACTGCTCTCCATGCCACTGCACTCCATGCCAATACCCTCTATGCCAATGCGCTTTACTCTGAAACACTCAACTCTATGCCCCTGCACTCTACACCAATCCACTGTATGCCACTTTAATCTACTCTGCACCACTGCACTCTACACAACTTTACTCTATGCCATTACACTCTATACCACTCTACACAACTGCACTCTATCCTACACCACTCACCTCCACACCACTTCCCTCTGCTCTAAAAAAATCTACTCTACGTCACTGCATTCTGTCACTCTACTCCACTCTGTACTAATCCACTCAATGCCTCTGCACTCTTCACCGCTCTGCTCTTAACCATTGCACTCTACATCAATGCAGTCTCTACAACTGCACTTTATGTCACTGTACTCAAAACCACTGCACTCTACTCCTTATCACTGTACTCTACGACCACCACTCTCTACACCAATCTCCTCCACTCCTCTCCACTGCACTCTGACACAATACTCTGCAACACTGCACTTTCTGCAACTGAACTCTACGTCATTCTCTCTACTCTGCACTACTCCACTCCACGCCACTGCACTCTTTGCCACTGCACTGTATGGCACTATACTTTACACCACTCCATGCTACTCTACTCTGCACCAATCTACATCATTGCACTCTATGCCACTCAACTCTACTCTGTGCCACTGCCCTCTGCATCACCCAACTCTATGCCACTCCACTCTGCATCACTCTATGCCACTCTACTCTACACCACTGCACACTATGCCACAGCACTCTACACCACTCTACTCTTATCTGTGCCACTATAATCTACACCAGTCTTCCCTGCGCCACTCCACTATCTGCCACTCCATTTGTGCCATTCCACTCTACGACTCTGTATTGTAAGCAGTGGAATTAAATGCCACTGCATTCTATACCATTTTACTCTGCACCACTCTACGTCAATGCACTCTACACCAGTCAAATCTACTCCATGCCACTCCAGTGTATGCCACTCTACACGACTTCACACAATGCCACTCCAACACACAGCACTCTCTGCCAGACCATTCTGCAATTTTCTACTCCACTCACCATTCCACTCTCTGACATTCCACACCACTCTTCTCCATGCCACTAAGTTTTAGCCATGCTGAACAGCAGCCACATTGTTGTACAACATTGCTAAAGCACATTCACAAAGCCAATACCTTTTGCATAGGTGAGACCGATTGGCTTTGCCAAAGCTTGTTGCCAGAGGCTAGCAGACTGTTAAGGATTTCTTTCATGTTAGACCTAAAAAGACGATTGAGATGGTACATCTGCTTATATTCTTATTTCCTGCTTACATTCATTTACTAAATTGTTTGCCAGAGCAATTCTGGCAGAACTGAAAAGATTGGCAACTGTGAAGGGGCTTTTTTGTCCAAAACAAGCTGGTTTCAGGTGGTCACTTGACTAGAGCTCAGTGAGTGCTGCTCACCACCCAGTTTGTTAATCCAGAAGGGTTTAGTGTAATAATTCAGTTTTAAGGATTTCATGGGTGGCCTTTGATAGGACACATCATGGAAAGTTCTGAGCAAAACCAAAAATCTGAGGCCCATATTTATACTTTTTAACGCAAATCAGCACAGGCGCAGATTTGCGTCAAAAAGTTTAATGCCGGCTAACGCCATTCCAACGCACCAGCCGGGCGCCTTATTTATGGAATGACGGTAGCCGGCGCTGCCGTCTGGTTTGTGCCAAAATAAATGACGCAAATCCGGCGCAAACAGAGTATAAATATGGGCCTGAGTGTTTTATGATACCTTCTAAATATCGTTGAGCTCCAGATCATCTCCATACCTAATACATTCTACTGGGTGAAATTTGTTTTGTGTTGATCATGGAGGTCTAGATTATTGGTAACCTGGGGATTCAGGTGGGGTGTTGGGTTCTCTATTGTTGGAGTGGAGTTCTGGTAATGTGCAGCGAGTCTAGTATCCTTTTCCTTGTGGGTTTCGTGTGTGGGGATCTATATTCTTCTCAAACTCAGTTGCAATGAGTAGAAACTGTATACCTCACCTCACACTGCAGAACAGAATCTGCAGTTTCACTCCTACCAGTTGCTAGAGGGCAGTGATTTGGGAAGTCTAATCAACAACTGCATGCTAACAAAGTTTTAATTGAATTTCAGTGTCTGGATCTCCACCCTGCAGCCACAGGAATGCAAGCAATACACTTCCACTGCTCAGGGAAACTTTATTCTGCCCTGTTCTGTTGATTGCAGGTTTGCTGATAAGGCTGAATTATAAATCGGCCCCCCTTCCTCGGCAGTTGGGATAAAAAGATACATCATAGTTGTTAAGGGGATCATTGTTTTTGCTGTTAGAAGCTGGACAGACATTTGTTGTATCTGGGCATGTTTTGATGCATTTAGTAAATGAAGACACCATGATTTTTTTTTTTAATGGTTTATTTTGTATGAAGTATAATTACATTGTCACATGTATTTACAGTGAACTTACAGAGCAGGACAGGAGAGTGGGTGGTGGCTAGCAACAGCACGGAGACAAATGCAAAGGTGGGAGAAGGCAAGCAATGGAAAGGCAGAAGCACACAGGCGAGAAAGGGGAACGTGAGCATGTATGGAGGACAAAAGCATATGGGTGAGAGAGAAAGTGACATGGAGGGGTGGGCAGATGAGGTACAGGAGAGTGGGGGCAAGCAAAAATGTGATGTTGGATGGGAAGGTGGGGAAGCAACAACATAGAAGGGAACAGGAGAGTGAGGGGCAAGTAATGGAAAGGCAGAAGCACATTGGCGATAGAAGGGAACGTGAGCAGGTGTGGGGAATGAAAGAATATGGGTAAGAGAAAGTGATATAAAGGGGTGGGCACATGAGGAAGACATGTCCCAAACATACACTCACAGCATAGCTCCCAAGAGGCAAGCAGTGGAAGGACACAAGCACTTTGGGTTTGCTTCAGGGAAAAGTCAAACAGCCAAAAAAGGAAGTGAAGCCGGCACACACGGAAGCGAAGCAAGCAAATAAGAGGTATGATGGAGGCAACCAATGGTAAGCAATGGGTGGACTGTAAACCCACTGGAGTAAACTAACAAAATGTCTTGCAAACTACAACACATGCACTCTCTCAGACAAGATCTAATGAAAACAGATCTCCTTGCCTAATTTTGCATCTCTAACAATCACCAATTTCCAAACAAAACGGCAATATTACCTGTTGCATGTTAGTATCTGAAATTTTGCACAACTATTAGCATTATTATAATATAGGACTATGAGGCACATTACATATAGGGCCAGATTTACAAGGCCCTAATGGCACATTTACAAGCCAGCACTAAGCCACTTTTTGTGGCCTAATGCTGCCTTGTAAATGTTGGCTCCTCCAATGCAGTTTTCGCTGTCAGAGAGGCGTGCAATGGGTGTTGCTGTCATTTCACCGCAACACCCATGGCTTTTGACGCTGTCACAGATTTACTAGATGACATAATTCTGTTGCAGCGCCAAAACACTAATGCTACCTCAGCGGTGGCGTTAGCATGGCACAACGAGAAGGAATATTTGTATTGCTCCTCATTTTTTGCTTTTTCCATGTGTGCTGCATTCTGTAGCACACATTGAAAGAGCAAAAGGCTATGAATGGTTGTTTATGTGCAGGAAGGTGTCCCTTCTATCACTCAAAAATGACGATTTGGTACTTTTTTTTGTCATTGTGCAGCAGACATACAGTATAAGTGCTAAATCGCCATTTTAGATTGTTTATGTGTAGGAAGGGACACAAACAATCACTCCCCTCCACGCAGACACATTTGCACTATGGTGCAATGATGCCTGCGTTGGCACAGGCTGCTTAAATTTAGCGCTGGTGCAGGGGCAAATGCTTGTAAATCTCTGCATTTCAAAACTGCAGCAGCGCTGCGCTAGTTTCTTGTAGATCTGGCCCATAGTATTTTGTGACCTACAAAGACAAATGTATTTTCCTTTTTGCTTAAGTCTTAAAGTGTTAGAATATATTACACTACAAAAATATCAGTGATCTGTAGGTAGACAAAGGGAGATACATTTTCACATCAAATATACCCTGTAATTTGTAGTGATAAATGTAATGCAGGACTCGGACGTCCCTAAAAAAGACTAGTATTAGGAGGCTTACTAGACTCTGAATCAGTCCACCTGAGACGCGCAGGACTTACCCCCTTTATATTATATAACGTGGTTCTGTTTCTTCTCTTAGCTCACGCACATATGATCTACTAAACATAATGTGGGTCTTTGCTTTCACAACAGTAACTTTCTGTCAGCAGCACAGAAAATCTCGAGTTCTCACTCTCCTAAGTATTTATACCGAAATACAGCACCCACCCAACAAACCATGTAATGAATCCCTTGAGAAAAACAGTGTTAATTTGATTGCACAAAATCACATAATTTTCAAGTGTACTTCTGTCAGTGATTGATCACCCTGTTGCTTCGGAAACAGGTCACACTTTCCTTGTATGTGGACGATTCCGCTACAATACGCCCTCTATGCTTAGAAGGTGTTTCCTGGCTGCCTTTTGTTGCATGAGTCTGCCTCCCTGTGCATGCCCCAGCCTCGCAGCTGTTCAAAGAAGGGCTGGCGCCTTGTGCCCAACCCCTACCCTTGGTGGCTGAGCTGCATGAATAATGTTGCCTGCAGAGAAGTTTGAGAATGTTCTTTATGTCCTGCCGAAGATCTACTTTATTTCTACTTGTTTTTTGTTCATACCGTTCTAACTCTTATAAGCGATCATTTTTTATTCCAATGTTTTACAATTTTTCCCCAATCTTTATCCTCTTGTACCGTATTTAAAACACAAAATATATAGCGTTATTTGTATTTTTAGTTTTGTATCTGTGACTGTATTTACAAATCTCCAAATATTCTTGAGAATGTTGGCCATTGGAAACGAACTATGAAAAAGAGCTCTCCAAAATTGTGACACTCAAAATAAATGTAGTAAACCGTCTTTCTAAGATGAAACTTATTCACCGGTTTGTGCACCTGAGAAAGGATAGTCATACACTTAGTTATGTTATTATTATAGATTTCATGTAAAAAATTAAGCATATGAATTTTATTGAGAAACTATTCCCACAGCATGTTCTATTCTATAACATTACCAATTTAATATTAATCAGACAGGTACGACAAGGTTTTTTTTTTATTAAAGAAGATGTGTATGTTTTCATGATGGATGAAAACACAAAGGCTGTGCAAATTCTTGGAATAGACTACAAAATGTGAGTTGCCTTTTTTAAAATGCCTGTGAAAATGTCTGTATGTGTGTACTCTTCTTCGTTACAAAATATTTATAATAGCTTGTCAACATATTTCTATGTTTTCTATGTAGTGTGTTTTAATGTTATTTTTATATGGTTTATGGAGCTCAGTAAACAAATTTGATGATGATGAGATCTTATGCCATATGCAGATTCCTTAAAATTATTGTCACTAGCTACTGACCTAGTTGCGAACATCTAGATGTTCTGTTTCACAATTAAAAGTTTACTCCATCGTTCTGGGAAGAAGAGTGATCTCCATGCATGTGTATATACTTTTCAAGGACTCAGGCAGAGAAGAGTGAGCTGTTAGTTCCATCACCTGGGCAACATAATTCACGAGGTGAAGTCTACAAAATTCAAGACAGGGTTGCAGATTCTATTTTTGCATTATGTTCTATGCTGAAGTAGGACCAGCACCCACCATGCCAAAGTAGATCAGCCCAAACACGGTAAAGAATTATTCAGTATCGTCAGAGAATTCTCCTGCCCATCCGCCACAGAGAACACCATCCACCCCTCTCAAATCCTTTGTGACTCGCTCTCGCACTTCTTTCACCACAAGATCGCTGACATCTACAGCAACTTCGACGCCCAGCACACCGACCACGACCACCTCTACACCCCAAACCAAACCTCCCCACCCTACCCCACCGGATCTCCGAGTGGAAACATCTCTCAGCCGAAGATACTATCGGCATCATGACCTCCATCCACTCTGGATCCCCCACTGACCCATGACCTCACCACTTCTGCAACCTAAGAAGAGAATAAATCGGAGCCGCCCTCACAGAAATCCTCAACTCGTTCATCACCACAGTCACCGTCCCTGACACTTAGAAGCAAACCAAGGTCAAGCCCCTCTTGAAGAAAACCACACCTGACCCTAACGAGCTCAAGAACTACCTCCCTATCTCGCTCCTCCCTTTCCCAGCCAAAGTCTTAGAAAAAGCCATCAATCACCAGCTCATGGACTTCCTTGAAGACAACGCCCTGCTCGACCCATCCCAAACAGGCTTCCGGCCCAACCACAGTACCGAGAATGCCTGCATTGCAGCAACCGACGATACCAGACACCTCCTCGACCTATGAGGAACAGCAGCCCTCATTCCCCTCAACAGCTCTGCGATCTTCAACACCATCTCCCACCACATCCTCATCATCAGACTCCACAACATTGGCATCCAAGACAACACACTCCACTGGATTGCCTCTTTCTTCTCCTGCCATAAGCAGAGAATCCTCCTCCCACCCTTCGTCTTCGCACCCAAAGGCATCATCTGTGGCTTTCCCCAGGGCTACTCCTTCAGCGCCATCCTCTTAAACACCTACAGGACTCCACTGGCTGACATCGCATGCACCCACAGCTTGAACATCATCTCCTACGCCAGTGACACCCAGCTCATCCTATCCCTCACTGACTATGCCTCCACCACACAAAGGAACTACCAAAACACCATACCCAAAATCACCACCTGGATGAGGACGAACTGCCTTAAACTAAATTTGGGCAAGACCGTAGTCCTCATCTTTGGGAACAAGCCCTCCTCCTGGTACGACACATGGAGGTCCACCGCTCTAGGCACCCTTCCCACCCCTACCAACCACACATGCAATCTTGCCATTATCCTGGACACCCAATTCACCATGAAACAACAGATTAATGCCATCTCCTCTTCCTACTTTCACATCCTCCGCATGCTCCGCAAGATCTTCTGATGGATCCCCCTCTCGACCAGGAAGTCAATCACCCAGGCCCTCATCTCCAGCCGCCTCGACTAACAAGAAGCAGCTCCTTAACCATCTCCATACCATCCAGAACGCAGCAGCGAGACTCATCCTCAACTTCCCTGGAAGAACCAGCATCTCTCCATAATTCAGGGCCCTCCACTGGCTCCACGTCCAGCAAAGATGCCACTTAAAGTTCCTCATGCACGCTTACAAAGCCCTCCACATCGTTGGACCTGCCTATATCAACAAACGCATCACATTCCACAGACCCACCAGAGAGCTCCTCTCAGCCAACCTTGCCCTGGCCTAGGTCCCACGCACCTGTTGGGAATACCTCGTGGGTGCACCTTCTCCCACCTTGCCACCAAGTCCCGGAATTACCTCCCCCTCCACCTGTGCACCTCCTCTTCTCTGGAAGACTTCAGAAGACAGCTAAAAACATGGCTTTTCGACTGCCACCACCAGCCGGCCAAGGCTCACAGACCCCCCAGCGCCTGAAGACCCCCCAGGTCGACAAGTTTGTGCTTTACAAATCTCTGTGATCCATTGATTGAGGATACAGTGATCTGTTGCTCAGGTATGTGGAAAATAGAAAATGCAGGAAGCAAATTATTAGAACCTGCTTCAGAGATTTGTGATCTTCTACTCTTTGATACATCTCGAGGGAGATCCCACTAAAAAGAAAATTAGAGCTAAATAGATAATTTACTTTTCCACAGATGGGGGAATAGTTTGACATTTTGAAAAATACATCATGCTGATGGCAAGTGAACACCCAAAATCCAATGAAGTCCACTTGTGTGCAGGGGCGTAGCTTTGGAGGCAGGGGTTGTTTGGTTGTTACACCCCCTAATAAACGCATTTTCTGGTCAATAGTTGGGTACTACAGACAAAAATAGACCCTCTCTCTCACCCTCTCTCTGCTTAGAAAGTCTTCCAGAATGTTTATTTTACAAATTATTGTGGTTTCTCCTGCTTATGGCCCATTCCTAGCCACATTCCTCCCCATTTCCACTGTCCTTTAAGCCCCTCTCATGTGCCCTGCTTGTCATAAAATGCATTTTAACATGTTAGCATGATTGTTGAAAAATCTTAAGTCCCCCCCCAATCTTACTGACCAGCTACGCCTCTGCTTGTGTGTAATGCAAGATTGCGAGTGGCGAGTGACTCACAGGAGTGGGCACAGACTCAGATTAATCATACATGATTGAAATCTCCATTTCCTCATCCAAGCTTATGTAATAGACCACCAGAATCCCACAGTTTTTTGTTCGATCACATCCTCTGTTAGTGCGAGTCAGGTAAGACATTTTTGTAAACCACTCCTTCGGTCAGTTTGAATATCTGTGGATCCATGCCACCTCACATTTGTCAGTCAAGTGCCCAAAGAGAAGAAAGAAGCTGTTGTGGCGTGAAGGACACTGGTTGATCCCTGCTTGGGAGATGACTTTGGCCATGATGATCTTAAGATCACCTTGCCACACCAGCTCTAATCTTATCTACATCCCCTGAAAGTTGATGATGCACATTGACCGTCAACAGACTGTGCCTTTGCACTACCTCTTGACTCTCGTGACGTAGTGGGAGCATGTATCACCCTTCCTGCTGCAAAAGAGTGAGATGTGGGTTTTTTCCATTCATCATAAATCTTTAGAGTGTGCAAAGTAGATAATAAAGCTTATCAGAGTTGTTGATGCCAGTGAGAATCAGTGAATGTAGTACAGGGCCAAGGAATTTTATATCACCATAACTGGAAAGGTATTTGAACCATTTGGAACCAGAGCTGGTGGCCAGCAGAACTCAGACCAATGCCCTCTCCATCAGACCACGCATGAAACCTCAGCATCATCCTCGGCTGCCAGCTATCCATGAATTGACAAGTAAACTCAGTTGCCTCCTCCAGTTACATCCTCCGTATGCTCCACTGAATCTTCAAATGGATCCCTATTGACACCAAAAAGACAGTCACGCATGCCGTGGTCACCAGCCGCCTCAACTATGGCAATGCTCTCTATGCTGGAGTGTCCTCCCAGCTACTTAAAAGACTCAAGACTCTACAGAACACGTCACCCAGACTCATCCTTAACTTCCTCAAGTGCTCCTATGTCAACCATCGACTGAGCTTCTACGTCCCAGCAAGATAACTGCACTCTGCCTCACTAAACCTTGCACATATACCCCACATCTATTGAGGCGGAGGCTGATCCTTCTCCTACATAGCAGCCAAGTCCTGGAAGAGCCTGCCACTCCACTTCTGAAAAGCTCCCTCCCTGGTGGACTTCAGAAGGAGACTGAGACATGGCTTTTGGATGGAGACACAACACCCTCAGTGCCCAGTAACCCTTAGGGCTGATAGTGCTGTGCTTTACAAATGCTATGATTAATTGATTGAACTTACTGGATTTTTAGAGCACTTTTCATCAAAGTTTTTAATAAAACAAGGTAAATTTGTACAAAATGTAACCTCTTTAGTGCGAGCCCTTGGTGCGGGTCATGACCAGTGGCTGACCTCAGGGAAAATCTTCTGTGCGGCCGCTTCCTACTCCGAAATAGTATTTCTTTTATGTTTATTAACAAGGGGTATTTAAGCGTAGTTTGGTAAGAGTGCAGGTTTTTCAATCTGGCCATGATGAAGACACTTCGGTGTTGAAACGCGTTGCCATTGTTTTTTAAAAAAATGCTTTAACATTTTGTTTAAATAAAGCTTTATGCTTGAGGAGTGGACATATTTGGTGCAACTCTTTTTCTTTTTTGCCCCCTAATGCAGGGGCAAAAATAACTTTTTTTAGCATTTAGAACGGGTTCCACTACTGTTTTGTTGCACCAGCCTTGCTTGGTGGATGTAGCCGGTATCAGTGGATCACTTTTTTGTTGATATAAAAAAAAAAATATATATATATATATATATATATATATATATATATATATCCAAAAAACAAACAAAGTGCAGGAGCCCCGATTCCATGTTAGCCACACGTTTATTTCTCAATAATACTGGCAGCAGAGATCACTTTCCTGACGCGTTTCGGCATTGTTGCCTTGTTCACAGGTGATTGCAAGTTACCATAGGTGCTTAAATATCATTCAGTCACGTGCCAATTAGCGTATAATACTTCAATGTCCATAATGCATCCTTATAGTCTTTAAAACAATGGTGTAGTCTTCAGTATTGCTTAATAGCGTTATTTCACCACAGTTTCTAATAGCATATTTAAAGGTGCCAAATATTCCTGTTCATAAAGTGGCCACGTGCACTCCATTATATATAGAGACTATTCATGGCAGTGAGTATAAAGAAATACGAGTTGCTAAAATCATATATAATGGAGTGCACGTGGCCAACTTATGAACAGGATATATCTGGATTCTTTTTTATGTAAATTAATTCTCTATTTCCATCTCTATGATAAGATGACACATGTTCAATGCCGAAATATGACCCCAAAGAGTTATCAGAATTGTGTTTTTTCCTGGAAATGTCTAGCTACAGGATAATGCGGGTCTTTTGATGCAGTAGCTCCATGTGTTAATGAATATGTTTTTTACACTACGTTTAGTACTTCTCACATACCACCTATGGCAAGGGCACTCTAATACATAAATAGTGAACGGGTTACTACATATCAAGAATTGCTCAATCTGTCTAATAGCTCCTGGTTTGCAAGTAGGATATTCTTTCCGCATCACACTATTAGAACAAGCTTTGCAATGTCCACAAGGGAACAATCCCTGTAGATTATATTCCCTAATTTGAGGAATGGTAGTACTATCATTAGATCTTAGAATATCTCGAAGACTACGTCCCTTCTATAGGTAATCTGTGGTCTTTTTTAAATTATATTACCAATAAAAGGGTCACTCCTCAAAATATTCCAATTCTTTGAAACAATTTTCTTAATCTGTGTTGTATCTTCATTATAGGTCATAATCAGTCTGATCTCATCAGTATTCTCTTCCTTTATTTTAGTTGTATTATCAAATAAAGTCTGTATTCTTTTTACTCCTTTGATTTTTTCAGTGGCCTTCCTAATCACCCAGTTGGGATAACCCTTTTGCTTAAACCTCAAAATCATATCTTTTTGCTCTCTCAAATGCCTCATCAGTGTTACTGATTCTCTTAGCCCTCAGCAGTTCTCCATACGGGATGCTCCACTTAAAATTATCCGGGTGCCCCCTGGAAGCATGCAGTAAACTATTACCCGCCATGATCTTACGAAAAAGTTCAGTATTTATCATCTTATCATTGATCTTAACTTTAGTGTCTAGAAATTAAATTGATGATTTGCTCATATTGTATGTTAAAATAATATGCAAATCATTGTTGTTAAGTTTATCAATAAACTTTTTTGCCTCATCTTGAGTTCCTTTCGAAATAATAAACAAATCATCAATGTATCCAAGCCACAAAACAGCCTGTTTGGTTTCTGGATACCTTTCCTCATCCTTAAAGATCTCCTCTTCCCACCAGCCTAGAAACAGAAAGGCGAAACTAGGAGCAAAGCAAGTTCCCATAGCAGTACTGAGAATTTGTTTGTACAGTATTCCATTAAATAAAAAAATATTATTAGTGAGACAATACCTAATCATCTCAATAATCATGTTAGTTTGTGGTAAAAATCTCAATGATCTTGTGTGTAAAAAATGTCTACATGCTTGTATACCTTTTTCATGTTCAATATTGGTATATAGGGAATTGACGTCTAAAGTTATTAATATAAAGTAATCTTCCCAGGAAATATCTTCCAGTTTCCCCAAAAAGTCTTTGGTATCACGAACATATGATGGTAAGTTAATTACAAATTCTCTCAGGAAGAAATCAACATATTTCAAGACATTTTCTAGTGCACTATCACAGAAAGATACTATTGGTCTAGCTGGAGGATGGTTCTTATCTTTATGGATCTTTGGGAGGACATATAACACCGGTAGGTTGGGAAAATCTTTTTTAAGAAAGCAATATTCCTCCCATGATAGTCAACCTTTATCCTTCCATTCTGTCAAATGTTGCCAGATTCCTGTAATGCTGTTGGTATATATGTCTTTAGTGATGGTCATGTAAATTGTGTATTATCTAACTGGCGCATAACTTTGTCAATATACATCTGTCTTCCCATAAGTACTATATTGCCACCTTTATCAGCCGAACATATAATAGTATCGCTATCATCGGCCAGCAATTTAATAATGGCTCTCTGATCATACGTCAAATTTTGATTGTGTCTCGGCTTGAACCATGTTCTATGCCGAAACTGTAAGAGATTCTGAACAACCATATCATAAAAAGTATCAATATTATCATGATTCATATTGGGAAAGAACTTAGATCTAGGTTTAAATCCCGAAGGAGCAGTGAGATCATATGTAATGCCCATATCATCCAAAGTTTGATATAGGTCCTTCACATTATCCTGTATCGATTCATTATTCTCTAACTCATGAAGAGTTATCAAAGTATAAACATCATTGATACACAACACATCCTGACTATCATAACTCTTGGAACATTCAATACTATTCCGGGTATGATTTCTAAGTTTGAACCATTTTTTCAATTTCAGTTTTCTAATAAATTTGAAGAAATCAATATGAGTCTCTGCATAATTAAAATATTCAGTAGGACAAAAAGAGAGACCCAAACATAATGTAAATTTATCATTATCTGTCAATACATAATTCGACAGATTAACAATTGCCTTATTCACCATATCAGTATCCATTATGTCTGTATATTGGAGCTTCTTGTTATTTTTCCCACTTGCCCCTGATTTAAATCTGTTTTTGTTACGATTTGTAAGTCTCTCTCGCCTCTTCTGGCTCCACCCCATCTTCCTCTTCGGCCCGTTGTTCGGCCCCTGTATTTCGGTGTTTCTCCCTTCTGATTTTTGGAAACCTGCCTGCCACGCCATAAAAGGCGGTATTCGTCTAAAAAGTCACTGGTTTGTTGGTTACTTCAGCATTAGAAATATCACTGTCTGTTGAGCTCAAAGTATCGGTCTCCCTCACACTTCCTAGATCACTCTCAGAGGTTGAGGGCTGACTATCTATCGCCGGACCAATGGTTACTGATTTGTATAAATGATCATATTTTCTGCTGAAAGTCAGAATCCTTCCGCTCTCATAGTCTTCTATATCTATATGAAACTTTTGTTGTTTCTTGATCTTAATATCATCTTCATATTTTCTCAACCTTAGATTTGTTGTCTCCATAAATTTCGAAATGGTCTCTTTTTCTGGTCTCAGATCAAGACCATCCTTCATTCTTTTGATATCCAATAATAAGGTCTCTCTATCTCGCCATGCATATTTTATTAGGATTTCAAGCATGTTTCTTGAACTGACAGCCAAATTCTCTGCCCATTCCTTCAGCATCTCAGGATTAGGGGATTCATATGATGGTAAAATAAAAATTCTGAGACCTCTCAGGACCATCTCTTGATCAACATAATTCTGTAAAGATGTAGCTTCCCACCATTTTGATATTTCGAATTTACATGATTTTTTCCAATTTATGTAGTAATGTATTCAAGCCATTACTGCAATTTTGATCCTTTGCAAAGGATCTCCCTTTCATAGAAGTCTTTGCAAATAACGCCTGTGCAGCCAATTTTATTTCGTTGTCAATGTCATCATTCATTGTATTTGAGGTGCAAATGTACTTCAATGCAAGTGAATATAGTTAAACCCAAAAAAGAAAGAAAGTTCCCCACTCTGCAGAAATTTGCAAATGTTCCTGAAGTCCCTCGGGTAAAATTCCCAGTTCCCCTTGCCGTACCAGGATGGGCTAAATATTATTTCTATTTGAAAATACAAGAAATCCTATAGAGCAAACTCGCCACTCCCCGATTAAGGCCAGGTACAAACAAGTTGGTTGTTATCTGCAGGAGGACCCGCTCCACTACATTGTGCATACATAAACACACCAGTCAATGCGCCACATACCTCCACGTCGTTCCAATCTGCAGCGGCACACAGTGACACGCTTCCACAAGTGTTTGTAATATGAAAATCCATATCGATATATCACATTACCCGATACCGGGTAACAGTACAGGGAACCGATTGTTCCACAGGCACCCGATGTCATCAAACACGTGTCTAGGCAGCCACTTCGTCCGTAATGGCAGCCGGCCAAGATGAGCCCACTGTCAAAATTACATTCCAAATGCTCCTTCCGCGCTCGCGGTGGCACGCGAGGGGTGGTGCGCAAAACCGGCAGGAGCAAGCCGGTAAATCACAAATCAATCCAAAATAAACAGTAAGATATGCACACGCAGGACTCCAGAAAATATATATACATAGATCACTTTTGTAAATGCGTGTGTGGTTTCCCTGGGGGCTGCAATTGGCCCCCAGAAAAACCGGACCCACACATAAAAGTGATCTCTCTCTCTATATATATATATATATATATTTATATATATATATATATATATATACATATATATATATATATATATATATATATATACATATGTGTGTGTGTGTGTGTGTATATATATATATATATATATATATATATATATATATATATATATATATATATATATATATTCGTCACCAGTTGTCTTGCAGTTGCAGCTTGCGTCTTGAAAGCAATGCACATGCTTCCACTGACACTAAGTCTTGTGATTATGTTTCTGCTACAAAAGAATCAGACTTTTGTCTAGTCGCAGTTTTTATGCCATAAAATAGCGCCGAAGGTTTATATGCCTACTGCACAGATCAGATTTGTATTTTATGTAAATTGTTGAGTACATTAGTAAAGTCAGCCATTACCTGCCCTATAATACAAATGAAATGTATGTGCGGAGGGGGCTATGGAGAGATGAAGGGCACTTTTGCTGGGCGGTAGTGAGGGAATCCGAGGAGGAGGTCATGGGAGTGGGAGCACCAATATTTTATTGTTGGACTGGGCACTAGAGGTGCTAAAAACGGTGACAATCGGTATGTGACAAGGTGTTTTTGAGTGCCTTGAAAGAACGTGCTGATTGAGGGAAAAAGCGAAGGTAGGGTGAAATCTACTGTTGCACGTATCACACACACACACCCACCAGCAATTTTGTGACTGTCTACGTAGGCTAGTGTTTTAGAGCAACAGTTTAGCCAGTAGCAGAGATGGCATCTCGTTGGATGACTGCTGTTCCAGCCCTCACTCTGGTCATAGAGGACAGCTCTGACGTAGGATCAGAGACTGAGACAGCAGATACTGAGACAGCATCTGAGGGATAAGACAATGGTGCAGACTCTGGGAGTGATTTTTCAGTCGGAAGAGTCCCATTCGATAACTCCTCTTCCAGTGATTATGAGAGAGGTGATGAGGACAGTCCTGCTGTCCCTTCGCAAGCACAGTCTGTGCAACGGGACAGTAGCTGGTTAGCCCAACCCAGAGAGCAGGTGCATGCGGCGGTAACCACAGAGAGAGAGTGCTCTCGTGGGAGCTCCCCAATTTAGTTCAGCCCCAAATTCCACCGCCCAAATAGTATTGTTGAGACATCAAAATTATCTATCACAAAACAAACTGGTTTTGTAAGGCAGGCACCTGTGTTTTTGGTCCTGGGCTCGGCGGCCGTATAGGGAAACATACCAAACCCAGACATTCCTGGAAACTAGACATCTGGGGGAGTCCACAAAGGTGTGACTTGTGTGGATTCCCCTAAGTTTTCTTACCCAGAATACCCTGCAAAGCTGAAATGTTGAATGAAAACTCTATTTTTTCTTGCATTTCTGTCACACAAACTACAGGAATATGCTGGGATCCACAAAATTCCTACTACCCAGCGTTTCCCCACTTGTCCTGATAAAAACACTACCCCACTTGAGTGCCTGTACCTAGTGCCTGCGTCAGGAATGGATCACCCCAGGGTCAACAGTTGCCCTCATGTAAGGACCAACATTGACCGTTGTGTGATCTATTCCTGTCACGGGCACTAGGCCTACCCACACAAGTGAGGCACCATTTTTATTGGGAGACTTGAGGGAATGCTGGGTGGAAGGAAATTTGTAGATCCTCTCAGATTCCAGAACTTTCTGTCACCGAAAGGTAGGTTTCCTTAGGTGCCGGCTGAGCTAGAGGCCAAAATCCACAGGTAGGCACTTTGCAAAAAACAGCTCTGTTTTCTTTGGGAAAATGTGGTGTTTCCATGTTGTGTTTTGGGGCATTTCCTGTTGCGGGAACTAGGCGTACCCACACAAGTGAGGTACCATTTTTATCGGGAGACTTGGGAGAATGCTGGGTGGAAGGAAATGTGTGGCTCCTCTCAGATTCCAGAACCTTCTGTCACCGAAATGGGAGGAAAAAGTGTTTTTTGGGCCAAATTTTGGGGTTTGCAAAACATTCTGGGTAACAGAACCTGGTGAGAGCCCCACAAGTCACCCCATCTTGGATTCCCCTAGGTGTCTAGTTTTAAAAAATGCACAGGTTTGGTAGGTTTCCTTAGGTGCCGGCTGAGCAAGAGGCCAAAATCCACAGCTAGGCACTTTCCAAAAAACACATCAGTTTTCAATGTAAAAATGTGACGAGTCCTTGTTGGGTTTCCAGTTGCGGGCATTAGGCCTACCCACGCAAGTGAGGTACCATTTTTATCGGGAGACTTGGGGGAACACAGAATAGCAGAACAAGTGTTATTGCCCCTTGTTTTTCTCTACACTTTGTCCTTCCAAATGTAAGCCAGTCTGTAAACAAGACTTCTATTTGAGAAATGTCCTGTAATTCACATGCTAGTATGGGCACCCCGGAATTCAGAGATGTGCAAATAACCAATGCTTCTCAACACCTTATCTTGTGCCCATTTTGGAAATACAAATGTTTTCTTGATACCTATTTTTCACTCTTTATATTTCAGCAAATGATTTGGTGTATACCCGGCATAGAATGAAAACCCATTGCAAGGTGCAGCTCATTTATTGGCTCGGGGTACCTAGGAATGTTGATGAACCTACAAGCCCTATATATCCCCGCAACCAGAAGAGTCCAGCAGACGTAATGGTATATTGCTTTAAAAAATCTGACATAGCATGAAAAAGTTACAGAGTAAAACATGAAGAAAAATGGCTGTTTGTTAGCTCAATTTCAATATTTTTTTATTTCAGCTGTTATTTTCTGTAGGAAAACCTTATAGGGTCTACACAAATGACCCCTTGCTGAATTCTGAATTTTGTCTACTTTTCAGAAATGTTTAGCTTTCCAGGATCCAGCATTGATTTCATATCCATTCCTGTCACTAACTGGGAGGAGGCTGAAAGCACAAAAAATAGTAAAAATGGGGTATGTCCAGTAAAATGCTAAAAGTGTGTAGAAAAGTGTTTTTTTTTTATTCAAGTCTCCCTGTTCAGGAAAGCTGGGACGATGTTGATTTTAGCACTACAAACCCTTTGCCATTGTCAGGGAAAAAAACACAAGCCTTCTTCGGCAGCCCTTTTTTCCAATTTCTTTGAACAAAAATTAAATTTTCGCTGTATTTTGGATAATTTCTTGGTCTCCTTCAGGGGAACCCACAAGGTCTGGGTACCTTTAAAATCCCTAGGATGTTGGAAAAAAATGATGAAAATTTGGCGTGGATAGCTTATGTGGACAAAAAGGTATGAAGGCCTAAGTGCGAACTACCCCAAATAGCCAAAGAAGGCTCATCACTGGGGGGGAGTCCCAGCAGCTAAAGGGTTAAGGAATAATGACAACACAACTGTTAGCAATCACAAAAAAACAATGGTTGATAGAGTAAAACCAGAAGATAGGTTTCCAGCAACTTTGAAAATAGAGTTGTTGTCATCCTTATGGGAACAGGAAGCTCACCCCATAGTTTAAGCGCTAGGAGAACACACAGGCTAAAGTGAGAAGAAGTTCAAGGAGGTTCTGGAACATGTATGAGATATAGAGTGACTAAGTGGAGAGTTTGATTAAATATATAAACAAACTAAAAAGCATAGATAAGATGGAGCCAACTAGTAAACACATTTGAAAACAAGATAGAGATCACCACCACAATTGAGTAATGCAATGTGAAATGTGTAAGATAAGGAGGTGAATGGTAAGGAAGAGATACCAGGGACCTGATTTACAGCTTGGCAGACCAGTGTTTTGTTACAAACATGACGGACACCTTAGCCACCCGATTACAAGTCCTATTGCACTTGTAATAAAGGAGATGAAATATCCATCACATTTGTGACAGAGTAGTGGTCTGCAAACAATCTAAAACAGACCGTAAGAGATGAACACAAACACTCCAAATAATCTTGTCCTGAACAGTGATATGATTAGGAATACCAACTAAAGATAGGAGAGCAAGAAGTTGAAATGGGAGTTTCAAAGAAGAGAAAGGAAGAAGTGATACATTTTCCAAATCTTGCTTAGGTGAAAATGACAGATTTTAGAGATGTAGGGGATTTGGTAAAGAATGATGACTGAAGAGTCAAACACAAAAACATGGTTTGAGTTGAGGAATAAAAAGGCAGATATGATAGAGTAAATAATGGAGCAAGGAAAAACATTTACTCCTTTTTTAGATTAAGTTTGAGAAATTGACACATCAATCAGGCTTTCATAACAAATAGGCAAGCTCAAACTTGAGCTTGGACTGAGGTAAAGAATGATGATAACAAGAAGAAAATTTGTATTTATTTCAATAAATATGGTACTCAAACCTAAAAGTAGAATAAAGGGTAGCAGATTAGTATAGGGGAAGGCTTGCACAGGACTCCTGCAGAGCACTGAGGAACATCAAAGTGAACAGGAAAGTTTGCAGACTGAAAGCCCCACCAGAGTACTGAAAGTGTATGATCAGATAGTTAAACGGAAACCAACCCTAAGCAGACTCCATGATACAAGTGAGGAAACAGAATTCAGACGAGTAGGGTGACGTACTGTTGTTAAACAGGTTAAGGACAGAAAATACTTGTTGTAACAGACCTGGTAAAAAAAAGCTGTTTCAGTAGACTAACCAGGACCCAAAATCTCATAGCAGAGAGAAATGTGATAGAGGGAAGAAAGGTTAGCTGAGAAAAAGGAATACATTCAAGTATGTCATAAAGAAAAAGAAAAATATATATATGGCTGAAATTAGGGAGATCAAAGGAGTGAAGGTTTTTTGAAAAGAGGAAGAACAACTGCAGACTTGTAAGAGGCAGATACGATTCCAGTTGTGAGTTAAGCATTGAACACAATAGAAAGATAAGAAAGGAAGTGAGGGGACTCGTATTCCCACAGGATCAGTTGGAGAGGCTGCAGGTTTGGCATGATCCACATACATTTTAATTGTATTCTTAAAATAAAAAGAGTTAAAGCATTGTAGAGAAGAAAAGGGAGAATAGTGCAGGGAAGGGACATGCTATAGTGGATGTTCCCTTAGTTCAGTATGGGAATGTCAGATGCCAGAGGGTTTAGGGTATAGAATACATCATATACAAATGTTCTGCATGACAGGACAATATGGGGTTGCTAGGTAGACTAACCTCGATAAACTGCTTTTGCATTTATGACTTTAAGAGCTCATTTCCTATAAATAAACAACCTATAGAATATCTAGCTCTCCTCACTCGAATGGCAACATGGAACACCACCCAGCTGCTCAAAGGGCACCCAACGCTTATCAACCTTGGCTAATCTGACCTGAATAATATACCACCATTTATCACGGATGCTACCACCCCCAGATAACATGTAGTCATTTCATCTGCAGTGTTAAGGTGGAACTGTTAGAAGACCACAATTGGACTTTTGGGGAAAATGTGTATAAAGCATTGACATGACAGCCAAGCTTATGCCAGTTCACGGTATACAACAGAGCCTGGGAAGAAGACCGAGGCTCTGCAATCCTGGTGCATCTGTACACCACTGTTGGACAAAGATGCTACATGCTCATCCTGCAGGAGCAGAAGAGGATGCAAGCTGAGGGCTAACTTCTCAGTGCAAGGTCAGACAGTCAGTGGCGGCCAGCAGCTTTGGGAGGGGGGCGGGCGGGCACACACACACACACACACACACACAGACTTATTCTTTCACACACAGACACGCATGCACGCACGCTCATCCATTAACAATACTCATTCCATTCAAACATGCACGCACGCACCAAACATTCATTTTACAAGATCACACACATTCATTCTTTCACACACACGCACGCACATCCATTAACAACACTCATAACACTCAAACATGCACGTGCGCACCAAACATTCAATGTAAAACATAACACACATACATACACACACACACACACTTACCTTTAGCCTCCAGGTCCCAGGAGGGTTGGGACTGCTGCCTTCCCTCATTGGCTGACCTGGGGTCAGCCAATGAAGGAAGGCAGCAGTCCCAGCCTCGTCACAGAGTGGGATGGGGTCAGTGAGACTGCTGACCCAACCCCACTCTGTGACGAAGTGTCACTGATTGACACTCGCCCTGGGTGCTTCAGTGCTTAAACTGAAGCGCCCAGGGAGAGTGTCAATTGGTGACGCTTTCCTCGTCACCCAGGGGAGGGCCTCGAGGCACCTTTGCTGGGCCGAGGAGGTCACGCCCATAGGAGCTGTGATCTCCTCAGCCCAGCAAAGTTCAGCAAAGGCAGTCAGGAGTCTGCGCAAATCGCGCATGTCTGCTCCTGGCTGCCTGACCTGAACATGAAGAGTGTCTGTCAGGCTGACCTTTGTTCAGCCTGACAGACACTCTTCATGGGGTGGGGAGGCGTGGCCCCTCCGCCCTAAAGGACGGGCCGCCACTGCAGACAGTACAGAAAACCCCTAAGAGTAGCTTAGAAGCAGTGGTGCACTTGTGAGCTGCTATTCGCCAAAGATTGCTGCATGCAGTCAGATATATAATCAAACCACAAAGTAGAAGTTATGGTAGAACCCATGGTCAGCTGCAAGCTCACCTTTAGCACTGAGGTTTTGTTCTGCATTAGCTACAACAATGAAGTGCTTGACAGCGCCTAGTTAAAAACAGACGTGAAGCATCACATTTGTTTAAAATAACTATTTCAAGAATTTTAGCTATCCCTACAGTTCTTTAAAACTAATGTTAAATGCGAAAATAATGCACATGTGAGCCGGTTTCTGATTGAATAGTGAGTGAAACTTGATCTTTGATTTGTTTTGATGCCACCTATCAAAATTAACTGTTTAATTACGGTATTTTAAGGAAAAGGAAATGGCACTCATAAACTGCTCACATCTCTACTGTCAATGCAAAGCAGATATTGCACTGTCAATATTTTATTGTTTTATCTATTGTGTTAGTGTGTTTAATATTAATTAATAACATTCATTTGTTTTAGATTGCTGTATTTTTTCTTGCATTATTGTATAATACTTATCTCCTACTGTTGCAGCGGGAGCATTTCGCAGCCATGTGCTCATGAATGATGTGGGAGAACCAGCGCTGCAGTAGAATCATTCATTGTTACAGAACTTAGGAGTGGGAGGTATAGGAGAGTCTCCTGGGAAGAGCATTATTATGGGAAAAGGAGATACAAGAAACATGTTTGTAAAGATGTCAGAAAATCACTTTGCTCAAAAAATAAACGGGGGTTTGCAACATCACACGTTTTCTGTGAGCGCAAGGAAAAGGAGGTAAGTTACAACCTAGTGCTTCGGAAAATGATGACTATAAGTAATCGACTAGTGCTCTTTACTATCAATTCCCATATACGGGAGAAATATTTGGCCCAAAAAGCTGATTAAAGAGAAGCCATTGCCATTTCTGAAGGGGTTGAACACATGTGGACTATACAAGAGAAACTAAAGGGAGTGGACAGCAGGCTCTCTGTAGAGCAAAGGATGGGAATGAAATGGAGAACAATGTCAGAGCGGGGTGGAGGACAGCAAAATGTACAGTCTTCAAGCTGAGGTGCTCTGAATGCGTTAACCCGGAAGTGTATCTGATAGTCCAGGAGGTTTGACAACAACCTCAATATTTAGGAGGTATGGGTGAAATTGCCATTTTGGCAAGCCAGTTAGGAAGTGGGTGGTGAGAGAATGCAAACGTGGAATATGTAGAAGAAGGAATAGACAGATTTGTGTTGCAGCTAAATCGTTTGAATAGTGTAGATAATGTGCTGCTGTTGGAGTGTGACCTTTAAAATCAACATTAACGTGAAAAGCTTGCAATGTATTGTGTAATGAAGCCGCATAGAAAATGTGTTAATGTGGAAAATAATACACACGTTTGAAATGTGCCCATGGGGAGTGGCCACCAAATGTACACGAAGACTAATGAAACTAATTATTAATGATTTAATAATGCACCAATGTATGGATTTGTATTAGCATATTATAATTAGAGTCATGTATTGGGGTTTTGCTAAATTAATCACTAGGCCTTAGTTAGCGAGGGTCTGGGCCTAGCTGCCTGGTCTCATATTAAACTGTGTTTTTCTAACGTGCAATGTACTGTTCTCCTGAAGGACACAAAGCTGTACTTTTCCAGAAGCTAGAGATGTGTGTGTGTGTAGCTATAGTAAATTCTTTCTCATAGGACCCGACTTGCTCAAGGAGACATTCACGCCGAATGCAACAGTGTACTTCATAACAGGTGCAAGGCTGCCTAGACTAGGAGAAGACAATGGGACTACTGACTGGAGCGTAAAGTGTAACTTTTCTTACCTGACATTCCACCCGATGAAGACATCAATTAAAGGAGCCAATAAACTGCATGAGAACTATGTTTCATGAAAAATTCTAGTAAGGTGCGGGGAGAATTATTGGACAGAGATAATGATGCACCAAAATTGATCCAATAGGGAATTAAGGGCTAGTCGACAGTTATGATATAACAGCATGGCCCGAGGAGAAATCAGCCATTACTGGGACACTTTTGCCATTATTCTGACATTTTTGCGTTAAGCCATACTTTGTCATCATTCTTTGAGACTTTGCTGTTCTGATACCTTAACCATCCTCTAATTGAATCATTATCTGATACTTACTTCTCCTCCTTATGAGGGAAGTGCCTTATTCTTAACTACGCCATATTGAGACTTTGCCCTGTCCTGTCCTTGCTGATACTGAATCAACTGATGTCCTGAGGACGAAGGCTCACGCTGATTGCTGATTCGGTGGAGGGGTAACTATCTGATGAAAATTGTAATTGCCCGTTTGCCTTTTCTTTCTAGGTACCAACTGCTCTTTTGATAGAGGCCATAGTTAGATGTTCTCTAAATATGTGTTTGCTAAATTCTTTTGCATGATGCCCAACATGCCGATGCTAATTCGAGGTTAGTTAAGGTGTTCACCAAAATCTGACGCAAATAGACAAATGACTGAATTCTTGCTTTGTTGAATCACGTATCATTGCAACTTGCTAAACTGTTTCTTACTAATGACATGTTAATGCTGGACGTATATGCTCTATACTTTGATTAATTGGGTTTTAATTACAAGTTTGAAGAGTTACTAATGAGATTAGTTGCTAATGAGATTAACATAGATGATTATTAGATTGTAACAAACAGGGAAATAAATATTCTAACTCTTAACTAAATTGGTGTTGTTATTCATGACTGAAAGGTCATGGTGTGTTCACTTTATTGATTCTTGTTGAATGTTATTGATCCACTTGTTGATTAGTTACTACGAATATTGATTGGGTTATTGAAATATTGATTTTGTGATGCCAGAAAGATATCTCGTACTGGGAAGCCTCCAAACGTGGTCAAAAGGTTCATCGGCCTAGACGTGTCTCCTTGTAAGTTTACTTATCAGACACACTGGCAGAATCATGGTGGCTTTACACTTTGATTAACAGAGATGATATTAATAAGACATTTAGGCCCTCATTACAACCTTGGCGGGTGGCAGAGGCCGCCCACCAAGGTTGAACCGCCGAGCGGCCGCCTATGCAGCCGCAAACCCACCGGCCACATTACAACATCCGCGCTGGGCCGGCGGGGATGTCGGCCGTAACATTGCAGCCGGCTCCTGATGTAGCCGGCGGTATTGCGGCCGTGCGACGGGTGCAGTTGCACCCGTCGCGCTTTTCAGCAGGGTGGGGCTGTGCCTGGGGGCCCCTGCACTGCCCATGCCAAGTGCATGGGCAGTGCAGGGGCCCCCAGGGGCCCCACGACTCCCCTTCCCGCCAGCCTTACCATGGCGGTCTCTACCGCCATGGACAGGCTGGCGGGAAGGGGAGTCATAATCCCCAGGACAGTGCTGCAACCAGCGCTGCCCTGGCGGATTATAACCGCCGGGACAACGATGGCGGGAAACACCGGTCCCGGCGGTGCGACCGCGGTGCTACCACAGCGGTCACAATATGGCGATTTGTACTGTCAGCCTGTTGGCGGTACGATCGCCAAAACAACCCTGGCGGTCTGTGACCGCTAGGGTTGTAATGAGGGCCTTAATGAGGAGAAACTGAATAAGGAAGGGCCTTAGGAGAGAGAGCAACAATCACAGTTTCTAGGGTTATGGATAAAATTCTTTTGGTTCCAGTGATCTCTTTATATTTAAGTGGATTTTTCAAGTAGACATTTTAACTATTCAGTTAAAGATCAACCTAGTAATGTCCCTCTTTAGCTTTTTTTCCATCCATGCGCTTTACCAAAGCTGCTGAAGTATAAGTTAAACAGACAGCAACAAAAACCAAATCAAATATACACCAGACCGTAAGCATACTTTGTGGTTTGGTGCATTTAATGGTACTGAGTCTGAGGTATTTTGGTCTTGCCTGTTGTGGCTCATGAACAACTTGTTAAAATATCAAGATTAGTGTTTTTATTTTTACAAAGAGTTGTTGTATGTATTTGTACATGTGAAGAAGTTTGTAAGCATAATATTCTAGGAGTAATTATTTCAGCATATAGAGCCCAATTTGTCACAGAAATTCTATAAATATTTCCTAGAACAACCTTTTGGCTAGTTTCATACTACAGAAATACCACATACCTGCCTACACATACAAAGACATAGCATGGGAGCCATGTTAGAATGAGGTGTCGCAGATCAATATGGCACACAAGTCAAAACAATAAATGTAAGTGTCTTCTACCAGTTGCTGGTACAATGTGACAGGGCTAGGGGTGCTCATGCATGGCAGGCTTGTTGCTGTATAACAGAAGGCACCCTTACTTGCTTGTGTACAGAGTGGTGAATCCATCATCATTGTGATTTCAGGAACATCATGAGAAGACACCTATGTCAGTTCTGTTTTGAGTGGTTGGGACTCGTGTGCAGCCTAATGTCTGACATGTTGGATGAGTTTCCTGCTTGAGTTTGTGCTCTACTGAGACTGTAAACTCTCTCTGAGTGATGAAGTCTTGTTGGCTCCTGTGTTGGTTTCCCAAAGGAGTTCTGTGGATATGTGTTCATTGGAATTTGGGGAAATGGGAACAACTAAGTAGAAACAGCAAACACACCCACAGCAATGCAATTATAGTGAGGCTAAATTGATAGTTAATGGTTAGCAGCACTACTATAAATGCATTGATGATAGCCCATTATTGAACATTTTCAGATGTTACATGAATTCAGAGAATACACAGCCATTAACATAAAAGTTCAGAAAACTCAGGTAAAGTATCTTTCATCTCTTGAAGTGATACCAGAGACTCCTTGCTGGCTTTCACAACCATTGAGGAAGGGGACGAACAGCTCGGGTCAGTGCAGATCTATACTGTTTGGAAACTCTGATAGATGTGAAGAGTTACAAACTTTTATAGCTAATAAGTTGCCAATCATTTTCATTAACCCAAAGTGTAGACTATGAAATAATCATTCCGGTTGGCTCCAAACTCCAGTGATGTGGCTGTATGACAATTAGAATCAGATGTTCAATATCCATTTATCGCTAATGCATATCCCAATGTATTCTCCTCTTGTCCAGTGGCACCAGTTCAGTGTTCCAAACTTCCTAATACAGGATTATATCCTCATCAATGGTGTATATATCTAGGGCATATCAGGAAATCCAGGAAATTTCCTTGAACATAGATGGACGAGCTGGGTGAAAGAAAATGCTTAATTTCAAAGCCCCTGGCAGAGTATATTCTGGCAAAAGCTTCACATTTAATACACCATCAGTATTCATATTTGCACTCATACATCAATTAAACTAGATTAACCATAGTGTAACATTGAGACTCTTGTGCAGTATCTTACAGTGTGGATTTGGGTGACCTTAATGCTAGCACCTGGGTGGACCTAAACCGCATACTCACTTCCTGGTGTTAAGGTCACGTCTGTACCAGAAGTGGCAGGTCCCTATTTTAGATAATTAGAGTACAGAGTCTTTAACTGGCAACCTGTCCCCAGTTGCATCAGGTCTTTTTGTTTATGTAGCATTTGCCCATCCATTAATTATTATTATTTTGTTTCTTTTTAATCCTCAGGTCTTTCTCCTTCCCAAGCCCGTAGTTACTTTTGCTTAGATATCTTTTGTTGGTGTGGTTGCCTCTTGTAGTTTTGTACCTGTTGGTGGGTTTCCAGAAACATCCTGGGGCTCACTGCTGGATTCCTGGTCAGCTTGAGGCTCAATCCCACAACCTCTGCTGCTGAAGCTGGTAAGCTTTTTACCTGTATATGTGATTACATCTTCTCTCCAGTTTGTTCAATTTACTCAGCTGTTTCCAGGTGGTGAGAGTAAACTATCTCTGTAACATCAAGGTTACACAGTGCTGTCCCTTGAATGAGACAATTTCACCTTGGCACTAGCTCCAGTCCAGTGCTTCTCTCGCTCCCTTTCTCTGACAGTCCCAGATTCTTTATCAGCGGCAGCACGTTCACCTTTGTGCACAGGAGTAGGTACTCAGCGGCAGCAGGGGTTTTCTGAGGGTCTACATCCACGGCATCATGACATGCTTTCACTTGAAGTAAAGAACAGGTCTCTAAGACTGGCAGGGGTTATGTACTAACTGTACAAGACCTTGGGTGGTGGAAGTGTCCATGAGCCGACAAGTGTCAGGGTTGTCAGGTATGTCAGCCCTGATGTTGAAGTCTTTGAGTAAAATAAACAAACAGTCTTTCCAATGAGGGGATCTATCTCTTCTGCCAGCTCAGTGCTAAAGTTTAAGGCACGGCCAGGTCTTTAGAACAGGCAGAATGTGAGGGAGTGTTTGTCAGAGGTGCTAATTTGCAGGCACGTGATGCCTGCAGGGGGAGGGGTGGACATGTCAGAATGGGGACTTGGGGGGAGCAAAGGGCTTGCCCTGTCTCCCCCCGGGTTTATCGGGCTGTCGTGGAATGATCCACGAGCCCGAACGGGGATTGGTTAGGGAACAGGATAGGGCGGTGACGTGGCAAAGGGGATAAAAGGTAGGGGCTGGGTGTGGGAGGCCTCTTTGGCCGCTGTCACACCCAGTGGGCGTTTTGTCTTTGTGCCCTCCCGCCCTCCCGTAAAAAGTTTCAATTCTTTATGGTGTTTTCATTGGGGGGAGGTTTTTGGTTGAGTTTTTCTTATTCTTCTTGTCCCCCTTTTCATGGTTCAGCGTTTAGCTGTTTCAAGTTTTAACAGGGCAGGTCTTATTCTGTTTGTTTGGTTATGTTTTTGCTGGGTGTAAGGGACATTTGTAGTCTAAGGGGAGGGGGGTAAAGAGGTTTTTTTTTGTTTTGTCTTTGCCGCTGATAGTCAGGTCTGGTATGGGTAGGGTAGTTTAAATTTTTTCCTGTGTGGCCTTTCGGGGGGGAAGGGGTAGATCAGAAAGATGAGAGGGCAGGGAATTTGCACAGACAAGGGTAACTGGAGAAGGTGACTGCAGGACAGATGGGTTAATGGGTTGGTCGGGTGAAGGTGGGGATGGGACAAGGGGTAGTGCGGTGGGGTCAGTTTAGAGGGAGGGGGAGGAGTTAGGTGATGATTTTGTATTAGTGAGGTTTGGGTAGTTTTGTGAGGCTATTATGCCAAGGTTGTAATTTGCCAGACCTGTTCTATTAAAGCGGCCTTTTACCCCTTTTAAGTGAGTGTCGTGGTCATTTCACTTTTCAGCCCGAAGTAGATGGAAAACCGATTTGAAAAATGATGGCCCGCAACCGCGTAGACGCCTGATGCAATCCTTGTTATCTATCTTGTACTAGACAATGATTTCCTGTAGAAGGCCCGGAGCCAGATGCTCATTGATCGAGTTATCTGTGATTGGCTTGTGAATCTCTAGCGAGTGTTTGGGAAGGAAGCAAACAATTGAAAGGACACCAAACAGCGGTTTATCCAAAGGTGTTTGGTTGGTCCTGCAGAATGTGTTACAGTGCACGCCTAAAGTTTTTAGGTGCTTGCAGAGTGAAGGATCACTGCAGAAGCGATCTGTTGTTAGAAAATTATCTGAGACAAATTGCAACGGGGCGCTGGAAGTAGGAGTGCGGGAGGTGTTTCAGCACCCTCTCGATTTTGTTATACAATTAAAAAACAAATTAATTATCACTTAGCTCCCAACCAGTACATTTTACAGCGGCCTTGCAGGTGAAGCCAGCGAAAGGCCATTGTGTTTCCAATGCCACTAGGAATTGCGGATAAAGGAATACTGCAAAGGGAGCCTACAGTGTGACCTGATCTGATCAGATCAGGAACTGAACAGCTATTTACTGTCCTTGTATCTTTCACTAAAACCAGCTCATGGGTCCTGTGAAAGTACTAAGTGGGTTCCGAACTACATTTTATTTTTTCGTTTGATTTTTTCGTCACAACGCTTTAAAACTATAAGGCCCATATTTATACTTTTTTAGCGCCGCATTGTGTCATTTGTCAAAAGCAGCGCAAACGTACAAAATATCATTGCACCATTGCGCTGATTTTGCATAAAAAAATGACGCAACTGCGGCGCTAAAAAAGCATAAATATGGGTCTTATAGTTTTAAGGCGTTGTGACAAATAAATCAAACGAATAAATAAAATGTAGTTCGGCACCTAAGGCCCATATTTATACTTGTTTGATGCAAAACTGCACCAACGCAGTTTTGCACAATTTTTTTGAATTCTGGCTAACGCCATTTCTCTGCTCTGCTCGGGCCTCAAATTTATACTTTGACGCTCGGCGGCGCAACCCACTGGTGTGAGTCATTTTTTTTACTCAAACCAATGCGTCACATCGTAAACAAAAACGAAGTTAATGGGGCGAAAATGATTGTGATGCGGGTTACAACGTCGCAAACCGGATACGCACCTTTTTTGCCACAATTGCATCAAAAAGCAGCGCAAACACAGCAAAATGTGCAAAGGAGAGCCAAAATGGATCCCAGAAGCTTTGAGAGACCCCAGGAAGATGACAACCGACCAGGGACCAGCCAGGAGGACCCACACAAGACCCAGGAGAGGGAGAAGAAGAAAAGGAAGTGTTGGTTCAGTGCAGAGGAGCAGGAAATACTGGTGAAAGAGGTGACGGAACACCAGCACCAACTTTTTGACACCTCAAAATAGCCAATTAGTAGGAGAGAGGCAATTTGGCAACAAATTGTTGACAAGATAAATAGTGTGGCAGAAGTACATAGAACAGTCATCGAGTGCAAGAAATGCTGACATGACTGCAAGCGCAGGACCAAGGAAAAGATGGCCAGGAACATGAAGGCAGCACTGCAGACTGGAGGTGGGAGTCCAGCACCGCAATAGGCCCTGGACCACATAGAGGAGAAGGTGTCAGCCGTCATCCCTGAGGAGATCGTCACAGGGATTCAAGGACAGGACAGCGCAGACTACCAGGAGACAACACAGATGCAGGGTAAGTGCCATGGGGAACTAAAATGCCTAAATGTTAACTGTAAGCAGGGGGGAGCAATACCTACTACACAATGGGTACAACGTAAAACTGGCCTGCTGTCACATGACAGCTGATATTTTCGCTACACGAACTAGGGCTCAATTAACAGTCTCAGGCCATATCCGCAAGTGGAATTTAACATTGACAACAGGTGCCACTACCACCTCTGCTGTGTGTCCAGGTCAAGGAGCTAATGGCAGCTACGTGCCCATGGATGAAACACACCCAAATTAGAGGGTTCAGGATGAGGACGTTATCAATCCCCTGTAATCAATACGAATGTGCTAATCCTGTCAAATGTGAACGTCCATAGTCACTACAAACATCAGCCAATGTCATAAACATTATAAGGTACACAGCAGTAATGTCATACCCCTGCTGCACATGTCAGGGTCCACCCTGTGCTTGGGTCTCAATAGCTGCAATGACATCATGCAACATCCCAACTGTCATACTGCTCAGACAACAGCATTTAGGGGGAGGACATATGTTTCCGGCTAGTGAAACTCACCCGCACAGTCAGAAGAGGAAATGGAACACTGCTAGGACCATCAGTGCAATCCAATGTAGCACACTTTCCCCAACATCAACATTACACACTACCAATGCTGACATCTGTATAGTGCCATGCCAATGCTACACATAGTATATGCTAGGTCTCAGCAAAATATAGCTGGATGTGAAATATCAGACACTGGGGCAGTTCCAGATTGTTAAGTGTGGTGCAAGTGCCATCAGAACACCCACAGCCAGTGCAAGGCCACAACATGAGAATGGAAGTAGACGGAGGTTTGAGTTGTACAATAAGGTGCCAACATACAATTTGGGCAGAACCTGCACCTAGAAGATGTGGCGCAGACAGTTCCCCAAACTGCCCACACTACATGTGACATGCAGGTGGGGCGTAGGCCTGGGAAAATGCTAATATTAAAGACAGGAACAGTGAACAGGACCCAAGATCACAATGTGCAACTAATAGGAAGTCAGGCACGTCACGTTACAAATGCCACAACACAGACACACTGTTTGTACTATATCTCATTGCAGAGGACGATGGCTCTCCTGGGGATATGCCTGTCCTGGAATTCCCTGATGACATGGATGACGAGCTGACAAACATCAGCCAGCAGACCCACCAAGATGTCCTTGGAACCCTCCAGACCCCACCTTCAGTCATAAGGAAGAGCACAGAAGTAGCAGCCATCACAGAGGAACCACCCACCCCAATTGTACGACCTGCCAGCTCCAACCCAGCTGAGGAATCGGATGACACTGGTCATCAGCTTTGAGAGGACTGTAGTTGGAGTACAGCGGGAGCTGGCCAAGGAGGTGCGGGAGGGGATGCAAAATATGACAGCCAGCCTAGAGGGGGTGCGTTTGTGCATGATGTCATCTGCAGAACAGGCAGCAGGCATGCAAGGGTAACATCAATCTTGCAAGAGCTGCAACAAAGTGTGAAGGAAATCAGCACAGCATTAAGGAAGTTGACACAACACCTCCAACAACAAACCTTTCAACGCGTGCACAAATGCAATATTGACCCCCTCAGGACCAACCTGACTGCCTTCCACAGTGATGTAGCTGCTATCCTTAAGAACCAGCAGCTCCTCCTTGCTGCAGAACTGCCCTTAATAGCCCTACAGTTGGCAGCTACCGGGATTTCTGACTCCACATCTTCAAACACTGAAGTGTGTGTTGCAACTTCAAACCCACCACCACCAAGGGCAGGGGAGACGACACACACACCAGAAGATGAAGACGTAGAATAGATCACCTTCACCCGTAAGAGTACCCGGTAGCACTAGTCCCTGCCACATGGGCACTTATAACCAAGGTCCTGTGCATTGTAACATGCCAGTCTTGCAACAGCTGCTCACAAGCACTGTTCTCCAGCCCACTGTTTACCTTGACATTATGCTCTGTGATTGTCTCTCACTACCTCATTGGCAATTCATGTCCCTCTGCACTGTATGACACTTCACCCCAGCATGTCCAATGACATGTCCTTTTGCACCTGTGTAGTATCGCATTAGAAGGCTTCACACTAATGGACTCACAATCCTGGACTATGTAAATATAGCACTACAGCACTTTAAAATAAATAACACTCACACAACCACTTTGTCTATGTGTAATGTGACACATCAACCGTAAGGAAGATTAGTGATGTTTGCCTCATGTCAATGCCCATAGAATCTCAATACAACTGCCCTGAAAGATTGTGGGCTGATAACTATGCACTGTGGTCTGGATTGTACCATCATCTGCCCTTCATGAGGGTTAAATCCGAAGTAAATAGAAACATTACAATATAATGCTGTGTTGGACAGAATAAGTCTTCTTCAAGGGATGTCTAAGCAGAAAATCATTGTCTTCAAATTTTTCTTCAAGACAATCTTTAGGTATGTGACATTTGACTCAAATTTTTCATCACACACACCATACAGCAGGAATGGATGTGTATGAGTGTACGTACTAATAAGAAACCTGGCAGTACAATGTAAGAAATGATAGGTGTGAGTTATGTATACTATACTACATGAGATTATACCATTACTAACCCTATCAGGGTTCACATGAACATCAGGCTGCAGGCAGACGTACCACAGTGTCCTCAATACTAAATCTGGTCACAAAGTATGACAAATTGAAAACATACATCCAAACATAAATACACATTGGGAACCATAGTAACCTTGAGTGGTGGGTGCACTGGATGGCAGATTCCTAGCGAAGTAGCTTTGGTGTAGCTGCCAATGTGACAGCTCAGTTAGGATTTGGATGCAGGATGGAACAGAAATGCAAATACTAAATTGACACTGTTTACCCATGCCAAGGCCCTGATCCCCAAACATATGACACATACTGTAAAGGAGTACCTAAATATTTATTTAACTGTAAAAATAGGATGCTAAAACTAGGGGAAACACCTTAACTAACCTAACCTATCCTAACTACACATTACCCACAACTGGCCCTAACTACCCCAAGCTAAACTTACTTTTCACATTTAACTAAACACTCTAAACATCCACCCCCCGCACCCCCTTATATGACGGGACACATTGAGGACAACACATACTAATCTAAACACATACTATCTTATACTAAACAAATATATATTTTTGGGGATTTTTTTTTTTTTTAATTTTAATACACAAAAATCCCAACATCATCCCCCACCCACCCACCCACCCACAAAAAACACATGTAAAAGTATCATACCCTCCACCCCCAACCCACTAATACTAACTAAACTAACAGCCTGTCCTAACCTAACTCTAAGCCCCCTAAACCCACTAAATATAAGAACCAGGAAAGAAGAGGGAGGGGAGGGAATCATGGCTGAGGGTCTCCAAGTCACAAGTTTGCCCTCCGCCAGGTCTTCTTAATCCCACACACTCTCTTGTTGGTTTGGGACACCTCCTGCTGAAGCCTGTCCAGTCTGCATAACATCCGCTGCATGTCACGTTGCATTGAACAAAATTCCACATTGGCAATGCCTGCAGCATGGGTGGTCTGTGCGCCAGTTGTGGAGGGTTGTGTAGTTGCTGGTGCCATGCTTGGAGGGGGAGGTGCAGGGGCTGCTGTCAGTGGTCCAGGAGCGGAGGATGTTCATGGATCTGCAGTGGTGGCTGTCATCCTTACTGCCACTTGGGTTGTAATGGTGATGCTGGTGGTGGCGGTTGTTGTGGACACAGATTGGCCCCCTTGGGCAAATGCCCTCCACACCCCTGAGGCTTTCTCATGGCGATAACGCTGTACCATTTGGCGGAACCCAGACTCTACATCCAGAATGTGGCGGTAACGCATCGCCCTCCTCTGAAATTAGCAGATCTGGTTGGCATCCATATTGGCTGCTGTTAAAAAAGATAAAGCCAAACATTAGTTACATCATTGTGTGATACAGCTACTGATGATAATCAAAAAATATATCTAATGTAGCTGAAACAGGCCATATCGCCGTACAGATCACAGATTCTCCCTGAGAAAGTACATGCCAACGCAGCCTACACATGTCCTATCTAACAGCACAGCAATGCTCAAAAAGATGTGTACATACTTAATTGCTCTAAGTATCATTGTTCTGCCATCAGTCAAATAACAAATGCTGCAAGTCCTCCACATGTGACAGGCCAACTAATGACTATCTTCTGGATGACAATCAAGGGCCACAAGATCTGTGATTTGTAAATGGAATTGCCAGGATGGTATGCAGTTGCTAATCAGGAGTGGGTATCTTAGGTTGGAACAAATGAATTACAGAATTACATGTCTGTGTACTACACTTGGATCCTCACATCTAGGTACACATATTTCATAACCCTAAGCCTGTGCCTCAGGGGGGGATGGACAGGCAACACATACTTTCAAACATCAAGGACAGCCTGGAAGCTTTCAACAGTTGTACATGGGTTTAGTCAGTCCACCACAGGTAAGGAGGGTGTCCAACTAGGATAGGCACAAACATTGGACAATCCCATCCATAGTTATGTTTGTAATTGCAGACAATTGTCAACATCATTTGATAGCACCAATACCTGTCCTACAACAAGCACATAGATGCAAGCACCCATCTGGCCATGAGCTGCATGCACACCTATGACATTGTACTCAAGTGCCACATAAACGTAGCACAACATTTGGAGCTAGATGCTGCTAGGAAGTCAAACATACAGTCTAACATGTTCATTAGTGAACAGGGAGGCTCAAGTCTGTGGGTAATACTTTGGCATCCCTATTCTGTGTGATTCAGAGTATGAATTGCTGACTAAATCATGAAAATGTCCCTCTCCAAATGTTTCATTACAAGACCTATTCACATGGCCATGCCTACAGGGCTGCACTACAATCCCAAAATATGACTCTACGCCACTGATTGTCCAACTCAAATATGGAAAAATAAGTCAAACTCCAGTCAAGTTACATATCAGATGATGTGCCAGCCCATCATACCTTGCTATGTGTCCAACACACAGGAGTCAATCACACAACAGCTGCAAACACAACACAGAACTAAAATATCAATACCTACTGGATATGTCTGGGTTCGCAAATTGAGCCACTTCTCCAATTTTGTAAGGGGCATGTCCCCCTTTAAAACATGGAAGGGTGAAATATGCTCAATGTCTGTGCACTGTACAATACTTTAAAGTAAAATTACAGTGTGTGACATTATATCTGGAAGTCCAGCCCCTCAGGCATGATGATACTCCAACATTCATACCACTGCAAACATGTATAGACCCTGTCACTCCAGTGAGTGATACACACACATATGCACACATGCAGTGGCCCTAACTATCATGTAGTGACAAACATGATTCCTCAATTGGTTGCAGACTCTTTTATAGAGTTTACTCCATTTCATCATTTGTTGTTATGAGAGACATGCAAAGCCACATTCCTGGTGCACTGCAATACCAGTCACTCAGGTATTGTTGCTTGTGCATCAAGGGACAATCAGTTACTGTGTGATGCTCATGTGGTTTGAGTAAAGCTCATGATTTATTATACCTTCTATGGTCCCTTACATGTGGGCCTGTGTTGTGTGTAGGTTACATATGCTACATTTACAGTGTACCCTGAGCCACATATGCCCCCTATGACACCTTAATGGCAGGGATCCTGTGTGTTACTTGATGACAATGTGACGCTAAACATGGATTGGCCATTTATCAAAATTAATACAACAAAGAAATATATGCTGACAGTGTATATTTTAGTAATCCATGACAGAATGCATGGGCACAGGTGTAGTCATTGCACCTGAAATGTGTCACTCATTGCCCTGTGTACCAATATTGGGTATTGGAATTCACAGTTAGCCACATTCATCATCTTACATTAGCCAAGTTGGGAGATCAGTGGGTAGACAGCAAACTGACACTGTCCCATTATTGAAACATGGTTTAGCAAATGTCCTACTGTGGCAATCATGATGATGTAAGTTTGAATTTGTATGTACCTTGGGAATGGCAGCAGTCACAGGAATGCTGGTCTTCTGATCTTAGCATACACCTATGTCTGTGTTAGCCTTCTTACTGGGAAGTTAGCTATTGTACATATGCTGCATTAGATCAGCAGGGGTGTACCAAACGTAAAGTAGCAAAGTATTTGGGGACTTTATATGTGTAATGGAATTGGTCAGGGGTCCCTTGCAAAACATCATGCAAATAATACTTTGTGACCATGCATTCCCCAACTTCAGGTATCCCATAATGATCTAATAACTTATTAGAAGTGCATGTCTATAAAGTAACACAGATGGCAAATGCATCAGCTCAGTTCCAGCTATTGTGCCCAAGGCCAATTTAAAACACACAGTAACAATGAACAGAGGGCCAGAGATATTTGTTATTCCTCAATTTGTAGCAATTGCTTCATGTTTTACGATACAGCTATGGAAAGTAGCACCAAACGTTTAGATATGAACACATGTGCATTACTTAGGCATCCATTCCTAATTTAATTGCGGCACAAACCAAGTCAAACTATCAGCCTAAGATATTACCTGAGGTTAGGAAGAACTTTGCATCTATGGCCCAGAATACAGTTCAGACATGTATTGAAAATAATTGGGGACCACCTTAATTCCTTGCTTTAGTTTGTGAAAAACATCTCTTTCCTGGTACACTCACAGACCATGGATAAAACATATGTTTGAGCATCATTACCACCATCTATTGACCTGAAAGCAGCACTAATTTACAAGGTCAAGTTGTGTTTTGTAAGTTTGTACAGCTGTTGGGTCAACAAATGACGGTAATGTGTAGCAATTGTTGTATAACTCAGGGCCACTGCATGTTTCACTTGCATTCCACATGTCCCAAAACATTGCCTACAGCATATCAACAAATCTGCTACTGTCACTACAGAGCATTTAAATGTACACATTATTTTGAATTGTACTCACCAACAGGGCCACCAATCACAACACCCCGGTGGTCCAGCAGGTGTTGGTCTCTGGCAACAAGGTCAGCCCAGTGGTGCTTCAGTTGGTGGTCGTTGCGCGGTGTGTTGAAAATGCGACGCAGATGGTACAGCACCTTGGACCACCTGAGCCTCCTCGCCTCTGTGTGATACCTCTGTATCACCCTGCCACCTGCTTCAATCATCAGGGGAGGAAGTGGCACACCAGCCAAATGAATGCCCCCAGCTCCTCCTCACCCATTCTCCCCAGACGTGGCCTACCCAACATGACAGAAATAATAGTACTAATGAATGCTACAGAGGAAAATAAAGGGAAAGGAGGGAGGAAAATGAAAGTAAAGTAACCCACAAACAGCCCAACTATCCCCAAACTAACAATACCCACTACAGACTCCGAACAGTACAAAGACAAAATTAGACACCAAATAAGACAAATACACACTTACAATGAACAACTGAGACAATTACAAATAAAACAGATGACAAATAGGATGGCACACAGGAGACAAAAGCACAAACTGGACAGACAAAACTCTCAGCCAGCCATACACTCTAGAAAAATCACAAACTGGAAAGTGAAAGTGAAAGTACACCCACTGTACCATTTCTGTAAACGGGATATCCTATTACATCACTTCCTACCTCAAATGCGGTGCATTTTTATTATGATGCGTCAAAATTTTATGACACTTACAGTCTGTGCGTCATTTGTTTTTACGCAAATGCTTAAAAATTACCCCGCATTCATAGTACCAAATATTTTGCATTGGTAACCAATTTCATGGGGTACAGTGTAGGAATTACCGCTCGGGGCCAATGGATGTATAATGGCTGTGAGTGTCATTTTCCAACGCATATGTGGCGATTTTTTATGCATATGCTTCTTAATTTACGCGTTTGCGTCAAAATATATGTCTTTTGCTGTGTTTGTGTCATTTCTCACATTTTTAAAGTACATGACAGTTGTAACTGTACAGAGATAGGCTGTTTGCACCTGCATTGTGTATTCCAGTGGTTGGGCACATGTGGCAGACCACACTACTGCGGACCATGATATTCATGTTGTTGTACCGGATGAGCACTCTTCACTGATGCAATAGATACCCAAACGTTTTGAATACAAATTAGTATTACCCAGTTTGAGCATGTTGTGCATCAATAGAGGATAGCAAGGCTACGCAACTTAATACATGAACTCATTGCCTGTGTGTCAATGTCTGTGAATTGGCTATTTCAATTTTTGTTGGGCCTCTGTGTGAACATCACAAGACGTGCTTTCATTGATGTGCTTGTATGCATGTGTTGTAAATGTGGATAACCATCATGTGAGTCAGGATATGAATTTGTCATACACGTAGCATTTAATGTTGTGTGAACTGCACTGACGTGTGGGACAATACATCTCCCATGACAAACTATGCACAGGATAGATAGAGGACAGTTGATAATGGCAATGAGTAAGCCATCACATGTACAGGAATGTTGAATACCACATCCTGGTAATTTGTTTGTATACTAGCCATGAGTCAGTCATTTGAAAATGCTATGTAGGTACAGTGTTTGTGGCACAGAGTTGGAAAACAATCCAAAAATGTAATGTCACGCCACAGTTTGAGTCCTATATATGACCTATGTTTCTCGTGTGGCAGTGGAGGACCAGCAGACAAAGCTGCATGTGTTCACATATTTTCAGTGGTTAATTGCACAAAGGTGTCCAGTTCATGTGTGTGGCCATGTGTACCCTGTGTCATTATTGTCCTCCATGTTGTCCCTGTTATGTGCATGTCTACTCATGAGTCTGTGGATCCATTCCCTGCATTAACAGAGTATCCTTCAAAGCAGAATTGACCGAAAGCCAAAGGGGAATCAACAACACACATGGGGATATTTGAGCTATGGCACTGCAGAAGTTTTATGTGGCTGACAACAGGGCAACCTTGCTGTGCTCACAAACATAATGGATCAGCAAATAGAACCCGGCACCTTTCATCACAACATTTGCAAACAGGGTGGTATTGAAAATTCCCACTGCAACAGGGAACATCAGTGCCTCTGTGCTGATTAATCTCACAGCTAGTCACCACGCAACCACCATCATTGGGTTGCAGCCAATGTGAATCTGTGTGTTGACCGTGAGGGCACAAACATGTTTTGTTCATTCATGCACATTAGCAAACGTTGTTTTTTGTGCTGGAGGCACCATTCCCAATCCATGCATACAGTCATAGTACACTGTCACTGTTTGTCACTCATGCATACATGAAACACAGGCAAGGGGTAGTGCCGTCATTAGGCTATTTGAATACATGTCTCAGACCTTGATACCATATGTAAACTGATTAAACTATACAATATATTTGTGGATTCATCGTAGATCTACCAGACACAATACCCCAGGAGGAAAGTAAGGGCATGGAAAGCAACTATTAGAGAAATGTAGCCACAGGGAACCTCTATGGTAACACAAAGACAAGTAACAATCAGGCTAACAGGATGCACGCTCTGTCAGGAACTAACATGAACAAGGAAAATGCACAGTGGGCAGACTCAGACTGGGAAAAGCCTGAACAACACTGTGGAAAATTAAAACTGGATTTGTAGGGCTGTGTTACACAAGTGGTTTATACGGCAATTCACAACAAGGATATTCAGAAAATGGCAGCTTCTAAGCAGTTCTAGGCAGCAGCAATGGCAGTGCAGGTTCAAATGGCTGGTCTGCATGGAAGTGCTCACAGCTGTGTGCAGCTTCAGTCTCTCAAAAGTCCTGTAGGTGTGAATCCAGTTCAAAGGACCAACTGTACCTTTCACATGGGAAGCAATGGACAGGTGATTACAGGTCCTACAGACTACCAGGCAGTGCATTTTGGGGCCAGCAGTCCATGCAGTCAGATGAACTAGGACTATGGCATGACATACTAAAGAGGGAAGCACACTGGAGTCAGAATGTGAGTGTGGGTGTGTGTAGATGATGGATTATCAGGGTACAAATAGTCCTGTTACAGGGCCACCTAGAGAAGAGTGGGGAAAGACTGAATAAATGCCTGTGACAGAACTTATAACCTGGGATGGCATGCACAGGGCATGTCTTGTGAGCAATTCTTGTTATACTTGGTGCACTCGTGCTATCCGTTTGCAGCTTACATGGACTTCTTGTCACACATGCTCCTCGCACAGACAGCTGATGTCACACTTACTGCTGTCAAGGGTGTGGTCATACATTCCTGTTACTAATGCAACTGCAAATCCACTGCCTCATGTATGAAGCAGGTATTTTACTTGTGATTGATGGTGTCTTAGTTGTGTGCCATATGCTGCAATGAACCATGTTGCCAACATGGATGTGTGCCATAGTTGTGCTACTCTGACATTGCCCTTCAAATGTGAAATGAACACCATATATGTCATGTACACTGTGTGTGAAGTTGAGTGTACATTCATACCCAACAAATGTGATATGGCTTTTTCCGTATCCTAATCTGTATTACTGCTCTGCTTCATGAGGCTAAACTCTGAGTGTGATCCCCAGGGATCATGAGATGCATAAATAATTACCCAGACCATGCTTTAGTGATTAGATTAGGTGTTTTATGAGATGTGGTAAGAAAGTGGTGATGGTGACTATAGTTAAAAGAAGTTTGTACAATGTGCTGTCTCCGATGCAATTCTGCAGCAGTGTTTGGATGGTCCCCCTCATTTTGATGGACAGCATCCTCCTCTTCCTCTTCTTCAGGCATTTGTGGGTCTCGTTCATAGAGGGGAATGTTCCTCCCTACACATCTATTGTGCAGGATGGCACAGGTCAGAATGATCTTGCAGACCATGTCCGGTGAATATAGAGGCTGCCTCCGGTGATGTTGAGGCACCTGAATCTTGACTTCAGGATGCCAAAGGTCCTCTCTACTGTGGTGCGTGTCCTCCGATGTGCTTCCTTATAGGCACGCTCTGCTGCAGTGCTTGGGTTTGCAAATGGGTCATGATCCATGGCTGGATCCCATACCCCTGATCAGCTGAAAGAGAAAATGAGTGAAAAATGTTGATGGAGTTGCACCATGATTATCACTTTGCATAGCAGTTGTTATCTTGTGTTGTCTGTGACTCATCTGTGTCTGTGTTATTGTGTGGAATCCTAGGCTTCTAGGGTGTACCATCAGCATTGGGTTGTTTCATTATCTGAACTGGTGTTTGGCTGATTGACTGGATGTCAGTGGTATTTTTGTACACTTGCAGTACATTGTGTACTCTCATGCATTATGTCATGTGAAAGAGATGTCCATGTGTCCATGGGTGACATGATACTTCCATACACAGAATCAATTCCACAGTGGTAATGACACGGTTGCATCTATATGGCCTGAATATCCCATCCATTTTAACATATGCAATAGAATTTGTTAAACAACAGTGAGGTCCTTTGATTTGGCTAGGTGACAATGTACAACACATCTCCATAAGTTGGCAGCACTGAAGTGTTGACAATTGACAATGCACAAATATCCCATGTGTGACAAGTTCTATGCAAACCTATTTTTGTGCCCTCACTGAGTTGGCTCATGTTCAAACGTGTACCTACACTACTGAACCTGGTCCACGTAATGTGGCTGTCACAGTCTCCTTTCCTCAGGATCTGCATGTAGCTGAATAAAAGGCCCACCTTCAGGCGTCACCAACTCAGAAAGCTATTATAGCACTGAGTTATGATGAAGCTAGTCGGGGGAAGGGAATTAGGGTACGGAACAGAAGGGAGAGAGATCGGAAAAGAAAAGGTTAGAACAAATATGCATTTACTCATTCATAGAAATGTAACTCATCAATAGACTCTTGACTAAATCCTTCTCCGAGATATCAGATGGAGACCCCTTTTGAAATGAGGGCAAAGCCCCTTCTTTGAAACATGAAACAAGAGTAAACTACGACCTCAGGATCAAGAGATGGCAAGAGCGTTGGACTATGATTTTACTCAGAATATCAATCCTGTAACATCTATGCATTCACAACATAAACCTTTGATCATGACCTAGAAAATCTCAAAGAATTAAATATGCTTTTCACATCGTAAGCTTTTCAAAGAACAATGAAAACTATGATTTGCTTATCTCCAAAAATACTTTCACATTCACAACTATAAAGGCTGAAAAGTTTTTACTCATTGAACTTGAAGCGCTTTACTTATAATACCAGGAAGCGCTTTTACGTGTCTTGCCTTAAAGCGCTACGCTCATAATGCTAATAATGGGGAGCTTTTACTCAAGTGGCCTGAATCACTTTGATTTGTTGTGCCAAGAACCTTTTACTCCTGTGAATTGAAGCGCTTTGATTGTCGTGCCAAGAGCGCTTTAAACCTGTGGACTGAAGCCCTTGAATTGCCACGCCAAGAGCGCTTTACATCTGTGAACTGAAGTGCTTGAATTGTTGTGCCAAGAGTGCTTTACATCTGTGAACTGAAGCGCTTGAATTGTTGTGCCAAGAGCGCTTTACATCTGTGAACTGAAGCGCTTGAATTGCCGTGCCAAGTGCGCCTTGCATCTGTCAACTGAAACACTTGAATTGCCGTCCCAAGAGCGCTTTACACCTGTGAACTGAAGCGCTTGAATTGCCGTGCCTAGAGTGCTTTACATCTGTGAACTGAAGCGCTTGAATTGCCTTGCCATGAGCGCTTTGCATCTGTGAACTGAAATGCTTGAATTGCCGTGCCAAGAGCGCTTTACATCTGTGAACTGAAACGCCTTTGATCGTTGCGCCAAGGCCGCTGTACTCTGGAAACTGAAAACGCTTAGCTCATTGTGCTAAGGGTCGCTTTACCTTTTGGAAGTAATGACTTCCTCCAAAATTGGATTCATCAAGGCCTTACTGCTACGAGTATGACCTACTCGTTTTTGGATGCACCATGGAAACAAGGATACTTCGATTGGATGTCACTCTGCCATTCAGGAACTCTGCTTTTCCCAGAGAAACCCCCACGAGGTCTGACTGCATCGAAGTCTTCAAAATAGTGAGCAACATGTTGGGTGTGGCTGGGCTTTATAGGCCTGCCACACCCCAAGATGGCTGCTGCCTCTAAAAACATGGGAATTGTAGTCCCTTCATGGAATAGCACTGATAAGTGGATCTTGTCCACCAATGTCCTGAACCTGCAGCTCTATGAGCTTTGCCACAGGGCAGACGATGCTGATGGCCACCTTTGAAACAAGAGGGGATGATAAGCGGTGCGCATAAAGCGCTGCTGAGCAGCGCAGCGGAGTTTCGGACGAGACTTGGACCGCGCATGGCCTTATTCCTGACATTACACCCCTTTCCCAAGCGCGGTCCAGGACCTGGTTTATAAGGATGGAGGAGGTGAAATCGTTGCACCAAACGTGGTGCATGAACATGTCTTGCAGGTTCCCAAGAGTCATTTTCCGGTCCATATCCTTTCCAGGACACCAAGGGCCATATTTATACTTTTTGACGCAAAACTGCGCTAACGCAGTTTTGCTTCAAAAAAATTAGCTCCGGCTAACGCCATTCTGAAGCGCCATGCGGGCACCGTATTTATTCAATGACGTTAGCCGGCGTTAGCCGGCGGCGCTGCCTGGTGTGCGTGAAAAAAAACGACGTACACCAGGCAGCGCCGGCGTAGGGGGATATGGAGCTTGGGCGCCAAAAAATGGGGCAAGTCAGGCTGAGGCAAATTTTTCACCTCAACCCGATTTGCGCCATTTATTTAGACTCCCAACCCCCATAGAAATGACTCCTGTCTTAGCAAAGACAGGAGTCATGCCCCCTTGCCCAATGGCCATGCCCAGGGGACTTCTGTCCCCTGGGCATGGTCATTGGGCATAGTGGCATGTAGGGGGGCACAAATCAGGCCCCCCTATGCCACAAAAAATAAAATAAAATACCTACCTGAACTTACCTTAATGTCCCTGGGATGGGTCCCTCCAGCCTTGGGTGTCCTCCTGGGGTGGGCAAGAGTGACAGGGGGTGTCCCTGGGGGCATGGGAGGGCACCTCTGGGCTCCTTCAGAGCCCACAGGTCCCTTAACGCCTGCCTTTTCCAGGCGCTAAAAAACGGCGCAAAAGCGGCCGTACGTCATTTTTTTTGACCCGCCCACTCCCGGGCATGAATTTTGCCCGGGAGTGTAAATACGGCGCACATGCCTCGGAGTCAATTTTTTAGACGGGAACGCCTACCTTGCATATCATTAACGCAAAGTAGGTGTCCACGCCAAAAAATGACGCAAACTCCATGGACTTTGGCGCTAGACGGGTCTAACGCCAAAGTATAAATATGGAGTTAGTTTTGCGTCGAAATTGCGTCAAAAAAAACAACGCAATTCCGGCGCAAACAGAGTATACATATGCCCCCAAGTACCAAAGGGAAGACCCCTATATTTAGAGTCTAGAATATATTGCACCTCATACTCCCAGTGACCTTGGACTAATAGAAGAACAGGTTGTGTGACGCTTGAGGGCAAAGCAGGTTTAAGAAGTGAAGTGTGAAACACCGGATTAATTTTCAAAGACAATGGTAATTTTAGCTTATCTGTTACTGGGTTCACTTGTCATAGTACTTCATAGGGCCCTATGAATTTTGGATGAAACATATTTTTGTTTTTGAATACAAAGTTTTTTGTGGATAACCAAACTCTATCTTTGTTTGTATACTGAGGACCAGGCTGGTGTTTCTTGTCATATTGCATTTTATATTTTTTCTTTGCTTGATGCAGATTTGTTTGTAATTGTGAATGTACCATTTTCATGTGTGTTAGCATGTCCATGACTGCTGGAGTGGTTTGAGTAGAGGCAGGTAATGTAATTGGCAAAATGTGCGGATGACGCCCATATAAACCATAGAAAGGAGTTGAATTTATTGAAGAGTGGTGAGAGTTATTATAAGCCATTTCTGCAAGCCACAAAAGATCCAGCCAGGTTTTAGGAGACTTTGTTGCATAACATCGTAAATATTGTTTCAGAGTTTGGTTTAGTCTCTCTGTTTGACCATCCGTTTGTGGATGATAACTAGTAGATAAAGTTGAATCAATTTGTAGAGCCTTGCACCTTTGTTGCCAAAAACGCGCAAAAAATTGTGTTACTCTATCAGAGAGGATAACCCTTGGAAGTCCATGAAGACAAACTATATTTTCTAAGATGATGGTCGCTTAGGTGTCGGAAGGTTGGAGTCCTTTACAGGAAATGAAATGAGCATGCTTGGTAAGACTGTCTACTACCACTAGAATGGTTGTAAATAGTTTTATTTGAGGAAGACTAGTTATAAAATCCATAGAAATATGTTCCCATGGATGATTGGGAACGGGTAGAGGTATCAGTAGACCTTTGGGCTTGCTATGTTCGCTTTTGCATATTGCACATACTTCACATGATTGTAGCATTTGCTTAAGGTCGTGAACAAATGTAGGCCACCAAAAATACCTTTTCATGAGTTCTATTGTTTTTTGAGGACCTGGGTGGCCTGCCAGAGGATGACTGTGTAGCCAATGAAAAGCTGTCTCTCTTAACTCCTCAGGCAGGAATACTCGAGATTCATATAGAGGTAAACCTTGTTGAATAGACCTCTTGGTGTCTTGTTGTAACCACTCTTGCCACTTAGTGATGTGAAAATGATTACGAATGAGATCAAAAGATTTCTCAGCAGCTACTAAACACAACACTTTTGAAGGCATTATAATAGGCATGGGTTTTTGTTCAGTAGGTGTGATTGAAGAATATTATCTAGATAATGCATCAGCCTTACGATGATCTATTCCTGATCTAAAAGTCACTATGAAATCAAATTCTGCAAAGAATAACATCCATCTTAGTTGTCTAGGAGTTAGTATTCTGGCAGAACTCATAAATTGTAAATTTCTATGATCAGAATATACAGTTATGGTGTGTTTCGCTCCCAACAGATAATGGTGGTCATTACAACCCTGGCGGATGGTGTTAAAGCGGCGGTAAGACCGCCAACAGGCCAGCGAAAAAAAAAATGGAATTACGACCGTGGCGGAAACCGCCAACAAAGACAGCCACTTTAACACTCCGACCGCCACGGCGGTACAAACAAACAGCATGGCGGTCACTGCCAACAGACAGGCGTTGGACAATGTACGCCCACAGTATCACAACCTACCAATCCGCCACCTTTTCCGGGGCAGATTAACCTCGAACAAAAACGCGGCGGAAACAGGACTTCGAAGGGAAAACGCTCACCTCTACACACCCCACGAGGAACCAGGACGCCATGGAACCAGAGCTTCACATTTTCCCTGCCCTTATCTTCTTGCTCCTCTACCAGGAGCACGAACGCTGGTGGTGAAGACCACGATGAGTACTGCACCTACGACACAGGGGAGGGGGAAGGGAAAAAACAGGGACACACACACGCAACACCCCCACCCCCACCCTCACCCACTACAACACATACTAATACATGTTAATACATTACAGTTACACCCCCGGAAGAATGCAAAGACAAAAGGTAATGAGTGTAACCATAGTAATATATTAAAATCCAGTATGCAAAATATATATACACTATAAACACATATATACACCAAGAATAGTAGTCCAGGTATTGCTCCATTGAAGTCTGTGGAACACTGGGCCCACACTGCATGGGCGAGGCCCACACTCAATACCTGAACATGATGGAGAGAACACTGCAGGGGCATCAGATAGCAATAAAACAGGCACCTCAGGGGGAAGGGAAAGGGGGGGCACCTCAGCCGGTTGAGTGCACAACTCCAAATCCACGAGGGGGCCACATGCCCACTGTTCAATCCTGGGGAGTGCAAAGCCACAGTCTCTCAAGTCTCTACAGTGGGTGGTTTGCCCACTGTTCAATCCTGGGGAGTGCAAAGCCAAAGTCTCTCGAGTCTCTACAGTGGGTGGTTTGCCCACTGTTCAATCCTGGGGAGTGCAAAGCCACAGTCTCTCAAGTCTCTAAAGTGGGTGGGTTGCCCACTGTTCAATCCTGGGGAGTGCAAAGCCACAGTCTCTCAAGTCTCTACAGTGGGTGGTTTGCCCACTGTTCAATCCTGGGGAGTGCAAAGCCAAAGTCTCTCGAGTCTCTACAGTGGGTGGTTTGCCCACTGTTCAATCCTGGGGAGTGCAAAGCCACAGTCTCTCAAGTCTCTAAAGTGGGTGGGTTGCCCACTGTTCAATCCTGGGGAGTGCAAAGCCACAGTCTCTCAAGTCTCTACAGTGGGTGGTTTGCCCACTGTTCAATCCTGGGGAGTGCAAAGCCACAGTCTCACAAGTGGATAACAGCCTCCACTGGTTCTGGGGGGAGGGGGCTTTGTGCCCAGAGTGCTTCATCCTGCCAAGGACTGTGCGAGTGGATGTATCTATCCACTGGTTCTGGAGGAAGCTTTGTGCCCAGAGTGCTTCATCCTTCCAAGGACAGAGGTAGTGGATGCCTTTCTCCACTGGTTCTGGAGGGGGCTTTGTGCCCAGAGTGCTTCATCCTGCCAAGGACAGAGGTAGTGGATGTATCTCTCCACTGGTTCTGGAGGGGGCTTTGTGCCCAGAGTGCTTCATCCTGCCAAGGACAGAGGTAGTGGATGTATCTCTCCACTGGTTCTGGAGGGGGCTTTGTGCCCAGAGTGCTTCATCCTGCCAAGGACAGAGGTAGTGGATGCCTTTCTTCACTGGTTCTGGAGGGGGCTTTGTGCCCAGAGTGCTTCATGCTGCCAAGGACAGAGGTAGTGGATGCGTCTCTCCACTGGTTCTGGAGGGGGCTTTGTGCCCAGAGTGCTTCATCCTGCCAAGGACATAGGTAGTGGATGCCTTTCTCCACTGGTTCTGGAGGGGGCTTTGTGCCCAGAGTGCTTCATCTTGCCAAGGACAGAGGTAGTGGATGCCTTTCTCCACTGGTTCTGGAGGGGGCTTTGTGCCCAGAGTGCTTCATCCTGCCAAGGACTGTGCGAGTGGATGTATCTATCCACTGGTTCTGGAGGAAGCTTTGTGCCCAGAGTGCTTCATCCTTCCAAGGACAGAGGTAGTGGATGCCTTTCTCCACTGGTTCTGGAGTGGGCTTTGTGCCCAAAGTGCTTCATCCTGCCAAGGACAGAGGTAGTGGATGTACCTCTCCACTGGTTCTGGAGGGGGCTTTGTGCCCAGAGTGCTTCAACCTGCCAAGGACAGAGGTAGTGGATGCCTTTCTCCACTGGTTCTGGAGGGGGCTTTGGGCCCAGAGTGCTTCATCCTGCCAAGGACAGAGGTAGTGGATGCCTTTCTCCACTGGTTCTGGAGGGGGCTTTGTGCCCAGAGTGCTTCATCCTGCCAAGGACTGTGCGAGGGGATGTATCTCTCCACTGGTTCTGGAGGGGGCTTTGTGCCCTGAGTGCTTCATCCTGCCAAGGACTGTGTGAGTGGATGTATCTCTCCACTGGTTCTGGAGGGGGCTTTGTGCTCAGAGTGCTTCATCCTGCCAAGGACAGAGGTAGTGGATGCCTTTCTCCACTGGTTCTGGAGGGGGCTTTGTGCCCAGAGTGCTTCATCCTGCCAAGGACTGTGTGAGTGGATGTATCTCTCCACTGGTTCTGGAGGGGGCTTTGTTCCCAGAGTGCTTCATCCTGCCAAGGACAGAGGTAGTGGATGCCTTTCTCCACTGGTTCTGGAGGGGGCTTTGTGCCCAGAGTGCTTCATCCTGCCAAGGACAGAGGTAGTGGATGCCTTTCTCCACTGGTTCTGGAGGGGGCTTTGTGCCCAGAGTGATTCATCCTGCCAAGCACAGAGGTAGTGGATGCCTTTCTCCACTGTTTCTGGAGGGGGCTTTGTGCCCAGAGGGCTTCATCCTGCCAAGGACAGAAGTAGTGGATGTATCTCTCCACTGGTTCTGGAGGGGGCTTTGTGCCCAGAGTGCTTTATATTGCTCGTGGTGGACTTAGTAGCGTCTGTGCCCCTGGTGCTCATGGGCCAGCGGTGCTTGTGGCGGTGGTGTCCTGTTCAGCAGTGCTTGTGGCGGAGGTGTCCTGTTCAGCGGTGCTTGTGGCGGCGGTGTCCTTGGCAGCGGTGCCTGTGGCGGAGGTGTCCTGTTCAGCAGTGCTTGTGGCGGCGGTGTCCTTGGCAGCGGTGCTTGTGGCGGAGGTGTCCTGTTCAGCGGTGCTTGTGGCGGCGGTGTCCTTGGCAGCAGTGATGTGGCGGAGGTGTTCTGTTCAGCGGTGCTTGTGGCGGAGGTGTCCTGTTCAGCGGTGCTTGTGGCGGAGGTGTCCTTGGCAGCGGTGCTTGTGGCGGATGTGTCCTGTTCAGCTGTGCTTGTGGCGGCGGTGACCTTGGCAGCTGTGATGTGGCGGAGGTGTTCTGTTCAGCGGTGCTTGTGGCGGAGGTGTCCTGTTCAGCGGTGCTTGTGGCGGCGGTGTCCTTGGCAGCGGTGCTTGTGGCGGAGGTGTCCTGTTCAGTGGTGCTTGTGGTGGCGGTGTCCTTGGCAGCGGTGCCTGTGGCGGAGGTATCCTGTTCAGCGGTGCTGGTGGCGGAGGTGTCCTGTTCAGCAGTGCTTGTGGCGGCAGTGTCCTTGCCAGCGGTGCTTGTTGCGGCGGGGTCCTTGGCAGCGACTCAGCTGCTGGCGGTTCTGTCTGGCCCAGCGGGGCTGCTGCTGGCGGTGCTGTGTGGCCCAGCGGGGCTGCAGCTGGTGATGCTGTGTGGCCCAGCGGGGCTGGTGCTGGCGGTCCTGTCTGGCCGGGGCTGGTGCTGGCGGTCCTGTGTGGCCCAGCGGGGCTGGTGCTGGCGGTCCTGTGTGGCCCAGCGGGGCTGGTGCTGGGGGTCCTGTCTGGCCCAGCAGGGCTGATGGCGGTGGGCTCCTGGCCAGCGGGGATGATGGCAGTGGCCTCCTGGCCAGTGGGGATGATGGCGTGGCCTCCTGGGCAGCGGGGATGATGGTGGTCTTCTCCGCCATGCTGCTCTTCCCAGGCTTGCCAGGTTTCTTGTGCCCCTTCCCCACCTTGGAAGGTGTCGCAGCTGACTCCACACTCCAACCTGTACCCCTGGGAGCGGCTTTGGTGGCTGGAGTCTGCCCCCTCTCCCGCCGGGCACTGGCCAACTTTTGATGCTTGACAGGTGGGGGACTGTCCATGCTGTGGCTCCTTGCCACACTGGCTGCCCAGCTGCCTGGTGCACTCCAGAATCCGGTGACTACTGACACCACTGGTCCCGGAGATGTTGTGGCTGAGGTGCTAGGTTGGGACCTGGAGAGTCGGGCCCTAGGAGACTGACGGGGTGGGGGAGGTGAGGGAAAGAGGTCAAGGGTGGACAGCAAAAGTTTCTTGGGAACACTGGGACGGGTAGCTGGAGGGGGTTTGGGAGTGGAGGAAGAGGTTGTGGTTGTAGGAGGTGTACGTTTGGTGACTTTGGGTGAAGGTGCATGCGCTGGAGGCTGTCGTGAGGTGGATGGCTGTTGGGTGGGTGTGTGCCTGCGTTTGTGTATCTTGGGAGGTGGCGTCACAGACACACTGGGAGAGGACACAGGGGACGTGTGAATGGTAGTGGGGGTGGTGACTGCACGTGAGTGGGGTGTGGTGGGGTGTGGTGGTGTGTGTGCTGGTGATGGAAGTAGTGGCTCTAGATGTAGTGCATGCAGGTGTGAGTGGAGACGAGACTGGGAGGGAGAAGGGAGACAAGGAAGAGGGGGACACAGTGGAGGCAGTGGATGTTGGTGTGTCTGCATGTGTGTGATGCTTGCGTGAGTGCCTGTGGGATGTGTGGTGCTTATGTTTGCCAGAGCTTCCCTTGTGTGTTGACGTGTGTGCATGCTGGTCTGATGGTGTGCTTGGGGTAGGCTGAGGTACAGGGGTGTGGGTCTGGGTGGACGAAGTTGGAGGGGGGAGGCTAGAGACAGGGACAATAGCTGCCATCAGTGCTGAGGCCAGAGTCTGAAAAGCTTGCTGAAGGGCTGCCTGACCAGAATGAATGCCCTCCAGGAATGCATTGGTTTGTTGCAACTGCCTCTCTACACCCTGGATGGCATTCAAAATGATAGACTGCCCAACAGTGAGGGACCTGAGGAGGTCAATGGCCTCCTCACTGAGGGCAGCAGGGGTGCCTGGGGCAGGGCCGGAGGTGCCTGGGGCGAAGGTGATGCCCACCCTCCTGGGTGAGCGGGCACGGGGCAAAGGCTGAGGGGCTCCTGGGAGGGCGGTGCTGATAGGGGTGTGGCAGCTGTACCTGTGGATGCGGGGGGCACAGATGTGGCCGCCACCACAAGGGAGCTCCCATCAGAGGACGAGTCTGTATCACTGGTGTCAGCTCCTGTCCCCGCCGTGGAGCTCCCCTCGCCCTCCGTCCCACTGGTGAATTCCGAGTCAGTAGTCTCGCCCTCCAGGGCCATGTGGGATGCAGCTCCCTCCTGCTCCGGTGCCACTGCTCTTCCGCCTGATGATGCTAATGCACACAAGAACAGGGAGACCACAAAAAAGGGGGGGAAGACAGAAGAAAGACATGTTGAGTGCATGCATTACGGCTACCGTTGGCAGACACGTCAGACACAGAAGCCCCCTGCACTTCGCCGCACACTTGGGGTCCACTGTTCAATCCCTGGGACATGGCCTACAAGGCTATGGCCGACATCTGCACACATGGATGTCACAGGAGCCTGACTATGTGTAGTTGGCACTGTACACAGGTGGGGTGGGGTGACACAGGGTCTGCCAGAAGAAGGGGACCTACCTAGCACACTCGCCCTGGCCTAGGGAAACCCACAGCCCACCTCCCCCACCCAGACACCTCCACTGCGCTCTGAATCAGCTGAATGAGAGTGTACTCACCCCCTTGTGGCTGCTGTGATGCACTCAAGCGCCCATCCAAATCCGGGCACGCCACCGCCAGGATCCTGAACATCAAGGGGGTCATGGTGCGACGGGCACCCTACCACGTTGGGAGGCCATCCCCAGCTGGGCCTCCTCCGTCTTCTTGCTCCAGCGGCGAATGTCCTCCCATCTCTTACGGCAGTGGGTGCTCCGTCTGTGATAGACCCCCAGGGTCCGGACGTCCTTGGCGATGGCACGCCAGATGTCCTTCTTCTGGTGGGCGCCGACCTACATGAATTGTACAGGGGAAAAAGAAAAGTTATTACCAACTGCACCGTCACAGTCATTGGCCCCATCCCTACCCTTGCCATGTGGCACATTCACTCACCGTCGTTTCATGCACGCCTCACTCTCCCCCCCCATCTTTCATCCACCCCACTCCACACAGGCATAGCCCATACAGCATGCTCCCAGTGTACTTACCTGTTTGTCTGGAGGACCATAGAGTAGCGTGTACTGGGGGAGGACCCCATCCACGAGTTTCTCCAACTCCTCATATGTGAAGGCAGGGGCCCTTTCCCCAGACGCATGAGCCATTGTCTCTTCCAGACTGAGGCCACAGCAGCACTTGCAGTGGAGGTCCTCTCCTGTCGAAGATCAGGTATCGAGTGATTGAACAGATAGAAAATGGCGGTCACGTCCACGGCGGTGCGTACCGTCACCGCCGGTGTACATCGTCATTGGCTCCTGGGACCCATAGGGTCCAATGTTAACCAATGCAGAATTGCGCTGCGGTCTTCGACCGCCTACCGCGATGGTGTACAACGCCAGCGCAGTTACCTCACATCCCATTGTCCCACTTTACAGGTCAGGCAGCTGCCATTTCAGGGGCCCACATGGCTTTTTTAACTGCGTCACACATACCTAGGCCTCGCCTCAACACTCATACATGCAAATTTTGGATTATGAATCGTGTTCTGTATAAGCTGTGGGTACGTACCTCTGAGCTGGTTGACTCTGTGCTCGCTGTTGTCCTTCATAGGCACCGTCCGCTGGGACATGTGAGGAGATGGCGGCATCCTCCGGTGTACAGACCGCTGGTGGACCTGTCGACAATGGAGGAAAGACATGTGATCATCACCTACAGGCTTGATCGTGCCACAATCCTGGAACTGTGTGCCCAGTTGGAGCCAGACCTGATGTCAACTATCCTCCATCCCACAGGAATCCCCCCTCTAGTGCAGGTGCTGTCAGTACTCCATTTCCTGGCAAGTGGGTCATTTCAAACAACAGTGGCCATAGCATCAGGGATGTCCCTGCTATGTTTTCCAACGTGTTGTCCAGAGTGTTGTCTGCCCTGCGGAAACAGATGCGGAGCTACATCGTTTTCCCTCAGGTGGAGGATTTGCCTACAGTGAAAGGTGACTTCTATGCCCTGGGACATATCCCCAACATCATGGGTGCCATTGATGAGACACATGTGGCTTTGGTACCCCCCCGCAGGAGTGAACAGGTGTACAGAAACCAGAAGAGTTATCATTCGATGAATGTGCAGATGGTGTGTTTAGCAGACCAGTACATCTCCCATGTAAATGCCAAATTCCCTGGCTCAGTGCATGACGCTTACATCCTGCGGAATAGCAGCATCCCTTATGTGATGGGCCAAAACCAGAGGCACCGTGTGTGGCTATTAGGTGAGCACATGGCCCCAAATCAGTGGGAATGGTTGTCTGAGTCTGGGGATATCCCTACAGGTTAGTGTGTGTCTAACAGTTGTCCCTCGCCATTTTCAGGTGACTCTGGTTACCCCAACCTGTCATGGCTACTGACCCCAGTGAGGAATCCCAGGACAAGGGCAGAGGAATGCTACAATGAGTGCATGGGCGAACTCGGAGGGTTATAGAGCGGACCTTCGGCCTCCTGAAGGCCAGGTTCAGGTGCCTCCATATGACAGGTGGATCCCTATTCTACTCACCAAAGAAGGTGTGCCAGATTATCGTGGCCTGCTGTATGCTTCACAACTTAGCTTTGCGACGACAGGTGCCTTTTCTGCAGGAGGATGGTCCAGATGGAGGTGTTGTGGCAGCTGTGGAGCCTGTGGACAGTGAAGATGAGGAAGCAGAAGAAGAGGACATCGAAAACATGGACTCAGTGATCCTGCAATACTTCCAGTGAGACACAGGTAAGAATACAAACCTGCCTACTACATGTACTTTAACACTACTACCTCTGTACTGTCTGTCGTTTTCACCCAGTGTATGGTCACTGAGTTGTCACTTTCCCTTACGATTTCACAGATGTGGGTTCCACTGTGTGACATCTGCTTTGTTTCCTCATGGACTAGAGCTGTGTGACATAGGTATGTTGACATTACAATTGAAAGAGCATTTTGACACTGTAATTGCTAATACACTATTTCGAAATCACAGACAGACTCCAGATTGTTTTGTGCTTTAAGGGTGTTTATTTAAGTGCTCAATATTGGAGGGTGCTGTAAAATGGTGAGGGGTGATGGTGGAGGAATGTCCATGGCAGAGTCCAGTCTATTAGTCTCACAGGTGCATTGCCCAAATGGGCATAGGAAGTGGAGCTGAGGCAGTTTGAGGATGAACAGGGTGACAAGGTGGGACAAAAGGATGACATTCAGGGCGGTCTCATTTCTTGTCGGGGTCTTGGCATCGTTCTCTGTCTTTGTCCTGGATCTCAGGGACCATTTGCGGGGTGGTTTTCCCTCTGCAGGGGGTGGGGTGCTGGTGTGGTGGTCCTGTGGCGGTGCCTCCTGTCCACTAGCGCCGGCGGAGGTGGTGGGCAGTTCATTGTCCAGGCTAGTATCAGGGGCCCCTTGTTGTGCCACAGTGTCCCTCCTGGTGTTGAGGACTTCCTTCAGCACCCCTACGATGGTGCCCAGGGCGGAATTGATGGATCTGAGTTCCTCCCTGAAGCCCAAATACTGTTCCTCCTGCAGCCGCTGGGTCTCCTGAAACTTGCCCAGTACCGTTGCCATCGTCTCCTGGGAATGGTGGTATGCTCTCATGATGGTGGAGAGGGCCTCGTGGAGAGTGGGTTCCCTGGGCCTGTCCTCCCCGTCGCACAGCAGCCCTCCCAGTTCCCCTGTGTTCCTGGGCCTCTGTCCCCTGGACCGTGTGCCCACTGCCACTGCCCCAGGTCCCTGTTGTTGTTGGGGTGGTGGGTTAGCCTGGGTTCCCTGTAGTGGTGTACACACTGCTGATTGACGTGTCCTGGGGACAGAGGTATGGGACGCTGGGTGGGTGCTGTGCTGGTGTTTCCAGAGGGGGGAAGCTCTGTGGTGGCCTGTGACTGTGTCAGGGGAACCAACTGTCCCAAGGTCCCAGATGGGCCGGGCTGGTCATCTAGATCCAGTTGGACAGAGCTGCTGTCATCACTGTGGGTCTCTTCTGTTGGTGGTGTGGACATGTGTGGACCCTCCTGTCCGGTGACGTTGGGTAGGGGTCCTGCAGGGGTATAAAAGGATGTTTATTGCATCTGTGTGTGCCATGGTGTGCAATGGGTGGGTGACTGTGTACCCCAGTGCTTGCATTCCTGTGTGGGACCTTGTGTGATGGTGGTTTAGGGGGGTGTATGGGTATGTGCAGTGGCCATGCTTTGGTGATGGGTATCCATGCTTTGTTGTTGCATGCAGGGCTTGGTGTTGGGATGTGTGGTTTGTGATATTGGGATATTTGTGAGGAGTTGGAGTGATGGGGGTGAGGGTGAGGGTGGGGGTATGTGATGGCATGCAGGTAGGGTGGGGGATGTAATAGTTAAGATTTGACTTACCAGAGTCCATTCCTCCATCTACTCCTGCGAGGCCCTCAGGATGCAAAATCACCAAGATTTGCTCCTCCCATGTTGTTAGTTGTGGGGGAGGAGGTGTGGGCCTGCCGCCAGTCAGCTGAACCGCAAGGTGGTGTCTTGAGACCACAGAACGCACCTTCCCCCGTAGGTCGTTCAACCTCTTCCTGATGTCATCCCTATTTCTTGGGTGCTGTCCCACTGCGTTGACCCTGTCCACTATTCTTCGCCATAGCTCCATCTTCCTAGCTATGGAGGTGTGCTGCACCTGTGATCCGAATAGCTGTGGCTCTACCCAGACGATTGCCTCCACGATGACCCTGTGCTCCTCCTCAGAGAACCTAGGGTGTCTTTGCCGTGCCATAGGGTGGTGTGGGTGATGTGTGGGGTGGTGTGTGTAGTGATAAGTGGGGTGAGATTTAGTGGTGTGTTGTGTGAGGTGTGTGGAAGTTATGTGGGTGATGGTATTGTGTGCCTGTGGATGCTTGGTAGTAGTTTGTAGTGTCTCTCTCTGGCCTTCTTTCGGTATTTTGGTCGTAGGGGTTTGTGGGTGATGTGGGTGTGTGTTTTATATTGTAATGGGTGTGTGGGAGTGGTGTGTGTATGTGTATCAGGTGTGTGTATTTGGAATTGTCCAATGTGGCAGTGTTTTGTAAGAGTGTGTGCATTTTGAGCGCGGCAGTGTGTACCGCCAATGGAATACCGCGGTTGAAAGACCGCTGCGTGGATTCGTGGGTCATGATAGTGTGGGCGTATTTCTGTTGGCGTGATGGTGGAGGTTTTGTTTTCGCCAGTTTATCACTGACCTTTGGTGTGGCGGACTTGTGTGGGTGTCTCAATTTTGGCGGATTCCGAGAAGTGGGTCATAAGGACCGTGGCGGAATTCCGCTGCTGCGGCAGTGTGTTGGTGGTCTTCTGCACGGCGGTAAGCGGCTTTTACCGCCAATGTTGTAATGAGGGCCAATGTCTCCATTCTTTAAAAGCATTACGAATTGCTAGTAATTCTTTTTCTGCTATGGTGTGATTCTGTTGTGCTTCATTCAATTTTCTTGACGCATATGCTATGGGGTGCAATTGTCCAGTTTCTCGATGATGTTGAGACAGGATGGCCCCAACGGCAACATCAGATGCATCAGCTTCCATGATGAATAGTTCCTCCACATTACGGTGAGCTAGAATGGGAGAGGTAGTAAAAGTCTTTTTTGAATCTTGAAATGCTTTCTCTGTCTCTTGGGACCAGTTGAAGACGGCCTTTTTTCTTAGCAATTTGGTGATTGGTGCCACCTTTTGGGAGAAGTGATGGATGATGCATCAATAAAAATTAGCAAAACTCAAAAAACATTGAATATCTCGTACTGATTTTGGTGTGGGCCATTCAGATACAGCTTGAATTTTAATTTCAGTCATTTGCATGCCGTCAGGTGTTAAAATGACTACTAGAAATTCAACTTCTTTGGTATGGAATTCACATTTACTTAGCTTACAAAAAACTATGTTTTTGTAGAGTTTTTGATACTTTTTTACATGGTCTTTATATATATATTTAGAGTTTGAATAAATCAACATATCATCAATATAAACGATGCCAAAGATGTCTAGATATTCTCTCAGAACATCGTTTAGGAAATATTGAAAGGCTGCTGGGGCATTACACAGACCGAACGGCATCACTAGATACTCAAAGAAGCCATAACGAGTCTTAAAAGCCGTTTTCCACTCATCTCCCTCTCGAATTCGAACTAGGTGATAAGCACCTCGTAAGTCAAGTTTGGTATAAATGACGGCAGATTTTACCTGGTCTAACAAGACTGGTATGGTAGTGGATATTTATTTTTAACTGTCATCTTATTTATTGCTCTAAAGTCAATACAAGGCCTCAAATCGCCATTTTCTTTAGGTACGAAAAACAGTGGAGAAGCCGCTGGAGATCGTGACGGCTGAATTAGCTTGTTGGCTAAACATTGATCAAGGTATTCTTGTAGGACTTGATTTTCTTTCTCCGATAGTGCATAGATCCTACAATTTGGTATACTGGCACCAGGTACAATGTCGATCTGACAATCGAACGGCCTGTGAGGTGGTAAGGAGCTTGCTTTCTTTTCACTGAAAACATCAGTATATTCTGAATACTGTGATGGCAAATCAATTTCCTTCTCAACTGCAGTAGCAATGGAGTGTTGAAGACTTCTTTCTTTGTTTCGTCTTGATTGAAAACATTTCTTTGCACAAGAAGAAGAAGAAAAATGCAAAACCTGGTTGCGCCAGTCTATGCATGGATTATGTAACATTAACCACGGCATTCCTAAAATAAAACCATATTGAGGTGCTTGGATTATATCAAAGCGAATTATCTCACAGTGGTTCTGATTCTCATCATCTTTGAAAATCATTTGTATTCGTGAGGTTTGTTTAGTAACAGGGCCTCCTGCCAACTCACCTCCATCAACTGCATACACAACTTCTGGAATATTTTTCTTGACACTGGGTATATGCAAGTCTAGTGAGGTTTGTTGGTCCACAAAATTTCTTGTTGCCCCTGAATCAATTAGAACTTCTACATTATGTCTTTTTCCCCGCACAGTCATTTGTACTAAAATTCGGACATGTTTGACATAACGATTTGTGCAAGAGCACACTGAAGGGATTGTCAATTTGCTTAAGAGGTCCCCTTCATTTTTTCTTGGGCAATTTAGTTTTCCTGTGAATTTTCCAAAGCAACTGCTATCTTCTTCTTAGTCACAGATGTTGGGTCAATTTTACCTTCGGGTTTCTTTTGACATTCTTTTACGAAATTACCCTTTTTCCAACAATACAGACACAGACCATTTTTTCGTTACATTTCTTTCTCCTCTTTGGGCAGTGGTGGGCGAACAGTTCCGATATCCATCGGTTCTATCATAAAATCTGAAGACAATTGAAAGTGTCTGGATCTTTCCATTCGCCAGTTTGTTTTTTCCCATTTTTTCCTTACTCCTTTTCTTTCAGAAAGTCTGTGATCTATCCATAGGGTTAGATTAATTAAATCAGTGCAAGTTTCTGGTTGTAGTTCAACTTGGGCCAATACATCTTTTAGTTCATCTTTTAGCCCCTGATCAAATACTGCTGACCTTTTTTCCTCAGGCCAAGCAGTTTCCACCACTAACCAGTTGAAGTGTGACAAATACGTTATCAGGTCTTTATTTCCTTGATGTAACTCTAGTAGCTCTTTGTCTGCAGACATAGTGATTGCACATCTGTCAAAAACCTGTACGAATTCTTCTACAAAACTACGCCAGTTATATAAAAGAGGACTGTCTAATCGGAATAATGGCACTGCCCAAGTAGCTGCATCACCATTCAGATATGATATAATGAATGCAATTCTAGATTGTGCGTCCGGAAAGGCACTAGGCCAACACGTAAAATGTAGTTCCACCTGTGTCAGAAAAATTTGAACCTTATTGGGGTCCCCAGAAAACCTCTCTGGTGCAGCTAAAGGAATCTGTGTCGGCACATTCACAGCTATGTTAGTAGGACGAGACTCAGATTCAGAACCATCCACCTTACTCTGTAACTGAGTTACTTTATTCACTAAATCAGCTCTAACATTTTTGGAGTCTGTCAAATCCCTTTGCATCTGAGTGACTACTTGCATCAGGGTGTCTAGGGTGGCCATTTTGCACAACTCACGTAGAGACCAAGAGGAAAGTATAAACTCGTAGGCTCACTATTCTGTCACAGTGTCCTTTCCTCTGGATCTGCACGTCGCTGATCAAAAGGCCCACCTTCCGGCGTCACCAACTCAGAAAGCTATTATAGCACAGAATTATGATGAAACCAGTTGGGTGGAAGGGAGTTAGGGTAGGGAACAGCAGGGAGAGAGATCTGAAAAGAAAAGGTTAGAACAAATATGCATTCACTCATTCATAGAAATGTAACTCATCAATAGACTCTTGACTAAATGCGTCTCCGAGATATCAGATGGAAACCCCTTTCGAAATGAGGGCAAAGCCCCTTCTTTGAAACATGGAACAAGAGTGAACTACGACCTCAGAGTCAAGAGATGGCAAGAGTTTGGACTATGATTATACTCAGAATATCAATCCTGTAACATCTATGCATTCACAACATAAACCTTTGATCATGACCTAGAAAATCTCAAAGAATTAAATATGCTTTTCACATCGTAAGCTTTTCAAAGAACAATGAAAACTCTGATTTGCTTATCTCCCAAAAAACTTTCACATTCACAACTATAAAGGCCGAAATGTTTTACTCATTGAACTTGAAGCGCTTTACTTATAATACCAGGAAGCGCTTTTACGCGTCTTGCCTTAAAGCGCTACGCTCATAATGCTAAGGAGGTGCTTTTACTCAAGTGGCCTGAATCACTTTGATTTGTTGTGCCAAGAACCTTTTACTCCTGTGAATTGAAGCGCTTTGATTGTCATGCCGAGAGTGCTGTAAACCTGTGGACTGAAGTGCTTGAATTGCCGTGCCAAGAGCGCTTTACATCTGTGAACTGAAGCGCTTGAATTGTTGTGCCAAGAGCGCTTTACATCTGTGAACTGAAGCTCTTTAATTGTTGTGCCAAGAGCACTTTACATCTGTGAACTGAAGTGCTTGAATTGTTGTGCCAAGAGTGCGTTACATCTGTGAACTGAAGCGATTGAATTGCCGTGCCAAGAGCGCTTTACATCTGTGAACTGAAGCGCTTGAAATCCCGTGCCAAGAGTGTTTTGCATCTGTGAACCTACACACTGGAATTGCCGTGCCTAGAGCGCTTTACTTCTGTGAACTGAAGAGCTTGAATTTCCGTGCCAAGAGCGCTTTACATCTGTGAACTGATACGCCTTTGATCGTTGCGCCAAGGCCGCTGTACTCTGGAAATTGAAAACGCTTAGCTCATTGTGCTAGAGGGTGCTTTACCTTTTGGAAGTAACGACTTCCTCCAAAATTGGATTCATCAAGGCCTTACTGCTACGAGTACGACCTACTCGTTTTTGGATGCACCATGGAAACAAGGATACTTCAATTGGATGTCACTCTGCCCTTCAGGAACTCTGCTTTTCTTCAGAGAAACCCCCACGAGGTCTGACTGCATCGAAGTCTTCAAAATAGTGAGCAACATGCTTGGGTGTGGCTGGGCTTTATAGTCCTGCCACAAATTATTATGGCTGCTGCCTCTAAAAGCATGGGAATTGTAGTCCCTTCATGGAATAGCACTGATAAGTGCATCTTGTCCACCAATGTCCTGAACCTGCAGCTCTATGAGCTTTGCCACAGGGCAGACGACGCTGATGGCCACCTTTGGAACAAGAGGGGATGACAAGTGGTGCGCATAAAGCGCCGCAGAGCCAGGCAGCGGAGTTTCGGGCGAGACCTGAACCGTGCATGGCCTTATTCCTGACAGTGGCTAACTTGGTTGTGGGGGTGAAGGTTTAATTGTAAGAAGGTCCATATGCCTGTACATCTGTTGTGTATATGTGTAATTGTCTCAATTCGTATGTGTAGCAATGTGTACTTTGCAATACTGTCACATCAATATGTCTTCTTTGCACAGTCCACTTGCTTATTGGTAGTGGGCAATACCAGCCCAGGAGTGATATGAGATGTTGGTATAGCCTCAATGATTCCATGTCCCCTTCAGTAGAGACACTTCATCATGCTATGTGTCTCATGGTGTTTGACCTGCAGCAAAACACATTGCACACCCCTTACACAGTACGTATTGGTTGGAAGGGTGTGTGATTGAGTGTTATTGATGGGATGTTGGAAGATTCATCTTCCAAGGTGTACTGCCAGTTAAGGCCATGTCATTGTCACTGTGTGGTTTTAAATTGTTCCCTTGTGTCTATGGAGTGGCATCTGTTGTTATTTGCATCTGTCATTTGTCCACAGATGTGTATCCCATTGGGTCAGGATATCAAACATGACTAGCAGTGTCACAAACTCAGTGTCTTCCTGGCCACGTGTCAATGTAGTGGTGTATGTGTTGTGTGTCCTACAGGGTTGCTGTGCTGTGTATATAACTAGGGTTCTGTATTTACCAAGTAGGCCATTTCCATATCATCCGTCCTGGAAGTGTTGATTGATGGTGCTGTGGCGGAAGATGAATGAAGCATGTACACTCCCAGGATACTTTGCCACGATGTTGGTGATCAATCCCCTGTGATCCACAATGGCCTGCACATTGATAGAGTGTGTGTGCTTCCTGTTGCGGTATAGATGCTCGGTTGCAGCAGGTGGCACAATCCGTACATGTGTGAAGTCAATGGCACCAAGCACGTATGGGAAGCCGTTGATTTGGTAGAAGCCCTGTTTGGTCTCCTGCTGCTTCTACTGTGTGTTTGGGAAGCTGATGTGGCGGGGTGTGAGGGAGATGATGGCATTCAGTATCTTGGGTAGGAAGGCAGAGAATGAGGGCTGTGAGATCCCGGCAACCAGGGCACCAGTGGTTTGAAAAGAGCCACATGTCAACATGTGGAGGACAGCTAGCAGCTTGGTCTCTGGTGGAATGATGTGGGGTGTCTGCAAGCTGGGTGCCAACTGTGGCTCAGTGTGGCGCAGCAGCTGCTGTATGGCTTGCCAGTTTAATCTGTACATCTGGATGATGTCATGTTCCCTGAGGCCCAGAAGGGTTGTCCTGATCCGGAATATCCTCTCCTGCCTTCTGCGTTGCCTTTGGGAATCCCATGCTGGTGTGGTGGAAGCTGCTGTTGTTGCTCCTGTGCTCTGCGTCTTCGTGCATGCTGGATGAATAGCACCTCCATGTCTTCCTTTTGGAGTTCTGATGTTGCTTCTGTGTGTTTTCCTTAAGTACTGGTGTGTTTGCCCCATTTTAATGCCTGCCCTGACCCAGGTGTTAATTTTTGACGCAAACCGGGCTGTGCGCCATTTTCCGCCTCTGCCTCCCAGCCGTGCGGGATTTTTGCGCAGTAGGATAAATATGGTGCAAAGGTATTTAAGTTATTTTTTGGACGGGAACGCCTACCTTGCATGTCATTAACGCAAGGCGGTTTCACGCATCCAGAAAATGATGCACACAGCAGAATTTTGGCGTTCGCGGGCTTGGGCGTCAAAGAATAAATATGGTGTTAGGTTTCCACTGAAGGTGCGTCAAAAATTGTGACGCAAATTCGGCGCAGACAGAGTATAAATATGCCCCTAAGTGTCTTTCGTGGAAACACATCGGTTAAATATAGTGCTACTGAAACAAAAGTCCCTGCTCAGCTTCTTTGCTGATGATATTTGAAACTTAAACTGAAAGGGCTGGCACACATGCTTCTGTGCACCCGAGGTAAGGTTGCCACGTTTTCATTGGCATGTATTCATGTTTTGGAATTTTGCTATGGTCTGTAGCTAGAATTTGAGTAAGGTTTTGTGTAAAATCACCCGGACATTGTTTTTGTTCAAGTGTACATGTGCTTTCTTTAACAATAACTTCAGATCGTTTGGATAATTTGAAAACATTTTTCACTGGATCTATTCATGTGTTTGATATTCAAAGTTGTAACTTTAAAGAGCAAAAACTGCTAGCTTTTGTTGATTATCACCTTTTTAGGTTTGGCATGCAGAGGCATTGCGCTGTGCTTGTGAAATCTATTCCGTTAAACATATCTTAAAAGGGGCTTCTGTAATCAGTATCCCGAAGCCCAAATACTCATTCCAATCTGCTTTAGTGAGTGGAACTTTTTTCTTACGTTAAGGCTCCAGAGCGTTTACTGTTTATCCATACTTATCTTCCCCTGGTGCACGCATTTATGATACCCGTCTCCAACTAAAGCTGCATTTTTGGCCTGGTTTTTACAGACTGTGTGAGCGCATCTTATGGATGTTATAAAAAAACAATAGCTGAACTGATCACTGCTGCTTTCTTTATTATGGGGGTTGTTGCATTGTCAACTGGATATTTCATTGAAAAGTATTGTGCGTTTTCAAAGTGTTACCGTAACCCATGTGCTGAATTGCCTGAAATGTAATATGGGGGGTAAATGAATCCAGCAGTAGCTTAATACAAATCTCTGGATGGTAATTTGTGTCTTTTTCTGACAATTAGAGGAGGACCTTAATTTGCTATATTTTACTACTAAACAGGCAGTCACAAGTGCAGTTATCCTGCAGGCAACAGGGCTATTATTTGAATTGTGCAGCAGGTGCAGTGGCACCAGGCCCAAAAGTTGTCAGAACTCCTCTAAACACATAATATTGCTATTACATCAATTAATTCTATTATTTCCCGCTTTCATTTCATTTTTCATAATGTTGCTATTACTTAACCCATACTACTAGTAACAGCACAATATATTGCCTTTTTGTACATAAACAAGCCATAGCACTTTAACAGACTTTCTGTAACTCATATTGTACCAGTACTCAGCAAGCTACAACTTACAACAAAAAACAGCTTAGTGTTAATCGCATAGGCGAAACCTAATGCATTTACCAATGTTTGTTTGTATTGCTCTTCACATATAAATACAGGCCATGTTACTTAAGTACCAGCCAGGTGAAACCATATCCAGAGGGCGTTGATGGACGGACAGTGGAATTACCTGGCCAGCATCCACCCTTTCAAAAACGCCTGACAATAAGCTGTTTTGTTTTGTTTTATTCTTACAGATTGAGAAAATAGACTAAACTGCTTGGTAAAATCACATAAAACTATGAAAGCGCATTGGGCAAAACAACTCAGGCACTGGTTTGTATAGCAAACAATGCCTTTTCAATATTTAAACGCTCAGTGCATTTTGTACCATTGCGCTTCACCAGGAGTCTTTTCAGTTAGCTCTGTTTTGATGTTTCAGTCATCTTTCCAGCCTGTCCAATATGCACAAGAAGATGGAACTTAGAAATACAACCAAGACAATTATGTAAGATGTAATTTGATAGAATGTCTTCAAAGGCACAAGAATATACTAAATTAAGTAACTGCTTGTTAACATTTCTCAAGTAAGGGAGAAGCATTAAGAAGACATTTCTCCAAATAATTGATGCTGGTTACCAAATGTGTGCAGTGCAGAACAAGAACAGGGTTCCTGGTCTTTTGTGTCTGTGTCTAGGGTTCAGCATCTCAAAGAATATGTCAAAAGGTAATATTCATATTTTTGAAGATCCAGGGCACTATTACTTTAGAGTCACTGAAAATGTTGATGTATTCATGCATGTAGATAGTTATGTGCTTCCTTTCCGAATTATCTTTATACCCTGCACATTTCTAGGACCTGGACAATTTGATACAACTTTTCCAAGCATTTTCCCACCCAAACCGCCCTGGAAAGACTTAGATATCCTTCTTTACTCACTTTCTCAGTGACACTAGCATTGCTAACTGAGAATATGCCCCTTTTTGTGCAGTAGCCCCATTTTTCCTAAATGTAAGTGCTGGTTTTTAGACTTGGCACACTCAGGCACTGCTGACCAGTGTCCACTATACTGTATGTGCTCTGGCCCTTAAAACATGCAGAAATTGCATCATCCGCGAATGGCACATGTAACTCTCTTACAAGGCCACAGTTTCTGGTGTCACCTGTCGACTGCAGCACCTATTCATCCCTTAGTGTGACAAGAAAACAACGGTTTCAGGTCTTTCATTGCAGCCTGACTGCTGTAGTTTAAACCTACAGCCCGATCTGTCAAAATAACCCTTTGAAAGGGACAACCTTCCTTTTAATTATTAATAAATGTCCCATATGCAGGCCATGTAGCCAACAAGTTAGGAGGACTGGTATTTAAAAATGTGATATGTAGAAATGTAATGGTATCATCTCCCTGCAGTGACAAGCTATTTTTGCTGTGGAAGGCCCTGGTGGTCCTATGAGAAAACTACAGTACAGAGTAAAATATGAATACTGTATCTTGGGGTTAGGACCAACTAGAATCAACCACTGTTAAATATTTATTAAAAGCCCAATTCAATGGTGAGGTGTGATTTTTATTAAATGTTTAGGAAAAGTAACATTTAGAAAATTATCTATCCCCTGCCTGAAGCTTCTGGAGGCTAATTTAGAGTAGCTCTCCAAGAGCTGTGAATCAAATGATTAACATGAAAGAGGTGTGAAAGCTGCTTACAGAACATGGGGGTGGGGGGGTGATTCTGTCCTTGAAAGGAAGACCAGTTATGGGGGTACCTGAAATCTAATTAACTTCAATGGTGCCTGCCCTTTCACAAGTAAATGTCAGGCGACCCCTTGAAAGGCCCAGCCTTTATCTGCATAGTTAGGTTGGCACCAAACCCAATGGAAGGAAAGCTACTCACAGAACTGGTTTCGGAGTGACCACAGAGAAAGGAACTGCTAATTACCCTGCTGCATGACACAGTGGGCTCTCAGGCTCTGCATAAGGGGAGTTTAAAAAAAATAAATTGTTTTTTAGATTTTTTGAATAAGGGGCACTTTGGCACTGTTTTCAAAGGGGCAAACAAGAACTGTTGCAAAAGTGAGTATGGTTGCTTCTGGGAACTTTTTCCTCATTGTTTAGGAAATAACCAGGAGTCATCACTAGCTAGCCAGTTAGAAATGTGGCACCACACTGCACCATCCTCAGAACATATTCTGGACCTATAGAAGAACAGAAGAAGGACTGCACCTGTTGTTTTGAACCTGTGAGGAGACCTGAAAGGCTTGACCCATGCCCACTTGTTCCCTGGACAAAGAAGTTAACTCCAGGGGCCAGTTGGCTGAACTGCTGTATGGCTACAGTGATACAACAAGTTGCAAGGCTTTTTTACTGATGTGCCCACCTGACCAGGAGCAACAGGATCTGGACTGGCCCCTGCTGTGGGCCTATGTCTAACACCTGCAGAGTCTTTAACCCTTTCTGTGCCGCAAACGTAATGGTTACGTCCTGCGGCACAGTACTGCTGTGCCCAGGATGTAACCATTACGTCCTGGGCACACAGCCCAGAGGGAGCGCTAGCGCTCCCTCTGTGGGGTTCCCCCCCCAACCCCCCAAGGCAGGGATGGAAGGGGAAGCCCTTCCCCTTCCACCCCGACCCCCCCACCCCCCCTATGACGTCAGCGCGCGAGCGCGCGCTGATTGTCACAGCTGAGCTTCCAGCGCGATAAGAAGAGAAATGCAAAGCATTTCTCTTCCGATCACGTGGGGGAGGCCGAGAGAGGCTTCAAAGGGAAGGAAAGTTATTTCCTTCCCTTTGAAGTCTCTCTCTGCGTTTTGGCAGCCGGATTGAAAGCAATCCGGCTGTCAAAACGCCCACTAGACACCAGGGATTTTATTTACAAAAATGAAATTGACATAAGGGAGCCACCCCTTGGGCAAGGCTCGCTCCCAGGGGGGGAATATTTTTTGAAGGCCTTTTCTGCCCCGCCCCCAGGGGGCAGAAACCACTAGGCACCGGGGATTTTTTGTTGTTGTTGTTGTTTTACAGATGGGGAGCGTCCCCTTAGGCAAGGGTCGCTCCCCTGGAGGGGCAAATTGTATTAAGGCCATTTCTGCCCGCTTTGGGGGCAGATCGGCCGATTTTAGGTCAATCTGCCCCCAAGAAACCACTAGGCACCAGGGATCTTTTTTTTTGCGCCGTCACGCAAGGGGAGCGACCCCGTAGGCAAGGGTCGCTCCCTGTGGGGAGTGGGGGGGCACATTTATTTTAGGCCATTTCTGCCCCCCCTGGGGGCAGATCGGCCTATTGTTATTAGGCCGATCTGCCCCTGGGGGGGCAGAAACCTCTAGGTGCCAGGGCTAAAAATAAAATTGTGTTTTTTTTTTTTTGTTTTTTTTTTAGAGATGGGGAGCGACCCCTTAGGCAAGGGTCGCTCCCCTGGAGGGGCAAATTGTATTTAGGCCATTTCTGCCCGCTTTGGGGGCAGATCGGCCGATTTTAGGTCAATCTGCCCTCAAGGGGGGCAGAAACCATTAGGCGCCAGGGATCTTTTTTTTTGCGCCGTCACGCAAGGGGAGCGACCTTGTAGGCAAGGGTCGCTCCCCGGGGGAGGCGTCGGGGGGGCAAATTTATTTTAGGCCTATTGTTATTAGGCCAATCTGCCCCCAGCGGGGGCAGAAACCTCTAGGCGCCATGGCAAATTTTTTTTTGTTGGTTTGTTTGTTTTTTAGAGATGGGGAGCGACCCCTTAGGCAAGGGTCGCCTCCCCTGGAGGGGCAAATTGTATTTAGGCCATTTCTGCCCACTTCGGGGACAGATCGGCCAATTTTATTTATGTAATTAGGCGATCTGCCCCCGGGGGGGCAGAAACCTCTAGGCGCCAGGGCAAATTTTTTTTTGGTGTTTTTTTTTTTGTTTGTTTATTTTTTTAGAGATGGGGAGCGACCCCGTAGGCAAGGGTCGCTCCCCAGGGGGGTGAGGGGGTCAAATTTATTTTAGGCCATTTCTGCTCCCCCTGGGGCCGGCTGAGCTAGAGGCCAAAATCCACAGGTAGGCACTTGCAAAAAAACACCTCTGTTTTCTGTGAAAAAATGTGGTGTGTCCACGTTGTGTTTTGGGCCATTTCCTTTCGTGGGCGCTAGGCCCACCCACACAAGTGAGGTACCATTTTTATCGGGAGACTTGGGGGAACGCTGGGTGGAAGGACAATTGTGGCTCCTCTCAGATTCCAGAACTTTCTGTCACCGAAATGAGAGGAAAAAGTGTTTTTTTGGCCACATTTTGAGGTTCGCAAAGGATTCTGGGTAACAGAACCTGGTCAGAGCCCCACAAGTCACCACATCTTGGATTCCCCTAGGTGTCTAGTTTTCAGAAATGTGCTGGTTTGCTAGGTTTCCCCAGGTGCCGGCTGAGCTAGAGGCCAAAATCCACAGGTAGGCACTGTTTTCTGTGAAAAAATGTGATGTGTCCATGTTGTGTTTTGGGCCATTTCCTTTCGTGGGCGCTAGGCCTACCCATACAAGTGAGGTACCATTTTTATCGGGAGACTTGGGGGAACGCTGGGTGGAAGGAAATGTGTGGCTCCTCTCAGATTCCAGAACTTTCTGTCGCCGAAATGTGAGGAAAATGTGTTTTTTTTGCCAAATTTTGAGGTGTGCAAAGGATTCTGGGTAACAGAACCTTGTCAGAGCCCCACAAGTCACCCCATCTTGGATTCCCCTAGGTCTCTAGTTTAAAAAAATGCACAGGTTTGGTAGGTTTCCGTAGATGCCGGCTGAGCTAGGGGCCAAAATCTACAGGTAGGCACTTTGCAAAAAACACCTCTGTTTTCTGTAAAAAAAAAATGGGATGTGTCCACGTTGTGTTTTGGGCCATTTCCTTTCGTGGGTGCTAGGCCTACCCACACAAGTGAGGTACCATTTTTATCGGGAGACTTGGGGGAACGCTGGGTGGAAGGAAATTTGTGGCTCCTCTCAGATTCCAGAACTTTCTGTCACCGAAATGTGAGGAAAATGTGTTTTTTTAGCCAAATTTTGAGGTTTGCAAAGGATTCTGGGTAACAGAACCTGGTCAGAGCCCCACAAGTCACCCCATCTTGGATTCCCCTAGGTCTCTAGTTTTCAAAAATGCACAGGTTTGGTAGGTTTCCGTAGATGCCGGCTGAGCTAGGGGCCAAAATCTACAGGTAGGCACTTTGCAAAAAACACCTCTGTTTTCTGTAAAAAAAAATGGGATGTGTCCACGTTGTGTTTTGGGCCATTTCCTTTCGTGGGTGCTAGACCTACCCACACAAGTGAGGTACCATTTTTATCGGGAGACTTGGGGGAACGCTGGGTGGAAGGAAATTTGTGGCTCCTCTCAGATTCCAGAACTTTCTGTCACCGAAATGTGAGGAAAATGTGTTTTTTTATCCAAATTTTGAGGTTTGCAAAGGATTCTGGGTAACAGAACCTGGTCAGAGCCCCACAAGTCACCCCATCTTGGATTCCCCTAGGTCTCTAGTTTTAAAAAATGCACAGGTTTGGTAGGTTTCCCTAGGTGCCGGCTGAGCTAGAGGCCAAAATCTACAGGTAGGCACTTTGCAAAAAACACCTCTGTTTTCTGTCAAAAAATGGGATGTGTTCACGTTGTGTTTTGTGGCATTTCCTGTCGCGGGCGCTAGGCCTACCCACACAAGTGAGGTATCATTTTTATCGGGAGACTTGGGGGAACATAGAATAGCAAAACAAGTGTTGTTGCCCCTTGTCTTTCTCTACATATTTTCCTTCCAAATATAAGAGAGTGTGTAAAAAAGACGTCTATTTGAGAAATGCCCTGTAATTCACATGGTAGTATGGGCACCCCGGAATTCAGAGATGTGCAAATAACCACTGCTCCTCAACACCTTATCTTGTGCCCATTTTGGAAATACAAAGGTTTTCTTGATAGCTATTTTTTACTCTTTATATTTCAGCAAAGTAATTGCTGTATACCCGGTATAGAATGAAAAACCACTGCAGGTCATTTATTGGCTCTGGGTACCTAGAGTTCTTGATGAACCTACAAGCCCTATATATCCCCGCAACCAGAAGAGTCCAGCAGAGGTAACGGTATATTGCTTTAAAAAATCTGACATTGCAGGAAAAAGTTACAGAGTAAAACGTAGAGAAAAATGTTCACCTCAATTTCAATATTTTCTTTTTTCAGTTGTTATTTTCTGTAAGAAACCCTTGTAGGATCTACACAAATTACCCCTTTCTGAATTCAGAATTTTGTCTACTTTTCAGAAATGTTTCAGTTTCTGGGATCCAGCATTGGTTTCATGCCCATTTCCGTCACTGACTGGAAGGAGGCTGAAAGCACACAAAAAACAAAAAATGGGTTATGTCCCAGTAAAATGCCAAAATTGTGCTGAAAAATTGGGTTTTCTAATTCAAGTCTGCCTGTTCCTGAAAGCTGGAAAGCTGGTGATTTTAGCACCACAAACCATTTGTTGATGCCATTTTTAGGGAAAAAACCACAAGCCTTCTTCTGCAGCCCCTTTTTCCCATTTTTTTGAAAAAAACTAAATTGTCACTGTATTTTGGCTAATTTCTTGGCCTCCTTCTGGGGAACCCACAAAGTCTGGGTACCTCTAGAATCCCTAGGATGTTGGAAAAAAAGGACACAAATTTGGCGTGGGTAGCTTATGTGAACAAAAAGTTATGAGGGCCTAAGCGCGAACTGTCCCAAATAGCCAAAAAAAGGCTCAGCACTGGAGGGGGAAAAGGCCTGGCAGCGAAGGGGTTAAGTGCTTTCCCCAGAGGTTCTAGTGGCCTTAGAAGTGAACGTCTGTGGTTCGTTGGGAAACAGAAGAACGTTTGGAAACTTTAGAAAATATTTCCACAACAAAAGTATCGAACCAGCAGTTCCACCGTGTTGGATATGATTTCAGCTTCATCCCACTATGGATCCCCATACCTTCGATATTCTGCTAACTCCCCTTTTGCATTGAGACTTAGAAACTTTTTAATGAGAAATCTCCAAAGCTCTAGGGCACCAGTGAGATCAACCTGCTTCAAGTATCTGTCCTTCTGTTCTACAGAGGCAGCCACAGTGTCAGCAGTGACTTGCACAGAGAGGATTTTTCTACTCAAAAAGTAACAATGTTCCATTCTGCTTTGGTACTTAGAAGATATTTCAGCATTTTTCTTCCAGAAAGTGACAAAGTCTGTTTTTGTCGAGATACTTAGAAATGTTTTCAAACGTTTTGGCTTCCAGACTTTCATTGGTGCAAATCCACTTGGGTTACTCGACCGGGGCTCCATTGCAGTCAGCCTAAAATTGCACATTGGTTGCGATCTATTGTGACTATGGACTGTCATTGGTCTTTTCAACTTACATTTTTAGAAATTCATAACTCTGGTTCTCCTTATTGGATATTTGTAATTTTGCTTATTAGGCTTTTCTCTAGGGTTTTTATTGTCTTGTGTCTTTGACTTTTTAACTATTTTTGTACTTCTGAATGCTCTACACATTTTCTTTAAGTTAAGTCTGTCAGCACTGTGCTATAACCAACAGGGATTGGGCTCAGGTTTAATTTATTGAAACATTTGATTGAACCTATGAAGTTAATGGCTTTATTAATTGTGATGGACTATAGACCACCCCCATAAGTAATTTACTTTCTTACAATAATCCCTATAATATGTGGGTGTTGTCACCAAAGGCCAGCACCCCCATTCAGAAAAGTGTTTTAACCCCTCAGTGCCACTGTTGCATTTAGAAGGAGCAGGGTATTGTGCCCTGTGCTTGGCCAGTACGTGGATGAGTGCAGGTGGGCCTGTATTTGGTGCACCTTTAGTGCACTGCAGACGCATTCCATGCACATCCTTGGTATTAGAAGTATAGATTGAGAGACCATAATCATTTACTTCACAAGTTTATTGGGTGCAGATCAACACAGGTTACTGGAGCCCTCCTCACCGCACCTCACTCCCCATCTCTTCCAACCACCCTTACTTCACTCACTTAATCACTCTTCACATTATTCCAATCAACATTCAATACATCGCTGGCCTAATGTTATACAACATGCACCAAGACCAGCCAGCCCCAAACACCTTTCTACTTGATAAAAAGTACACAAAATACAGAAACAAAACATATTAGCAATTATTAAAACTATGTGGCATATACAAATATACTGTGCAACACAAACAGGACAACAGTAGTTCTCTCAGAATAATTTTTCTTTGCAATAACATTCACTTCATGTGAACGAGGGCCTCTTATTTTTTTCACGAAGTTTCAGAGTGCTTAGTGCTCTTTCTTTGTTAGGTCAACAGATACCTGAAGCATCAAAGTAGTGGTGGGTCATAACCTCTCTCAGACTTTCCTAATATTTGTTCTCATCAGAGATGTATCAAACGGTTTTACTCATTCTGTGACTATGGGAAAATGTGTTCGTACATATGGCCCTTGATCCCTTAATACCTAGTCACAGTTTAAAGCTGAAAACCGACAGGTTGTTGCTAGTGTCCTTAATTCTGCTCCACAGTCCTTGGTACTTTCCATGAATAAAACTCGACGAGTTCCATCACTCTATTAATTTTTCTTGCTGTGCCTAAGTTATAGTTGTTTTATGGCATAGCCAAAGAAATTTAAGTAGGAAGTATTTGCAAAACAAGTCACAATTTAGGTTGTCTTAGACTTTCTCTGCCCAGTGTGTCTTTCAAGGAAGATCCAATTTCCTCCAATGTGAGCAGTCTTCATCATCAAGTGCATCAACATCAGGGCCGGATAGATATTTTGCTCCACAGGCAGTTCCTCTGTGTGCTGCAGCCCTTGGAGGCTGAAAGCAAAGGGTTGCTCCTGGTGCCTCTGTCACTTTCCCAAGCTCCCCTAAGTTAATTGCAAGAGACACAGGGAGGCTTCAAGAGAGAGAGAGGGAGGTGGAAGGTAGAAAGGATGCAATGAGAGTGGGAGAAGAGAAAGTGGAGAGAAGGAGAGCAAGAAAATAGATGCAAGGAAACAAAGCAATTGCCCAAGGAGATGGTGGGAGTGTGGCTCATGTGAGTACTTTTGCAAGGGCTGCTTTTGGTTCCCTGGTTTGCCCCATGTGAACATATGCTAAGTATATGTCAAGCCACATATTCCACTTGATCTTGGGCTGCCCTGGAATAGACATAAAAAATGCAGAAATTTGAATTCGTAATGATGTTATTCAAGAGTTATTAAATTTGAATTGATATTTAAAAAAAACTAAACTAAACCAATGTAGTCACTGATGTCTGTGAAGGAAAAGAAATTAACATCAGAAACTAATGCACCACTGTTGATCTCACATTTTCATTAGAACATCCTTAGAAAGATAATTGACCAGAAAACACATCATGCACAGGCAAAGTGTATGTTTGAAATGGCACGTTTTAAGACAAGATGGCATGCTTTGCAGTGAAAAACATAAGCGCTTCAGTATTTTCATACATGACTTGATATGCAATGGTCTTCATAAGAAGAAATTTTACCTTTGGCATAGTGACATGGATTGGCTTCACACATTGAAATAAGACTTTTCATAATGAAGCACTGTGAGAACTTGGGTTACTAGTTAGCCAACGTGGGAGCCATGGTCAAGCAGCAACCACAATCTTTGTCAGGGTAAGACACAAGCAAATCCCAAATTAACCTGTGGTGAACTCTCTAGTAGCTTGTGACACAGCAGTTAGGCTTAACTTAGAGGCAATGTGTAAAGTATTTTGCAACACTTCAAACAGTAAAACAGTGAAAACACCACACAAAATAATCCAACACCTAGTGTTAGAAATGGGGCCTCTAGTTGGCAGTGGTTTGTACCCTGTCCAAGTAGCCCAGGAAGACCCATCAGAACATGCAGGGCACACCTCAGCTCCCTTTGTGTGACTGTCTAGAGTGAATTCACAAACAGCCCAACTGTCATTCTGATCCAGGCATGTAGGCAGAGGCACAAAATGGTTAAGTAAGAAAATGGGCACTTTCTAAAAGTGGCATTTTCAAACTTACAAATTAAAAACCGACTTCACCAAAAGATGTATTTTTAAATTGTGAGTTCAGAAACCCCAAACTCCACGTCAGGACATATAAAACATGCCAGTACATGTCCTACCTTTTAAATACACTGCACTCTGTTCATTGGGCGGCCTTGGGCTTACTTTGGGGGTGACTTACATGTAGTAAGAGGGAAGGTTTGGGCCTGGCAAGTGGGTGCACTTGCCAGGTCAAATTGGCAGTTCAAAACTGCACACACAGACACTGCAGTGGCAGGCCTGAGATATGTTTGCAGGACTACTCCAGTGGGTGGCACAATCAGTGCTGCAGGCCCACTAGTAGAATTTGATTTACAGGCCCTAGGCACACATGGTGCACTATGCTAGAGACCTACTAGTAAATCAAATATGCCAATCATGGATAAACCAATCACCAATACCATTTAGAATGAGAGCACTTGTACTTTAGCACTGGTCGGCAGTGGTAAAGTGCCCAGAGTCCTAAAGCCTGCAAAAACAAAAGCCAGCACAGGATCAAAAACAGGAGGTGAAAAGCAAAAAGACAGGGGAAACCCTGCAGAAAGGGCCATTTCCAACACCTAGTTAGAACAAGAGTGCAAAATGTAATAAGTAAAACAAGATCAAAACAACAAAAATCCAATCAGTAGAACTACAGTTATGAACTTTTAAAGAATAAAGTGTAAAATAGTGCCTAAAAGCATGAAGGGCAAACTGTGGGTAACTGATTGCGCTACACTGGCTGAAAGTCAAAAGTTCAGGCCAACTGCAATGGATCACAGGTCAGATACAGTCTCAGATTAGTCCTGCTGAAGATTCATCATCTCAAATTTTGTGCCAAGAGTCTCATTCGCGTTGTGGAGGGCCACGAGGAGCAAGGGGAGCATTGTAGGAAGCTGTTGGCATGGCATGAAGAGCAGGCCGGGCCTCGTGGACGAGTGAGCTAGAGCTTTGCATTGGCAGTTCTCCACAGGCGGTCGATGCTGCGGTGTTAAGAGATGGACTGGCGGCGGCTCACACTGATTTTCTCTGTGAGCGGTTTAGTCTTGGTGCCACAGGTCCTGTTTGTGGTTGTGAAGAGCTCGAAAGCTTGTTTTAAGTTTACAGAGCCACACCAAGGGTCCAGGACCTGAGAGGCATCACTTGGGGGTCAGGAACACATTGTAGCTGGATCCAGGAGCTAGTTAGGGGGCCTTGTATATTCCTGGGGGTTCGATCAGGAAGCCAGCAGACTAGCCCTTGCAGTTGCTATGGGGTTCCGGGTTCAAAATGAAATTGCAGTTCCAGCTCTTCTTCCCCAGGCAAGAGGCAAGTAGGTCAGCATGTCAGAGCAGTAGTTACTTTAGAACAGCAGTCCATTAGAGTAGTAGTCCATGTAGCAGCGCAACAGGACTTCTTCCTGTCAGAGTATCCAAAGGTCCAGAAGTGTACTGAAGAGTTGGTGTCTGGGGCCCAGTATCTATACATAGTTGTGTCTTTGAAGTGTGGAGAAGCTTCTAGTGGCATGCCTTTCAAAGTGCACAGATGCCCTGCCTTACGGGCCCTCAATCCAGATATATTACAGGGGATATGCAGCTCTTTGTGTGGAGACAGGACACACAATATTCAAGTGTAAGAGGGGCTGGGCCCAGCTCCTCCCACCCATCATGCCAGTGATGGCCCATTGAGTCACAGCTAAGCCCCCCATTGCGTGTGACCGTCTAGGAGTAATACATAAAGCCTAACGTTCGGCTAAACCCAGTCATGTGACTCAGAGAGAGGCTGCAGGCATCAAACGGCTAAGGCAAGAAAATTATATTTTCAGAATTACAATTTAGAATCTGACCTCACCATAAATTAGAATTTTAACCTGTGATTCCAGAGACACCAAGCATGATAGGGTTGCCTGTTACCATTTGGAAATTACACTTTAAAAATGTAATAAGGTAACTCCAATGTTATCCCATGGGAGAGGTAGGCCTTGCAGCAGTGAAAAACAATTTAAGAGTTTTTCACTACCAGGACATATAAAACTTAAAAGTAGATGTCCTATACTTTAAAAACATTCCACCCTGCCCTCTGGGCTATGTAGGGCCTCCCCTAGGGGTGACTTATATGTATTAAAAATGAAGCTTTCGGCCTGGCAAAAGGTTTACTTTACCAAGTCAAAATGGAAATTTAAAACTGTACACACAGGTTCTGCAATGGCAGGCCTGAGACATGTTTAAAGCGCTTATTACCATGGTGGCACAACCAGTGTTGGAGGCCCACTAGTATCATTTAGTTTACAGGCCTGGGAACAGGTAGTGCCACTTAACTAGGGACTGACAAGTAATTTAAATATGCCAATTGTCATAAGCCAGTTCTGCCATGGTTTAAGGAGAGAGCATACACATTTTAGCATTGGTTAACAGTGGGAAAGTGCACAGAGTCCTAAAAGTCAACAAAAATGGGTTCAGAAGATAGGAGAAGATAGGAGGGTGAAAGCAAAACATTTGGGGATGACCCTGCAGAAAAGGCCAAGTCCAACACAATCCCCCCTCCAGCCAAAATCCCAGGTAGACTAATCAATATCTTGAGGGCTTCCCTACTTAGGTGATAGGACATGGATGAAGGCCCTGTTATGTAGGGGCAGTTGTCAGTTCTACACCTCCCTGAACTCAGCTGGACTCCTCTGGCAATACACTCCTAAGCCTCTGCACTGATCCATGGGGAACCCTTCTCCTCATCTGTGGATCACATCTGGGCAGCACCCACGCTTAACTTGCTCACAGATGCATCCCAGTAGGCAGACAGTAACACCATAACCAACAAGGTGATGTGGTCCATTCCACCCCTTGGATTAGACTTCTGTCCCCAAACTAAGGGAAATTCTGGTCACAAGAACAGAAACTAACAGAGGCCACGGATAGCTGCTAGTGTCAGGAGCCAGGCCCCAGGCCATCCAGGGCTCTCTGACCTCTGAGGTTTCTCAACGTATAAGTGGTAGCTTTGGGTGTTTTACACCTTACCTCCACTGTACCTCCCACTAGTTTAGGGGTGGTATCCTGAGACTGGTCACCCAGCCTAGGGTCTGTACCCTGAGGCTGAACAGGGGACAGAAGGGAGTCCTCCCTCACCCTGCGCCTCCATCTGGGTTCCCGTACCCTCCACTTGGGAGTGGTACTCCCAGAAACCTAAACTGTCAGGGCGCCCTGGGCAGCCATCCCTCTCAGCTCTTCTGACACCTGGGGCAACTCATTTGTTGTGATGCAGTATATGGGCATCTGGTGACTAACTATGACCCTAATCTGGGTCACCTCCCCACCCCACTCCTGGGATATTGGGGCCTTAGGTCAGAAAAATTCCTGCCCATGGGTCAGAGTCACACTACATACCTGGCAGATGTACTGTTCTTGAGAAACTAGCCTTTTATATATCATGAACTGGCTAGCCCTGGTGTCCCTCATAGTAGTGACTGGGACACCATTCAGTTTTACCTGGTAAAAGTGACAACTCCCACCATCAGGTATCACCACCCCACACAATGAGTCTATCTCCCATCTAAGGGTGATCATGATATGGTCTATTGGCCACCCCTTGTAGAGGACTCACCAGTGGGTGGCTTCCGAGGACAGACAGAATCCCCCTGCTTGTGTCCCAGCTGAGAATAATCAAAGCAGCAGGGTTGGAATGGGGAGCCCTGGGCCACTGCCCATCAGAACCTCCTCCCTGTCTCTCAGAAATGGCATAGGAACACTTTCCTCCCCCCTTACTCTGGGACCTGTCTATGTCTCCCTTGACCTTCCCCTCACTCTGCTGGGGGGAATCTGAGCCACCCTCCTTGGGATCCCTCCGAGGTAGCTTCTTTTAAACCCTGGTGCTGAGCCATCAGTCTGTCTCCTTAGTAAGCTCCCAGCAGTCAGTGATCTTACCATCAATTAAGTGCTGGTGCAGCTCTGAAAAGCAATTACTGAACATGTGCTCTCTTGCAAACAGATCATACAGCCCTTTGTAATCATTCATCTCACTGCCCTTCACCAAATCATACAGTGCCTTGCAAAAGGAATCCATTAAATCCATCCAGTACTGCTAGGGATGCTTCTGTCTGTCCCTGAACATCTACCTGTACTTCTCTGGGGGTAAGGCAAAATTTCCTGACAAGAGCTTCTTTATTGGGGTATACCTAATCTTGCCCCCCTTTTTAAGGCCAGATGGGGTGCCCTCCCCAGCTAGGGATATGCCTCCACAGACTAGCCGCCAATCCCCTCAGGGATCTTGTGCATCTTTAAGGCCAACTTTCTAAAAGTGGCATTTTCAGGATTGCAATCTAAAATCCCGCTTCACCATAAATTAGTATTTTAAATTGTGATTCCAGGGGCACCAAACATGAATGGGTTACCTGTTTCCTGAAGGAAATTACACTTATAGAATGTGATAGCGTAATTCCAATGTGATTCCATGGGAGCAGTAGGTCTTGCAGTAGTGAAAAAGTAAATTAAATATGCAAGTTGGGTAAAGTGAAATCTACCATGGTTCAAGGAGAGAGCACAAGTACTTTAGCGCTGTTTAGGAGTGGTAAAGTGTGCAGAGTCCTAAAAGCCAACAAGAATGGGTTCAGAAAACAGGAGAGTGAAGGCAAAAAGTTTAGGGATGACCCTGCAGAAAGGGCCAAGTCCAACAAACATGCATGCAGATGTGAGGCATAATGTATTGGAATGATGCAAATAAACCGCATATCATTCTATCGATGGACGGTGTCTCAAGCTTTTAACAGGGCATGAAAATGAATGACTAGCTCCACTCTTCGAAGTCTCACTTTCTTCCCCACATATGAACGAACCAAAATTCACACCCAGTTGTCCAGATAATCACAAATACAAAAACATCAACAGCTGACAAACTATCTTCTTCCGAAAAAGGATCGAATTCAAGATCTCTAAAATTCAAAATTCTGTGTATAATCCATATTGCTCCACCCTCTACTTTCACAGCACCATGGAGTTTCTCAGTGACCTTCACATGCTTGGACCGTTCCCCAACCAATACTGCATGTCGTCCCAGCAGCTTCACATGAACAAAGTGCCTGACCTTAAATATTCTAGCAGAGGATTTGAACCTACAGAGAAACTAAACTCCATTTCCTCTTTGTACTTGTTGACTCTCTGGCGGACAAGGATAAAACCTTCAACTCCCAGAGGTCCACAAATACCTAATTTTTCTTCAAGCCATCAAGGAGCCAAAGGGGATCCTGGTTTATGCCCTCTTAGGAACTCAAATTGGGACAATTCTGTTACAGAACTGGCAGCGACTCTATATGCAAGTAGGACTGCTTATAAAGCTTTCCTCCAAACGACCCCTCCACTGACTGCCAATCAAATTCATTCCTTGATTACATGACTGAAGTGCTCTACTTGTCCACTGGCTTTAGGATGTCTGTTAGACCTGGCATCCTTGGCGTGGTTTCCTCTGTCTTTTTGCCTCTGCTTTCTTTATTTTTGACTGGGTGCTGGACTTAGTTTTTGCTGGATTTTGGGCACTTTACCTCTGCTGACCAGTGCTCAAGTGCAAGTGCTCCATGTATAGATTGTGATTAGGATTGGTTATCTATGATTGGCATATCCGATTTATTAGTAAGTCCCTAGTAAAGTGCATTAGAGGTGTCCTAGGGCCTGTAAATCAAATGCTAAAATATAACGCCAATATAACCTGGCAAGTTTACCCACTTCCCAGGCCCAAACTTTCCCTTTTACTACATGTAAATCACATCTAAGGTAGGCCCTAGGTAGCTCCCTTGGCAGTGTATTTAATAAGTAGGACATAAACCGGTGTGTTTTACATGTCCTGATAGTGAAATACTGCGAAATTCGTTTTTCACTATTGCAAAGCCTATCCATCCCATAGGTTAACATGGGGACTGCCTTTAAATATCTTTTAAGTGCGGTCCAGTATTGGGAGCAGATAGAGATATGGAATTTGGGGTTTCTGAACTCACAATTTAAAACTACATCTTTTGGTAGAGTTGGTTTTTAGATTGTCTGTTTGAAAATGCCACTTTTAGAAAGTTGGCATTTTCTTGCTTAACCATTCTGTGCCTCTGCCTGCCTGTGGAATCCACGTCTGGGTCAGACTGACAGTTGGGCTGTTTGTGAATTCCCTCTAGACATTAACACAAAGGGAGCTGAGGTGTGTCCTGCATATCCTGATGAGTGTTCCTGTCCTGGAGCAGGGGTCAGGAGCTGACACCTGCACCTGAAAGGGCTATGCCTGTCCCCACACAATGCAGTCTCCAACCCCCTGGAGTGTGTCTGGGGACAGGCCTGACCAAGTCAAGAACTTGTGAAGAACAGAGACTTTCCTTTGAAGTTTGCCTACTTCAAAGGCAGAAATGAGTATAAGTAGTGGACAACAAACCCCAGATTTTTAGAACACTTCTGGATCAAGAGGAACCTCTGCCAAGGGAGAAGAGCTGAAGAGCTGGAGGAGGGGTCCTGCCTCTTTGCTATGTGTGCTTTGCTGGGTTTGCCTGCAGTTGCTGTTTCTGCCTTAAAAAGGACAGAGACTGGACTTTGCTGTGTATCCTGCTTGTGAATATTCTCCAAGGGCTTGGACTGAGCTTGCCTCCTGTTAAGAAGTCTCAGGGACATCAAAGACTTTATCTGGAAGCACCTGGGCTCTCTTGCTGAGACCCCCTGACTTGCCAAGTTGTGCCACATCCAGTCCCTGGGCCCCTGGAAGGAGAAGCTGGTAGAACCAGAGTAAAAATGCTTGCATTGTAGCCGAGCGGCTGAAAAATCGATGCAGAGCTTGCACCATGTCTAAACATTTGACACAAAGCTGGTGAAATCGACGCATCGCAGATCAGCGCCGATTCATTGCAGCCATGCATCAGGATTTTCCACACATAGGGGGTCATTCTGACTTTGGCGGGCGGCGGAGGCCGCCCGCCAAAGTCCCCCCGGCAGAATACCGCTGCGCGGTCAAAAGACCGCCGCGGTAATTCTGAGTTTCCCGCTGGGCTGGCGGGCGACCGCCAGAAGGCCGCCCGCCAGCCCAGCGGGAAACCCCCTTCCATGAGGATGCCGGCTCCGAATGGAGCCGGCGGAGTGGAAGGGGTGCGACGGGTGCAGTTGCACCCGTCGCGATTTTCAGTGTCTGCATGGCAGACACTGAAAATCTTTGTGGCGCCCTGTTACGGGGGCCCCTGCAGTGCCCATGCCATTGGCATGGGCACTGCAGGGGCCCCACGACACCCCATACCGCCATCCTGTGCCTGGCGGCCAAAACCGCCAGGAACAGGATGGCGGTATGGGGGTCGGAATCCCCATGGCGGCGCAGCAAGCTGCACCGCCATGGAGGATTCCCCAGGGCAGTGGAAAACCGGCGGTACACCGCCGGTTTTCCGTTTCTGACCGCGGCTGTACCGCCGTGGTCAGAATGCCCAAGGGAGCACCGCCAGCCTGTTGGCGGTGCTCCCGCGGTCGTTGGCCCTGGCGGATTTTACCGCCAGGGTCAGAATGACCCCCATAATCCCTGTGCATCAAAATCTTCAATACCACCGCATGGACCCAGGGCTGCTGGTCCAGATGCTGAACCATTGTTTACCCAGCGGAGAAAGAATAGATGCACGGCCTCATTTGCAAGTAAGGAAGCGTGCAGCTTTATTTTTGCATGCATGCCAGGTTCTTTGTGCTAAGACATCATTGATTTCTAAGGATTAATGCCCTCATTATGAGTGTGGCGGTCTCAAAACCACCACACTTGTGATTGCGGCCGGATCTCCGAAGACAGGGCAGTCCGACCGCCCCATTATGATCATGGCGGAACCGCCACGCTCAAACCACCGACACGCCAGGCTACAGCCAGCCTGCAGCCTGGCAGTCCCGGTGGTCCCGGCGGTTGTAATCCGCCAGGGCAGCACTGCAAGCAGGCTGCCCTGGGGATTACAAGCCCCCATCCGCCAGCCTTTCCATAGTGGTAAACACCGCCATAGAAAGGCTGTCAGAATGGGAGGATCGGGGGCCCCCATGCACAGCCCCATTGCGCATTTCACTGCCCAAATTACGGGCAGTGAAATATGTGACGGGTGCTGTTGCACCCGACGTACCACAACTTTGCCTCAATTATGAGCCGGCATCAATGTTGTGGTGAGTGTTCCCCTGGGCCAGCCGGCGAAAACCCTGTTTTCGCCCGCTGGCCCAGCAGAATACTCCTAATATGGTGGGCAAAAGCCCTCAAGGACTGGTGGTCTATTGCCTGCAGCGGCTTCGGTGGTCCTAGAAAAGGACCGCCAAAGTCGTAATGAGGCCCTAAGACTATCTTTACTTTAAAATTTTATATCTTTGCTAGTGTATGTTGGGTTTTTGTCATTTTGGTCTTGTTTGATTAAGATAAATATTGGCTATTTTTCTAAACTGGTTTGGAGTCCTTTTGTGGTATTTTCACTGTGTTACTGTGTGTGTTGGTATAAATACTTCACACATTGCCTCTGAGATAAGCCTGACTGCTTGTGCCAAGCTACCAAGGGAGTGAGCAGCCGTTATCTAAGCTGTGTATCTCCCTCACTCTGACTAGAGTGAGGGTCTTTACTTGGACAGGGTGTAAACTGACTGCCAAATAGAGACCCCATTTCAAACAATGTCCCACAGATCTTTTTTTTTGTTGGACCCCACATGTCTCAGGAAGTCTGTTAGCAGAAACAATAGATTCCAGAACACCTTTGCGAAAAAAAATATTCTCAGGAAAGCTAATTACTGTATCACTAAATCAGAAATGAAATTCTGAACAAATCTAACTTTGACCCAATTGGTTTAATGAACTATGAGAACAATAACATTTTACTCCTTGCCTCATGGTGTATTGAAAGGCCCTATAATAATTACTCCCTGTTTTCTCCAAAGACCTTCTGGCAACATAACAGGACCTGGCTCAGTAACACAAGGCTTAGCTACCTTGTCACCTTTATGACAGAATCCACACATACATATTAAGCTGTCAGTTATATCATCTCAATCCTGGCACCAAACACACTCATTCATCCTCCTTTTTGTAGCTGACATTACAACATGTCCCTGATGTCCTTCTTCAATGATTTTGCTTCCAAATTACAAATTAAATGATACCCCTTCTAACCACAAAGGGTGGCACAATCTTGTCTCCCTTCGTTAGTACACCTCATTCCAAGGAAAGGTGTCCTTGAATTTCGGCAGACAACTTTTTTTCACACTGCTTTTTCCTTTCATCTGGCCATTTTTTGCTCTAGGTAATGCCTTACATTTCTGAAAAGAGAATAATTCTCAGTCATTCTTATCCATTCATCTTTATCACACATAGGTATAGGATATTGAAACCCATTTCCCTTTGATTCTCATCCACCATATCATCCAGAATAGGCAAGGGCAAACTTCACATACATTCTGCCTGTGAATTCATCTTCCCAGACACATGCTCGACATCTCACTGGAATTTTGGAGCCTCACTACTAGTCCAGCTAATCTGGATGTCATAACTCGCCTTCCTCATGGAGTAAGCATACTGACCAGGGGTTTGTGATCCATCCTCAATACAAATCTGGTGCCCCAAAGAAATGTGTGAAAATGCTCAACAACCTACAGACACGCCAATAACTCTTCCTCAATTATGGAGTAATATCTCTCAGACTCACATCGTGCTGTAGAACAGTAGGCAACCACCCATTCCCTACAACTGCCTACTGTGACACAGTTCCCAAACCATTACTACTAGCATCAACTGCTACAACCTTACAACAAATGGTTTCAGAGGTGGAGTTTGAACAATATCATGTATTAGCACATAAAACGTTTTCCTGTGGAATCTCACCAGAGAAATTCAAAAATGTTCTGTAACAACAACCTCACTGGTTCAACCTGAGACTAATGGTTTTCTATAAACATTGCATAAAATTATTCAAGTCCAAGAAATCATGTATCCTGAACATTTCATCTTGTCATGCCTGAAAAAACATTTTTCCAACTTCAAAGTCAATCCTTTGTCTGACAAGGCCTGTAGAACGCTCCTTAATTTCAAGGCATGCTAATAACTATTCTTATAAAATATCAGAATATCGCTTTCAAACACTATTGCCTCATCCAAACTATCAAGCATCATAATGCATTGAAAAACAGATGCTGCAATCATCAATCCAAAAGGCATATTTTTTAAATGTAACATTTCCTCCCAAGATATGAGTGTAGTGAGATGTCTGGAATTCTCTTCCAAAACCACCTTGTGATAGGCACTCCCAAGGTCCAACGTTGAATACACCAATGCTCCCTCTAGGGTGAAAAATCAATACATGCATATTTGGTCGGACATTCTGGTCAATCCAAATGGCACTATTTATACTACAGATGTTCACACATTGCCTAAAGAACCCTGAATTCTTGAGCAAAATTGCCAGGGGGCATCCTAGGGAGATGCTTTTAATGAATTAACAACATCGTTTGTACACAATTCTTTCAAGATATCCCTCATCTTCCCCTGTAAGACAACAGCACATTCCTCACATGGGCTCTCATTACAACCCTGGCGGTCAAAGGCCGCCAGGACTGTTTTGATGATTGCACCGCCAACAGGCTGGTGGTGCAATCTTGCGAATTATGACCGTGGCGGAAGCGCCATGGTCGCACCGCCGGGACTGGCGGTTTTCCGCCACGTTGGTACCGGCGGTTGTAATCCTTCAGTGGTGTGGTCAACCTATTATAGAATTCACCAAATCTTCTATCTCTTGTCCATCACAATCCACTTTTTGCAACATGTGTCAAAAGCTATATATCCCTTAGAATTTTTCAGAGGTGTGCATCTTTGCACTCATGCATCCATTCATATATCCACTGGCTCATTCTTGCATTCACCCTGTGATACAGCCAGAATAAAACACATGCACTCAACAACATATGCAAGGTAAATTAAAAGGAATCATAGTGCCTCCTAAACCTTGTGAGCATATGCTTGCAGTAAAGAACCTAAATATAGCAGTGGGTGTCCATCTTCGAGAGGTGTTGTACACAGTGTTATAAATTTACAAATGTTGTTGTTTTAAAGTCCCAGCATGGTCAAAACTTTTAGAACCAAGGTGTTGGCTTTGTTGGAATGGTGAAGCAATGACCCACTACAGAAACAGAATTGCATAATGACTGCCTGGTGTAGACAAAGATGCCACATGGTACACTGCAGCTCAAATGAGTGGCAGGCAAGCAACCCATTAGTACTATTTAGAGAGCTGGGGCACCCTCTTAAGTAAGAAACATTAAAATAAAAAGTGAATAAGCAAAGATATGTAAGGGGAACTTTAAAAAGAGTACATTGAAAACTAAACGACTGGCAAACCAGCCCAGACACTGAGGCACATTCATTTTCAGTTGTATGTGCACATGTGATCAGAAATCATTGTCATTCACAGGGCAAGGGAGGCAATGAATGATGTGGACGAAACCATTCCCACAGGTAGTACTCTGTCATGGGTGGAAGCAGAGTGTAAATGGCACTCAAGTAGACTAATCGCAAAATAAGACTAAACCAATGGCATTTATATATTAATTTATATGAGTGTAAGTATTACTTAATGATCTGTATTACAAGATTCTAGCATACATCTTAGCCTGTTAGGTCCTCCGAAGAGAAACCAACACCAAACTCCTTCCATACAAAGGAATTCTGTGAGAATTCATGTAGAAAATATCTATCTGTAACAATAACAATCCACTCTTAAATGCCTACTGACTTTAACCTATGCTTTTCACACTCACCATGTCAAGTATGATACGTTTATTACAATGTTTCATTATAAACAATCAGGCCTATGAACTTTATCACTGGCTGGTCACCATAACCAACTCAGACCTGCTGTTTTGGTCATAGTTTTTTTCCATAAGGCATCTATTAAGTATACTATATTAAAATTACAAATATGTACAAAATTACAGTTATCAAAAAATTATAAAATCCCTACCAATAGGGCCTAATAAGGATTACCATAGTGCAGATTTTCTATACCCATTGTGAATTTGCATGGGTCACCAAAACCCTTGCCTACAATTGTTATATATGAGATTCCTTGTAACAAAATACTAGGCCCAGCAAAATGTAAATTATGCTGGCATAATTCAGATAATTTAAGGAATTTTAAATTATGCCTGTTACTCAAAATTAACTAAATTATGCCATTTCTCCACTTTGATTAATCACACTGCCCTTCATGGCATTGGAAATGGTTTCCCACAAGGCATCCATGAATGATACTACAATAAAATTACAAATATGTACAAAATTGCAGTTATAAAAAAATATTAAATCCCTAGTAATAGGGCCCAATAAGGATTACCATAGTGCAAATTGTCAATACTCATTGTGAGTTTGTGTGGGCAATCAAAACCGTGGCCTACAATTGTTATCTATGAGATTCCTTGTAACAAAATCCTAGGCCCCGCAAAATGTAAATTACGCCAGCATACTTCACATAATTCTGGCAATTTAGAATTATGCTTGTTATGCAAACCTCACAAAATTACGCCATTACTCCACTTCGATTGATTACACTGACCTTTATGGCACTGGAATAATTAGAACACCGGAGCAATGCAGATGCTGTTTGTGGCATTTGTGTTTTTTAGACTATTGTTTTTTTCAGCAAAGTGTGTCCTTGCGCCAAATATTACACATTTAGCAGTAATATATAGTGCTGAATGACTGATTTGTGTTTTGTGTAATTTTTTTGACATTTCTTTTAATTACGTGAGTGAATTATGTAAATTTCGAACACCCCTACAAAAACCTGCCTACAGCTTTAGCACAATGTACTAACAAACCACCGTTAGAAACCCATTGCCTTTAACAAATGCTTTTCACAATGTCAGACCTACTTGCTTTGTCATAACGTTTTATTATAAACAGATCACTCCTAACAAATCTGACAGAACTTTTCCCAGTGATACAAAAATGCATATAGCCTTTATCACTGGTTTGACACTGTAACCGATAAAGGCCTTCTAAAGTGCACATAAAATGGAAATCATCATGCATACAGTTTCACAATTACAATATATACAGAATTACAGTTCTCAAAACAAGATACAAAATCTCTCAAAAGGCCTTAACAAGAGTCATCACAGTGAATATCTTTTGTTTCCAGGGTTCGACAATTTGGGTGATCAAAAACCAAACACTGTCTACCATAGTGATCTGTAAGATTGCATGTAACCAAATACCTGTCTACAGCTTGTACCATAATTATAATGATAAACGTCTACTGTTAGAGGCCTATTGGCTTTAACAAGTGAATTTCATAATAATTAAGTCAGGTCTACTTTTCATAACACCAGTATCATAGACCTATGTCCTGTGGCATACACAACAATCAGGCCTACAGGTGTTACTATAAAAAACTCAGGTGTACTGTAATGAGCATAAAATTTCTCTCAAAGCTACAGGCATACAGTCATAAAATTACAAATGTACACAAAAACACAGTTGGCAAGCCAAATTACAATTTCTCCTAAGGGGGCTTAACAAGGATTATCACAGGGAAAATCTTCTATACCCACGTTTTATCAGATGGGTTACCAGTACCAAAACCCTTGCCTACTTTGGTACATTGGGAGATTCCACATAACAAAATACTTAGCTATAGGCTTTACTACAAAGCAATAAGAATCAACCATGAAGCAGCTACTGACTTTAACATATATTTTTCACAATAAATATAACAATCCTACTGCCTTTTTTGTAACATTTCCTAATAAAAAGATCAGGCCTATAGCCATGATCATTGTATGTATATGGATATTTATATAGCGCGTTCCGGCCTTAGCATCGAAGCGCTCGAGGACATAAATAGAGAGGGAACGACCACGGCCAAGCAACATTACTGTGGAAACAGCCACGTTTTCACTCACTTCCTGAATATCAGGAAGTTGTGTTCTTTCCTAATGTCCAATGGTAGAGTATTCCAATGTCTGGCAGCCGCCACTGTAAAGGCTTTGTCTCCCCACCTGACTCTGCGAGTTCGACAGACCTGAATCAAGTAGGAATTGTTCGATCTTAAGACGCGCCCTGGATGATACCACCTGAGTCTCTCAGCCAGGTGTTCAGCACCGCCCCCATAGAGCGCTCTAAAGGTTAGGCAAAGAGCTTTAAAAATAATCCTCTTGCGAACCAGAAGCCAATGAAGATATTTCAGGCTAAGAGAAGACGAGGCTAAACGTGGAACGTCAAAAATCATACGAGCTGCATTGTTCTGAATTAACTGCAGTTTCCTCAAGGAACCCACATCAATATCCAACAACATGGAGTTACTATAATCCAATCTGGACATAATCACCGCTGTAATAACAGTGACTCTTTCCTCCTGCTTCAGAAACGGTAGAATTTTTCTCAGGAGTTTCAGTGTCCAGTAACTAGATTTGACAATAGCACTAACCTGTGGCTTAAAACTTAATGAGTCATCAAAGATCACTCCCAAATTTCTGGGGGACACGCAGGGGACAGGTGGCTTTCCACATTCATCATGCCACCATAGCGAGCTCCACAGCTCCTTACTACAACCATACAAAACAATCTCAGTCCTGTTTGTATTTAGTTTCAGCCAGTTCTGTCTCATCCACTTATTAATATCCTGCATGCAGTTATTAAACCGATCAGTCACTTCCTCCCAGTTGCTCTTAGACACCGGGATGATACGTTGTGTGTCATCAGCATAGGAGGATGGGATGAAACCATATGATCGGATTAGTCTCGCTAGGGGGGCCTCATAGATATTAAAAAGCGTTGGGCTAAGCGCTGAGCCCTGAGGTACACCACAAGGCAGATGAAAAGCCGGTGCTTTAAAGCCAGCCCAGCTTACAGTAAAAGATCTATTACTTAAGAAAACTCCAGGATTTTAAGGGCGGAGTGTCTTATTCCAGCTTGATGGAGGCGTGAAACCAAGATCGCAGGAGAGATGGTGTCAAATGCCACGGAGAGATCCAATAGTACAAGAATAGTGCCTTGACCCTCATCCAGTAATCTCCGGATGGAGTCAGATGTCGTGAGTAGCGCTGATTCCGTACTATGAGCCCTCCTAAACCCATGTTGTGACTGATCGAAGCCTCCAGCATGATTAAGAAACGTGGAAAGTTCATAATTAACATGTTTTTAAAAAATCTTAGCCAATGTAGGTAACAATGAGATAGGTTGCAAGTTGCTCAAATCAAAGGCAGTTTGGTCGGGCTTCTTTTTTAAAAGAATAACAGTGGCCTGCTTCCATGTAGAAGGGAAGATCCCCGAAGATAGAACTTCCTGAAAAATAGTGCCTAGTTTCGGAACAACAGGTTCCGAAATCATCTGCAAAATGCCGGGTAGACAAGGATCAATCAATCAATCAATCATTACATTTATAAAGCGCACTATGTACCCGTCAGGGTTTCGAGGCGCTGGGGGGGGGGGGGGGGGGAGGTGTGGGTGAGCTGTTAGCGGTCGAAAAGCCAGGTCTTGAGGAGTCTCCTGAAGGTGAGGAGGTCCTGGGTCTGGCGTAGTGAGGTGGGGAGAGAGTTCCAGGTCTTGGCGGCGAGGAAGGAGAAGGATCTGCCGCCGGAGGTCTTGCACTGGATCCTGGGGACGATGGCGAGGGCGAGATTGGCAGAGCGGAGTTGACGAGTGGGGGCATAAAAGTTGAGTCTGGAGTTGAGGTAGGTAGGTCCGGTGTTGTGTAGAGCCTTGTGAGCGTGGGTGAGGAGTTTAAAGGTGATCCTCTTGTCCACGGGGAGCCAGTGGAGGTCCTTCAGGTGAGGGGAGATGTGACATCGGCGGGGTATGTCGAGGATCAGGCGGGCGGATGCATTTTGGATACGCTGGAGTCGTTTGATGTCTTTTGTTGGGATGCCTGTGTAGAGTGCGTTGCCGTAGTCAAGTCTGCTACTGACGAGGGCTTGGGTCACCGTCTTTCTGGTTCCTGTTGGGATCCACTTGACAATTCTGCGGAGCATTCGAAGGGTGTTGAAGCAGGAAGAGGAGACGGTGCTGACCTGTTTGGACATGGTGAGGGCGGAGTCCAGGATGAAGCCGAGGTTTCTTGCATGGCTGGCTGGGGTGGGTGGGGGACCGAAGTCGGTGGGCCACCAGGAGTCGTTCCAGGCCGAAGGGGTGCGCCCGAGGATGAGGACTTCCGTCTTGTCGGAGTTGAGCTTCAGGCGGCTGTCGTTCATCCACTCGGTGATGGCTTATAGTCCCTCGTGGAGGTTGGTTTTGGCGGTGAGTGGGTCTTTTGTCAGGGAGAGGACGAGCTGGGTGTCGTCGGCATAGGAGATGATGCTGAGGAGATGTTGGCGGGCCAGTTTAGCGAGGGGGGCCATGTAGACGTTGAACAACGTAGGGCTGAGGGAGGAGACTTGGGGGACGCCGCAGATGAGGTTGGTGGCTTTGGAGCGGAAAGGGGAGAGTCGTACTCTCTGGGTTCTGTCGGAGAGGAAGGATGAGATCCAGTTGAGGGCTTTATCTTGGATGCCGGCTTCATGGAGGCGGGTCAGTAGGGTGCGGTGGCAGACTGTGTCAAAAGCGGCAGATAGGTCGAGGAGGATGAGGGCCGAGGTTTCGCCGTTGTCCATTTGAGTTCTGATGTCATCTGTGGCGGCGAGGAGTGCAGTCTCGGTGCTGTGGTTTCGTCTGAAACCGGATTGAGAGGGGTCTAGGATGGAGTTGTCTTCGAGGAAGAGGGCGAGCTGGGTGTTGACGATCTTCTCGATGACTTTTGCTGGAAAAGGGAGGAGAGAGATCGGTCGGAAGTTTTTGAGGTCGTTGGGGTCAGCCTTGGGTTTCTTGAGAAGGGGTTGGATTTCTGCGTGTTTCCAGCTGTCTGGGAAGGTGGCGGAGTCGAAGGAGAGGTTGATGATCTTGCGGAGTTTGGGGTCGATGATGGCGTTGGCTTTGTTGAACACATGATGTGGGCATGGGTCCGTGGGGGAGCCTGAGTGGATGGTGTTCATGGTTGTCATTGTTTCGGTGTCGTCCACGTGGGTCCAGGCGGTGAGGCGGCAGGCGTCTGTGGAGATGTCAGGGGTGGGGTCTGGCGGCGGAGTGGTGTTGAAGCTGTCGTGGATGGTTGTGATTTTCTGGTGGAAGAAGGTGGAGAGGTCGTCGCAGAGTTTCTGGGAGGGCGGGATGTCGTTGGAGTTGGCGTTGGGGTTTGAGAGTTCCTTCACGATGCCGAAGAGTTCTTTGCAGTCGTGGGCGTTGTTGTTGATGCGTTCAGTGAAGTGGGCGCGCTTGGCGACTCGGATCCGTTGGTGGTGTTCACGGTTGGCGTCTTTGAGGGAGGCGAGGTTGTCGGGTGTGCGCTCTAAGATCCACTTCTTCTTGAGCTTCTGGCAGCGGCTTTTGGAGGCGGTCAGTTCGTCTGTGAACCAGGCTGGTTTTTTCTTTCCTTGGTTGGCGGTGGGTTTCTTGAGTGGGGCTAAGGTGTTGGTGCAGTCGAGGATCCATTGATGGAGGTTGATGGCGGCAGTGCTCGGGTCGGTTGAGTCGGGTGGTGGGTTTTTGACGAGGGTGCTGGTTAGTTGGTCTTGGGTGATTTTTCCCCAGCGGCGGTGAGGAGGTAGGGGGATGCGGTGGTGTTCGGTGATTTTCGTATAGGAAAAGTGGACGCAGTGATGGTCGGTCCAGTGGAGTTCGGAGGTGTGGCTGAAAGAGATGTGGTTGCTTGAGGTGAAGAGGGGGTCAAGAGTGTGTCCGGCGATGTGGGTGGGAGTGTTGACCAGTTGACGGAGTCCGAGGTTGAGGAGGTTGGAGGTCAGTGATGCGGTGTTGACGTCGTTGTTATTTTCCAGATGGTAGTTTAGATCTCCCAGGAGGATGTAGTCTGGGGAAGCGAGGGCGTGGGTGCTCGCGAGGTCAGCGATGGTGTCGCTGAAGGGGGCTCTTGGTCCTGGAGGGCGGTATATGAGGGTTCCTCTGAGGGTCGTGTTGGGGTCCGTGTGGATCTGGAAGTGGAGGTGTTCGGCTGTCTTGAGGGTGTCGTCCGTGTGGGTGTGGATTTTGAGGATAGATTTGTGGGCGATGGCTATTCCGCCGCCGATTCCGTTGGTTCGATCTCTTCTGGTGATTTTGTATCCCTCCGGTATGGCGATTGCGATGTCCGGGGCCGAGGAGTCGTTCCACCAGGTTTCGGTCAGGAAGGCCACGTCAGGGGCGGTGGTGTCGAGTAAGTCCCAGAGTTCGATGGCGTGTTTTCGTGCGGAGCGTGTGTTGATGAGGATGCAGTTCAGGTGGTTGGTGTTGGAAGTTCTTGTTGTTGGCTTCGCCGTTCTGTCGCAGGAGAAGTTGCAGCTGCGGCAGGAGAAGGGTCCTTTTGTGTGCTTCGGGGTTGCAAGGAAGCACTCTGCGGAGGGCCCGGGGTTGAGTGCGCGGAGTTCGTTGGTTGAGTAGCGGACGCAGGGGCTGCGGGGGGCGCGGGGACCAGGGGGGGGTGGCGCTGGGCGCGGTCCAGGCGCGGTCCAGGCGCGGACGGGCTTGCCTCTGGCGCGCCTCCGGCGCGCCAGCGGCGCGGACGCGCAGCGCCAGCCATTAAGAAGGGAGGGGGGAGGGAGGAGCACCTGGGAGGCGGGAGGGAGCGGCGAATGGGGGCGCGAGGGGGGCGGGGCCGCAGGGAGGCAGCGGCAGGGATCGGAGAGCAGGGGGAGCGCACAAGGGGCAAAAGGCACAAAAAACGAGCGAAATTAAAGGCAGTCACAATATGAAAACACACAGTATGAAATACAGTAATGGCACAGTACACGATCGGGGAAACAGCAATCAGAGGGGCACAACGGGGGCAGAAGCGCCAGAGGCGAGGCGCAGAAAAATGAGAAAAACAACTTACAGGACGGCGGAAAGCGGCACACGGGTCAAGTGAAGCTAGTCAGAGCCCACTAGACCCCAGGGGTGAGGCGCAGGAGGATGCCTGCGGGTGGAGGAGGGCCTCGAACACGCAAACAGCAGCGTGGTCGGGGGACAGAGGCAGGAGGCAGCAGGTTGGTGCTGCGGTCGTGGGGGGCGAGCTCAGGACCTGAAACAGGTCAGAGGTCGCTCACTCGCGACGCGCAGCGCCAGCCATTAAGAAGGGAGGGGGGAGGGAGGAGCAGCTGGGAGGCGGGAGGCGGGAGGGAGCGGCGAATGGGGGCGCGAGGGGGGCGGGGCCGCAGGGAGGCAGCGGCAGGGATCGGAGAGCAGGGGGAGCACACAAGGGGCAAAAGGCACAAAAAACGAGCGAAATTAAAGGCAGTCACAATATGAAAACACACAGTATGAAATACAGTAATGGCACAGTACACGATTGGGGAAACAGCAATCAGAGGGGCACAACGGGGGCAGAAGCGCCGGAGGCGAGGCGCAGAAAAATGAGAAAAACAACTTACAGGACGGCGGAAAGCGGCACACGGGTCAAGTGAAGCTAGTCAGAGCCCACTAGACCCCAGGGATGAGGCGCAGAAGGATGCCTGCGGGTGGAGGAGGGCCTCGAACACGCAAACAGCAGCGTGGTCGGGGGACAGAGGCAGGAGGCAGCAGGTTGGTGCTGCGGTCGTGGGGGGCGAGCTCAGGACCTGAAACAGGTCAGAGGTCGCTCACTCGCAACGCGCAGCGCCAGCCGTTAAGAAGGGAGGGGGAGGGAGGAGCAGCTGGGAGGCGGGAGGGAGCGGCGAATGGGGGCGCGAGGGGGGCGGGGCCACAGGGAGGCAGCGGCAGGGATCGGAGAGCAGGGGGAGCGCACAAGGGGCAAAAGGCACAAAAAACGAGCGAAATTAAAGGCAGTCACAATATGAAAACACACAGTATGAAATACAGTAATGGCACAGTACACAATCGGGGAAACAGCAATCAGAGGGGCACAACGGGGGCAGAAGCGCCGGAGGCGAGGCGCAGAAAAATGAGAAAAACAACTTACAGGACGGCGGAAAGCGGCACACAGGTCAAGTGAAGCTAGTCAGAGCCCACTAGACCCCAGGGATGAGGCGCAGAAGGATGCCTGCGGGTGGAGGAGGGCCTCGAACACGCAAACAGCAGCGTGGTCGGGGGACAGAGGCAGGAGGCAGCAGGTTGGTGCTGCGGTCGTGGGGGGCGAGCTCAGGACCTGAAACAGGTCAGAGGTCGCTCACTCGCAACGCGCAGCGCCAGCCATTAAGAAGGGAGGGGGGAGGGAGGAGCAGCTGGGAGGCGGGAGGCGGGAGGGAGCGGCGAATGGGGGCGTGAGGGGGGCGGGGCCGCAGGGAGGCAGCGGCAGGGATCGGAGAGCAGGGGGAGCGCACAAGGGGCAAAAGGCACAAAAAACGAGCGAAATTAAAGGCAGTCACAATATGAAAACACACAGTATGAAATACAGTAATGGCACAGTACACGATCGGGGAAACAGCAATCAGAGGGGCACAACGGGGGCAGAAGCGCTGGAGGCGAGGGGCAGAAAAATGAGAAAAACAACTTACAGGACGGCGGAAACGGCACACGGGTCAAGTGAAGCTAGTCAGAGCCCACTAGACCCCAGGGATGAGGCGCAGGAGGATCCATAGGTGAGCCTGACTTAACCCCCATTAAAAATTATTTAAACCTGTCCGGCAACAACGGGGGAAAACATGTGAGCAGGGGAATGTCCTGACTCAGAGAATCCAATGGGGCTATCAAAGTGTCCAGCAAGGGAAAATCTGAATTAATTTGCCGGATTTTAGTTTAAAATAACACCGCAATTTGATTACAAATTGTCTGAGAATTAGGTGAGATAGTAGGAGGAATGGGAGGCGTGGTTAAAGAGCAAACTACCTTAAATAGTTCTTTAGGAGCATTAGATGCATCCTTGATTCTTGTATATAGAAAGGCTGATTTCGCCTCGAAACAGGCTACCTTATATGTTTTTAAAGCAGTTCTTAGCTTCTTCTTCTCTGTCTCATTAGGATATAACTTCCATCGTCTTTCTTGTTGACGGTACCTCCTCTGAAGCCCCTTCAAATCACTGTTAAACCAGGACCAGCTAGTTTTCTTAGGCCTCCCCTCCGGCTTTGTTATCACCGAGGCCAACTTATCCATAGCGAGGACTAAGCCTGAATTAAAAACCTCCAAGGCAGACGTATGAAGATTTTCCGCTACCTCCAAGCCTTCCTTTACTGCAGGGCCCAGCTGAGTCTCGGTGATTTTGTTCCATAGCCGCAAGGATTTGCTGCCCGATTTTATCTGTTGGTTGGGGAACCAGTTAGCACTTTTAAACAAGAGAAGGTGATGATCAGTCCAAGCCAAAGGAATGTTGGACACAGTCACCTGATCCTCTGGGCAGGCAAAAATCCCATCAAGAATATGCCCTGCCTGGTGTGTGGCCAAGGTGATTGAAAGAGTCCAATCAAACGAAGCCATGAGATTCACCAGCTCTTTAACATAACGGAGCTGGCCATTATCAAAATGTAAGTTGAAATCCCCCAGGATAATAAAATTTGAATGCCATTACCAGAGGTTCAATAAGAATGGGCAAGTCTAACATGAATAAGGCAGCTGAGCCCGGTGGTCTGTAAATCAATAGCCCCTCGATCAAAATACAATTATTTTGGCGAATTTTAAAATACAAGCCCTCACAGGACTTATGCAGAGAATTGGCCGGTTCCCACTGACAGGACAAAGTAGACCTACAAATAATAGCAAGCCCTCCTCCCATGCCTACTAACCTATCCAATCTAAAGAAGGAGTAGCCACTAGGAGAAGCTTTAATGAAATCCGGGTTGGAGTCTGCCCTAGCCAATGATTCGGTTATAAAAAGACAGTCCACTTGATACAAAGTAATCATCTCAGCAATTTCTGTCTTATGTTTAGAAAGTGATTGTGCATTAATCAAAGCATAAACTACAGGTTTAATACCCAATGACCTCTTTGGAAGGGCCCCTTCCAATTCTCCTAGTGCAAAAGAAGGTTGGGAAGTCACCGGAGCCCACCCACAATCCCTGCAAACCGTCTGAAAACTCTGCCCTGAATATGGCAGAATCGAGTGTTTACAAGGATCAACCGGAGCCATAGCATGGAGTGTGGGTCCCGAGTAACAAATACGACTCAGGGTAACCCTGCCCCGTCCTCGACCGTGCGCGGAGGGGCGCAGACGGGCTTGCGTCAGGCGCGCATTAGGCGCGCCAGCGGCGCGGACGCATTGTCTTGACAGTTATGGACACCTTCCCCGGAAACGCCCCCCCCCCCCCAGTGACAGGCAGCACTAGCCCGCTGACCTGTCCCACCCAGGTATCAAAAATGGAGCATCAATGGAGGACGGGCGGGCTCTTACAGGCCCGAACCCAACCTCCCAGCTCTCTGTTGTCCGCACGGCAGACTGCCGTAGTGCTCCCCAATCCCTGAATCAAATACTGGTGAGCATAAAAAACAACTTAAAACAACTTAAAATTAAAATCACATTTAAAAATAATAAATACAGCATCAGTTGAGGACTCACTATTATGCCTATTATATCATTGAATTGTCACCAAAACCAACTCAGTCCTGCTGTATTGAGTATAAGCTGTGCCAGAAGCTAAAATGTGCAGAACAATTACTCTTTTAGTGGGAGCACATATCTACAATCCAATCGTATCAGAGGGCCTGATTTAGAGTTTTGCAGAGGGGTTACTCTGTCTCAACAATGACACATATCCTATCTGCCAAAATATAAATCCCATTATATCCTATGGGATTTATATTTCAGCGGACAGGATATCCGTCACCCTTGTGTCTGAGTAACCCCTCCACCTAACTCTAAATCAGGCCCTTAGACTTAGGGAAACCAACATGTGGGGGAGTCAGAGCACCATTATCAGTAGTACTCTAAAATCTCTTTTTTGTTGATCACAAAAGAACAGGTGGCAGGTGCACTATCAAAGCAGACCTAAAAATGCATGTAGATTACAGTAGCCCTGGGCATCCCATACTGCTCTCAAACACGCACCTGCACTCTGAAGTCCAACGTTAATGATGGGAGAGGTAGGGGATATGTGCTTTTGCTAGAGAAAACCAAGCATCCTAAGTCGTCTACTTATGTAAGACATTTTAATAGTGCCAAGTGCATGCCCCTGAAAGTTCAAGCTCCATCCCATTGTAAGCTTAAACATTGCTGTTATGTTAGTGAGCCTTCTCTATGCAGCCATATTGCTGCTGACTCATACAGCTGGTTAAACAGACAAAATAATAACAGCTTTGTGGAAGGAAGGCATTTTTTCCTGTGGAAACACACAATTTCTGCCTAATCAAAAAGATGTACTACAGTCCACCAACATGAGGGCAGAACCAAATCTCCTCTCTGTAGTACTCCTGAAATCTCTTTTTATGTTGATCATACAAGGTTTGGAGACTGCTGTTCTGTCAAGCTATCCCTAAAAGGTAACTCCTAAAAGTGAACCGCAGAAAGATAGAAGCCAGCCAATTAGACAGATGATCATGTATTATGCTCCAGTCGAGGGACAATAACAACAATGGCAAATTGGGACAAAGAAAGCCACTGAATAAGAAGCAAGCTAATGTGAGGGACATTAAAGCCAACCAATGGTAGACAACGAATGGGCTCTAAGCCCCTATAGGTTCATGGTAGGATCATAATCGGTATTTTGAAACCAGATAGCATGTTCTGTCCTGTAGACTTGACCTAAAAAAGCAGAGGTCAACCTAATCACTACAGCACAATAGAATTCCTTTCACACACTGTGGGCCTGATTACAACCTTGGCGGATGGGATACTCCATCACAAACATGACGGATATCCCGTCCGCCGTATTATAAGTTCCATTATATCCTATTGAACTTGCAGAAAGGCAGACGGGATATCCAGCATGTTTGTGACACAGTATCCCATCCACCAAGGTAGTAATCAGGCCCTCAGTATTGCAGAACGATTCATACAATCCATCTTGATACTCACACAAAATGTTCATTATACAATGCTTGCTATTCTCAACTTATATCTGCTCCTTTTTTAGGTTGAGCGTAAGTGTTAGAAATGGGGTTTCTGGATGGCACCTAAGCCAGGCAGAACCCACCCACTCTAGTCAGGGCAAGGGAGTTACACATCCACAATAACCCCTGCTCACCCACTTGGTAGCGTGGCATGAGCAGTCAGACCTATCCCAGAGGCAATGTGTAAAGCGTTTGCACAACACACACAGCACACGTGACGTACTATCCCGACCACCAAGGAAACACAACACCAAGTTATATAAAAATAAACTGTATTGTACTTAACATTATTAGACCAAACACAACATGTCATAATACCCTGCTACCCAAGCGGTTGACAGAACATTATGCAGTACTAATACTCTGCAGAAATCAGCAGTAGTCACGTATAACACGCAGGTTTCTCATTATTCTGCAACATAAGCAGTAGTCAGGAAAACATTACTGGAAAAATGTAATGGTCATAAAATCATAATTTCCCATACCAGGAACATTAGAACACATATGGCAAGATATGAAAACATACAAGCATAGCATGCCCATAAAAGGAACATTAGTAGATGCCTATGGCACATTATAAAAAGAAACAGGTTAACATATCAATCCCAGCATGCCCATAACAGGAACATGAGCAAAGCATATATTCATTTACCAGTACCTGTCTTTCTATGTGCCAAGCACCTACAGTGCCACGAAGATCAATGGGGGGGGGGTCCCCCAGCGCTCCTCTGTGCAAAACAGGGGCCATTTACTTGATTTGGGAGGGGAGGGGCAGGACGAAACCCTTCCTGTTTTTCTATCGGGGCCCCTACAGGGGCCCATGCCCAAACCGGGTGCTCCTGCAAACCATGGGCCCCCCCGGGCCATGACTGACCCTCCTGGGGGACCTGAGGTCAGGCCCAAAGGACGGTGGGGGCGTCTGCGCCCCTGATGCAGTGGCCGGAGGGAGAGGGACTCAATCTCCACCCGTGTCCTGCGATCCTGGTGGCAGATGCCCACGTCCTCGAGGCGGCTGTCAGGAAGGAAAGAGAGGCAAACACCTTCCTCTGCAAGCCGCGTTCCTCCTGAAGATGACTGTTGCAGCTTCCTCGGGCATCCAGCGGCCTCGGACTGGCCCACTCTTCTCTTCTGGCTGCGGTGGTGAATTTCAACAAAATGAAGGGATCGTTGTTGCCCCTGGGAGTGATCAACACAGAGCGCTTTGCCCTGGGGGCACCGATAGGAGAGCCTTCACTCTTGATTTACCCAATCCTGTGCGCTTGTGATACACTTGGGTTTTTTGATGCCCGGTCGTGGCGGTGATCTTTGGCATCGAAAATGTCAGGAAGCACTTACAAAGCGCTTAGGGCCACAAAATCAGAGCGCTTCTTGAGGCGCTAATGATTTAAGAGAAAAGGCACTTTCAGGGCGCTTCAGGATTAAACAAAGCACTCTCCAGGCGCTACGACCTAATAAGGGAAAATCCTCATGAGCTTTACCAGTGGAGTTCCAGAGGTTGCAGAGGACAAAGACCACAGCACCCAGCTTCTGGGGACACAAAAGGATGGAGCACAGGACGGTAGGATCCAGCAGCAGGCCAACACAAAGGGGATGCCTGCAGTGGCAGTTCCTCCAAGTGACCAAGCAGGTCACAGGTCAGCACAACAGCAGCAGTCCAAGGCAGCTCCTGGTGAGTCCCTCCAACATTCCTTGTCCAGTTACAAGTACACTAAAATGTTCCCAAGGTGTTCCTTGTGTGTTTTAATGGGGAAAAATCCCCTGTACTTATACTTAGTTTTGCAAAGCATTTTCAATGAGGGGAAGTGGAGGTTTCAACCAGTTACAACTGGTTCCAGGAGTGTCCTCTGTCTCCTCCAGCACAGGCTCCGGACATCAGTTGGGGGTAAACAAGCCCTTTGTGTGAGACCAGGGCATAGCCTTTACAGATGCAAGTATGCCCCACCTCCCCTTCTCTCAGCCCAGAAGACCATTCAATATGTAGATGCACCTCTGTGACACCTCCACCCTCCCTGTGTACAGGCTGTCTGAAAAGTATGCACAAAGCCTTGCTGTCCCTCTGCCCAGATGTGGATTGGAGTCAAGCTGCAGAACACCAGAGTCATAAGCATAGAGAAATGCTCACTTTCTGGGAGTGGCATTTCTATAATGATAATAAAAAATCCACCGACACCAGTAAGCAGCATTTCTCACTACCATTACAACCATACCAAACATGCCTACGCTACCCCTCATAAATTAGACAATACTCCCTAGACATAAGGCAGGGCATTTCCAATGCAATCCTATTAGAAGGCAGCACTCACAGCAGTGAGAAACCAAATAGGCTGTCTGTCACTACTAGAACAGGCCTCGCTAAAAGGCACGTCCTGCCATCTACATACATAGCACCCTGCCCATAGGGCTAGCTCGGGCCTACCTTAGAGGTGACTTACTTATAGTAAAAGGGAAATTCTGTGCCTGGCAGATAGAGTTAGATGCCAGGTCCCTGTGGCACTCCCAGCCTAACTTTTAAAAACATTGTTTGGTGCTATAAAATTTTAGGTAAACACACTAGAAAGGGTTGCATCTCTAGAGTATCACAGTCAGTCTGCGGGAATGAGGCAAAAGCTCCACCAAGATAGCAGCCTTGTTGTGTCCTCTCCCTCCTGCAGCAACAGTCCTGGGGGGGTGCTGTGGCACCTGGCATACATCCACTACACTCCAAACCAAAACACATAGGCTAAAGACATTGCCATTTACAACAACAATAGCTCTAACTCTCACAAATGCGAGACCTATTGCATTGCAAATGCTTGTTGTCTTTGCTTTCCCTGGTAACAGGTGTAGTCTAAAGTTGGGACTGGAAGAACTCCAGTTACCCCTGTCAAACCAAGCTCACACTCCTCTTTCAGAAAACTGCACGTGTTTTCCAGGTTTCCCAGTACGTGTAGTTGTCTGAGCTTTTGTTTGTGTGAGCATCACCCGCTGGCAATGGGAAGGGTGTTCTTTATTCATGAGAAGTTAATGTTAGAGGAGAGATTAATAAATAACCTTGTGATCACTCAGTGATAGAACGAGGTTCAGCTCATACAAAGGCTGCTATGTGTCCAGTCAGCTGAGAAATCTCGGTAGTGCCTGAGCCCTACAAACCAAACAAAGATTAATGGATAAACTTGCAGGAAAAGCCAGTAAATTATTTTCAGATATTCATGTTCATTGCACTTCGGGCATCAAAGTTGCTGATTCACGACTCTAGTTGTAAATCAGAAAACAAGTCACAATGGGGTTCCTTTTAAGATTTGAGTATATTTTTCACTTTTAGAGATTCGCTATTTTCAGCACTACCCTTCATTGGCACTAAGAATAGGTGTGCAAATGTAGTGTGAAAACCCGTTGGGAAAGGTTGTGAACATTCATAAATGTGTGTGTTCACTTTCTTAGGAACGGACATGCTTCTAACCCTTAGCTTAGTATTATGGAAGATTTACAGTACTGTTAGAGGTTCCAAGGTCCTACAGCGGCTTTATGAAGTGCAGTCCTACAAAATGTATAAGAGTACAGTGTTATAACCGTTAATTTATCGTCCCTCGTGTTGAAGTGCATTTTGTCGTGTATCGTGGTAAATAGTTGGTGAAAAATAATTTTAGAGTTAAAAAAACATATATATATATATATATATATATGTGTAAACATATACATATATATATTATACATATTTTTTTGTAGATATAAAGACTTTAAAAAACTAGGGTTACAGGGACATTATAGTTAGGCTCACATTTTAAACATACAAAACCATAGAAATTCACCTGTTAGAGTTAGCTCAAGTGCCCTAAGGTACCTATAGCTTGCGACCCTGTCATGCAGTTTTTTTCTGAAAATGTTTACTGCAAATATTACATTGATATTATCAATGAGGTTATCATAGATGTCATGCATGCCGTAATCTGTGGGGTCATTAGCAGTGCATATTGAGGGCGCAAGTTATATTTACCTTAGGGCACAAGTTATAGTTTTTTGAGAAAACTCTATTTATAACAGGTGAATGTCTATGGTTTTGCACATTTAAAATTAAAAGGTGAGCCTAACAATAACAGCTCTGTAACCTTTGGCTTTTTAAGTGAACTTCTATTTTTTTTCAATTCTGTTTCCTAACTATAGTGTCCCTGTAACATTTGTGTTTTTTCAGGGAATTTCTATGTTTTTTTTTAAACATAAAGTAATTTTAATTGCTGTACGTCAATCCAACCACTGCCGTGTACGGCCTTTGGCTGTGTGTGGCAGCAGTCGGCTGCAGGTTCTGGCCTGCGGCTAGGCTATCCCCCTATAAGCACCTAACCTTTTGCTGTGCAGGGCCTGCAGCCAGTCCCTGTGGCCAATGCCCCCTAATCATCCAACCCTGTGAGAGAGAGAGAGAGAGAGAGAGAGAGAGAGAGAGCGAGAGAGAAAGTGAGAGAGAGAGCGATTTAGGCTTTGATGAATTACATACTTAGAATGAGATTTCATGACATATTGAAAAGAAAAATGTTTTGTCAATTAAAAAGTGTGAGATCACCTTTCAGTACATAACTTAAATATTTATAGCTGAAAAGAAACTAGAGCAGGATATGACCACAGACACACCTAGACTAGAACCCTTAACCTTTTGTGTGCATATCTGAGACAACCATGATGCCAGAGGTGACTCCTTAGCATGCAGTGTTCAGACTTGGCTATGACATTCAACCCTTGTCTCTTTCTCTCTCTTCTATCCCATGGTGGCATGGGCAGTGCAAGGTTTCCTGCCCAGCACCCTCATCTGCTTTGCAGACAGTGATCAAACATTGTGAGGGTGCTGGTGCATCCTGCGGGCTACAGCAGTGCCGCTGGCTCAATTACGAGCTGGAGACAATGCTGTAGCCTGTTTCCCGATAGGCCAGTGGGCGGAAACTTTGGTTTCCGCCCACCAACCTAGCTGGAAACTCAATAACTCCGGTGGAGTAGTCGCAACCAAGGCGGCGGCCACCCTCTCGGGAATTTGGAGGACGGAGTTTTCCCTGAGTTTTTGTTGAGTCACACAAATAAGTTTAATTTCTAATGTTAATTAGATTTGTAAATTTTTTAGTGGTAGCCTGGTGTTTTAGTATAGACCTAGTTATGATTTATTTCGCATTTCAATGATTTTTCACCTTTTGTAAAGGAAAATTTTTGCACAACTCAGTACCTTTTCTACATGTTTGTAACATCGGCAATCTGATTTTAGTATGTGGCCTAGATTTCCAAAGGACAATCTAGCTAGTAGGAGCCAGCATCAGTAGTCATCAGTGTATGAAATAAATGTTTCAGTGATAAATGTTTTAAAACTTTATTTAGGGCAGAGGTGGTATTAGATTAATAAAAAATGTTGGCTATTGTTTGTATTCCATAGTTTTTTTTGCAAAAAGTGTATATGTTGTGGGGTAATATGTGATGGTGTAGGAGGATGTGTGAAATGTTTCTAGCTTAGTTTATTTTCTAATGTTTTGCATTGCTGAAATAATGTGGGTCACTTTTCTTCAGTGTTATCACCACCGTGCCTCCTTACGCACAAAGTGTGTGTGTGTGTGTTTGTAATCATCCACCATTTCTCTTTGGAATGTATGTCGGAACGATGCCTGCCGGAACAACGAATGCCTTAACAATGAGGTCGGAACAACGACCTCGTTGTTACCACTACTGCCTTTACCACGAATGCATTAACAACGATTTTTCATTGTAAAGGCATTCCTGGTAAAGGCATTAGTGATAGGCAGCCATTGTTCATCCATGCGTCCCCCCTGTCCCCCCACACCTAAAAATTACTGTGGCCCCCCCTAGAACCACACCAACCCCCCCACCCTTGCCCCTAAAACTACCCCCGCACCCGCCCCTAAAACTGACCCCCTCCCTACCCCCAAAACCTAAAACAACCCCAACCCCCACCCCATCCCTGAAACCTAAAGTACCCCCACCCCTAAAACTACTCCGAGCCCCCCACCCTGCCCCTAAACCTAAACCCCCACAACCCCCCACCCCGCCCCTAAAATTACCCAACCCCTCAACCCACCACCAAAACCTAAAACAACCCCAACCCCCACCCCATCCCTGAAACCTAAAGTACTCCAACCCCCACCCCTAAAACTACTCCGAGCCCCCCACCCTGCCCCTAAACCTAAACCCCCTCAACCCCCACCCCACCCCTAAAATTACCCGACCCCCCACCCCACCTCTAAAACCTAAAACCCCAACCCCCATCACGCCCCTAAAACTGAAAGTACCCCGACACCCACCCCTGCTCCTAAACCTACTCTGAGCCCCCACCCTGCCCCTAAACCTAAATCCCCCCAATCCCCCACCCTGCCCCTAAAATTACCCAGCCCCCAACCCCATTCTAAAACCTAAAACCCCAACCCTCCACCCCACCCCCTAAAACAGAAAAAACCCGACCCCCGCCCCTAAAACTAAAACCCTGACCCCCCACCCTGCCCCAAAAACTGAAAATACCCCAACCCCCCACCCCGGCCCTAAAACTAAAACCCTGACCCCCCACCCTCGCCTCCGCCCCTAAAACAGAAAGTACCCGACCCCGCCCCTGAAACTAAAATCCCGACCCCCTACCCCTGCCCCTAAAACAGAAAATACACCGACCCCCACCCCTGCCCCTAAACCTAAAACCCCGACCCCCCTACTCCTGCCCCGCCCCTAAAACAGAAAATACCCCGACCCCTCACCCCGACCCTAAATCTAAAACCCCGACCCCCTCACCCCTGTCACTAAAACAGAAAATACCCCAACCCCCCACCCTTGCCCCTAAAACTACCCCTGCGCCCACCCCTAAAACTAACCCCCGCCCTACCCCCAAAACCTAAAACAACCCCAACCCCCACCCCATCCCTGACACCTAAAGTACCCCCACCCCTAAAACTACTCCGAGCCCCCCACCTTGCCCCTAAACCTAAACCCCCAGAACCCCCCACCCCGCCCCTAAAATTACCTGACCCCTCAACCCACCCCCAAAACCTAAAACAACCCCAACCCCCACCCCATCCCTGAAACCTAAAGTACTCCAACCCCCACCCCTAAAACTAACCGAGCCCCCCACCCTGCCCCTAAACCCCCTCAACCCCCACCCCACCCCTAAAATTACTCGACCCCCACCCCACCTCTAAAACCTAAAACCCCCCATCACCGCCCCTAAAACTGAAAATACCCCGACACCCACCCCTGCTCCTAAACCTACTCTGAGCCCCCACCCTGCCCCTAAACCTAAATCCCCCCAATACCCCACCCTGCCCCTAAAATTACCCAGCCCCAACCCCATTCTAAAACCTAAAACCCCAACCCTCCACCCCACCCCCTAAAACAGAAAAAACCCGACCCCCCACCCCGCCCCTAAAACAAAAACCCTGACCCCCACCCTGCCCCAAAAACTGAAAATACCCCGACCCCCCACCCCGGCCCTAAAACTAAAACCCTGATCCCCCACCCTCGCCTCCGCCCCTAAAACAGAAAGTACCCGACCCCCCCACCCCGCCCCTGAAACTAAAATCCCGACCCCCCACCCCTGCCCCTAAAACAGAAAATACCCCCACCCCGCCCCTAAACCTAAAACCCTGACCCCCCCACTCCTGCCCCGCCCATAAAACAGAAAATACCCCAACCCCTCACCCGACCCTAAACCTCAAACCCCGACCCCCCACCCCCGCCACTAAAATAGAAAATACCCCGACCCCCCACCCCGCCCCTAAAAGAGAAAATATCTCGACCCCCCACCCCTGCCCTACACCAAAAAAAAACGAACCCCCACCCGCCCCCCGCCCCCCGCCCCTAAAACAGAAAATACCCTGACCCCCCACCCCGACCCTAAAACTAAAACCCTGACCCCCCCATCCCCGCCCCACCCCGAAAACAGAAAATACTCCCACCCCCAAACCTAAAACCCGACCCCCCATCCCGCCCTTAAAACAGAAAATACCCTGACCCCCCCACCCCGGCCCTAAACCTAAAACCCCGACCCCCGCCCCTTAAACAGAAAATACCCTGCCCCCCCTGCCCCTAAAACTGAAACCCCGACCCCCCACCCCACTTACCTGAGTCGTCGCCTCGTTGTGCCGTGCTCCTCAGCCGACTCCCTTGTTTGTGCCTTAACCACGCATGTGCGTTGTCTAGCACATGCGTGGTTAAGGAAAGCGTTCCACTTTCGTTAACCAGGACTTTGTTGTTCCAGAGTTGGCCCTTAAGGGTGTTTCCCTTCTCTTTGTCCTCCATGCAGTGTGGCCAGGGGGTATCTTCTGTCCATAGGCTTGCATGTGTTCTTTGTTCTCTATTCTTCCTTGCTTCCAGTTGTTGTTTGACCATGTGTCTGGCAGCCATTTTGTCCATCCAGCCTGTGTCCCTTTGCCATAGGCTTGCATGTGTTCTTTGTTCCCCATGCCTCCTAGTTCACAGTTGTTGCTTGACCATGTGGCTGGTGGCCATTTTGTCTATTCATCCAGTGTCCCTTTGCCATAGGCTTACATGTGTTCTTCTTTGTTCTCCTTGCTTCTTGTAGTTGTTGTTTGACCATGTGGCTGTCACCCATTTTGTATATGCAGCCAGTGTCCCGTTGCCATAGCCTTCCATGTGTACTTTGTTTGCCACGCCTCCTTGCTGTTCTTGTTTGACTATGTGGCTAGCTGGCAGCCATTTTGTCCATTCAACCAGTGTCCCTTGCCATAGGCTTGCATGTGTCCTTTGTTTGCCATGCCTCTTTGCTACCTGTTGTTTCATCATGTTGCTGGCTGGCAGCCATTTTGTGCATGCACCCAGTGTCCCGCCATAGGTTTGCATGTGTGCTTTGTATGCCATGCTGCCTTGCTCCTTGCTCGTTGTTGTTGTTGTTGATTGACCATGTGGCTAGATGGCAGCCATTTTGTCTGTCCAGCCAGTGCCCCTTGCCATGGGCTTGCATGTGCTCTTTGTTTGCCATGCCTCCTTGCTCCTTGTTGTTTGTCCATGTTGTTTCTGGTGGCCATTTTGTGCACGCAGCCAGTGTCCCTTGCCATAGGCTTTTATGTGTCCTTTGTTTGTCATACCTCCTTGCTGCTGTTGTTTGACCTTGCTCCTTGTTGTTGTTGTTGTTTGACCATGTGGCTGGCTGGCAGCCATTTTGTTCATCCAGACAGTGTGTCTTTGACATAGGCTTACGTATAAACATTGTTCATTATTGATCATTTGTTTTTTAAGTTTGTATTTTTATTTTCTATTTTTATTTTGTATTTTTGTATTTTAATTTTTTATTTCTTAATTTTATTTTTAATTTTTCAATTTCTCTTTTATTTTAATTTTTATATTTTAGCTTTTTATTTTTTATAATTGTTTATTTTTTTTAACTTTTTTATTTTATTTTTTAGTTCGATTTTTAATTTTAATTATTTGAATTTCGTTTTTTTATTTTTATATTTTAGTTTTTCAATGTTTTTATAACTTTTTATTTTTAAATTCATTTTTATTTAATGCTGCATTTTGCTTTGGTCCATCCATCCACATCTATTCATTCCTCCATTCGTTCATCCACCAAAGACACACAGCTGCACTACAGCATTGGGTTTCTTTAGGTGTAATTCCATTTCCTCTAGGACACCCTAGCAGCAGAGCCCTTCAGACAAATCAACAGCATAATTAATTTTGTTAATGATTATTCCATTTCCCCTGGACCATCTTGCAGCCATAGGTTATTTAAAGGATTGTTCCATTTACCCATGCACCTCTCTCTGACTACCCCAGGTGTCTCCTTTAAAACAGATGGAGATAAAGCAAAGAGCTAGATCTGCCTTTTGTGCTGATTGAAAATGTATTTTTATTTATGGTGTGGTGGTGTGGTTTGCCTTTACAATGTTTGATTACATTGGTATTTATTACATACATAACCAACCACATTATGATTACATTTGTCTGTACTATTTTAACCTGCAACAATGCCACGTTTCACTAACTAGATTTGTTTCTGGCTTGGTTGTTTTTAGGTGCAGAAGAGAAGAGACCCCACATCACCTGCAGTACTGCCAAAAAGAAGGCCTTCCTCTTACTTCGGTCAACCAAACTCTTTCGCTTGTGCATCCTTGTGCCACTGCCAACCTAGAGCTTAAGATGGCACCAAAGAAAGTTGCTCCCAAGAAAGTGGCCAGTGAGAAGAAGAAGCAGCTTTCTGCCAATGGAGTGCCAACCGCAACCTTTTACAGGAGAAGTGTGCCTGCCACACCGGCCCCCAGGGAGAAACCTGGGAGCAGCACTCCCGCATCAACACCACCACCCCAACCTAAGCCCAAGACTATGTCTGTGAGCGAGGCAGCCATTGGAATCATGGTGACGCCAATGATCAGTGATGTTGAATTCGATTTGTTCCTTTCACAAAGTAGTACCCGACCGTTTCATGAAACAGAACAAAGTTGGATTAGAACAGGGGTTGAGCTTCCTGCTGAGCAAGAACCTCTTCTTTTAGAACCAATGGCTCCCAGATCTCCAGCATCTTCTTCTCCAAGCACCACTTCTGATGATGATGATAGCGACATGGAGTGGCCCCGGCAGAGTCTGGGTGATGCCAGGAGAGGCAAGGGAAAATAAAAGTTCCAGAAAGCCTTAGAAACATGGAAATGGATGATGATGAGGAAGATGATGACGATGAGCCAGTCATTGTGAAAGCTGGCACAGAGGAGTCTAACATTACTATCCAACCTATTCCTAGGGATGTGGCACAGGCAGCCCCACCATCTCCCATATTTGTAAGGCCCCAGCAGAGAACTGTACCAACCCATACATCAGTAGAGGTTTGCATTGCAGAGAGGCAATCAACACACTCACCTACCTCCAATTCTTCTTCATGCATTGGCAGTGGCCTAATAAGAAAATACTCCATCCCAGTTTGGGACTTTTTTATGATTAGCAAACAGGAGGAGAACATTTGCTCCATTTGCCACATATGTTTTCATTGAGGTACGCCTGGTTCACATTATGGCACTGGAGGCCAGACAACCCATATAAAAAAACATCACATAATCCAGTGGGAGAAGCACCTTAAAAAATAGTGGAACCTGGTCGCGGTGGTGAAGGTGAGGAGACCGAGGAAACATCAGCTACAATTGGTCAAATAATGGTGGAAGGTGAGGAAGAAGAGGGTGACATCCTCAAACAGACCAGCCCTGTTCCCAGCAGTGTGCCAGAATCAGCCACGTCAGTGACCTCACAATGGAAGACTCAGAGTCAGATGGAGACACCACTGCATATGGTGACTGCACCACAACACGCATGGAGCCGACTACCATCCAACATCTCAAACATCGCCTGCATCAGTGGCCCAACAAAAGAAGAAAATTCAAGCTACAATTATGGGTATGTTTAGGCAGGAGGTGCCCCATGACCAGAACGACTCAATGGCATGTTTGTACAATGGGAAGCGGGCAAAAATGTTAGCGCTGGACCTCCTCCCTTTTTCTTTTGTGGAGGAGGAGTGGGATTATTAGCATTTGTGGAAGCCCTCTGTCCGAAATGGAAGGTTCCAAGTCAGACCTATTTTGCCAGAGTTGCAGTTCCAGCACTGCATCACTATGTGCTGCAAGTGGTTGGGTAAGCTTTGCAGCAAAGTGTTGTCCACACTATCTATCTGACGACAGACGTGTGAACCAGTTGTCAGGTGACTGATTAAATGTGCATCACTGCACACTGGATCTCTTTTTGGGGATAAAGCAAAGCTCTAGACATGTTTTTGCCGCGAAGGAATTTTTAAGAGCGTTCGGCTGCATGTAACAGTAGCCATGTTCACCATAGAGAAATCACACACAGCTGAAAACATCATGGTCACATTTAATAGCAATGTGTCTGAATGGCTGTGACCCAGAGGTCTTCATATTGGATTTGTTGCCACTGACAATGGCAGTAACATAGTCAAAGCCATGGCAGACGGTGGCTATTTCAGGGTCCGGTGTTTGGCACAGTGCATCAACCTGGTTGTTCAACACTTTCTTATTAAAGAAGACATAGCAACATACTGACCACCTACAGATTCATCTGCACTCATTTTAGTCACTCTTTTAAAGCCCGGAAACAGTTGCAGATTATTCAGCGTGGTAACAGAGTACCAGTTATAGCCCTGATAAGGGAGGTGCCAACACGTTAGAACTCAACTTTTTATATGTTGCAATGTCTGAGCAGGTCAAGCAGATCAATGACTATGTCATTCAAAGAGGAACTGATACAATTGGGTAAGCTATGACCATGGATGTGGACAAATGGGGCCTAGTCAAATGCCTCCCACAGAGGCTGCTCCCTTTTGAGGTTTTCATGTGGGAAGTTAGCAAGGAGGAAAGTATAATGGGCCAAGCTATTCTGTTATTGCATTTGCTACAGGAGCTGCTAAAAACATGTCTGAAAGGTTGACATTCAGGGAGGGCAAACGAAAACCCAGAAGCACATGCCTTGGTTGAGAGCCTAAGCTTTCGCTTGAATTGTAATGCAAGGCTGCAAAAGAACATTATCTCCTCCAAAGAGTACATCTACGCCACCCTACTAAATCCACGATACAAAAAAATTCTTTCCACTTTCATTCCTTTTTCTGGAGGGGATGTTTCACAGTACAAGAGGTGGATTTTTGAGCAAGCAGGAGAACTGGAAGAAGAATGGCTGGAACTTAGCGTCAGACTACACAGTTCTGGGGTGCCACCTTCAACTTCAGGGGAGGGCAGTCGTTTTATGTCCGGCAACCCCAACAACAGTGAAATTGGCGACAACAGTAACAGAAGAATTGGGCCTCTGCATTGGCTTTGTTTCAAATGGAAGGTCTTAAGTCCAGTGCTGAGGCAAAGGATAAAGCGAGTTGCAGCACCAATTACCATTCAGAGGATGTTCCAGGAGTATCTGGATGACCCAAAAGAGGTGTTTGTGGACCATAACCCATTGGTGTATTGGTATGGGAGGATGCACCAATGGCCAGAGCTCAGCAGGCTGGCAATAAAGTTTCTGGCTTATCCTGTAGCCAGGGTGTCTGCTGAATGTGTGTTCAGTACAGCTGGTGTAGTTGTTACAGTGGGAAGGACCAGTCTCTAGCCTCAAAACGTGGAGAGACTGACTATCATCAAAGTGAACCAGCATTTTATAACACCTTATTATACCATTCCCGAAACACCACAGGAGGAGGAAGAGGATGATTGGTCAGGATCAAGCGTGTTAGCTGACCAACTTCTGGAAGAACCAACCTACTGTGAGGTTAAACTCTGCTTACGGGAATGACTATGCCAGTGCCACCATAGAACTTTTTAAATATCTCTCATTTAATTTATTTTTTCTTTCTTTCTTTGCAAAAAACAAAATGCCAGTGGAACATTATGTTTTTTTGGGATTTATGCTGCCCCACCATTTTATAGTCACATATAAGCCTTGATTGGAGATGGACCCGTGTACAGTGAAGAAGCCCCCACATATCCTTCAGGACATTGGAGGCAATGGCAGCCTCTCCCACATGCCATTGCCTATCCTATTTTTTTTCATCACCTAGTAGGGCTGCCCTATAAAATCGTTGATTAAGAGACTGCTAGTACCAATGCCAAATTTCTATGTGTTGATACCATCAAATAGGAGATATTTTGTTCAACCACCATGCTTGGATTGGAAGAGGTAACTACTAAGTAGCTATTGCATCAATGAATGATGATATAATGAGTCATTGTGAATTTGTGAGTGATGACTGATGTATGTGGTGGCTGACAGTGAGAGGGGGAGTTCAACACGTTTGTAAACGTGTTTCCAAGGAGTTTCCATGTTTGGGGGCTGATGGGTGATAATTTTTTCCTGAAAGTGATTTTCCTTTTAAACTTAGTGAAAGTAACCTGCAGGGTCCACTCCTTTTTCCTGCTTCCTCAGAACAGATCAGCCACTTTAATTACCAAACAGAAATCTACACAAAATACTCCAGTTCTATTTCTCTATTTTTTCTTTAACAGCAGTGCACTTCACAGGTCTACCGTGCGCGGTTTGGGACTGGGACAGAGTAAATCAGAATGTGGAGAAGGAGGATGGAAGGACTCAAGGTGGGACAGCTAGAAGGAGAAGGTTATCAACTTCAAAAAGAACCCATGTTGATGGCTAGGACTCTGAGGCCTAGTCCTCACTCAGCTCTGTGAACTGGAGTGTGGTGCTTTGATTTGGAAATGCTGCTCAGTGTGTGTTTGCTGCATTGCTAGCTCAAATGTGAAATTACTCTAATGTTCTTGCACTTACTCTGAGTCTTCTTGTACACTCCCGACTCCTCATAAAGCTTACCTTGCTTCCTTTACTTTATAATACAGCTACTGTTTTTTGCAATACACAGGCCTTCTACTAGTCCTCTCCTGCACAAACAAAACAAGACACTGTATTATCTACTGGACAGGTTCCGACAGGCACCCAAGAGTGACGGACATTCCAAGAAGAATGGAGATGCATTGCCCAATTTGGCAATACAGTATAATTTTCCTTTTAACAATCATAATTTTGAGAACTGGGTGGGTTAAATTCAATCTTCCATATTTCAAAACTAGAAGACAGAAGACTTAGGATATACTATCTGGGGTCCTTCTGGGGCAGAAAGGCTGTTTGCGATGCATTTAACTGAACTGTGTCATTCTTATCCCTTTGTTTCCTTCCATAACAGATAGATGATGGTGTGCTGCTCAGTGCCCCAACAAATATTGTCATGTGTAGTGTTTGTCTTTGTCACACCTTTCCCCAGATCCCATTTCTTAACCATTCATCAAGCCCCTAACCCCTTTCCCTCGGGCTGTGTGATTCATTGAGGTATGACCTAATTTTACACCATAAATGAATCACACACCATCTGGGGCTGGTGTGGTGAAAGCAACATCAACTCAATTCATGACCTTCTAACCTTCTATTACCTGGGCAATATTTCATACCGGTTCCATCAACATCATCATTCATGCCTTGTGTGTGTGTTCCGTAAACGCTTTACCTGATCCAACCACTCTTGATTCTGAACCAACGTCTCCTGACTCCATGATATAATTTCCTACATTTAGTTTTATAGCTCCCCACTATTGCACAGAAGAAATTGATACTGCTAGATTTTATTATCATATGGTCTTCTTTATTGTGTGTCTAGTGCTGTCATTGCAGTAGACTCATCTTAGTCTTCCTAAAGGTACGATGTATGACCCACTAACTCGCTGTTTTCTTTCACTCTAGTTGACAGTGAAGGACAACGTCTTAATTGATCCTGCAGTTGGAGTTCGCGTAGGTGGAAGTGGCACCTTCTGGCTTCCCTGTTAGGATGCTAGCATGCTACTGCTACTACCCCTACCACCCCCTTAAGATTCCACCTTAGGAAAACCCCTGCAGTAGGAAGACTCCTTCACTTCATCTATTCAGGTAAGAGAAGAACCATGGATTGAAATCAACTTGTTTAGTTTCTAATTAACTCCTACTGAAGAAGATGTTGTCTGTGTGTACTAGATTTTTGTAGGTAAAATAGGCAACAGCAATCATTCCCTAGTGGTCAATATATAGTTTCAGGGGGGAATAGGGCAATGATATAAGTAAATGACACACTTTTTTAGCAGATTAAAAAAACAGGCTACACTAAAAGACAGCAATGCAAATTAAAAGTCTAAAACACCAAAATAAAGTTTTGAGACGCAAATGAAGTAAACAATAAAAAAAATCCCCTTTAATTATTTGTGAATAGAAAACCGTCTCTCTCCAAGCACTATAGTCCTACTCCTCTCCCGAACAAATAACCCTGTCCCCAAAGAGTACAGCAAAAAGACCAAAGTTCATCCCAAATCCCTCTCCACCTTCTCTACCTACAACAAGTCCTTCCTGCCAAAACAAAAAATAAAAGAGCTTAAATGAGGGCACTGCCGAAAGGCTCTGGAGCTGGTCCAGGCTCTGCTCAATTCTGGAACTGCAGGATGCAGTTGAACAATGACCTCTTGGAGTGGGAGCATCAATTGCAGTCAGGGACCCTGACATCTGCCCATGGTGCCGGCGATGTACTGGCCTCGCGACTTGGGGCTGGCGTGTTTCTATGCTGGGTCCTGCATCTGAGGCAGCTGTTTCAGCCTCTTCTTCCTCCAGGATCACCAGCCGCCGATATTCAGCCTGCCTCAGACAGGCCACTATCTCTTGTCTGGTTGGTGGTGGTCGTGGAGCAGGAGTAGCTATATTGAGAAAAAGAAGAACAAGGACAAATTGGAAACAATGCTCTGAACAAACACTTCTTCAAAGGACAGGTAGTATGTGGCACAGTAGCACTTCATTGGTCGATCCCTAGGACATTGGAATTTGATGTGATTATGATTAGGAGAGTCACAGGGCCAATTTTATTTGTTTACCAACACATGCCTCACATAGAAAGCACTGACTGTCTGGTAGAAAAGAATTAAGGCAGAATAAAACCAGGTTAAAAAAAAAACAGTGATTTAATTTTTTTCTTTTGACAGCTTTTCTAATAACTAAACAAACAGATTTAGTGGAAAAATAAAAATAAATGACCTTTCATTTATGATGATTAAGGCATTGTGCGCTATTGAATACAAGTTGTTGTGCCAAATAATTGAAGGCATGCTTGGCAACGCTTCGAGTACTTTGCTACTGTGTGCAGCTCGGGCAGCTGTAGCTGACAATTATCTATCTTTAATTCCAATGGCCCTGCTCTTCCCCAAATGTATTTCACTTAGTTTCTACTCTGACTTCAAAAAGACAGCTGAATAAATAAGATACATCACACATATCATGTAAAAAATCTGGTTATATTTATCCTGCCTGCTGTAAGTAGACAGTGGGGAAAATGATGCACCTCACTACAGGAAAAGGAATGGACTATATAGATTGTATTTGGCACCTTCGTCACAGAGTATCCCCTATGCGAAGCTTGAAATCAAATCTGGCACTTATTTGTCTCACTTTACTCACTTTACTCACTGGCCTCGCCCACCATCACAAATTCTTTCCAACAAATTCATTCGCTGGACAGTAAGGAAAGGAAAGAAACCTGACTTACTCTACTGCAGAGTAAGGCAGAGGGATTAGGTAGGTAGGTAGAACTTTTGCTATTGAAGAATAGAGGGGCGGCAATGATCATTGATTCATCAAATGCCTAAGCTTTGGCTTATTCAATCACTGTATAGCAAAAGTCTAAAAGGAAAAATCTGAACAGGGGTAAAAATAAATCAGTCATTGGTGACAAAATGCCATGGGCGGGGAAAGGGTTGATGAATGATGATGTGATTTATATATTCCCCATTTAATAAATACAGTGAGTCAAGGGATTAGAGCACAAATTAAAAAGCCCCCCACACTTTTAACCATAGCTTTGATAACCATAAATGTTAAAACAAAAAAATTAAGTGAGAACTAAGGATGTCCTTCTACAGAAGAGCTGCCTTTTTTATTCATCCAAGCAATTATTCAAGCATCCTTTGTCTTCCTACTATATTCACCCGTAGCCACCATGATTTAAGCTTTACTTTCTCTCATCCAGTCTTTCACCCAAATTCACAATCCTTTATCCATCCATTCACTACCCACTGTCCACCATTTCTTTCAATCATCCTTCCACCCATCCATCCATTTACCCAGTACTAACCTATGTGTCCTTTTTCATCCACTCATGCATCCTTTGCTTTCACTCTTTTCACCCATCCTTTCTTTTAACCTTCTGTTCTTTCACATTTCCATCAAGCCATCATATTTAGAGTACATTATGCGTGCAGAGTTGCAGATGCAGGAAGGCATAAGTAACCCAAACACTGCTGTAGATGTAATCTGTGGGGTAGGGGGGGAGGGAAGGTTCACAAATCTGATCACAGCACCCTTGTAGCTAGTGAGTGATTGTCATTTTCAGTAAGCAAGCAAAGTGACTTACCATCCCCGCCCCTGCCGCCGCGTCTCCCCCCGCTCCATCTGCTACTGCAGTGGTGGACCTTGAGCCTGCTCCACTGGTTGCACTGGTTGATGTGGGTAGAAAAAACAGTGTACAGTTTTTAGATTCCACGTACACCTCCCCTTCTTACTTTTTTTAATCAAACATATGCAACCACAATACATTGTTATAGTTCAGTTAGCACTGCAGTATTTTGTTGGAGTGTTAGAAAAGCCAGGTAGTCAGGCTAACCAAAATCTTTGCATAATAGAGGGGCAGAGCTATAGCTTATGATTGAGGATGACTCAGAGTAATTGAAGAGCAATGAAGGGGTGAAATACAAAATGGTCAATGAAAGACAGAAAAAAAGCTAATGCAGGGATAACATGAATTAAACAAAACTTGGATAGGAAATTTGGAAAAAAAGGAGACAGTATAAGTTAAAAAAGGTAAAATTAAAAGTAGTATAAAAGTGGGGAGAGGTAACAGTTAGGGAAATAATAACAATAATATTAAATGATAGGACTTACTGGGATGAGCAGAGCCATCAGCGTTGATGGTAGGCGCCTCCACAGCACCTGCTGGACCCACCAGTGTAGTGCCCCTTTCTTGCACTTGGGTGCTGATGTAAGAAATAAAGAAGATTAAAAAAATACATTAGTGGTATCGTTAATCTCCACAAAAGTATTATATAACAGGCAAATGCACAAACAATGTACTTAAGTCAGATCGCCTGTGGTACTAGTATGATCAACTATTGTTGAGCAGGCTATACTCCTAAAATCCCTATTCCAAATTTCCCTAACAAAAGCTATATTTGGAATTAATGCATTGCAATGAATGATCTTTCATTCTCTTCTCATTCTGTTCTCATTTCACAACCCCCTTGATGGACCAACTCAGTCTCCCATTTTTGCAATGCATGCATACTTGCATCACTGTGAAATTGCTTGAGACTGTAAGAGCTACACAAAGTCACAGAGAACACTAACTCACTGATATCACTAATTCACTATGGAGACGGGAGGACAGAGGAGTCAGCGTTGTAATGGCTTCTTAAATAGTCAGTCAAAGCGAGTGCCTACGATTACGATGATGTAGCGCCGAGCACCTGCCTAGCTCTAACTGGATCACAAAATAAATAATATTCTTAATGTAAACTAAATGTAACCTACTTCTGGGTAGAAGCCGCATGCTATTCGGAAAAAAAGTTAGCATTGTAGAACACAATCACAATAAAAATATAATACTCACCAAGCCACGAATTCTCGACAGCCAGCAGGTCGAGCATGTGCTGCTCGCGGTCTATTAAATCAGCCCAACGGTGCGTCAGCTGCTGGGTGCTGCGCTGGACCTGGGTGGTGGCCCTGACACACCAGCGCACCTTATGCCAATACAGCCGGTGCTCCCAAGCCTGCCCCCTGCTGCCATTATTGAGGGGAGGTGGAGCTGCACATAAAACAACAGTGCTGCCACCTCCTCCTCACTAAAGATTGGCTGAGGCTACACCCTTTGATGGCACCACCCCCCAGTAAGTAGGCGGCTGCTGTTCCCCTGCATGGTGCTGGGAGGGATAGGGTGAAGAAGAGAAGAAATGAAACAGGAGAAGGAAGGAAGAAATAAGGGAAACATAAACTAAAATACAAAAAATCAAAAAAAAAAAAAAAAAAAAAAGAAATAATCCAACACGAAAAGACACACTAATACAAAAAATAAAAAATAGGGGTAGGTTAAGTTAAAGGGCAGTGGATTTCAAAGATTGATGTGGGATGAAAAAAACAGGCCCAACACCATAAACAGAGTGAAAAAAGGTGCTATGCCCAAGGGAACCGCTTGGTGCCATTCGCATGCGATTTGGAACGTGAGTATGTACTTTGCGTTGCATTTGATGTCAAACACAATGCAAATGGATGCAACGGAGAACTCTGCCCACTGGCCGAACTCCCTGTAGCGCAATGGACTTTTTTTTCCACTTCGTAGAGTTCCACATAGCATGACTCCGCGCACGCCACCCAGGCCTAGTCATTTTCAGAACTTTGTCCTCTCAGACTAGGGCATTTTGCACCGGGGGGGGTCTGAAGTATTTTCTGAAAAGAGTGTGTGCAGGAAGAACTCGGGCCTCACGGATCACCTTCTATTTTTTTAGTTGATCGCAGCTGAATATAGTAAGGCTGACTTGGGCTTGGCAGAACTCTCCCCATTGTTTCCAATGCCCATGATTGTTCCCTCACTGGAGTACATAGATAATATTTTTTGATAAAGGAGGCATTCCATGACATCACTGGGTCGCCCATATCATCCATGAGAAGCATCCTATCCTTTCAATTGCTTTCAAGCAAGATGTTTTACAAGACAAGCACTTGCCAATGAAGGGTTCTCTCTTGTAATAGGAGTGTGTACCTCACATACAGATTGGTTCGGCCTGCTTTTTACTTTTTTTCATGCTTCCCTTTCTTTATTCCGCCTGAATTTGATGACTGGTCTAATGGTCTGTGGAGCCAGAATGTGTGCGTGTTGATGTCCACTACCCAGCTATACAATACTGAGGCAGACAAGCACTTTGTCGATAAGCAGCTTCTTAGAAACGGATAGAGCCGTCTGTCAATACTGACTCTTTCCACGTGCTTTGCGAATCACCTTATTGAATTAACTTTCATTCTACTGGAATCAGCCAAGCTTCATGATGTGGTCTCGAAATTTTCGATTTATAATAGAGGGCCATTTTCTGATTGCAGTTTCACTCGCACGGCACTGGTTGCAAAATTACTTTAAAGACTATTCAAGTAATTTTAAGAGTATGACTAAAAAAAGCAGTGTTTGATAACCCTAAAACATGACAAACGCTAGTGTAAAACGTGTAATATTCTTGGACCACTAGCCAATAAAAAAGTTCCAAAGGGAGATGATCTAACAATAATTTCTTCATCTCTCAGCAGTGCTTTGAACCTCACTTCTGTCATTTCTAAGCGCTGTAAAGCAGGTTTTACACTGTTCACTTTAATGGCACCCAATATAGTACCCTCAAAAGACTGGAAAGCTGAGGTGGCGTTGGGGTCCAAACCTTTGACCTGCAGATCACAGATGACATCAGTATCGAGTATTTGCCGTAGTGAGCCCGCTGACCAGACTTCTTTAGTATCTAACACAAAAGAGGGTAAGGTTATTACAACAACACAAGAAAGTTCTCAAACTAAATCAATTACTTCTTGTAAAACTATCTTATGTTCCAGCCCACAAATTACACATGTTTTTATACACTTCAGGTAATGTGAACACGCCGGTGTTCAGTGTCAGACATCCTGACAGAGCAATCTGGCAGTGCCAGAAGGACTGGTCTGTCAGATCAGTGAGTGGCCGTATTTTTCGCTGTTTGTGAGCCTCTTTTATGGTCTAGTGGCTCTGTTCTTACTGTTCATCTCCTGATATTATCTTAACAATTTTCTGCAGCAAGCACAAATGCATAGTCTCCCATACCTTGCAAAACGCCACAGCATGTCTTTACAAGTTCAAAACTGCCTTGATTTGCAAATGTGGGTGACTTTTTTTTAGGTATCTGATTCACTAATGAGGGCAACTCTTACTATGGTGCCAGGTCCTATTTTCCGTCTCAGTTCATCCCTGCAGGTTTTATTGGAAAGGTAAACCATATGAATATTTCTCTTATGAATATTTCTCTTCTATTGCTGTGAAAGTCAGTCATTAATCTAGGCGTTAGGTCCATATTCATTCTCATATAATAATAAGTCTGATAATTCTGATGGTTTCATAGTTCTATTTCACACTTCTCCCACTATGTTTCACCCATTCAAAATTTTTGTCAGTACTGTCAGACCCATTCAGGGGCGACTAGTCAGCCAGGGGATATTGTGCCTCAATTGTGGTGGTTGACATTATTTGCCACTGGTGACCCAAGGCCCAACTTACTATAGTTTTTCAAACTGGTCCAAGTACTACCATTTTTAGGGTCGAACTTGCATCGCATGCGCTTGCGCATGCGTTTCGCTTGCAAGACGCTTTAGGAGTCAGAAAAGGGTTCGGAGCCCCTTTCACGTCCCGTCAGTTGTCTTTCATTGGTTTATGGGCTTGCCTGTTAAAATCTGTTTGCTTTTTATTAGTGGAAGGCACGCATACGTCATGCCTTTTCCGGTGGTTAGCCCTCCTTGAGCGCAGCGACCAAGTACTGAAAACATGCACGGCTCGCTGTTTCATGTCCGGTTTGTGGACTACTTTTTATCTTTTGTTCGCTGCGCGATCTCTCTTGGCAGAAGTCGAGCGCTTTGCATAACATCCACCCTGTTACATAGTTAATTGCACTTTTGCCGGTTCCGTAGATAATTGCACTTTTGCTGATAGGTTATATTACGAGTGAACAGTAGCAGCGTGATCGCGCTGTTTTTTTCTGGGACTGATTGCACCCCCGTAACTAGCGTGCAAAAAAAGTGTGATTTGTTTCTTACACTGTTGATATTAATGGTTGATAAAGCTACTGCTATGGTTAATTTTCCTGTGGGGGTGCAGCAGTTACTATTCCCCACCCCCACTACGCCAGGCTGCATGACCTCTGCTTGCCGTCGCCTTGTTTACAACTGCGACAACCGTGACTAGAAATACATGCCTTTACAGCAAACTCATTAGCTGGGATGGGGATACTATGTCGTCACTAGGACTGTTATGTGTCGGCCTTCACTTTGGCAACCTGGGCACCACAGCCTGTGAAATGCAGGTTGCCCAATCGTGAGCACAAGGCACCACAGCAGAAGAGGGCATGCAGTGCGTGCACCACTCCTAGTCCATGAAGTAGTGCCTGAAGAATGCTTGGCCGGTGACAATGGCTGCTTTCTGCAGCACGGGGTCATGTAGGTATTCTCATAAATAAGTATGTCATCTTTACATTACAACTTTGTTGACGTGGAAATAACAGGCTTTGGCAGGGTGTGTATGGCGTGTTGAGTTTTGTGATGGCGCCGGCAAACAAAAGGGCATCTACTGTACACATCTGCAGTAGAGCAAGAGAAGCTTCCGGGAGCCACTGTTTCTAAGAAGAGATCAGTCCATGAGGGCGAGGCAGGATTAGTGCTGTCTGTCCTGCACACAATCTCTACTCTTTATGTATGGCCACAGGCTACTCTACATACATTGTACCTTTGATAACTGAGCAGGAACTGAGGGGCTGAGAAGAGAACCCCTATCAAAAGCAATGACCTGCTTGTCAGGGCACCTGCACTCCAATCTGTACCCTCTGTCACCTCCGAAAATTACATCCGCCTCCTTGAGAGACCTGGTGTTGACTAATGGTGTATTTCGCCTTTTGTGCCTCTATTTTTACACAGTGCTTGGAGAATTTGTTCTCATGTTTGGTGACCTTGGCACCTGCACAATGAGCAGACAATGGTTTTACCTGTGGATTCACCAATCTGGCCTGACTGTCGGATCGGAGGTTTGTCACCATCATACCACACTTGTGTGGTGAAACTAGAGCATCTTCAAGTCTTAGGTGGTTCGTGAAAGTGATGTCATGGCTTGCTTCAGGCAAAGTGGCAAGTTTTGTTTGCGCGCTTTATGCACAACGTTAAGGACTTAAGACCCACGTGACAACAGCTTTATCTGCTCTTTTTGTGATATCATTGCTAATTGAGATCAGATGGCAGCAGTTCCTGTAGTGTTCACTTAATGACATCACAGCTGACTTGAAAACTACAGTTGTTATGCTGGTGTTCCATTGTGAAGTCACTGCTGACTTGAGATTGGGTGACAGTGTTTCCCCTGGTGTTAGACTGTGAAGCTTTGGTACACTTCAGATCAGATGCCAGCAGTTCCACTGATGTTCCTTTGTAAAGCCACTGTACTTTAAAAGAACAGGCACCAGCAATTCCAGTACAGATCCACTGTGAAGTTACTGTTTTCTTGAAATCATGTGGCACCAGGTCTACTTGTGCTCAATTGTGAAGTCATTGCTCACTTGAGATCAAGCGGCAGCAGTTCCACTGGTGTTCCATTGTGAAGTCACTATTCACTTGAGATCAAGTGGACTACTTTTTATCTTTTGTTCGCAGCGCGATCTCGCTTGGCAGAAGTCGAGCGCTTTGCATGACATCGACGATGTTACATAGTTAATTGCACTTTTGCCGGTTACGTAGGTAATTGCACTTTTGCCAATAAGTTTCATTATGACTGAACTGTAGCAGCGCGATCGTGCTGTTTTTTTATTATAATGTGGGAAGAAAAATCCAGTTGGGAGTTTACAACTGCTAATGGCTGTAACTCAGAGAACTGCATTGCAATTGCTTGTTACACTTGGTTCTCAGGGCAGAGAGGCCTCCTGGTCAGTGTCTCCTCATACAGGGCAAGAAAGGCTCCTTCCCTCTCAGCAGGCAGGGTGGTTACTACGTGCTTTGGGGAGATACACAGCTTATCCAGCACAAAGTCCAGCCTTCATGTGATGTCTCTTTGGCTATGGAAGCCTAGATGTCAGGCAGGCACCAGCCCTGGTTGTACAGTTGTCCTTTGAGTATTTTTTCAGATGTGAGGATTTGAGTGTAGTACACAATATGGCTGGGTAGCCTTATTGTGCAGTACACTATCAAGAAAGTGTAAAGCATTTAACAGCACCAAACAATGAACTAAGAGAGTCACACGACACAAAAGAAACAAGATACTAATTTATAGAAATAGAGTTTATTTTTATGAATTTTTAGAGACCATAATCATTGAAATCCACCAGAGAGTTCCAGAGAGATACAGATTTTAGAAGCAATAAATAACTTTTAAATCAACTGCAAACAAAGATTGGCCATTAAAAAGTTTAAAAACGTTTGAAATGTTTTGAAACAGTTAGTCTGAATGTTCTAGCCTGAGTTGGATAACCAAGTCCGGCTGGTCAGAGGTCTAGGGTGCCAAAGTGGACACTTTAGACAGTTACCTCGCCACCAGAGCATTTTCAAAGCAAGATCCAAAGTTTATAGGATAGTCGCTATAGATGACAAAGGAGTGGTCCTGATGCTGAGGGATGCAGGCTTAAAGATGCTCAAGGATGCTCCTGATGCTGTGAAGTCCAGTTGAGTCCTCTCTCCACAGGTGAGTCGGGTTGACTCTGTCCATGGATCTCGGGGTGCCATAAAGTCCTCGTTGCATGGTTCCAAGGGTTGCCGATGCAGGCCTTGTGATTTTGCAACACAGTGGTCACAGTGCAAATCTTTGGTGGGGGCTGGTGCCTACCTTTGGTGTCAAATCCAGTCACAACCATCACTCATGAGTCCAGCAGAAACAGGTCCACCTTTTGGCTGTCTCCGAATTGTCCTTTGGGGTGTCTGATGTACGGTAGTGGCAAAATGTATGCGGTGGCTACCAGAGATGAGACTTGGGCTCTTCCAGCTTTAATGTCCCCAATTCTGGGGGGAGAGGAGGATACCCAAATGACCCTTGGAGTCTCTGCTTCAGACTGGGAATCAACTTTTACCCAAGTCAGGCATGCAGAACAGGGTCCAAATTCAGCTAGTCCAGAGTGCAGTAGGTTTAGTGACTCCGGCGATACAGCCTCCCTTTGTGTGCTTCCAACGGGTGCAAAGTGACCTCCTTCTGGTTCTCCCTCCAAGTCCAGTAAGGGTGCCAAGGGTGCCCATTATATCTTAGCAAAGTGTCCCGATGGGACAACACAATCACTAATCAATGGGCTACTTGGCTCCCTTCTCTCTGGTGACGGTTCCAATAATGTGTGGCATCTGGCTATCGCACAGTGCAACATTTTTGCCACAACCAACATGGCAGAATCCTTCCTTGACTGTAAAGACCTTGGTAGCCCATCCCCAGAGGTGTGGCTACCATGGGGCTACACGCCCCTGGAAAACCGGTTTGTGAACTGGTTTTCCTTCTCCTGTCCATGGCTCCACTCTGTCTGGAGGAAACAAAGGCCTCCTGCTCCAGAGTGTTGTCACACTTCAAATACGGCTTCAACTTTGAAGCTCACCTTTTGGGCTAACACCCTGTTGAGCCATCCTTTGGAATGAGGGCACACCTTACAGTGCAGCAACAGCCTTTGTTTCTGGCCTGAGAGTTGTTAAATGTCTCCCCAGGCGGGCAGAAAACCTTCTGTGCATCAGTGCCTTTATGAAGGCACTGGACTAGCTAGGGCACAGAGTGGCAAATTCGTAAAAGTTGCTTACATTTAAAAGTGACATTAATTTTGACTTGGCCACCAAGTTGCATCTTATGCCATGATTCATTTGATACCTTACATGACCCACTTTGGTACTTGCAGTCAAAAGTTAGCCGGGTTGGGATGCCACTGGGTAACTCTGTATTAGCTAGTGGGTCTACCAAGTAGACCCACAGCAAAATAACAATTTGGAAGTGTTGTTGCTAAGACATACATAAAACATATATCTTAACAAAATACAGCTCCCTGCCATAGGACTCCATAGGCTTTCTTTATGGGAGACTTATATATAATGTTAAGGGATAGAGTAGCTGTGTCATCGGTTTAAATGGCAAACTCAAACTGGCAATGAAAACACTGTCCTTCCAGTCTACGGGGGCAGGCTGGGGACTATTTTGTGTCCTGTCACACGAAGAGTGGCACAAACAGTGCTGCAACCCTAAGTGGACACTCTGTCTAACATGCTCATGGTACCGTGTACTGGGGACTTATAAGTAAGTCAGGTCTTGCTAATTGGGTGAATCCAAGTCAAGGCCGGACTGGTCATACCGGGAACCATGGGGTGGCTGCTTTTGTTACTGGGGGCTGCTTTGGTAGCAGTGCAGCAGTTTTAAAAGCACTGCAGAGTTCCTTGCATATCCAACAGGTTTCAGGCAACAATAAAAGTGCCAAGATAACTGGTGAATAATGTACCTGCTGGAAAGAGATCAGGGTTTTGTCTAGAGGCAATTCTTACTCAGCTAAGGTAGTGCAGAGGGTTAATATGCCTGCTGCAAATAATGTGTACTACACAGATCACATAACAGTATTTCATGTGCATAGCTCAGTGGGATCCTGCTTTTGTCATAGAGATCCTTTTGTTACTGTGCAGCTCATAAGTTACAATCATAATCTAGCACAGTGAGCTAAGAACTGCATGCAAACTGCATGGTACAGGTTAGAAAGTTATGTTTCTTCCTAGTCTTTGATTATCCTAATTTAGCTAAAAAGGGTTTGTTTGGGTAGGAAAAAATTATTAGTAAAGTCAACCCTAACCACTGTATCACATTCTGAATCCTGATTTTATGCTTCCCCAGGCCAAGCACTTTTACAAAATGCTTTCCATTATATATGACATGTGAATTCTACATCTTGCAGTCCCCTTTGTCTTCTGTAATATTTTCTATACACCGATTTACACATGCACATTTGTGTGTGTGTGATGTAAAGTGCTCCAACATCCAACATTGGTAAGAGAAGTGCTATAAAAATGAATTACATGTTAGAGAGGGGCTATGGAGAGGCACTGTTGGAGGGTGATGGTGAGGGAATAATTGAAGAGCCCCAGTAAAGATTGCTGTATCCTGGTGCACTGTGATGTCATCATTTACTATGGTTTAAAAATGAATGCAATGTATTATGTAATGAAAAATGTGTTGTAGAATGCACCATTTTGCCATTCTTTCCCAAATGTTCTTGGAGGGGGGTTGAGCGAACCCCCAAACCCTATTGTAGTGGTCAGACTTGCTCGCTATACACCCTAGGTGGGCTGGTCTGACAAAATGTACCAGGTCTGCTTTGGGTTCCAAGTTCAGCTCTGCATGCAATTTGAATAGGGTTAAAACACTGGCACTGAGGTCTGGTTAGTTGGCCTCAGTGCACTCTCAGAGTCCAAAAACAGCAGTTATTAGTCCAAATGGGGACAAAAAGAGGATGGAAACCTGCAAAATGCCTGTTTCCTTAAATAACCCCCCCTCCCCTCTCCCCCCAGCTAATGGATCGGGGAGACTTCAACCACACTCTTGGTGAATCTCACTGACGATTCAGCAAGGCAGGATGTAAGAAACTTGCCTTACATCCTTCTGTCAGGATCATTCCCACTGGAGAACTGACCTACCACAAATCTCACAGGACCCATCCTAAATGGGATGTTAACAAATTCTGGAACTCATTTACAAAGTTTTGCTGAAAAGCAGCATCGCAAGCCTTTTTGCTGCGATGCCCTGCATCAAAACAAAAGGGCAGGAGAGCGCCATATCTACAAGTCATGGCACTTTCTTCTCCTTTCCCCCTTCGCTGGTGCACAAATTGCTGCTATGAGCCAAGGCAGGCCCCATTGAAACATGGTGCAAGCATGCCTGCGTTGCGGGGATGATTGCTGTTGTGCAGGAAGGGGCACCTTCCTGCACAAAAACAATCATGAGAGATGTTTTCCACCTATTGCAGCACACATAGAAAGAGTTAAAATAGGGAGAAATAATGTTATTCCTCCATGTTGCGCCACCTTTACGCCACCCCTCTGGCATAGGAAACTGTTGCATTCCCAGGTTTATGAAACCTTGTAAATCTGGGAATATGTCAGATTCCATTGGTGTTGTGTGGGAACACCCAGAGCAACACCCATGAACTGCCCCTTTCACGCAGAGCAATGCATGAAAGGGGGGTATATCCACAAGGCCATTTGAAGAAACGCCAAGTGGCTTTGCGTAGCCTTGTAAATATGGCTCTGCAGCCTGCACCGCGGGGCATCAAAAAAAAGTGACACACTGGCATCACCGGCTGCTTGTAAATAAGGCATCTTTTCTTTTGAGCATTGGAAGAGAAAGAAGTACCTACCTCCTCTAACCCTAACATAGCCAGGACAACATCTAGCTTACTCAGAAAGGTTATCCAACATTGGAGTAATCCCACCATCATCAACAAGGTGAGGGGGCCTACCTTATTACCTGTCATAGGGTCTGGCCACCATGCTAGGGATACTGGTGCCATAAAGGCAAACACCTAGCTTGGGCTACTGGCAGCTGTCAGTGCTAATAATCACACATTTAGGTCTCCACTGACAGGTGGCTATGGTACTGAATATTTGTCTTGAGGTTCAGAGTATCTTTTTGCTTTTTCTGAGTCGGGGGCACCACACCTTGTCACAGACACCCTCCTCCTACTCTCCCTTCTGTTAGCTCAGGTGTCACAACCTCCTGCTGAACAGTGGCCTTTCTTTGCAGGACTTATTGGGGGTCAAGTGAGGCCTTCCTGTAACCAACTTTGGAGGTCTCCCATACTGGGATAGAAGCCCCTTGGCTCACAGGAACTTTTTTCAAAGGCTGTCTCCCTCTCCTACCTTTCATTTGCTTGCCTTTCTTCTGGGCCTACTCTACAGGAGCAACACCTCCAGAATCCTGTCCAACTACCACTCCTGGGCTCAGACCAACCTCTGAGAGGTCATTTCCAAGGGGTCAATCTAGTGAGAGGTCTGGACTGACTACCACCCTATGGCATCTAAGGGAATTCTCTACCGCTATAGTTACTACAGCCACAGGCCTAACAGTAACTCCTCCTTGGACAGCCATTACCCTTCTAGTATCTCTTGGAAATACTGGTCTGGAGACACTAGCCTGTCAAGGACAATGGTGTGACTGGCACAGGTATCTCACAGGGCAGTGACTGGGATTACCATGATGCTCTGTTATTGGATCTGAAAAACAATAGTGCAATGTAATGTTATTCCACTGTCCTTTACTTCCATATGTACACACATTTGAAAAACAAGTGCATTTGACAGTCGCCATGCTATGGATTAAAATACCACTTCTTGTCTATCTCAACCTTGTTAACACCTGCGCATAGCTACATTGGTTGATGAAAATGCTTATATTAATCATTGTCTTTTGAATCCAAGATATCAAAAAATGTGTTGTGGCATGCTGAGTAGAATTGGTAGCCACACACAAGTTAAATTTCACTGTCCATATGATGGCCTATTACAGTTCCATGTGCATTATGAACCACTTTGTATCCAATGTATTGCAGCCACTCCAATCTACTCACCACTGTGTTTGATTCAATGTCTGTCACATGTAACCTACAAATCTAAAATAACACTGTGGCATTTCAGGACATCTCTACAAGGTCAGCGCTCAAGTTGTCATCTGTCTAAATCAGGCTGCATTGGTAAGATAATAAAAATAACACAAAGACCTAATTAGTCTATCTCACTCTCGTTTTTAGGTTGGCCCTTTTATACACAAAGACACATGAAATGAACAAACCCTGTGCACCACCTTCACTCCAGCCCAGGAGCAAGCCTTCAGTGAGGACTCCAATGCTGCAAGCCAGGATGACCACAGGCCAGCAGGTCCATCTGGTCTGTCTGGCCAAACAGCTCCAGTGAGTCAAACTCTGCACACATCTACCTCTCCCACCACAGTTGCAACAACATCACAGCGTGAGGACATCTCCACTTCTTGTGCACCAAGGACATACCCACCAGTCCTGTACTTCCCAGTCCTGGTTCCTGTGCAAACACCAAAAACACAGCCTCCATTTCTGCCAGAACCCAGTGGGTTGGGGCCCACTTCCTCAAGGGCACAGGCTAGTGGGGGCAGGGCTCATGTGAGGGTTTTGTGGGCCGGCCAAGGGAGGCCACTGGGGTTTTTGTTAGCCAGACCACCATTGACCAAGTCTTGGGATCAGTCAACAGTCTCAAGACATGATGGGCCAGGTTACAACTGAGCTTTGAGAAATCAAGGAGGTGCAAAGGGAGCACATCTTGGCACTACAGACCCACAATGACAAAATGAGCTCCCTGACTGCAGTGCTATTTGACATTTACCATCATATGTGCAGAGCATTTCCTGTACCATAGGCCCCTGTCTGTGATCCTTCCACATCTAGGCAAACTACACCACTGCTGGCCACAGACAGGGAGGTCCTGCCACATGAGGGGCCTGCTCCTACCACCCCAGTCCCTGCACCTCTTCCCTCCTCCACCCGAGAGGGGACGGTCATCAGGACCAACAGGAGAGGATGGCAAGACCAACACCCCCACTTCCATGAGACGCAAAATCTAAATTCCTCCTTGTGTGTCTACCATTTACTTTGTGGACTATTTTATAGACACCTTTACCTTTTCTGAGGACAGCTGTATTTTGAATATTGGATTTCAAACGGTTTTTGGCTCTCCTATTATGTTTCCATCCACCATGATAGACTCTTTTTTGTTTATTTCATCTTTTCATTAAACACCTCACTCTTGTTTTTGTGTTATGTTAATAAATGTAATGAACACAGAGTACAAGACTCCTGTTGGAATATTTGTGGCATTTCCTTTGTCATGCCCATCTTCCACCATCATGCTGCCAAATCGTTAGGGGGGCATGGAGTAGGCAGCAGACTACGGGAGCTCCTGGTCCCGCGGCCACCTGCTCCCCCTCCAATGCCCATCCTGAGATGAGATTAGAGTGGAGGAGACACTGCTGGTCTCCCGAGATCCCTGGGATTCAGGTGGAAGTTACTAGAGTTAAATTTAGAGCCCCAAATAAACTTTTTTTCTGCCACGAATGCGGCCTCCTCAAAATGGCGACCAACACTGTTAGCCGGGTGCTGGGAGTGACACTGTGAAGTGGAGCGCCCGGAGAGCGGCAAGCATCTCCAAGTATCAGTGCAGGTGGGGGACAGAGACCGTGGAGACCCTTGAAATGTTGGTGCGCAACCCAAAATAAACACCCAGATCGGCTGATGCTCGAGTGCTTCGGAGGGCAAAGGCGATTGAGCGTTGCCATTGCTGAGAGCTGCGGAGCTTTGCAGAGGAGGTGCGACAGCCGGGGCAGATCGGGAGTTCGAGCTCCGGAGAGACACAGACCCGTGTACTGGAGACCTGGCCAGAGACCGATGTTCAGAGGGACTAGGGCGGTGCTGACTCGGCTCGGACACCTGGACCTCAGAAAACAGAGAGAGTCCTGCTGAAGACACGTGGAGACGGAGTGTGCGTACCCTGCGGCTTTACCGGTAAGGGAGAGCCATATCGGTGGGGATATAACTTACCCATTCCACTGAGGATTTGTGTCCACAGGGGAGGGAACTGTCCCCTGGGGGCACGCAGGAACACTGACACCTGGGGCATCTCTAAAGGCGCATTACCGTGAATGGCCAAAGATCTCAGTAAGAGGCGGGCACATGGGACGGACCCCACAGCTAGAAGAAGAACGAAGTGGATGCGGCTGGACCACTGAAGAAGGATTGTTTTGTTAGTCCCCAGGACCGGTAGCTGTGCTTCAGGAACAGTGCACAGTGTGCCGCAACTGACCCTCAAGTGCTGTGTTGTGAGCCCCCAACTTAAGCTAAACATTCATTTTGCCACGGAAAGGCACTACTTCATCACTATATAATCCAGACTCACAGACGTGAGTGAGCAGTGAGAGACCTACCCCTGGCATTCGAATGGGGAAGACCCTAAAAAAAAGAGATTGTGACATGGGTGGTCCCTTACATCCCAGACCGCGCACGGGGGGACGGACCCAGTCATACATACTGTACCGGAGATAGAATCCACCGCGCCAACACTCCAGGATGTGCTTCAAGCTATAGCGGCCTCCTGGACAGCGTTGGAGGTTAAAATCGATATGCTGAGTCAATCATAAGCGGCTGGCAGAGAGAGTCACCACAATGGAAAGAGAGCTGGCGGATGCAGTTCCCACCCTGGTTCCAGCGAATAGCCGGTTGAATACCATAGATAACCGCCTCAAGGTGCTGGAAAATAGGGCAGAAGATGAGGAGAAGCGAGACGTAATAACAACAGAATTATAGGGATTCCGGAAAAGAGTGAAGGCCCCCGATATGGTGGGATTCCTGGAGAACTGGCTACAGACAGTGGTTGCTCCGGAGGGACTGTCCACCTTCTTTGCCCAGGAAAGAGCTCACAGAGTGCCTAGCAGGGCACCACCTCCGGGGGCTCCTCTGAGGCCTGTGATAGCGAGACTCCTCCATTTTAGAGATAGGGACCATGTATTACGCGAAGCCCGGCAAAATGGTGAGATGTCAATAGCAAACAGTAAAATTTCCATCTTCCCAAATTTTTCTCAAGAGGTACAACGACGACGGGCAGAATATAACTCAGTGAAGCACAAACTTTGTGACCTGGAGATTCCTTACTCTATGTTATTCCCGGCCAGACTCAGGATGGTCGCACCGACTGGAACGGAATTTTTCTCCACGCCTGAGGAGGCCTGGGCCTAGTTGGAGTTGAGCTCTGTATCAGATCCGGATAACAAGTCTCACTACAGCAAGAAGAGATGACGGCCTAGGTCAGGAAGGCAACAGCCATCACATAGGGTTGACCCACCCACCCCAGACGAAGTACAGGAAGAAAGACAACGGGTGATGGAGGCGGTAGCGCTGATCACTGGAGCGCCTGGGGGTTCGGACGCGGCTTCGCATTCGAACCCACAGAAGGAGGATGGACGTTCGGACTCTGACACTGAGACTGCGACCTCTACTCAATCGAGCATAGTCCTACCTGCGGTCACCCCGGGAACAGCTGATGAAATAACTTAATTGAAAAAAAAAAGGCTGCCACAACAAGAATTAATTCACACTATGCCTGAGTCACTCAAAAGGCAAGCTCTTGAATAAGATGGTGCGACTGATGGAGCACACTAAGCCTACACCGCTAATGTTTAAAGACTACCTCTGCAAGATTATCTCATCATATTTACTACACAAATAATGAAGAAGGTCGGTCAGGTGGGGGGGCGCCCTGAAGCTTCCAGCTGTCGAATACTGAGACTGCCATCCCCACAATTACTGTTTGTAACACAGTAGAGACTATGATCACTGTTGAAATACTGTTGTTGTTTAATAGTTTGGGCGAAGACATCATGTCCTTTGCCCTGGGTAAGGGGAGTTGGGACATCAGTTGTTTAGTTATGAACCATGCCGTGCTGCCTGGACAAGCTGCATACTTATATAATGTGGGGTGCTCAATTCACTATTCATGGGTAGTCCGTTGAGCCTGAAATTCCTTATGTGGAATGTTCTAGAGATACGCTCCATGGCCAAGCGTCACACGGTATTCTCCTTTCTCACTAGACGGGGAACCCACATAGCGATGCTGCAGGAGACACATCTAGATGCTGACGAGAGTCGGGCTCTTCAGAAGCAATGGAGGGGTCAGGTCTACTGTACCACCTATTCCGCCTTTGCCAGAGGGACACTGATTTGGGTTAAGTCAGGAGTGTCTTACCAGCACATGACAACCATTATTGACCCGTTGGGCCGCTACACTGTAATTTCCAGAAAACTGGATGGTAGAGAGATAACCCTGGGTAGCATACATGTCCCTAACACATATCAGGGAGTCTTTTTGGCCTCCATGTCGACAAGGCTGGCAGCGTACCTTGTGGGACCAATAATCTTGGGAGGGGACTTCAATTGTGTAGCAGATATGATGTTGGACAGATCACACCCTCCCTTACCTTCATCCTCAACCATTTCGAACGACCCAATCATACCAGACCTGGCAACAAAACTGAGGACTGGTAGACACTTGGCGCGTCCAGCACGCAGACGACCAAAACTATTCATTTTACTCACCCATGCATGATTTACATGTCAGGTTAGATACCTTTCTCTCCTCACCTAGGATGCATGGACTAGTTCACGCGAGTGAATACCTCACTCATATAATCTCAGGCCATAACCCACTTCTCCTTAATCTAGGATGGGCCCGAGTACGAACACCAATACCTGCATGGAGGTTCCAGCCTTCTTTGCTGGAGGATGAGGCTTTTAAGCATACCATTGGTTTAGCAATAGACACTTATTTTGAGACTACTGAGAGCTCGACTACTTCAAACTTACTAGAGTGAGATGCGTTTAAAGTGGTCATCAGAGGGAATTGTCTCTTTGCAGTGGCCGGCGAAAGGCGCACACTGCTTTGTGATATAGAGGAGGCTGAAAGAAATCAGAGAGGTATAGAGCTGCAATGTCTCAAGACCCCAGAATTGCAAGCGTCACCCTTGTCCGTGCGAGAAACAACTATAGCGACAATAGACCGACTGCGCTGTTATGATTATAGGGCCTTTTTGAGACAAACACATGTAGAGGGTGACCGCGCAAGTTTCTTGTTGGCATGGCTGGCGAACCCAGCAAAGGGAGGCTCAGTTATAGTAGAACTCATGCAACCTGGGGGAACTTGTATTGGTTCCCAATCGGCTATTAACAATGAATTCTGTAAATACTACGCAGATTTAGACACTAGCAAGGTACATCCTTCGATGAGGAACTACAAGCTTTCCTGCGCCATCTGCCACTTCCTACTGTATCGACCCACGATGCAACTACACTGGGTGCACCGCTCACAGTAGCGGAAGTGAAAGAAACCATAACTACTATGGCACGTAATAAAAAAACCTGGCCCAGATGGGTTCCCAATAGAATTTTATTCGACTTACCTATCCAAGCTGGGACCTAGACTGGCAGCTGTCTATGAGGTGGCCGTTGAATGGCACTCTTGAAGATGATAACCCTCCCCAGACTGCTATATCTTTTCACGACCTTACCAGTGTGGATCCCGGGGGTTTCTTTAAAGATCTGAATTCTATGGTCAAGGGATTTATATGGGGAATGGGTAGACAAAGTCTGGCGCTCGCGGTGCTACAACGTTCTCTCGAGGAAGGTGGCCTGGCCGTCCCAGACCTTGAAGCTTATTATCTGGCAGGTCATCTACAATGGTTGACCAGATGGATGGCAAGCCGTGTGATGCCTGAACATGAAGTGTTACCTTTCACCCTCGAACTACCCACATTGGCCAGGGTCATCTTGGGTCTTGGCCTCCCAATGTCCTCTAGACCTCAGGCATTAGAGGTAATCCATAAATCCTGGAGACACCACCTCCGTAAGATAAAGTGCCCCAGGCTTATGCTTCTGAGACACCGATGTGATGTCTGTTAACGCTGCTGCAGAGGGGAAATTGGGGGGGAATCTGAAGATGGGAGGTGGCAGGGGCCACTACCCTGGGTGCCGTATATGAGGCAGACTCTTTGTTGCCTTTCGAGGACTTTCGAACCCGATATCAGATTCCAGTAGGGAATTTCCTACTCCGTCGGGTGCTCACAGACATGATGGGCAGACATTGGCAAACCGGGAGTACAGAGCCCCCTACATCAGAGGTGACTCAATACTTAGTAAGTGCCACGGGGACACACAGGGCGGTGACGTGCCTTTACAGAAAAATAAGAACCACAATGTCTCAACCACTGACAGGTCTTCTGTAAAAATGGGAAGTGGATCTGGGAGCCTCTATAGAAGACAAACATTGGGAGCAAATCCTGACTTGGACCCCGAGAGCCTCTAGGAATGCTCGATTTAAATTGATCAACACTTATGATCTTACACAGAGCATATCTGACCCCGGGTAGAATAAAGAGACACTTTGGGGCTCTGGGGGCCGGGTGCCCCAGATGCGAAGAGGAGGGTGCTGAATTCACCCACATGTTCGGACTCTGTCCAACATTACAGGAATACTAGCACGGGATCACGCAGCTCCTCACTGAAATTGTTGGATGGGAGGTACCTTCTGACCTCAGACATTGTTTGTTAGGAGCCTATCGCCGTCAGCCCAAACATAAACACACTAATCAATTTCAAGATTTGGCTTTGGTTCTAGCCAAAAGAGAAATTGCAATGACATGGAAAGCAGCAGCGGGACCACGGATACACACATGGAAAAGGGAACTCCTAAAATGGGCCAAAGCTGAGGAGACGATAAGACACCGGGAGGCACGGAGAGGCCAGGGCCCAGTGGAAAGGGCTAGGGTTTGGAGTACACTATTATACAACTGGGAAATGCAAGAGGAGGACACATTAAACTCCTGAATACCTCACAGGGCCACAGAACTAGACACTAGCAGAGACCTTTGAAACTACCCACAATAAAATAAAATAAATATCTACCAAGACAGGAACGAACCAATTAAAACAAATTAATACTGTATATAAACCTCACAGAGAAACACAAACACCCTGAAATCTTTCGACATATAGCATTGACCAGGCACACGAGTGGGAAGGAAGGGGGAGAGAGAGGGAGTTTGATCCCCTCAGAGAGAAGCTCATGCCATAGCAATGATAGGAATGGTTACTTGGCTAATCCTTGAATCTAGGCTTACTGATTCTTTAATGTATACTCATGCATAAATTGTGATTTAATGGAAACTGCAAACTACATGCCAAATAGTGAGAACGATACAGCTGGATAGGCATACTGTTGAAAGAGATTGACATAATTTTTCATTGTTGAACTCCAGAGCCCTCTTTGGGGAGAAGCGTTTTGTATTATCTGTCTTATATCAAAAACCAATTAAATATGTTGGAAAAAAAAATGCTGCCAAATCGTTAGACCATTCAGTTGGGAACAAATGTTGCAATTACAAAGAGGTAAAGTGTTAGCCAATGTATTCAAAGAAAAAAAACTCAACTGTGTGAATGCATTTGAAACATACAAATGTTGACAACAGGTACTTGTAGAAAAACCCTGAGGGATGTTATATCCTTGTGTCTGGATGACTGGAAGGTAGGGACCTTACTATAGAGGGGGTATATGCACCCAACCAGGACCAAGGGACTTTTCAGGAGTGTTGGCCCTAAAATAACCCAAGCAGTTCTGATGGGAGGGAGACTACAACTGCATATCTTACACTGACCTAGATAGGTCTCATCCTCCCATACATGGCTCTCCTATTCATTGCATGATTAAACTGTATCAGAAATGGCATAATAATTGGGGTCTTCTAGACTCATGGAGACACTTAAACTCCAACTCAAGAGATTACTCCTTTTACTCAGGGCTACATGACCTATTAGTTCGATTGGATGCCTTCCTGAAGTCCTCTGATGTCCATAGCACTGTCCGTACTGTGGAGTACTTGTGCCGCACTGTTTTGGATCATAGCCCACTATTGATCTCCATGGAGTGGCATGGGGAATGCCCTCACATTTCCAATAGGCAGTTAAAAGTGAAAGCGCTGGAAGACATAGCATTTTGCCACACTATAGGACAAGGCATCTGTAACTACTTTCTCAAAAATGCAGACTCCACTGCCAGCAGAACAGTGAAATGGGAGGTCTTTAAACCAGTTATTAGGGGCAGATACATAGCAGAGACAGTTGGGTGCTAGGTGCCCCCTGGAGAAACAGGTGGGAGACAAAGAGGAAGCCCTGCAGACCCTGGAGTGGGATAAACCTGGCAACCCAGCCTTGGACCCCTTATTGACAGAGGCAAGGGAAGCCGTGCTAGTGTCCTTGGAGAAGCTCCGCTGATTTGATTACAAGGCCTACATGACACAAGCACATGCAGAATGGGATGGGGCTGGAGCGCTTCTGGCGTGGCTGGTGAACTGCACCTGCAGCAGCACTCCGGTCTTAGAGTTTGCAGTTGAACGTGGCAAGCGACTATATCAACAAACAGATATAAATGCCAGATTTGCAGACTACTACACCTCTCTATATTCACTTCCAAGCACACCCCAATCACCTGCCCAATTGCACCTTCTGGAGGAACTGAACCTCTCACAACAGCAGGGTGTAGAGGGAGTGGACTTGGATGGGCCTATCTCCCTACAAGAGATCAAGGTAGCTATAAAAGTGATGCCAAGGGGTAAGATACCAGGAGCAGATGGACTCCCGGTAGAGTTCTAAGCCACCTACCTAGATGCATTGACCCCTAGACTAGTTGACCTCTAAGCAGAGGCACTGGAGGTTAGCCGACTTCCCCCCACAACAAAGCCATAGGTATACCTTTATTGAAACAGGGTCACCTGGCCACAGATGTTCAATCGTATTGTCCACTATCCATGATGAACAGGGACTATAAAATACTCAGCAGAATCCTTGCCATGCGCCTCCTCCCGTACATGCCGAAATTGATACACCCGGACCAAACCAGATTAATTCCACATAGTAAAACACTGCCATTAATATTAGATGCATTGTTTCTCTTCTACAACCACAAATTCCAGGTGCTGGGGAGGCAGTGATAGTAGCCATCGATATTAAGAAGGCTTTCAATACAGTAGACTGGGATGGGACCACCTATAGCGGGCCATGGAGAAGATGGGTCTTGAACAGGGGTTCTTTACGTGGACCTAGCTAGTGTACACTATGCCCACTGCTAGGGTCAGAACAGGTAGAATAATCTCAGAAGCTTAGGGGTTGGGAGAGGTACACAACAAGGCTGCACTCTCCCCACCTTCTCTTTGTGATAGTGGTTGAGCCACTGGTGCAGGTGGCTAGAGTTGGGGACCACTTCCAGGGGTTAAAAGCACATGGATACCTACATAAAATCAAACTATATGCAGATGATATGGTCCTCTTCCTCCGCAACTCACAACACACACTTCCACCACAAGACCTACGAGGGCTCTCAGGGGTGGGATGTACATTTAAGTACCTGGGAGTACACATATAACACAAATCCTCTGACCTGATAGAGGGTAATGTGTGGACGGCAATCAGAAAACTTAGGGCAGATAACGCCTTCTACAGGACACTCCCACTCTCGGTGGCAGGCAGCATTGTGGTCTTCAAAATGGTAGCCTCACTGTGACTGCTATATTTCTTTGTCACCCTTCCGATCTACCTGCCTCGATCACTGTTTCCAGAAATAAATTCCCTGGCCAAACAGCATATATGGGGTACAGGGATACGTAGAATAGCCCTGAGTAAGCTTCAGTGCCCAACCACAGAGGGGGGGACTGGCAGCCCCGGACCTGGAGCTTTATTACCTGGACAGCCAGCTTCAGAAGTTTGCTCAATGAATATATGCATGAACACAACCTGTCAGGGACCTACCCTGCACCACCCCACCATTTCAGAAATTACTTCAGTCCTATTGGCTCCTAGTAGACAGCACCCTACACTCTCTCCAGACCTGCAGGTGATACGCTGCTGCTGGCTGTGTGGCTTGCAGCGGACCAGGACAACTCTCCCCTACACTCTGGAAATTCCTCTTTGTGGGTAGCAACTCTCCCAGGAGGCAGGGCCCTTTTGGGGAGTGAGGGGGGGAGACTAAAATATTTTCACAATGGGGGACCTATATAGCGATGGGCAGCTCTTGCCCTTTGACCGAGGAGTACGGTCTTCCCCAGGGACAGTTCCTTTTATATAGAGCTCTTACCACCACCATCAGACGACACTGGAAACAGGGAACAACAGAGCTGCAAACACACCTAGGGTGCCACAGATTGTGCATCAACAGTGGAAAGGTGAAGCCAGTTACACTTCTATATGGGGCACTGTGGGCATGCACACTTCTCCCTTTGGGCGCCCTACAATCGAAGACGCCCAATGGATGATAATAATCTTGCACATATATGCAGTATCTATGAATGCCTGCTTTAAACTAATACATTTCTACTTTCTCCACAGGGCTTACCTTACCCCTGATAAAATAGCTTGATTGCTTGGAGTTCAAAACGTCTACCGCCCACGCTGTGCCTAATGGGACACAGACTTTTTCCACATGCCATGGACTTGTCTCCACTTGGGGGAGTTCTGGGAAGTAACTGAAAGACGGCCCCCCTTCTCTCCCCTGGCGGGAGGGGCTTCTGAGGGGCTTCCTGCACCCGAGATCACGGAAGGTCACCACAAAATTCATAGATCTAGTCCTCATCTTAGCAAAACAGGAAATCATAATTCGCTGGAAGTCCCCTCAGAGTCCCCTGGCAGCCAAATGGAAGAGCGTGTTACAACATTGGGTGAAATTGGAGGGTCACATCCTACTGTAGATAGCAGTGAAGGGTCACAGCTCCCCTGACAGAAACAGGGCCTGGGATCACTTGGTGGACTGTTTAAGGGACCCCGCGCCTGAAGCCTCTGACACTTTCACTTTAATCTCACAAGACACTGACAATGACATCAACGGAGAGGGTTATTGACCTCACATGGGACGGGAATGCCCGCAACACCACACATCGCACCTGGGGAGGTTATAACTCTAGTCTACTCAGGGAGCAGATACAGGGGGAAACTACTAAAGGGTTGTGTGTTGTTGGTTGAGGAATCTCGGAAGGGAGAAAACGTATGTATTTATAAAAATTGGCACCCTACTGAACAGTGCTAGGTCTGTTAAATATCCTACGTGAACATCCTTGGAGCACAAGTGCCTAACTGTAATCCTTACTGTAACTCTTTGATACCTGTGATTGTTTAAGTGTTTGTATGCCTTTACTTCAAATGCCAATAAAATGTGTTTACAAAAAAACAGATACTTGTAGAACTTGAATATGGGTTACAAATCACAAATGCTAACCCCAGTAGTCTATGCAATTCAGGGTTATATGCTCCACAACCTTGAAACCATGGAGGAAATGGAATAAACAATGGGAACAAACTAAGTAGGCAAACTATCACTGATGCATGACCTCAGTTGGAGCCATACATCCTGCCTTCACAATAGGAATCCTAGATCCATAACACCAATAGTCTACATTATGGCAGTGACACCATTTGGGGCCACATGACCATGACACTGTGGCGGTATCTGGTGCAATGACACATTCACCATTTAGTGGTGTGCTAACAAAAAGTTATATCACCTATAATGAAACATAGTAACAGCTAACTTCACGGTCCACACATTGAAGATTTAGCCAATGTGAAGGAAGACCTGTATGCTAGGGCTTTACATACACATGTGTTTGAGCAACTCAAGTGGCACATGTTGCCTTGATGGCAGCATCACACAGAAAACAGGTCAGATGCAAACTTCTGATCTTCCATCCAGTTGTCTCTGGAGAATATTTGTCTATCCAAGTGGGCGTCTGTCCCAGGATCAACACAAGTTCACTTTGTACTTCCAAACAGCAACATATCACAGCAAATGTCACAAAGCGGAAATGTCCAAATGAATATGATGTGGTGAAGGCCCTTGAAACAGAATAACAAGGCAACACATCAACAGATTACTCATATTATCAAGCCATAATTCCTTCCTAAACTAGGATTCCGTCAAAGTATCAACAAGTCATATTGGGGGCATATTTACAAGCCCCTACCATCGCCTACCATCGCCTTGCGCCGCTTTAGCATAATTTTCTTTACCCTAAAGCAGCGTTAGGGAGGCCATTCCCCCACGCCATATTGACAAAGTGGCATAATGCATGCATTGCACCAATTTGTAACCACGTGCGCTACATTATGCCTGCACCAGGCATAATGTATGCAAGGGGGGCATTCCCCCACAGGGAGGTCCGAAAAAATGGTGCAGTGAAATTTACAAGATTTCACTGTGCCATTTTTAACTTTCTTTTTAATGCCTGCCCAAGCAGGCGTTAAAGTGATGTTGCTGTATTGGCTTCCCTGTGCTTTGCTGCCCTCGCACCAAACTTTTTGTGGCGAGAGCAGCAATGCGCAACAACTGCGCTAAAACCTTTGACACTGTTGTGGTAATGACAGCCATGGTGGTCCGTATTGTAAATATGCCACAACCATGGTGTCGTTAGGGAGGGTGCAGGGGGCGCAAGAACAGTGGTGCATCAGGACTGATGCACCACTTTGTTGTAAATATGCCCCATTGTGCTTACCAACAAGCCAGGCCCTCTTTGGTCCAAGTTATGAAATCTGCATGGGTATATGCTGTTCTGTAGTATGAATGAATCATGTGTTGACCCAGGGAAGAGGGCATACCCACTTGAGATGTACAAATCCTATAAGCAGACAACTTGCACATTGATGGAATGGAAGTTCTTCTGAGTGCAGCAGGCGCTTTCTTTGTTGTGTGATGGTGCCAAGGCAATATGCATGCTATCTATTGCTGCAGCCACATGTGGTAGTCCACCCAAACCATAAATGTCTCCCTTCACGGTATCCAAATCCTGTGGACATGGAAATTGAATGCAGCTGTTTATGTTTTTCATGAAGGAAGTAAAGACTTCTTGTAGCACACCACTGAAAGTTGGCAGGGACATGCTCCCAGAAAGTGCCACAGTACACTGAAAAGTGTTAGTGGCTACAAAATTCAGTACTGCCATGAGTTTTACTATTGGTGATATGGCTGTTGGAGTCATACTGTGAGGCAGGATATCAGGTTCCAACTGCTGACATAAATCCAGGATAATTTGCCCATTTAGACAATATTGCTTGGTGAGGTTCCCTTTCCTCCATGGTGGCAAAGTCACCATACTTTTAATGTCAAAACACAAATGACTTCTTGGTAACAGTAGCAATGTCATTGGGTAATACATGTACACACATCGACATCAAATATTTGGAATGCATAATTTGAAAAAAGCTTTATAAAAATGTTTTTGTCATTATGTGCAAATAATACTTTTGAGCTAAATTATTTGCACATAATTTTGTTTTTTAATTATAAAAAAAATAATTCAGTCAACGGAGGTAGTACTTCCCCCGCGGCACTTTCTTTGTCAAACAGAGTCAAGGTCCACATTTTATTGTGACATATCTGTCCATAAAAAGTGTCGGTCGTAACTGACATTTAGAAATGCACTAGCCTCCATAGTGCTGTTGATGCACCAACAATCGAAAAATTCACAGTTTCACACCCTGAAATGGTGGCTGCCTGACCTTGCTGTCAGGACATTGGCTACCTACCGGCCGTCAGCGGAAGTTGGCCGTGTTGTAGGTAGCAGCCTCCACGAAGGGCCCTGCCATAGGCTAACATGTGTGACGGATTCGCATGAAACCCAATGGCTGTATCTGTCTCCGTCATGGATAGCGTCCGCGGTGTACTTGTAGTTCGTGTTGTGAAAAAACAATATCACTTGCCTCCTAACACTGCAGCCATCAAGACCTCCTCATTTTGTGCTGCTGTTAGTGACCTCTGGGAGCAAGGATGCTGGCCAAAGCAGGTGAGAGGGCTCCTGCCTTCTCCCCTGAGGAGCTGGAGCTCCTTGCCAGGGAAGGTCTGTCCCTGTACAGGTAACTCTATGGGACCCCAGAGGAATAAGTACATGTCTAATTAGGGAATGTCTGACTGAGTAACCTCTTCCTTTCAGATTCACATGTTATTTGGTTCCTTATTATGGGTGAGCACAAAGTACTCTGTCCATTCGGTAATCCCTCTTTGGGCTTCAAACCACGCCCATGCCACGTCAGTCACTTACATTGGTTCGTGGGCTTGCCTTTTAAAATCCGCTTGCTTTCATTTGTGAAAGGCATGCATACGTCATGCCTTTTCCAGTGTTTAGCCCACCTATACAGCACTGGTAAAGTACCAAAAACATACGAGGCTCGATGTTTTCAGCCTGGAGTCCGGACTACTTTATCTGTTTATTTTCCACGCAGCGCAATTGCGCTGCGTTTTACATAGCGCGATCTTGCTGCATTTTTTTTTTTTGCTTTACAACACTAATAGCTCTAACTCGATCAAATGCGAGACCCGTTGCATTGAAAATGCTTGTTGGTAATGTGGGTAGTGTTGTGATTGGAAATGACAGAATGATGCAGCTGGGACAGATTTCTGTGACCAATGTCTGCAATGTCTGTGCATGGCAATGTTAAGTCACTTGAAAGGAGAAGCTATAAAATGTGTAATGTGTGTCCATGTAACAGACAAATCCTATTTCATCAAAAAACTGCAGGCCACTAACTACCAGTTGCCAGTACAGAGTGTACCAGTAGTATGACTGACAACATACAGCCAATATTGAAACGAAAGTGATGATGGAAATGTAGAGGGCCTGGAGTTGTCTGATGCTGTACTATCACATGGGATTCCAGCACGTATAGGTGGTCATTACAACCCTGGCGGACGGTGTTAAAGCGGCGGTAAGACTGCCAACAGGCCTGCGGTAAAAAACTTGCAATTATGACCATGGCGGAAACCGCCAACAAAGACAGCCACTTAAAAACTCCGACCGCCACGGCGGTACAAACAAACAGCACGTCGGTCACCGCCAACAGACAGGCAGGAGACAATGTACCGCCCACACTATTATGACAGGCCAATCCGCCACCTTTTCCGGGGTGGATTCACCGTGGATAAAAACACGGCGGAAACAGGAATCCCAAAGGAAAAACGCTCACCTCTACATACCCCACGAGGAACGAGGACAGCATGGAACCGGAACTCCAAATTCTACCTGTGATAGTCTTCCTGCTCCTCTTCCAGGAGCACAAACGCCGGCGGCGAAGACCACAGTGAGTACTGCAACTACGACACAGGGGAGCGGGGAGGCAAAAAACAGGGACACACACACACAACACCCCCACCCCCACCCACTACAACACACAGTCTCTCCAGTCTCTACAGTGGGTGGGTTGCCCACTGTTCAATCCTGGGGTGCGCAAAGCCACAGTCTCTCAAGTCTCTACAGTGGGTGGTTTGCCCACTGTTCAATCCTGGGGAGTGCAAAGCCACAGTCTCTCAAGTCTCTACAGTGGGTGGGTTGCCCACTGTTCAATCCTGGGGAGTGCAAAGCCACAGTCTCTCAAGTGGATAACAGTCTCCACTGGTTCTGGAGGGGGACTGGTGCCAGAGTGCTTCATCCTGTGAAGGACAGAGGTAGTGGATGGACCTCTCCACTGGTTCTGGAGGTAGTGGATGGATCTCTCCACTGGTTCTGGAGGGGGACTGGTGCCCAGAGTGCTTTATCCTGTGAAGGACAGAGGTAGTGGATGGATCTCTCCACTGGTTCTGGAGGGGGACTGGTGCCCAGAGTGCTTCATCCTGTGAAGGACAGAGGTAGTGGATGGATGTCTCCACTGGTTCTGGAGGCGGACTGGTGCCCAGAGTGCTTCATCCTGTGAAGGACAGAGGTAGTGGATGGATGTCTCCACTGGTTCTGGAGGGGGACTGGTGCCCAGAGTGCTTCATCCTGTGAAGAACAGAGGTAGTGGATGGATCTCTCCACTGGTTCTGGAGGGGGACTGGTGCCCAGAGTGCATAACTCACCCGTGACGGACTCAGTTGCATCAGTGCCCCTGCCGCTAATGGGCTAGCGGTGCTTGTGCTGGCGGTGCCCTGTTCAGTGGTGCTTGTGCTGATGGTGCCCTGTTCAGCGGTGCTTGAGTTGGCAGTCCTTCATGGCCCAGCGGTGCTTGAGTTGGCGGTCCTTCATGGCCCAGCGGTGCTTGTGCCTGCGGTGCCCTGTTCAGCGGTGCTTGTGCTGGCGGTGCCCTGTTCAGCGGTGCTTGAGTTGGCAGTCCTTCATGGCCCAGAGGTGCATGTGCTGGCGGTGCCCTGTTCAGCGGTGCTTGAGTTGGCGGTCCTTCATGGCCCAGCGGTGCTTGTGCTGGTGGTGCCCTGTTCAGTGGTGCTTGAGTTGGCGGTCCTTCATGGCCCAGCGGTGCTTGTGGTGGACTGTTCAGCGGTACTTGAGTTGGTGGTCCTTCATGGCCCAGCGGTGCTTGAGTTGGCGGTCCTTCATGGCCCAGAGGTGCATGTGCTGGCGGTGCCCTGTTCAGCGGTGCTTGAGTTGGCGGTCCTTCATGGCCCAGCGGTGCTTGTGCTGGCGGTGCCCTGTTCAGCGGTGCTTGTGCTGGCGGTGCCCTGTTCAGCGGTGCTTGAGTTGGCGGTCCTTCATGGCCCAGAGGTGCATGTGCTGGCGGTGCCCTGTTCAGTGGTGCTTGAGTTGGCGGTCCTTCATGGCCCAGCGGTGCTTGTGGTGGACTGTTCAGCGGTGCTTGAGTTGGTGGTCCTTCATGGCCCAGCGGTGCTTGAGTTGGCGGTCCTTCATGGCCCAGCGGTGCATGTGCTGGCGGTCCTTCATGGCCCAGCGTTGCTTGTGCTGCCGGTGCCCTGTTCAGCGGTGCCTGAGTTGGCAGTCCTTCATGGCCCAGCGGGGCTTGTGCTGGCGGTCCTTCACGGATCAGCTGGGCTGGGGCTGGCGGTGGCCTCCTGGGCAGCTGGGCTGGCGGTGCCCTCCTGGGTAGCTGGGCTGGGGCTGGCGGTGCCCTCCTGGGCAGCGAGGCTGGGGCTGGCAGTGGCCTCCTGGGAAGCTGGGCTGGGGCTGGCGGTGCCCTCCTGGGCAGCGGGGCTGGGGCTGGCAGTGGCCTCCTGGGAAGCTGGGCTGGGGCTGGCAGTGGTCTTCTGGGGAGCTGGGCTGGAGCTGGCGGTGCCCTCCTGGGCAGCTGGGCTGGGGCTGGTGGTGGCCTCCTGGGCAGCTGGGGTGGGGCTGGCAGTGGCCTCCTGGGCAGCTGGGCTGGGGCTGGCGGTGGCCTCCTGGGCAGCTGGGGTGGGGCTGGCGGTGGCCTCCTGGGCAGCTGGGCTTAGGCTGGCAGTGGCCTCCTGGGCAGCTGGGCTGGAGCTGGCCTCCTGGACAGCGGGGATGATGGCGGTCTTCTCTGCCGTGCAGCTCTTCCTAGACTTGCTGGGTTTCTTGTGGCCCTTCCCCACCTTGGGAGGTGTCACAGCTGACTCCACACTGACCGAGACCCCTGGGAGCAGCTTTGGTGGCTGGAGTCTTCCCCCTCTCCCGCCGGGCACTGGCCAACTTCTGATGCTTCACAGGTGGGGGACTGGCTGTGCTGTGGCTCCGTGCCACACTGGCTGTCCTGGTGGCCGGTGCACTCCACATACCACTGACTACAGGCAACACTGGTCCCGGAGATGTTGTGGCTGAGGTGCTACTTCGGGACCTATGAGATGGATGTGTGGGGGAGGTGTGGGAAAGAGGTCAAGGGTGGACAGGAAAAGTTTCTTGGACACACTGGGATGGGTAGCTGGAGGGGGTTTGGGAGTTGGAGGAAGAGGTGGTGGTAGTAGGAGGTGTACGTTTGGTGACTTTGGGTGCAGGTGCATGAAATGGAGGCTGTCGTGAGGTGGATGGCTGTTGGGTGGGTGTGTGGCTGCGTTTGTGTACCTTGGGAGGGGGCGTCACAGACACACTGGGAGAGTACATAGGGGACGTGGGAATGGTAATGGGGGTGGTGACTGCACGTGAGCGGGGTGTGCTGGTGGGTGTGCTGGTGAGGGACGTAGTGGATGTAGAGGTAGTGCATGCAGGTGTGAGTGTAGACGAGACTGGGAGGGAGGAGGGAGACGACGAGGAGGGGGACACAATGGAGGCAGTGGATGTTGGTGTGTCTGCATGTGTGTGTTGCTTGCGTGAGTGCCTGTGGGATGTGTGGTGGTTATGTTTGCCTGAGCTTCCCTTGTGTGGTGAGGTGTGTGCAGGCTGGTCTGATGGTGTGCTTGGGATAGGCAGGGGTACAGGGGATTGGGTCTGGGTGGAAGAAGTTGGAGGGGGGAGGCTAGAGACGGGGACAATGGCTGCCATCAGTGCTGAGGCCAGAGTTTAAAAAGCTCGGTGAAGGGCCGCCTGCCCAGAATGAATGCCCTCCAGGAATGTATTAGTTTGTTGCAACTGCCTTTCTACACCCTGGATGGCATTCAAAATGGTAGACTGCCCAACAGTGAGGGACCTGAGGAGGTCAATGGCCTCCTCACTGAGGGCAGCAGGAGTGACAGGGGCAGGGACTGAGGTGCCTGAGGCGAAGGTGATGCCCACCCTCCTGGGTGAGTAGGCACGGGGTGAAGGCTGAGGGGCTGCTGGGAGGGCGGTGCTGATAGGGGGGGTGGCGGCTGTACCTGTAGATGCTGGGGGCACAGATGGTGCTGCCACCACAAGGGAGCTCCCATCAGAGGACGTGTCCGTGTCGCTGGTGTCAGCTCCTGTCCCTGCCGTGAAGCTCCATCCACTGGTGAATTCCGAGTCCGTAGTCTTGCCCTCCAGGGCCATGTGGGATGCAGCTCCCTCGTGCTCCGTTGCCACTGCTCCTCCGACTGATGATGCTAATGCACACAAGAACAGGGAGAACACAAAAAGGCGGGGGGACGACAGAAGAAAGACATGTTGAGTGCATGGATTACCGCTACCGTTGGCGGACAAGACAGACACAGAAGCCCCCTGCACTACTCCGCGCTCTTGGGCTCCACTGTTCAATTACTGGGAAATTGCCTACAAGCCTATGGACGACATCTGCACACATAGATGACACAGGGGCATGAATAGCTGTACTTGGCACTCTACAGAGGTGGGCTGGGGTGCCACATGGCCTGCCTTACGGAGGGGCCTTGCCTACGGAACTCGCCCTGGCCTAGGGAAACCCACAGCCCTCCTCTCCCACCCAGACAACTCCACTGCGTGCACAGTCAGCAGAATGAGAGTGTACTCACCCCCTTGTGTCTGCTGTGATGCCCTGAAGCGCCCATCCAAATCCGGGTAGGCCACCTCAGGATCCTGAACATCAGGGGGGTCATGGTGCAACGGGCACCCCTCCCACATTGGGAGGCCATCCCCAGCTGAGCCTCCACCGTCTTCTTGCCCCAGCGGCAAATGTCCTCCCATCTTTTCCGGCAGTGGGTGCTCCGTCTGTGGTAGACCCCCAGGGTCCGGACGTCCTTGGCGATGGCACGCCATATATCTTTCTTCTGGTGGGTGCTGACCTACTTGAAATGTACAGGGGAAGAAGAGAAGTCATTACCAACTGCACCGTCAAAGTGATTGGCCCCCATCCCTAACCTTGCCATGTGGCACATGCATTCACCGTCTTTCATGCACGCAGCACTCTGCCCCCTTCCTTCTTACATCCAGCCCTCTCCACACAGGCATAGCCCATACAACATGCTCCCTGTGTACTTACCTGTTTGTCTGGAGGACCGTAGAGTAGCGTGTACTGGGGGAGGATCCCATCCACGAGCTTCTCCAACTCCTCCGATGTGAAGGCAGGGGCCCTTTCCCCAGACGCACAAGCCATTGTCTCTTCCAGACCGAGGTCACAGCAGCACTTGCAGTGTAGGTCCTCTCCTGTCGAAGATCAGGTATCGAGTGATTGAACAGATAGAAAATGGCGGTCACGTCCGCGGCGGTCACATCCGCAGCGGTGCGTACCATCATGGCTGGCGTACATCGTCATTGGCTCCTGGGACCCATAGGGTCCAATGTTAACCAATGCAGCATTGCGCCGCGGTCTCCGACCGCCTACCGCGACGGTGTACAACGCCAGCGCAGTTACCTCACATCCCATTGTCCCACTTTAGAGGTCAGGCAGCCGCCATTTCAGGGGCCCACATGGCCTCATTTTCAACTGCGTCACACATACCTAGGCCTAGTCCCAAACACACATACAGGCCACCTTTTGTGTATGATTGGTGTTCTGTGTTAACTGTGGGTATATACCTCTGAGTTGTTTGACTCTGTGCTCGCTGTTGTCCTTCATAGGCACCATCCGCTGGGACATGTGAGGAGATGGCGGCATCCTCCGGACAACCGACCATTGGTGGACCTGTCGACAATGGAGGAGCGACATTTGATAATCACCTATAGGTTTGACCGTGCCACAATCCAGGAACTGTGTACCCAGTTGGAGCCAGTCCTGATGTCAGCAATCCGCCATCCCACAGGAATCCCCCCTCAAGTGCAGGTGCTGTCAGTGCTCCATTTCCTTGCAAGTGGGTCTTTTCAAACAACTGTGGCCATGGCATCAGGGATGTCCCAGCCTATGTTTTCCAACATATTGACCAGAGTGTTGTCTGCCCTTCTGAAACACATGCGGAGCTACATCGTTTTCCCTCAGGTGGAGGATTTGCCTACAGTGAAAGGTGAATTCTTTGCCCTGGGACATATCCTCAACATCATAGGTGCCAACATCATAGGACCCATGTGGCTTTGGTCCCCCCACAGGAGTGAACAGGTGTACAGAAACCGGAAGAGTTATCATTCTGTGAATGTACAGATGGTATGTTTGGCAGACCAGTACATCTCCCATGTGAATGCCATGTTCCCTGGCTCAGTGCATGACGCCTACATCCTGCGGAATAGCAGCATCCCTTATGTGATGGGTCAACTCAAGAGGCACTGTGTGTGGCTATTAGGTGAGCACCTTGAAGAAAGACAGTGGGAATGGTTGTCTGGGTATATCCCTACAGGTTAGTGTGTGTCTAAGAGTTGTCCCTCACCATTTGCAGGTGACTCTAGTTACCCCAACCTGTCATGGCTACTGGCCCCAGTGAGGAATCCCAGGACCAGGGCAGAGGAACGCTACAATGAGGCCTATGGGCGAACTAGGAGGGTGATCGAGCGGACCTTCGGCCTCCTGAAGGCCAGGTTCAGGTGCCTCCACATGACAGGTGGATCCCTATTCTACTCACCAAAGAAGGTGTGCCAGATCATCGTGGCCTGCTGTATGCTTCACAACTTGGCTTTGCGACGACAGGTGCCTTTTCTGCAGGAGGATGGTCCAGATGGCGGTGTTGTGGCAGCTGTGGAGCCTGTGGACAGTGATGAGGATAAAGCAGAGGAAGAAGACATGCAGAACAGGGACTCAGTGATCCAGCAATATTTCCAGTGAAACACAGGTAAGAATACAATCCTGCCTACTACATGTACTTTTACACTACTACCTCTCTCCTGTCTGTCGTTTTCACCCAGTGTATGGTCACTGAATTGTCACTTTCCCTTATGGTTTCACAGATGTGGGTCCCACTGTGTGACATCTGCTTAAATTCCTCATGGACTAGAGCTGTGTTACATAGGTATGTTGACATTACTATTTCAAAAACATTTTGTCACTGTAATTGCAAATACACTATTTCGAAATCACAGACAGACTCCAGATCATTTTGAGCTTTAGGTATGTTTATTTAAATGCAAAATATTGGAGGGGGAAGTTAAATGGTGAGGGGTGATGGCGGAGGAGTGTCCATGGCAGAGTCCAGTCTATTAGTCTCAGAGGTGCATTGCCCATATGGGCATAGGAAGTGGAGCTGGGGCAGTTTAATTATGGACAGGGTGACAAAGTGGGACAGTAGGATGACAATCATTGTGGTCTCATTTCTTGGCGGGGGTCTTGTCATCGTTCTCTGTCTTGTTCCTGGATTTCAGGGACCGTTTGGGGGGTGGTTCTCCGTCTGCAGGGGGTGGGGTGCTGGTGTGGTGGTCCTGTGGTGGGGCGTCCTGTCCACTAGCGCCGGCAGAGGTGGTGGGCAGTTCATCGTCCATGCTAGTGTCATGGGCCCCTTGTAGTGCCACAGTGTCCCTCCTGGTGTTGAGTACTTCCTTCAGGGTGGAGCTGATGGTTCTGAGTTCCTCCCTGAAGCCCATATACTGTTCCTCCTGCATGCGCTGGGTCTCCTGAAACTTGGCCAGTACCGTTGCCATTATCTCCTGGGACTGGTGGTATGCTCCCATGATGGAGGAGAGGGCCTCGTGGAGAGTGGGTTCCCTTGGCCTGTCCGCCCCCTGTCACACGGCAGCCCTCCCAGTTCCCCTGTGTTCCTGGGCCTCCGTCCCCTGGACCATGTGCCCACTGCCACTGCCCCCAGGTCCCTGTTGTTGTTGGGGTGGTGGATTATCCTGGGTTCCCTGTAGTGGTGGACACACAGCTGATTGACGTGTCCTGGGGACGGAGGTATGGGCCCACTGGGTGGGTGCTGTTCTGGTGTTTCCAGAGGGGGAAGGTCTGTGGTGGCCTGTGCCTGTGTGAGGGGAACCGACTGTCCAGAGGTCCCCGCTGGTCCGGGCTGGTCATCTAGATCCAGTTGGACAGAACTGATGTCATCACTGTGGGCCTCTTCTGTGGGTGGAGTAGACATGTGTGGACCCTCCTGTCCGGTGACGTTGGGTAGGGGTCCTGCAGGGGTGTAAAGGCATGATTATTGCATCTGTGTGTGCCATGGTGTGCAATGGGTGGGTCACCCTGTACCCCAGTGCTTCCATTCTTGTGTGGGACCTTCTGTGATAATGGTTTAGGTGATTGTATGGTTATGTGCAGTGGGCATGCTTTGGTGATGGGTGTCAATGCTTTGGTGTTGCATGCAGGGCTTGGTGTTGGGATGTGTGGTTTGTGATATTGGGACATTTGTGAGGAGTTTGAGTGATGGGGGTGAGGGCGAGGGTGGGGATATGTGATAGCATGCAGGTAGGGTGGGGGATGCAATAGTAAAGCTTTGACTTACCAGAGTCGTTTCCTCCAGCTACTCCTGCGAGGCCCTCAGGATGCACAATCGCCAAGACCTGATCCTCCCATGTTGTTAGTTGTGGGGGAGGAGGTGGGGGGCCGCCACCAGTCCGCTGAACCGCCAGGTGGTGTCTTGAGACCACGGAACGCACCTTTCCCCGTAGGTCGTTCCACCTTTTCCTGATGTCATCCCGATTTCTTGGGTGTTGTCCCACTGCATTGACCCTGTCCACTATTCTTTGCCATAGCTCCATCTTCCTTGCTATTGAGGTGTGCTGGACCTGTGCTCCGAATAGCTGTGGCTCTACCCGTACGATTTCCTCCACCATGACCCTGAGCTCCTCCTCCGAGAACCTGCGGTGTCTTTGCCATGCCATGGGGTGGTGTAGGTGATGTGTGGGTTGGAGTGTGTGGTGATAAGTGTGGTGATATGTAGTGGTGTGTTGTGTAAGGTGCGTGGAAGTTGTGCGGGTGATGGTGTTATGTGCCAGTGAATGCTGTTGTACTTGCTGGTGGTGTCTCTCTGGCCTTCTTTCTGAATTTTTTGTCGTGGGGGTTTGTGGGTGATGTGGGTGTGTGTTTTATATTGTAATGGGTGTGTGGGAGTGGTGTGTGTATGTGTCCCAGGTGTGTGTATTTTGAATCGTCCAATGTGGGGATGTTTTGTAGAAGTGTGTGTATTTTGAGCGCGGCGGTGTGTACCGCCAATGGAATACTGCGGTTGAAAGACCGCCGTGTGGATTCGTGTGTCATGTGGGCGTATTTCTGTTGGCGTGACGGTGGAGGTTTTGTTATCGCCAGTTTATCACTGACCTTTGGTGTGGCGGACTTGTGTGGGTGTCTGAATTTTGGCGGGTGCCGAGATGTGGGTCATAATAGCTGTGGCGGAATTCCGCAGCCGCGGGCGTGTGTTGGCGGTCTTCTGCACGGCGGTAAGCGGCTTTTACCGCCAATGTTGTAATGACCGCCATAGTGTATTAGGTTGCTCTCTATGGTTTAAACCTGTCATGGAGCCACATATAGGTGAACTTCTTTAAGGTGCTGAAAGTTCAGATGACACTGACTCACCATCATCCATCCCATTCCAAAACACACTTATTCAAACAACCCACAAATCCCTGCTCTCATTGACATATTGCAGCCCTTCTATGTTCCCCTCAGTCACTGTATGTGATACGGACCCTGGGTCTGACTCATGGGAGTTTATGCGGGACGCCAATACAGCTGTGAGTATGATTATGTGCAAGGATTGTACAGGTGGTTTAGCCTTTAGTAGCCCAGAATGATTGTGAGTAATCAGGGGTGATTCTCACAATAGAATTGGTTGCATAGCTGTGGCCAAGATGATGTTTTAGGCCTGGTTAGGTAGCATGAAAGGTTAGCAAGTATTGATGGTGCACATGCGATCACTGCAAATTAGTATTTCCGCTCCACCTGTAACAATTTGCTGACAAAATAATCTAGTAACTGTTTGATGAATGTACATGTAATGTCACAGTAGTAAAGCCCAACAGTAACACAGAATTTTCTTTTCTTGTCCTTTTATGTCTTCTATACCTGCAAATATCGAGGGACAACTGTTAGACACACACTAACCCTTAGGGCCCACACTATACCCATACACCAACATCCACTGGGTGGGAACCAGGGCTCACCTATTAGCCACACCCGGTGCCTCTGGAGTTGAGCCATCACATATGGGATGCTGCTATTCCTCAGGTTTAAGTCATCATGCACAGACCCAGGATACTTTGCATTGACATGGGAGATGTACTGGCCTGCCAGGCACACTATCTGCACATTCATGGAGTTAAAGCTCTTTCGATTTCGGAACACCTGTTCATTTATCCGGGGGAAGGGGTCAATGCAATATGTGTACCATCAATAGCCCCAATAATGTTGGGGATATATCCCACTGCATAGAAATCAGCTTTCACTGTGGCCAAGTCTTTCACCTAGGGGAAAACGATGTAGCTGCACATGTGTTTAATCAGGGCAGACAACACTCTGGTCAGCACTGTTGAGAACACTGGCTGAGACATTCCTGCTGCCAAGCCCACTGTCACTTGGAAGGAGCCACTTGCCAGGAAATGGAGCACAGATAGGACTTGCACGAGAGAGGGGATCCCGGTGGTTGACAGATAGCAGATATCAGGTCAGGTTCCAATTGGGCACACAGCTCTGTGATTGTGGCCCCGTCCAGTCTATAGGTGAGGATAATGTGCCTGTCCTCCATTGTTGCCAAGTCCACCAGGGGCCTGTACACGGGGGGATGTCTCCATCTCTGATTCATCTGCAGCGGTTGCAATCTAGGGGGCAACCGGTGAGTGGCTGGTCAGTATCCCATATTTCAAAACACTACACTGCATTGCATGTTGTGACTGCAACACAAGATTGTTGTATAGGCCCAAATGTGCATATGTGTACTGTGACACAGTTAGGTGCCATGGCCTGCCCTCCCCCCTAAAATGCTGTCTACCTGTCCTGTATGGAGTGACATGTGGAAATGAGGTAATTCTGCTGAAGTTGTGCGCCGTTGCAAGAGGCGGTCAAAAACCGCTGTGCAACTCCTCATTGAATCCCATTGTTCCCTATGGGTTACAGTGGCCAATGGTGATGTACGCTGACAGTGACGGTACGCACCACAGCAGATGTGACTGTAATTTTCTATCTGTTCAACCACTTGCTACCTGATCTTCACAAGGAGAGGACCTACACTGCAAGCACTGCTGTGACCTGTGTCTGGAACCGACTATGGCTTGTGTGACTGGGGAAAGGGCCCCTGCATTCACAGCTGCAGAGTTGGAGAGACTGGTGGATGGGGTCCTACCCCAGTACCGAATGCTGTATGGGCCTCCAGACCAACAGGTGAGTACACTGTGAGCACGATGCATGGGGCATGAACGTATGGAGTGATGTGTGTGAGGGCCTCGTGTAAGGGGGGGTTGGTGGAAGGGTCCTGGGCAGCGTGCTACATCTATGGTAGGCAATGTCTGTGCGTAAGGGGATGGGAGGGCTATGGTAGGACATGAGTGTAACAGGCCAGACGGTCTGACTGATACCTTTTTTCTATGTGTATTTTTCTGCAGGTCAGCGCCCATCAGCAAAAGGGGATATGCCGTGCCATCGTCAAGGACGTGCGGACCCTGTGGGTCTATGGCAGGCGGAGCACCCACTGTCGAAAACGGTGGGAGGACCTGAGACGCTAGGCAAGGAAGATAGCGGAGGCCCAGCTGGGGATGGCCTCCCAACGAGGAAGGGGTGCCCGTTAAACCCGACCCCCCCTGATGGCCCGCATACTGGTGGTGGCTATCTATCCAGAGCTGGATGGGCACTTGAGGGAATCACAGCAGCCACAAGGGGGTGAGTACAGTTTCCAACTATACTACTTGCGCCTGGTGGGGAGGTCTCTAGGTGGGGGGTGTGGGCCTGTGGGTGCCCCTAGGCCAGGCAGGGCATTGCAGGGTATGTCCCATGTTGGGCAGGGTATGATTTGAACCACCTCCGACCAAGTTAGTAGGCATCCACTACTGGATAGGGGTCTGTGGGTCTCAGGTATGCTGTTAGTGGCATTTGGTAGTACTGCCCATGGGCTGGTGACTAGCATTGTCACTGGTAGTACATTGCCTAATGCGTAGGGCTGTTCCCCCTGTGTGTGTGTGTGTGTGTCATGTACGCCAACGGTGGTGTTGTAGCAGCCATCGACCAAGTGTATCCTCTGTCTCTCTCCCCCCCTTTTTGTTTTGTCACCCTGTCGGAGGAGCTGAGGCACCGGCAACGGAGGCAGGTGCATCCCACAGGGCCCAGGAGGCCTAATCCACCAACTGAGAGGGCACCAGTGGGAAGGAGGGTGACGGGAGCACCACGGCAGAGAGTGGACAGTTCGAACAGTGATACCTCCTCCGATGGAAGCTCCCTGGTGGTGGCAGACACCTCTGTGGCCACCCCAACTACAGGTACAACTGCCACCCCCTATATAAGCACCGCCCTCCCAGCAGTCCCTCAGTGAGTTTCCTGTGCCCGCTCACCCAGGAGGGTGGTCAACTCCTTCGCCCCAGGCACCTCAGGCCCTGCCCCAGTTGGCCCTGCTGCCTTCAGTGAGGAGGCTATTGACCTCCTGCGATCCATCTCTGTTGGGCAGTCAACCAGTGTGAATGCCATCCATGGGCTGGCAGCCCATTTGCAACAAACAAATGCAATCCTGGAGGGCATTCACTCTGGCATGGCGGCCCAATAGAGATCAATCCGGGCACTGGCCTCCTCTCTGATGGCAGCCTTGTCCCTGTTTCTAGCCTCCCCCCTCCAACTTCCTCTACCCAGTCCCATTCCTCTCAATCCCAACCTATCCCAAACACACAGGCAGACCAGCATGCACTCAGGACAACACACAGGAGTGGTTCAGGCAAACAAAAGCACCACACATCATCCCACAGGCACTCACACAAACACCATCCAGATGCAGACATACAAACATCCACTGCCTCCACTGTGCCCCCCTCCTCCTCGTCGTCTACCTCCCTCCCAGTAGCGTCTACACACACACCTGCATGCACTACATCCTCATCCACTACCTCCATCACGAGCATGCCTATCACTACACGCCCCTCACTTGCAGTCACCACCCCCACATCCATGCACACATCGCCTGTGTCCTCTCCCACTGTCTGTGCCCCCTCCTCCCAAAGTACACAAACGCAAGCACTAAGACACCCAACAGCCATCCACCTCACAACAGCATCCAGCCCATGCACCTGCACCCAAACACAGCAGACAGACACCCTCCTACAACCACTTCCTCTTCCTTCACTCCCAAACCTTCACTCTCTTCCCACCCCAACGTCCCTAAGAAGCTTTTCCTTTCCACCGTTAACCTCTACCTTACCCCTCCCCCTGTCCTTCACGTCGAGCCAGAGTGGTCAGAACCCAGGTGAGCACCTCAGCCACCCAGTCCATGGCCACAGCAGTGTCGACAGCTACTGCAGGTGGGAGAGGATCCCGGGAACCAGCCAGCAGTACTGGAAGAGTGCATGCACCAGGTGCATCAAGGAAGAGCAATGAGTCTCCACCAGCAGCGAAAGGGAAGGGCAAGGAGGCACCACCAGCTGCGAAAGGGAAGGGCAAGGAGGCACCACCAGCTGCAAAAGGGCAAGGGGCCAGCACCTGCAGGCAGGAAGGACAGGAGGCCTGGTGCTGGGACTCCTTCAGAGCCCCCACCACCAACCATGACAGTTCAGTTGTCCGAGGCTGCAGGGGAAGGACTGGGGCCTCCCCCCCCACTGCCAGCCCGGCCACCAGCACCACCACCAGCACCACTGCTAGCAGCAGCAGCCCCAGTGGGCAGCCCTCCAATACTGCAGGGAAAGGGCCAGTGAGAGACTGTGTCCTTGCACTCCCCAAGATCTGCATTACAGGGTACAATGCCCCCTCCAGAACCAGTGGAAGAAGCCATCCACTCACCCCATCCTTCCCAGGATGAAGCACACTGGGCACAAGGCCCCCTCCAGAACCAGTGGAAGAAGCCATCCACTCACCCTATCCTTCCCAGGATGAAGCACACTGGGCACAATGCCCTCTCCAGAACCAGTGGAGAAGCCATCTGTAGGAGGCTGGCCTGGCTTATAGTGGGTACCTTGTGGTACTTACACCTTGTGCCAGGTCCAGTTATCCCTTATTAGTAGATTAGAGGTGTTCTAGCAGCTTAGGCTGATAGAGGTAGCTATAGCAGAGCAGCTTAGGCTGAACTAGGAGACATGCAAAGCTCCTACTATACCACTTATATCATATAGCACTATATCACAAGAAAACACAATACTCAGAGTTACTAAAAGTAAAGGTACTTTATTTTAGTGACAATATCCCAAAACTATCTCAGAGGATACACTCCCTTAGGAGGTAAGTAATATACACAAATTATATGTACACAAACCAAAAACAGGTAAGCAACAGTTAGAAAAGTAGTGCAAACAATGTAGAATCACAATAGAATGCAATAGGAAGAAATAGGCCTAGGGGCAACACAAACCATATACTCCAAAAGTGGAATGTGAACCACGAATGGACCCCAGGCCTAGTATAGGTTGTAGAGGGTCTCTGGGAGTGTCAGAAAACACTAAGGGTGTCCAAGATACCGCACACCAAGACCCTGAAAAGTAGGAGTAAATTTACCCTACTACCCCAAAAAAACAGTAAAGTCGAGATAAGGAATTCTGCAAAGACAACAACTGCCAGCAAAACACTGAAGACGGATTCCTGGACCTGAGGACCTGTAAAGGAAGGGGACCAAGTCCAAGAGTCACGCAAGTGTCCAGGGGGGGCAGGAGCCCACTAAACCCCGAATGAAGGTGCAAAAGGGCTGCCTCTGGGTGGAAGAAGCCAAAGATTCTGCAACAACAGAAGATGCCAGGAACTTCTCCTTTGGTCAGAAGATGTCTCACGGCGTGCTGGAGGACGCAGAGTTGTTTCCATGCAGAAAGTCTGCAAACAAGCCTTGCTAGCTGCAAGAGTTGCGGTTCAGGTTTTGGGTGCTGCTGAGGCCCAGGAAGGACCAGGAGGTCGCTCCTTGGAGGAGGAGACAGAGGGGGCACTCAGCAACTCAGAGAGCCCCAGCAGAAGCAGGCAGCACCCGCAGAAGTACCTGAACAGGCACTTAGAAGATCTGAGGACAGCGGTCAACTCAGAGTCACAAAGGAGGGTCCCACGACGTCGGAGTCCAACTTAGCGAGTTGGGCAATACAGGACGGAGTACTGGGGACCTGGGCTAGGCTGTGCACGAAGGAAGTCTTGCAAAAGTGCACAGCCCAAGCAGCTGCAGTTCACGCAGTACACAGGATTACTGTCTGGCGTGGGGAGGCAAGGACTTACCTCCACCAAATTTGGACAGAAGGGCCACTGGACTGTGGGAGACACTTAGACCCAGCTCCTGTGTTCCAGGGACCAGGCTCATCAGGATGAGAGGGAACCCAGAGGACCAGTGATGCAGAAGTTTGGTGCCTGCGTTGGCAGGGGGAAGATTCCATCGACCCACAGGAGATTTCTTCTTGGCTTCCAGTGCAGGGTGAAGGCAAACAGCCCTCAGAGCATGCACCACCAGGAAACAGTCGATAAAGCCGGCATGATGAGGCGCTACAATGTTGCTGTCAGTCTTTTTGCTACTTTGTTGCGGTTATGCAGGCGTGCTGGAGCAGTCAGCAGTGGATCCTTGGCAGAAGTCGAAGAGGGAAGCGCAGAGGAACTCTGGTGAGCTCCTGCATTCGTTTTCTGAGGAATAGCCCGCAGGAGAGACCCTAAATAGCCCACAGAGGAGGATTGGCTACTGAGAAAGGCAAGCACCTATCAGGAGGGGTCTCTGACATCACCTGCTGGCACTAGCCACTCAGTGCTGTCCATTGTGCCCTCACACCTCTGCATCCAAGATGGCAGAGGTCTGGGACACACTGGAGGAGCTCTGGTCACCTCCCCAGGGAGGTGCTGATCAGGGGAGTGGTCACTCCCCTTTCCTTTGTCCAGTTTCGCACCAGAGCAGGGCTGGGGGATCCCTGCACTGATGTAAACTGGCTTATGCAGAGAGGGCACCGTTTGTGTCCATCAAAACATTTCCAGAGGCTGGGGGAGGTTACTCCTCCCCAGCCCTTCACAGCTATTTCCAAAGGGAGAGGGTGTAACACCCTCTCTCAGAGGAAATCCAAACATCCCTAGTTTCAGTGAAGCCATCATGTAACTAGGGAACTTGTAATGACCAGTGTCCAGCACATGGACTCAAAATGGCTTCCTTTGTTACTTACTGTGTCTAAGAATTGACAAAGACATAGTAGGGGCATATCTGCTCATGCAGATATGCCTTCACACATGATATAAGGGATATAATGCACTCTGCCATAGGGCTGAAGGGGTGACTTACTAAAACCACATGCAATGGTAGGGGACCTAGCACACAGGAGTGTGTGACAGGTCGGGTTTTCACTTTGGTCTACACCAAGACATACAGCCTGCGATGGCAGCAATGTGTGTGTTGGGTGCGAGGTCCCTGAGGGTGGCACATTCATGCTGCAGACCTCAGGGACCTTCTTTAGTACCCCAACCTTAGGTACCAGGGGTACCATTTACTAGGGACTTACAGTAGATGCTAAAGGTGATGACAACTATAAGAAACAATTGTACCAATTTAGGGAACCAGATCTGGCACTGGGGACCTGGTTAGCAGGAACCCAGTGCACTTTAAGTTGAAATCACATCAGATATCAGGCAAAAAGCAGAAGCTAACCATGCCAAAAAGGATGCTTTCCTACAGTAACACATTGCTGGGTTGGTTGTTTAGTAACCTTTGCTGGACAGACTCCATACTGGAGCCAGAGTAGACATCATATGTGAACAGCTCTCTTTACTATGGGCAAGCACAAGTCAGTATGTATAGTAATCTGACGGTAAAATACAGCAAGGCAGAAATAGAGGTGATAACCCTTATGTTGGCAGCCTGATGACTGGAAAGAGCAATTCCTAAGGTTGATGGGTAGACTAAAATATAGCAGCTGACAGGGACTCCTATAGTTCTGTGAGATGCAGGATGGGTCACACATAGGGCCTGTGTCATGAAGGCCAGAAGTAGGAGGAGCTAAGAAGAAACAGTAGATTGGCAGCAGTGAGAATATGAAAGAGGGGACACATGGAGATGGTGTATACTGTATATGGTGTATGCAGAGCTTGGTCCATGTCATGCGATGGACACAGTGGCCCTTAGACCTGTCTTGTCCTGGATCAAGCTTTGCACCAGGGAGGATCTGAAGCTAAACCATTTGATTTTGTCTGAGTGTCTGGCCCTAGATCTAGTACTTATAATCCCTTGGATAGCATACTTAAAGGCAGCTTTTGCCTCCCTTCCGAGATTGGATATTTTTACTGATCCCAGTCTGCTGTCCTCCTGTGAACTGAACTGGCTCTGCTGGAAAGAAAGCAGCAGGAGCTGCAGAAACCTTTGGTGCGAGGACACTCCTCCTGAAGACTGTACAGGGCATGAAGGCTTATTTATCTCAGGTTCGCCACCAGAGAGATAGGTTTCTTTTAGCCAGGTTCAGGTTCAACTTGCTTCATCATTTATTGGTCTCCCCATGTGGTTGGGATTTGTCTGATTGTAGGCTGCCCTGTGGCTGCAACAGTAGGTCTCCGCAGGACACCCTACATTCTGTTATGTTTTGTAGTTATTTTAGTAGGCCCAGGAAGTAATTTTTAGTCCCCCTGTTAAAGTCCCTGAATTTTCCCCAACTAAGGCTGGCCCTGGTTTACCTAAAGATGCTCCTCCATTAATTTGTCATGTTTACTGTTTTATGCGTCCTTGAAGCTGCACTGACGTCCAGGAGATCAAGACCTGACTAGTTTTCTTGACATTGTTGTTCTGGGGTTCTCTTTCTTTTTTTAATGATTGGCACTTTTATGTGTAAATAAATATATTATTAAGATAATTTCTATTTATAGGTACTGTATTTTTTATGATCATTTTTGTCAGCTGAATAAGTATTTTTTTATGATGATGACATATGGTGTGGGTGAGGAAGGTGGTGCAGCAGCGGTGCACAGGGCACCGAGGAACCTTGTTTTCAAAAGAAATAGTGAGTGGCCTTGAGAAAATCCCCTGGAGAGGGTTAGACATACGTACCTTCGGCCTGAAGAAAGGGGAGCTAGGACTACAAGAGGACAGAGACCTTTTCATAATAAGGAAGGGAGTTGGCAATGCCTACACCTCAGTATAATTTGGTATCCTTCACATTTGAGATTCGGACTGAGGTGGATGTAAGACACAAATAGGGAGAACAGTGAGGCAAGTGTGCTGATGACAAGAAAAAAGGTGGCTGATGGTGAAAAGAAGGGGAGACACAGGAGCAGTCAGTAGTTGCCATCGGCGAGATAAAACCAGGAGGCTCACATTTGATAGTGCACAAAGGAGATTTGGATGGGTGAGGTTACTGAACTTTTTAGGATATTACACAAGGATGTGACGTGAAAAGGTCAAAAGATGAAGAGAGGGAGCTAGTTAAGAAGCCAAAGGTGCCAGCTAACATTGTATCCATACCATCATGGCTTTCAAAAAATGACTTGACAAGAGCATCTTCCTATTAAACGGATCAGACAGACTCGACCTTGTACAACTTTACTTACTACACTATGATAAGAAGGTCAGGTCCAGGAAAGGTAACCAAAAGTCCATAATCTTGGTTGTACTGTATGGCCCAACAGGACCCAAGATGGTCATTTAAAGGGTGCCAACTCATGCTATAGAGGGGACACAGAGTAAACAAGGATCTAATGAGGGGGACGCATGTTGAGCATTTACCAAAGGTATATGCACTGCAGAAGACAGTCTTTCAAATGTAAATGCTAATGATCCATGTGTGGTGTAACACACATGGCAATGCAATAGGGGTGGTTCCTCGAAGGCATGTGGGGCATAGGTACAGGACTCTTTTAAAATGCTGATATTCAAGTTAATGCTGAAATATTATTAGAAAGGCTGACATTGTAACCTAACAAGAAAGTGTTGACAAGGTAGTTTGGGTTTTTAGGGAACATTTCAAAATTTACTGTGATATCCGTAGGGTTGCATATTTGCCGTCACTGAAGGAAAAGTGTGAGGTGATAAGGCAAAACTTGAAAATAGAGTGAAGGATGGCTGGCCCCAAAAGGAACTTCCTGTAGATGGTCTAATCATTTCATCTTTAGGCATTGTGTCTCAACAAGAGTCTGACTACTTCTTTAATGTATGGGAACCTGCCTAGAATTGCATTTTAAGGGAAGGTATTTTGGGAGTGTGATGTGGTGAGAGGGGAGAAGTGCTGGGGCATTCTGAAGGGTTAGGCTAGGCCAAAGGGGGAATAAGAAAAAAAAGACAGTTATAGACCAGCATTAGTCAGAATCCTCAAGTAGTTGCTTACTCTTTAGAGTTCAATTTGCAACTATGTTCATTGGGGAGTTTCATGTCTGTAAATTGGTAAGGAGTATGGGATGGCTAGTGTTGCACACAGGTAAAGTAGCAGTAGAACATGTGCTGAGGTTATCAATAGGGAAGATTGGGATGGTTCAAAAGCAGAATGGCATTAAGGAGTGATGACTGCATGATCAAGACGGAACTGTGTCATGCCCTTGTGATCGTGGCTTATAGCCACATAAGAGGCTTCAGAGAAGGTAACTTCTTTATGCATACATGGAGATTATCAAAAATAATTAATTTATTTGATGTATTCACTTTGGTAGTTTATAAAGCACCAATTGTCTTTTTACAATTACTTCAGACAAAAGAACTGGGATGAAACTGGGAAGGTGGAGGTCTTTGGTGTTGAAGCTTGGATAGGAACACTTGCGGAACATACTGCAGTAGCAGAGTTAATTTGTACCCTCAAAGAACAGTATACTACACATAAGTTAATTTTGACAAAGGGACAGTATTTTCTTTGCATTCTAAAGAAAGCCTATATTAGTGATTGAGTAAGCGCAATCTTGCAATTACGTCAGAGTGCACAACTTCAGTGAAACTGGAAGGTGGAGGTCTTCACTATGTAGGGCCCTCAATAAGGTAGGTTAGTGATTAGCTGGGAAAACATTTTCAGGTCTGTCTGGCTGATATGTGTTTTTTATTAGGTCTTGCCTACTAACAGGTCTTAACAGTCTGTCCATGATACCAGTACTTAGAGTGTACTTTGCTTCAGCTTTTTGTCAATCCTGTTTACTTTTGCAAATCTCATTGGTTTGCTTCTTATTAGATGACATTCCTTTCTCTTCTTGTGTTTGTCCCATACCTGGAGCAAAGCTTCTTTACCATCCTTTTGATTGGATGACGTACATCCTTGAATGATTCAGTACAGGTAATGGGGATTGAATTGATCACACAAGAGAACTAACCTTTTTGTTTTATTTTCCTTTAAGCACACCAAATGCCCCACATGTTTTTCTTGCTCCCTCCCATATCTACTGCTTCACCCTCCCCCCGCATCTCTGCCATCTGCAACCTGTGTTGTTCACCACCCTGCTCATCTTGTCTATAAAAGTACAGTAACAGGTATATTTTTGGAAGGGTTTGAACAAAGAGCAGATTTTCTTTTGGGATGGTTTTGTTTTATCGTCTGCATTTCACATATTGCATGAAAGCCCAGACGGTCCTTGCACTGAAAAGCAGTATTTATGGCACTGTGGTGGAAGGAGGCTGTTGCACTCTCCTCAGCTTGAGAGGTCACGTCTCCTGGAGGCGCATGTATCTGCTCTTTGGGCTGCTGCATAGCACCAAATGGTTGAAGCATTTGTTTCACTTTTGAGTTCTGTGAAAACTGTATTAGGTCTCGGCAAGTGTTTTCCTTTACACTCTGATGCTTCCTTCTTTTTTTAATTCTTTTCAATTTTCGATATGAAAAGTATAACGCAAGGCTGTCAGTCTTAATGGTTATACAGTGGTGCATCAACGAATTGGTGCAGGTAATGGGATTCAAATGATCAAAGTGTTTAGCACTGTGTAACGAATATAATGAATTACAGTAGAAGTGGCCTGCACATTACTCTCTGTTCTCTACTTCCTCACAATATACCCAACCCAGCCTGGAGTGTTAGTCTTTGCACATTCCAGAAGTACATAGTTCTCCTTGTTGAATGCTGAATATTTTATGATGACACTGTTAGTCCTCATCCATCCCCTAACCCTAACCCTTTTCCCATTGTCTTCTGTTAGCCCCAGCCCTTGTAAAGTGCTCTGACACCGAAGGGGCTGGTTCAAGTTATATATAACAGCTAAATAAACAAGATTTGATGAGGCTAAACACGATGAGCTGCGGGTGCCAGTTAGAGGACAGGGTTGCTTCTTGGAACAGTTTGGTGAGGTGCCAGGCAAAAGTGGCAAAAGTCAGGAAAGCAATTAATACAATAGGGAAGTAACAGGGTGTTTTGCATTGTTTGAGCAAGATGGCATTGCATTTTGAATGACGGACTTATTGTAGCAGGACAAGATTTGCCTAACATTTCTAGGGACACAGATATATCTAATGAATATCATGGAAATATTGGAACTGTTTTTGAAACTAAATGAAATTCCTGACACAGGGTGGCGAGAGTAAAAACCACCCCAGAAAGATTATTTCTGGATTGTAGAAAACAGTGACAAACCACCTAGAAATAGTTACTAAGCTGGTGAAGTTCAAAGTTTCAAGTAAATCAGAGGTGCTCAAGGAAGGCAACACTGGGCTGAAAAGAGGACAAGTTGGCTGAAGAAACAAAAAGGGGCTACTAACGATTATGTAGCACAATTGGTTAATATCTGAAAAAGTACGTAGGAGGAGGGCCAATAGGGCTACCACCAGTTCAAGAAAAAAAAGCTTTTAAGGAAAAAGGATGACATAGGGATTGAATTATGAAGTTTATTTCTGTAAATAAACTGAACAAGCACTAGGTAACACTTTAATTTGGTAATAAAATAACAAGTGTGAATATGTTTTTTGTTAGGCCATGCTGCAAAATAAACAAGCATTTGCAATACAATGGGTCTCACGTTTGCTCGTGTTAGAGCTATTTGCGTTGAAAATTACTAACTGGACTTTTTTTGCCACACAAACTCAAAATAAAAAGTAAAACAGTTGACATAAGCGAGCCAATTCAAAGCGCCACTGTGAGTGTGAAGGAGACAGATGAAAGGAAAAAGAAGTTCACTCGCAGTTATCAGCAAAAGTGCAATTATCCATGTAACAGCGTCACTGGCCAGGGCGATAACAAAACCGCCCTAAAGAGGGACAAACGTAAAGCATTTACCAACTAAAAGAAAGGATTTTTGAAAGGCAAGCCCACGAATGAGTGAAAGTGATGGACATGAGGTGGGCATGGTTAAAAGCCCAGATACATACCAGAACGTCAGAAAAGCAGTGTTTAAGCGCTGCTATGCTCGACCTAAAAACAATTACAAATCCTCATTATTGCCGTATGTGATGTTTACAGAGTCGAGCTTGGGTTTAAGAGGAACAAGTGCACACACACTTTCTCTTGCTCCCCACCCTCCCTTCCAGGTTTCTAGCTCATTGGGTTGAACATCTTGTGCAAACATGGACGTATGACAGGCTCTGTATGTGCAGGCAGTGATGATGCAACTTGTTCCTAGGGCGATTCAAAATGAGTAACATTGTCAGTAGGCTGTCTAGTTAGCGATATGCCATGTATTAATGGTTACTGTCAGTTATTGCCAAGGGCACTCAAATTATGCGGCAGGAAAAGCCAAACTTAGGTGGCATAATGCAGCACATTTTGTTATTGTACAATTTCATTTCTTCTGCATTTTTAAACTTTGCAACACTGTATGGACACTGGTTGCACTCCATTAGTACCAGTTTAACATTCCAATAAGCAACAGAAAGGTGACCAGTCCAGCTTTTCAAAGGCCTGCCACTATGCGTCAACATGTGTTGCTGCATATTTAGTATCTTTTGAACCGTTTGAGCTACAAACATTTTCTTTTTGGTAAATCTATAATTATATGAATACCGCCATGGCCGCACAAATGCTTAAATCTAGTGGTCCTGGTTGTCGCCATGAGTAGCATGCGGCCTTTTCTTACACAACGATATCTATAATCCATGTAGATTTTGAAGATCACCCATAGACTCTGTAACTGCTGGAAACTGCTGCCAGATATTCTTTTTCGGTCTGAGTTTCCATCGATCCAGAGGGAAGGAAGAATGACTGGGCCAAGGAGGCGCGTCTGCACACGCATCTGTCCATGTGTGCTCTGGTGCTGCTGGGACTGACTGAGACAGAAAGTGTAGCTGGAAGTTGCAGTGTTCTGACACAGCCACCCAAGCCTGCATCACTTATTCATAATACCTAACACTCATTCCTAGCTTGCCACTAGCCCCAAGGGGGTCCTCGTGCAAGGGCATGCCCTCCTTAAGGGTTGGCTTGATAAGCCTGCTGTCATTACTGTCGTAAGGATTGCAGCCTAACTCTGTCCTATGCTGCTCATTTAATGGGCCTCCCACAGACACCCTGGGTTTGACGGAGCTCTTTGCAGTAGGGTCACAACACACTGAGCTATCCTAAGCAGGGTGATCAATAGCGCCCTGTCCATCTCACAAGGGCGCTGGAGAGTTGACTAGACTTAAAGGTTCACCACCGCAGTGCCTCATGAATAAGGCACGTCCACTCAGCCTGGCAGAGTTGCATAAACTGCTCCCAGGGAATCCGCAAATTTGCACTGGCAGCTGGCTTTGACGCAATTCAAAAACATTATCCCTCAAGTCACTACAGATGCCAGAAGAGAGTGCCATCTCTCAACAAAATAAATATTTGATTCATTCCTGGAAACCAAATAACCTCTGATTTTTCATTTTAAAGAACAGCAACTCGTTATTTGAGCACCAATGTTCTGATTTGTATGAGCTTTCCGTGCGATTCTGTCTACATTTTGGCCCCGCAATATAAGTTAGATGTCAAGTGTGTTCTAAGCAGGGAGCGGGTGGTGTTGGAGTGATTCACGGGGTTAAGGAATTCTGAGTGTAAGTAATTTTAACTACTGGCCAATATATCGTTACTTTTAGCGGTGTGGGCTAGCTGGCGGGTGCGATCTCTGCTACTAGCTGTTCTAATATGCACACGTGTGGGCTGTGGTCACTGATCCTGGTGTAGAATCAGATTTTCGAAGTTGTAGAATATATAGACTCTAAAGGACTTTGGTTGGTCTGCCACTGATTGGACTACAGCAACGAGAACAACATGGACTCTCCCCCTCTGCAGGCAAAGTCCACTATAACACAAGCATTTGCAATGCAACGGGTCTCGCGTTTGCTTGGGTTAGAGCTATTCGCGTTTTAAACTCCTAACTGGACTTTTCTTGCCCCATGAACAGAAAAGTAAAACAGTTTCACATAAGCGGGCACACGGCCACCATAAAGCGTGACGGAGACACACAAAAGAAAACAGAAGTGCGCTCGCAGTGAAACGTATGGCAAAAGTGCAGTTATCCATGTTACAGGCAAAAGTGCAATTATCCACGTAACTGGCAAAAGTGCAATTAGCCATGTAACCGGCAAAAGTGCAATTAGCCATGTAACAGGGTCGATGTCATGCAAAGCACTTTACTACTGCCCAGCGAGATCGTGCTGCCTGTAAAATAAAGAGAAAAAGTAGTCCAGAAATCATACGGAAAACATGGGGCCTTGTATGTTTTCATTAGTTGGCCGGTGCGCTCGAGGAAAGCTAAACACCAGAAAAAGCATGACATATGCATGCCTTCCACTAATGAAATGAAACAAATTGTAAAAGGGAAGCCCACGAACCAACTAAACTCATGGGCTTGACATGGGCGTGGTTAAAAGCCGAAAAGCAGAGGTCTTCAAACTGGGGGGCGGGCCCCCCTAGGGGTGCCTCATGTGATCCCAGGGGGGCCGTCAGGCTCTGGCCAAAAGAAGCATCATACAGATAACAGGGCTTTGTTTTAAGCAGAAACATGTTATTGCATTTTTTAAAAGGTAACAGTACTTAACCGCAATGTTTAAATAGGTCTAGACATATTTAAACATTGCCATCTTTATAAAATAAATGTGAAAAATTCTGAGGGGGGGCAATAATTTTTATTTATCAACTGAGGGGGTGCAGCATCAAAACGCATGGAGACCACTGCCCTAGAGGGATAACAACAGGGACAGAGCGCTTCGTGCTGGACCCTAAAACGTATTGGTAAAGCCAAGTTTGATAGGCCTTTTGTGAAGGGAAATGTTTTGTGATAGCTGGGCGACTTTGTGTATTTAGCCCCCCAGTTGCCCTAGAAAGAAAACCCCATAATGAAACATCTTGGGCTTCAATAACATGAAATCTGGGAGTATGACCCTTTGCTAAACCGACGGCATTAACACAATCAAGTTGTACCCTCTAAGAACAGTGTTACCAGTAAGAATCAGAAGCTGAGGGTTTGAATAGTAAATACTTTTGATAAAGCGTCAAATTTCTGTACATCTTTAAAGAACATATTTCTGTGCACATCTCTACTTTGGTAACAGAAAACGCTTTAAAAGAAACAGGTTATCATGACAGCACACTGAAATAAATGGTCGTGCAAGCATGATTACTGAACAGCACTGTGATTTTACTGGAGGCCAAAGAACCCAAAAAGCCATAAATCGTTCATTCAAATCTCGCTGTGTAATCTGAGTATATGCTAAATTAACACGCTGTAAACTACATGCCCCAGCTACAGTTTGACGCTACTTGGTGTGCCTATCACCAAATCCTAATAGCCACAAAAATGGCACAATAAAAGTATCTTCAAAATGCCACGGATTTGAAGGACAGTACATTCAAACAACGGGAAAAAATAAAAACAAAACATGTGAAAGTCGATAACTAAAGTAAGCTAATGGAAATCCTACTCTCCCTTTGCACTTCCTCTATGTGTTCTCCTTAAATAATTCATAACGAGTTTTTTACATGGATAAAGCTCTCTGTACCCTGGGGAGAGTGCCTTTCGCGACTTTTCCAAACAGAAATGGGCTTGGTGATGCACAATCTACATTTCGATGACTTGTGCGGCAAGCTCATTTTCTTCATCATTCTCTTCTGCCTGGTATTCTTAAAATGTTCCAGACAAAACCAAGGAAACAGTGTTGATATTTAGATTGGCTCGAAAAACACCTGATTTGGATTTTATTATATCGCGGACTTCATAGCAGGGTCTTTTGCTTGAAACGCCTTCACATGCCAGTTTTATTTACCTAACACTTGCAACATTCTTTATTTTTGCTGTTGCCTCCTCAAGCTTTAAACTGTTCCATTTGTTCAATATGTATTATCCGCTACAATTCAGTAAAAGACATTTCACATACCCACACTGACTGCCAAATGGCTCTGGCCATTTGAGGAGTGTTATCACCATAGCGATCAAGTAATTACTCAATCTAATCCACAGACCTGTTTAAATAACACTATTTGGGTAAGAACTCTCCCAGGATGCTTGTAAAATGGGCAAGTCACATTTTCCTGTCATCAAACGACAATGCATTATTCAGTATAATAATGGACTGGGATATTGATTGAGGCAGTCGCTCTTGCTCTACACATTAGCAATTTTATTAAGCCTTTAAAATGATCCTCTGCAAATGAGTTTCATGTCATCAGCTGTCCGGCTCAGCAGGGCCTGCAAACAAATGGCTGCAGAGAGCACAGGGGCCCTTTTCGCAGTACAGTGCCTTCCACTCTTAAAGAAGCATGCCTGCATCCTATTTGAACTCCTAAGTGATACTGGTGATGTCAAAACACATTTTACTAAAGTTTTTGATCAGAATAAGAAAATGAAAAGCACGAATAAAGCACTTTTTTACGTAGATCATTTCATTTGAACAGTGATGGGGTCATTTAGATAAAAGCACTTGTGCAACAATGAGTGGAAAAACACATTTTCAGTTAATAGTTTTCATTTTTACCTTAAGATGAGGAAGAAAACAACTGTTAAACAAATGTTATTTGCGATGCGGTGCTTTTTTCGCACAATTAATAACTTGGTAGAAGTATCACTGTATAACCTTATAAGGTCAGGTGGTAAGAAACACGCTGAAAGGGTTGAGCAGTTATGGGCAGTGTGGGTCTGAGGATACACTCACTAGTTTGAGATATTGTTGGACTCAAAACTGTCCAGGATAAGGACTTGAACAAATTCTTTAAAGGCTTCACAAATTTGAACTCATGTGGCCTTCAGGCTGGCCTACCTGTGAAAACAAATACATTTTCTTTCAGCATATTCATACAATACCTAAATATACTCATTTCCTTCCTGTTACCATAAAAAAACACGTGCTGACACAACAAAACACAACTCAACTGTGCCTTCGTGAAAGGCTATTTTGAGGGGAAATGTTTTGTGACAGTTGGGCGACTTTGTGAATCTTGTCCCACCCCCACAACCCCGGCTGCCCTAGAAAGAAAAACCTATAATGAAACATCTTGGGCTACAATAATATGAAATCTGGGAGTACGACCCTTTTGCTAAACCGACGGCATTAGCACAATCAAGTTGTACCCTCTAAGAAGGGTATTCTCAACCCTCACAGAGCTGCAATCTCACAATCAAGTTGGACCCTCTAAGAAGAGTTTTATCTATCCTCAAGAGCCGGGTGACAGAATCCAGGAATTCAACAATGAACACTAGTGGGGATATTTAGTCTTAGTGGGCTGCCTGACAGGCTGCTAGGTCAGAGGAGGACCTTGCCTATTCACCCCAGCAGGGGACCACCTTCCATGTTCAGAAATCCCTGCCTGCTAGTGATGGCTACATCGGTGGTCAATCAGCAATTCCTCATCTCTAAATGAGGTACAGGAACATCAAGTTTGCTGCGGCAGAGGACTACTAATTTATTGATAGTCTCCTTCACTCCAAAATGCTAAGGGCCTGCCTAATTTAGATCTCGGCCTAGTTGGCTGCATTGCAGATATCCATCCTGGAGGCCTCTTTAAATTCTAGCTTGCAAGACAGATGGTCAACTCGATCCAATTACCTAACAAAGTAGGTGCAATTGGTGTCTTATCATTAATGATCAACAAGTTGATTTCCCACTTTTCTGTATTGTCCTATCATGTGACCTTTAAGTCATCACGCTCCCCCTCCCAGGATCACTTGAGAGCCCCCTTGGGGAGCCTGCACCCAGTTTCAATACCCCTGCTATAGACTGATAAGAAGACCCCCCAGATCAAGACAAAATAATTGGCCCCTGATAGGAGACTTAGATCACCTTAAGGGTTTGACAAATCCTTCTACACCTCAATACTGAATCCGGATGATGGGAAGTTACTTATCAAGTTGGAAAAAAAATATTTACATTACCTCCTGAAAGTAACCAGGTGCGATGATGGAGATGCTGGCACACTTTCACAATTCTTTAGTGCATAACTTTGAGAGAAGGGATCCTTATGCACGCATTAAAGAGAACATAATTTATTTTAAAAGTCCGAAAAATCTTGGTGTTTCCAGATCTAGCTTCATGAGAGAACAGATGGCAAAGAACATGCGGATACCTTTTGTTTATCTAACTTAGTGTGCAATTTCCTACAACACTTTGGGCCTCAAGCTGTAACCGCCGTGCGGCCGCCAATGCGCCCGCACTCCCGCGGTGCCCATTTGGACATCCAAGTTTCCACCCGGCGGCCCAGCGGGGATGTGGGCCGCAACATGGGAGCCGGCGGTGTTGCGGCCGTGCGACGGGTGCAGTTGCACCCGTCGCGCTTTTCACTGTCTGCACAGCAGACAGTGAAAAGCCACATGGGGCCCTGTCAGGGGGCCCCACAACTCCCCGTACCACCAGCATTTTCCTGGCGGTTCAGACCGCCAGAAAAAGGCTGGCAGTCGGGGACTCGTAATCCCCTGGGCAGCGCTGCCCTGGCGGATTACAACCGCCGGGGCCATTGTGGCGGAAAACCGCCGGCCCCGGCGGTGCGACCGCGGCGCTACCGCCGCGGTCACAATACGCCGGGAGGCACCGCCAGCCTGTTGGCGGTGCTCCCGTCGTTTTGGCCCTGCCGTTGTAATACCGCCAGGGTCATAATGACCACCTTTGTGTTATCACAGGTGGGAATACTTGAAAGCTGCTGTGACATACCTAAGGGGTCTCCCAGACAAGAGTTGCTAATGGAAGAGATTAGATCTCTTCTCTTTTGCTTGAGTTTGTACTCATGTTCAGATACTCCTCCTTTGAGCTTTTGAAGGGAATTTAATTTATTGTGATGTTAATCGATGAGATTCTAATCTTTTGATATTCTGCCTTTACCCTTTCAATGGCGATTATAGTTTGAATGCTGTATATATTACCCTTCATTTACTTAACTTGTTGGTCATTGGGATATTAGTTTTGTTTTGGCAGTGAGGAAGTCTTCAACCAGTTCAAACTTATTGGCCCTTGTTGTATGTAGCACTGTTAAAATATTAATAAAATATGGTAATATGAAAACAGGATTTGAGGGTCCATTTAGCATGTTTCATATTGTTGACCACCTCTA